>NC_136418.1:9796017-10444906 GCF_052625555.1 Lactuca saligna | reverse complement strand
TTTTGTATATGGATTGATCTATGTATACCTTTGCTACCCAAAGGTACTGAATTGATTGAATAGAACTTTTATGTCTACATATGTATACATAATATATATCTAATATTTAGACGACCTTCGGACAACTGACCGATACCCTAAGTCCACATCCAAACAAGGAAAAGGAAATAAAGCGAGCTAGCAGTCCTAAGTCCTTTAAACATTATGTATATAACTATAGATATATAGACAAGCTTTTGATAGTATATATAAGTTAAAAAGAGGTTTTTTAATACATTTAAAGAATTTTGAACAATAAATAAATAATGACTTGATGTCAGTTTATAAAACGATTTAAAAGTAGTTTGTTTTGAAACACAGTTTGAAGCATATGAAATCCTTATTTGAAACATAATTATATATCACATATGATTGAATATATTACTAGCATGTTTTCTACTTGTATTCCCCCCCCCCCCCCCCATAAAAGAATTTAAAATAATTTAAAGATAATTTTAAGGGTTATGAACTCACCTGAAGTGATTGATGCGAATGTAAGATCGGTAAAGGATGCTAAGTGTCAAGTGAGGACATGAGCACACACGGATCCTATTTAACATATAATGACACATATATGCTTCCAATTAGTGTTTATAACAACTAATTATGTAATGTAACAACCCTAGGTGCTAGGAAATACTTGTACTAAAGTGTTAAACCACAAAGGGTTGCATATAAGGGGTGTAGGGCCTCTCTTGGGAGTTTATGTACCATATGGTAAGATCCACATGAGTTTACGGCCAATGGGTAATTTCCCCATGAGTTTACGGCCGTAAACTAATGGTAATAAGTATCAATTTGTATTATAAGGTCTTACAAGTCATAATGAGGTGTTCCATGATCAAGTCTAAGCCTTAGGAAGGAATGGTGGCACCATTGCACCACTAACTAGTGTTTACGGCCCAATGACCATTTCTACATGAGTTTATGGCTGTAAACTCATGTTATTTTGTACCATTTCAAATTTTAAGGTCCTTAGCTCAATTTGGAAGTGTTCTAGACTTGGTCCGAAGGCTTTGGAAGGGATTAGGGCTCTTTTGCACCCTTAATTAGGGTTTACGTCTCATGGAGGTTCCTTGGCCGTAAACTCCCTTTTGATCTTGTTTTCTTGGTGTTTTCTAGGTGTAAACTAATTGATTCAAGTATAAAACAAGATAAGACAAGAATACTTACAATATAGAAGCTTGTATGGGTGTTTAAGGCTCAAGAACACTAGTGTGTGTTCTTGGTGTTCTTGATGGAATGAAGAACACTTAAAGATCTATCAGATGAAGAGATTTCATGGATGAAATCATGTACAAACACTAGAGATTGAACTATATCAACTAATCAAGGAAGGAAACACTTACTAAGTTGAAGATCTAGTGAAGAACTTGAATGATACTTGAGAGAAAAAGAGTTATATGCTTGAAAATGATAAAAATGACATAAAATGACCAAGTGTCATATTTATAACTTAGAGTTTATGGCTGTAAACTCCATTTTATGGTCGTAAACTCCAACATCTTGGAGTTTTGAGACTTAATTGTTGTAAAATTAACTATAGAGTATACTTCCTATAATTAACTCTGATGTATTCAAGATTAAAACACCCAAACTAACTCCAAAACTGCTAAAATTTAGCAGAAGTAAGTTTGACTTTGATTGAATGCAGTGTTTGTTATAAGATAGAAATTTTGAGTTATCACACCCTTACCTTGCAAATGAACACCATCTTTCAGAAGATGTTTGATCGTCTCTCGGAGTTTCAGTAATCAGCTTTGCTTGCCTTGGTTACCAGTCCATCCGATGCAAGAGGGGAGAAGGAAAAAGTAGGAGAGATCAATCTGTCTTTTGGAAGATGGACTCAGAGTTCAAACTCTGAGATGAGTCTAATGATGATTATGTGAAAATTATTCTTACAGGTACTCCATCCAATGATGATGATGATGATGAAGAAGATGACAAGTACATCTTCAATGCTATGATAGGAATTCAAGCTCCAAGGAAGTTCCCAGCCAAAATTCTTTCCGAGTAAGAGAAACAAATATGGTCTGTTGTATCATGGCCACCATCCCCAGCTGACGTACTACAAAGATGTCATGAAATGGATAAGGAAAAGATCAAGCTGACCATTGACACTTTACGAGCCATTCAGGCAATGATTCCTCTAGATCCGTCGCAAAGAATTGCTCCTATCGATGAAGGTTCTCCACTTAGGAAAGTTGACAACATTCCTTAAGATCCCTAATTCCTCCTCCTCCAGAGTTTACTATCGATGAAAACATGCATCATGTCATCTCAGTTCTTAATAAGAAAAAAGACAAAGGCAAAAAGCCCGTCTTGGAATTTCCAAGTTCAGAGCCAATCAACAAAAAGTACGAAGGTTGATCCTAAGCTCTGATAAATCAAGACCTATAAGAAAGCATCAAAATTCAAGATCTCAAAGACAACCCCAATCCGATGCTAGGGCTTTTCCCACTCTACAGAGAAGGAATAATTCATGACTTGGACATAGTGCAATTCATGTATTATGATCTACCAACTCAGGATTCAGACCAGCTCGATCTTCCCATCTCTCCATACAACAAGTTCGACATAAAATTAACTCCCCTCCACCCAGAAGATGATCCTCAAATGATCGTCAGAACCGAAAGAGAACGTTTGAAGACCTTTTACTCCTTGAACGCACATTCCCTAAAAGAAGTGTGGTCTCGGAAGAGAATAACCAAGATTTATGTGTTCGGAAAGAAGGTGTTGCCAATGTTTGATTTGGATTGCCTTTTGCATCGCTTGTATGTATATCAGAACAAGACAACACAACTCACAATCACTGATGTTGATTTCCCCTTGATCAATCTGAACAACATCCTGACCATTGCAGCTGATTTCCAAACACGTCTAAATGATTAGATGAACATTACAGTCTACAATGATGCTATGAACTATCTGAAGGATTATGTAGCTAAGTTTCGCAGATGCGACTTTGAAATGGCTAACTTGTTCAGAACAGAATAGTTCTTGTCAAAAATTTACTTCAAGCTGCCTAAAGCTAAAATATTGGCAGAAGGGCTAATAGATGAACCTGTGTTGGGATATTTTTACTTACAAAAGTATACAAACAAGAAGGACTTATTCATAGTCCTTGACAATCATCTTGTCCCTTCGAAAGAACTTCAAAAGTTTATCAAATATGCAACTAAGTCAGATTCCCCCGAACATGTAAAGTCCAAGTTCACAAGTCAACTCCAATGGTATCTTGAAGTCCAAGATTGATTGTATAGAGCTCATGTGCTCATTCAAGAGGAAGCCAATTAAGCTGACTAGATTGCTAACTTAACTTAGGGGGGCACTGTTGGAACCTGAAAAGTAAACCTCTAGCAATCACAAGCATTGAAGCTCCGAAGTCATCAAATCCTAAAGTAAAGATGGAGTTCGAAGTGAAGAGCATTCTGAGATGGTACTATGATCCGATATTGATAGTCCGTTTAAAATTTATTATTTATTGTCTTTTTAGTGATGTAATGTTTCATAGGACATAGCCTTTTGTATCTATTAGATAATCAATTGTTAGTAGTTGATTATTTTTAGGTCCTAGGTATGTATCACAAGTTTGTACGATGTACCTCCTTAACCTATTTAAGGAGTGTTTTGAATGACAAAAAAAAAACACGGATTGTTTCTCTAAAGATAGCAAAATATCCTTCCTAACTCTCTTTAACTTTTCTCTCAAGTCAAGATCTTTCATACAATTCTTCTTGTTCATTTCTTGTCTTTACATTGATTATACCTATAGTTTCTTCATTTAATATAAGTATTTTGTTGAATCTTTACATCAAGTCTCGACTGGTATTACCAGACTTGACTGAAGCATCCAATTAAAAGCAGACATTGATTTTAAAGATTATCTTAAGGTTTGAGTTTTCAAACCTTATCCTTGCGCATCATTTCTAGTACTCACATAACGTGTTCATCCACAATCTCTACCTCGAGTGGGGAATCCATAGTCCCAAAGCATTTCAAAACTTCTTTCTGAGTGTAAGGGATACAAATGATTGGGTAGCCCCCAAATCAAAAAGAACATAAGATGACAATCCATTGACCAAAAAGGTCCCTACATAAAATCTTAATATCATAAGCATAACAGTAAAATAAGTAAGACATTAATGGATCACATACCATTCACGATGTCCAGCACTTCTCGACCCTCCTCCGTGGTCAGTTGAAATGTGTAGATCTTCACTGGAGGAGACTCCGCTTTGACTGGGCAGCCATCAGTGATCTTCGTTGTGGCGGGCGCAAGCGGCGCCACTGCTCCTCCTCCTCCAGACAAACTCGGAGAATCGTCCTTTTTATGACCAGTCTAGTTGCAGTCAAAACAAATTAATCCCTTCTTGGGGAAATCCCTATTCACGTGGCCCGGCTAGCCACACACATAACATGATGAACCTAACACTCGACAGGCTCCAAAGTGCCACCTGCCACGCTTAGCACAGCATCCCCGACCATATTGGCCGCTGCTAGGAGGATCGAAGGTCTTAGGCTTTTTGGCCTGACCCACAACCATTTGAACCTATGTCGGCTTCCACTTTGTGCTGATCCCACCTTGCGGGTAACCTCCTCCCACCAGTGTCGTGCTCAGTCCCTCAACATACAAGATGCGAACCCCATGTTTGCTGCCTTGGGGAAAAAGCTCGTGCGCTAGGCATTCTCCATATCTTCCACACAGCATCGACTAGTGATGGGCTCCCTGACCCCAATGAACTCATGCGCACCACACACCTTAAACTCCCATAACGAGGGAGTCCGGGCCCCAATATGGCCTACAGCAATCTCGGCTCGGAAAGACCTGAGTCGCTCCTCCATGATCTCCATGATGCCCTCCTTGATAGTACCAAAGATTATTGGGGTTGCATCAAGGATGCCACGAGTAACCTCATCCACGATAAGATCGTACAGCCTCTCATCAATGGGATCTGCACCAAAGCTTGAACCCGATCCTGATCCTGATCCTGCACTCGAATCTCGCATGATCATCACCATCCTCAACTAAATAAAAATACCACATGACAAAATGATAAGGTATTTGAAGGGGGTTCCTCCTCGTGGGACTCCTTAGAGCTTCCAGGTTTGACATTGATTCAGGGACATGTCATGTGCTTTTAGTAGTACGAGCCCAATACTACCTTCCAGACCTACCTGTACCTTCCCCAAGGCCAAACCTGATACCTCTAATTCATCCAACCACAAATCATGACCAACACAACACCAATTCAGATCCTAGAGCATTCTAGGATTTTACAATCCCAACTTAACCATAACTTAAGCCAATCATAGCAGGTTTCCCTATGCATGCAAGTTATACACAAATAGATTCACATATCAAATCAGCTTATACCCTAAAGAACAACCAAAGAAGGAACATGAATAAGGCCGAATTCATCATTCTAGGGCTATGAAATCCTAGACATCTACAAATTTGAAAGCATACACATAGTAAGTAATCAATTCAACATAAATGTCCAAATATAAGTATAGCAAGGCTAATACATTAGAGCCATTTACTTCAGCTCGGCTGATTACGCGCTTTGCACTCTTCCATTTTTTTTTACAAAAGTTGTTTTCAAGAAAAAAAATTAACTTTTGGTTTCTTTTTGAAAAAAGAGTTTACCATTTCCTCAGTTTGAGTCCTGATACACCCAAGAGTGTCACACCCCCGAACCAGACGGCGGAAACGTCCGGGGGCTGTTGTGACTCAATTGAATACCATCACAATGAATATACATGAAACATAACATTATACATCACCAAGCATTGGAATGATACAACTGGTAGCATTCACATCCATTACATCGTTTCAAAATATTACATTCCAAAATACATGGTTCATTGTTACTTAAACAACCGCAAAACAATCATAGAATACCGTCCTTTCTTCACTTATCTGTTACCTGAGAATACAAGTATTTTGAAAAACGTCAACATGTGAAATGTTGGTGAGTTCATAAGTAATGTTTGGAATCCAATGTTTGTAATGTAAAAAAAAAACCACCAGAAAATCCGATATTTTCTGAAAATAGAATAGCGTAAAAATATGTGAAGATCCGTGAGTATGCTTGCTTGCATTCTACAGATGTAAGCGTAAGAGCTGTGAAATTCGACATGTAGTTCATAAGTGTACTTGTTGAAAACCCTAGGAAAACCCGACATTTTCCTATCACTTTGCTTTACTTAGTTTGTGTACTGTTATTTTCTTACGTTAGAGGTATTCGTTGAGCTCCAGAGGCATTGAGTATACAGTGGGTGGTGAATTGTTGTAACGTCCGTTAATGAAAACGTACAGTCGACAACCGTACCAGCGATCCCTTGGGTGTCGCTTGCACTTATTCACACAACTCAATCCTCCCGGACTTGTGTAGTCCCACGATCGAAGGGAAAAAGAGAAGGTGCGAAACCCTCGGTATTTCCCTACGTCATTCAAGACCATTGCAATTGCGAAGGGCCCGAAGCCCAACCCGCAATCGTGAGTTCCCGACTTTACTAGCAGCACTGAGGACCCTTGGGGACCAGCAGCATGTTTGCCATTGAAAGTCCTTTTACACGCGGTCGAGTCGTAGCTAGGCTCGACAAGCATGATTTGCAACTTTTGGGCCTAAGGAGTGTACGTCGACGTATTGATTAATTCCACGAGAGTAAAGAGTTCCAAGAGTTCCATATGTGTATTGAGCGTTGTAGTGTTAGTAGTTTTGGATTTGTTATTGATTCGAGACCGAATCAATTCGTTTGGTAACGATTGTTGGTGATATTGTGTATTGTAATTTATCGAGAGTCGTAGTGTCAATCTTTGTTGACAACGAGTGTATTGAATTATCATTGAAAATTTTCTGTTTACAACCCCTCTTTATTTTGTAAATTTACTTTTTCACCCCTTTAGGTAAAATAATTTCCGGTTTAGTCCTTAAACCATTTTTCTTGACATTTTAACACCAAAAATTATTGAAATTAATATTTTTCAGCATATTTTTCATTGAAAACAGTTTAAGTCCCTGAAATTGCAGTTTTCTCGGTTATAACCCCTCTTCTTTGCAATTTTTACATTTTTGGCTCAAATTGGAAAATTTTTGCAACTTTGGTCCTTTTTAAATTTGAAAAGCATTTTAAACCTTTGAAAAGTACTTGTAACACTAGTAGTCCATTGTTTTACAGAAAAACACAGTTTTGGCTCTCCAAAATAGAAAATTTCGCATAATGGGCCCTATTGGGCCGAAATTGTCATTTTTAGCCCATTAAGCTTGAAATTTATGTTTTTAATCCTCCAAATAGTATATTTTCAGAAAATACATTATGGAAACTGTTTTGACTCATCTCACCCATCAGATTTCGAAATATTTCATTTTAGGCCCTTCAACTTTGTATTTTTAACATTTTATGTCAAAAAGATGAGTTTTTAGCCCAAAATAAGTGTTGTCAAGCCATTTGGCTATTTTTCTTGGTATACTTTGCATGTAGTAGTATATTTTATGCTAGTATAAAATATATCTTGGTTTTTAGCAATTCATAACTAGATCTAGCATGAAAATCATACAAAACATACATATAAGCATAGAAATCAACCAAAACATACACATAATGATGGATCTACACCTTTGATTGTATTCTCCCCCACAAAAACTTATAAAATCCGAAAATAAGGGGGTATGAAGCTCACCTTGGGTGTTGATTCGGATTTTGAAGAAAGGATGGAAGAAATGAAGTGATTTTTCGGCCCTAGCACCCCTTGATGAAGATCTCGAGTTTATGGAGTTTTCTAGGAGTATGATCACCAAAGAAACTTGTTTAGAATAAGAGATCTCATGTGAGGGGGAAGTTTTGAAGCTTAGACATGGAAAAACTTACCAAAGGATGATGATAATCTTGAAGAATCCTCTTGAAACACAAGCCAATTTCGAGATTTTAGATGGAGAGGAAGAGACAAGTCTTGAGTGATCTAGAGAGAGTTTGTGAGAGATTTGTGTGTGTGTGTGTGTTGCTCACGGCCGAAACAAGAAGAGAGAGGGAGAAATAGACATGAAGTGATATGCATGGATACATGGAATGGGTTGCATGGAGATCCAAAAGACAATAATGAGGTGTCAATTACAAGTCAACTCTCTTCATTTCTTCTTGGGCTTGGGCCTTGGGCCGAGAATTTGGAGGGAAAAAGGGAAAATTTGGGCTTTAATGCCCACAATCCCATGTGTATATTAAGTTGGATGAGTTTTAACCTAAAAAATATAATATGATTTTTACACTTTGTTGGGCTAATTTAGGTTAATCATGGTTCCAAATTTTGAATTTATTTCATTCTAGGCCCAATATAACCCAAAATGTTGAAATAAATAGATGTGGGTCCAAGTTCTAAGCCCATGATAGTCAAATTGGAAGCTTATTGGTCCATTTAGGTCCAATAAGGAAGTCCTAGTCCCAAAATGGACCTAATCAAGAACTTCTAGGGTTTCCAATTGCTTGATGTAGTGAATTGGGGTTTAGTTTTCCATTGAGTAAGCATCATACATGCTTTTGAGTTTTTGAATTCAACATTTACTTGAGTATAGTGATTACAAGACACAAAATTTCTAGTTGTGACATCATCCCCCCGTTAGAGGGAATTTCGTCCCGAAATTCTGTTTGAAAGCTAGATTTGAGAATGCTAGAATAGGTGAGGGTACTTTTGCTTCATTTGGTCTTCGCGTTCCCACGTGAATTCTGGCCCACGCTTTGCGTTCCACCGTACTTTCACGATCGGGATGCGACTTTGCTTAGTACGCTTCACCTCCTTGTCCATGATTTCAATTGGTTCCTCAACGAACAGGAAATTATCATTGATTTCAATTTCGTCAAGAGGAATAACGAGTGTTTCATCTGAGAGACACTTCTTCAGATTAGAGACATGAAACACGGGGTGTACACCGTTTAGCTCTGCGGGTAGTTGCAGTCTGTATGCTACTAGACCAATTCGGGCGACGATTTCGAAAGGTCCAATGTATCGTGGATTTAGTTTTCCCCGCTTCCCAAAAGGAATGACTCCTTTCCAGGGCGAGACTTTTAACAGTACTCAATCACCGACCTGAAATTCTAAGGGCTTTCGCCGTTTGTCAGCGTAGCTCTTTTATCGGTCACGCGATGCTTGCAATCGAGCTCTGATTTGAACGATCTTTTATGTGGTTTCACAGATGATCTCCGGTCCCGTTAGTGCTTTGTCCGACGTATGTGTTTTTGCTAGCTGGGTGTCACCTACTTCAGCCCAACATAACGGTGATCTACATTTACGCTCGTACAGTGCTTCGAAAGGAGCCACCTTGATGCTCGAATGGTAACTATTGTTGTATGAGAACTCGATTAAGGGTAGGTGGATATCCCAAGACTTTCCAAAGTCTATCACGCATGCGCGGAGCATATCTTCGAGCGTTTGGATGGTTCGCTCGCTTTGACCATCTGTTTGTGGATGATAAGCGGTGCTCATATCGAGGTTTGTTCCCATCGCCTTATGAAGTGATTGCCAAAATCGGGACGTGAACCTACTATCCCTATCCGAGATGATAGATGTTGGTATTCCGTGGAGTCTCACGATCTCTCGAATGTATAAACGCGTCAATCTCTCCATCTTGTACGATTCTTTAATTGGCAGGAAATGGGCAGATTTCGTCAGTCGGTCGATTATTACCCATATGGTGTCTAATCCATCCGACGTTTTGGGTAGCTTGGTCACGAAATCCATAGAAATCCCCTCCCATTTCCACTCAGGGATTGCCGGTTGCTGTAACAATCCTGAGGGTTTTTGGTATTCCACCTTTACTTTGGCGCACGTAAGGCACTTACTGACGTAGGTCGCAATTTCCGCCTTCATGTTAGGCCACCAATAGTGTTGTTTAATATCCAAATACATCTTATTGGAACCGGGATGAATGGAGTATCGCGTCTTGTGGGCTTCCTTCATGACAACATCTCTAAACCCTCCAAATTTAAGGACCCAAATACGGTTGATGAAATAGTATACTCCATTCTCCTTTGCCTCCAGGTTCTTTTCCATTCCGCGCAATACTTCGCTTGCTCTATTTTCCGTATTCATGGCCTCTGACTGGACTACTGCAATTTGAGTGGCCAGGTGTGATTGAATGGTTATCGAGAGAGTTTTCGTACAACGATTAGAGTACTCCTTCCGACTTAATGCATCAGCTACCACGTTGGCCTTGCCTGGGTGGTACCTAATCTCACACTCATAATCGTTTAGCAATTCAACCCATCTTCGTTGCCTCATGTTCAACTCCTTTTGGTTTAAGATGTGTTGGAGACTCTTGTGATCCGTGAAGATGGTGCACTTTGTACCGTAAAGGTAATGCCTCCAAATTTTTAGGGCAAAGACTACGGCTCCCAACTCTAGGTCATGGGTCGTGTAGTTTACTTCATGCGTCTTTAGTTGGCGGGATGCGTAGGCTATCACTCTCCCACGTTGCATGAGAACGCAACCTAAGCCCTGATTTGACGCGTCGCAGTAGACTACAAAATCTTCCGTCCCTTCAGGCAGAGATAGGACAGGTGCGCTACAGAGAGCTTGTTTCATGGTTCGAAACACAATCTCTTGTTTGTCTGTCCATTTGAATGGTACGCCCTTTTGCGTAAGCGAGGTAAGTGGCTTGGCGATCTTAGAGAAGTTTTGAATGAATCTCCTATAGTAGCCTGCTAAACCCAAGAATTGACGAATTTCTGTGGGCGTTGTCGGGATTGCCCATCCTTCTACAACTTTGACCTTAGAGGGATCCACATGGATTCCATCTTGGCTGACTACATGACCTAGGAAGTTCACACTTCGCTGCCAGAACTCACACTTAGAGAGTTTGGCGTAAAGTTTTTCTGATCGCAGAGTTTCTAAGACTTGTCGAAGATGTTGGCCATGCTCTTCCTTGCTTCGAGAATATACGAGGATGTCATCGATAAAAAAACAATGACAAAGTTGTCGAGGAACAGTCAGCAGATTCGATTTATTAGGTCCATAAATGCGGCAGGGGCATTCGTTAGACCGAAGGGCATTACGACAAATTCATAATGTCCGTAGCGAGTTTGGAAAGCGGTTTTTGGAATATCCTCTTCCCGGACTTTGAGTTGCTGGTATCCGGACCATAGATCTATTTTAGAAAAATAACTAGCTCATTGGAGCTGGTCAAATAGGTCATCGATTCGTGGGAGTGGGTAGCGGTTCTTGATTGTGAGTTTATTTAACTCTCTGTAATCGATGCACATTCTAAAAGATCCATCCTTCTTTTTGACAAAGAGCACCGGAGCTCCCCATGGCGAGTAACTAGGTCGAATAAATCCCTTGTCCAAAAGTTCGCTGAGTTGGCTGGATAATTCCTGCATCTCGGTAGGAGCTAGCCGGTAGGGTGATTTAGCGAGAGGAGTTGCTCCTGGAATGAGGTCGATTCGAAACTCAACTTGTCTCTCTAGGGGTACTCCCAGAAGATCTTCAGGAAACACGTCCAGAAATTCACACGCTACGGGAATGTCTCGAACGTTAATCTCCTCCTTGGTTTTATCCACCACGTGAGCCAGGAACGCCAGATTGTTCCTTCGTAGATATTTTTGTGCCTTGATGCATGAAACGAGGCGAAGGTTCATGCTAGATTTGTCTCTGTATATTACTAGGGTTTCGTGATTTGGAAGACGAAGACGAACGGCCTTCTCATGGCGCATAATTTCGGCATGGTGGAGGCTTAACCAGTCCATGTCGATGATCACATCGAAACTCCTAATTGAGACTGGCATTAGATCTATTCGAAATACGTGTTGATTAAGAGTTAGGGTACATCCGGTGTAGATTTCCCCAGTGGATTCAGTTTTCCCATTGGCCATTTCCACCGTATAGGTTTCATTTAGTTTTTGGGGCAGTTGTTTTAATAACTGCTTAAACTTATTGCTTACGAAACTTCGCTCCGCTCTGGTGTCAAATAAGATGCATGCATAAGTCTGGTTTAAGGGAAACGTATCGGTAACAACATAGGGGTCTTGAATAGCCTCACCCTAACCCATGGTCAACATCCTTCCTGTTCCTCCATTTCTTAAATTGTTGTTGTTAGGACAGTCTCGGCGGACGTGTCCAGTCCTCCCACATCCGAAGCAGGTGTGGCTAGGCCCTACGTTATTACCGCCGGCATGGGTGTTGTTGTTGCTGCGACGGTTATTGTTGTTGGTTCCCTGATTTTGGTTCTAGGGAGGGTAAGTCTTGCAGTACTTTGCAGTGTGTCCCCTTCGGTTGCAACTGGTGCACTGAAAATTCTTGCATTCTCCATTGTGATGGAAACCGCACTTGTTGCATTTGGGAAGATTACCGGAATAAGGTCTGGAAGCATTTGAAGTGGCTGAGATTGGAGCATGTGGTGCGGCTGAAACCGGTGCGGTAACAGCATTAACCGCCACTGTCTGTTGCTTCTTGGAGGTGTCGGGGTCCTGGCGCCCCTTCCTCTTATTGTTCTTTCCCCTCTTGCCATCACCTTCCTTCGTCTTCTCAGCCTCCACTGGCTTCTCTCCCTTCTTGTTGTTATAGTCATACAACCTTTTTGCCAATCTTTTCGCACTGTCAAATGTTTCGGGGTTTGCAGCTATCACATTCCCTTGAATTGGTGATGTGAGTCCCCAGATGAATCGCTCAATCTTCTTTCCTTCCGAGGTGATCATACCCGGGCACAGCAGAGATAGTTCGCTAAATCTCGATATGTAGGCATCGATATTCGCGTTATGCACAGTGAGGTTCCATAGCTGTTGCTCCATCTTCTGTATTTCGCCTCGTGGACAGTACTCAGCCATTAACATTTCTTTCATCTCTGTCCACGGCATAGAGTTGGCTACAGGGAGCGTCATGGATTCTACATGTCCGTTGCACCAGGTGAGCGCTTGATCCACAAAGTGCAGGCCGCGAACTTCACCTTCATGTGCTCAGGGCAGTCGCATATCTCGAATACCGACTCCACCTTTTCGATCCATCGCTTCAGAGTAATCACCCCTCCAGTGCCATTAAAAGTTCGTGGTTTGGCGTTTGTGAAGTCCTTGTAGGTACATGTCTTGGTGGGTCCTTGATTCATTCCGTTGTTCAAACTTCCAGCTCCTTGCCCATTGACTCCTCCATTGTTCCCTTGGTGAATTTGCGCAATCGCTGCAGTGACTGCTGCGGATACAGCTGCCTGGAATGCGGTTGAGTCAACTTCAGGTGGGGTTGGTCCTGGGTTTCCGCGAGTAGGTCGGGGAGGCATCTTTCTGTCACAAAACGGAAAGATGTTGAGGGTATGTTGTTTCTGTGAGGTCGTGATCCTATTGACTAGGTGCATGGTACGAACTTAAACACTACTACCATTGATCAATCAATCATAATTTCTCAACACATAGCAATTTGTAATATCACAACAAATCACGTAAAAATTTATTAATATTATCCGCATTTGATACATGAAAATTTTGCTCGTAAGAGCATACATGAGTGATAGTAGTTCGACAGCATAACGACTCTATGAGTAGTGTAGTCACTTAAACATAGAGTCGGAGTACATAGCATATTTCCTAACGACCTACTAAGATAAGTCTTTCTCTAACCGCGATGAGCTGCGTCCGGAGGTGGTGCCGAGGATGTGGATGCTCCCTGAAGACGAGCCACCAAGCGTTCTGCATCCCGAAGTCGAGACTCCCACCGAACCTGCCTCATGTGAAACTCTCGAAGGACATCACGTGTCTCCTGCTCCGCACGCTCGACCCTAGTCCTCAACTGGCGCACCTGATCAGCAGTGTCCTGGGCAAGGTCGCCCGTATTCCGTAACCGTTTCACCATGACTGGAAGGGCTCGATCAGCCGGTCCTCCGTCTCTCAGGTCAAAGAACACGCGTGACATGCCGTACGGGGGTCGCTGTCCCTGCTGTCTGCTCCATCTCCAAAGATCAATACTCCAGGGAGGTGTAGGACCAGTGGGGCCTACACGATAGGCAGGCACCCTGATCGGGTAAGGGGGGTTGATGACTTCGGACTCCGCATCCGAATCACCCCTTTCACTATCATCAGTATCCTCCTCGAGGCTTCCTTCATCTTCCTCTGATTCGGCAGGCTCGCCCTCAACTTCGGCCTCTGGTTCCCCGTCAGATTCCTCTTCGGGGTCTTCCTCAGGCTCCTCCTCAGGCTCTTCCTCGGGATCCTCCTCAGGCTCTTCCTCGGGCTCCTCCTCTAGCCATCCGTTGTTTAGGGAAGTAGGGGTCTCCAGGGTGATGGAAACCAGCCATGCGGTCTGCGAGAGTGCGTAATTATGCTAACGTTATTCCTAGGATGCTACAATTATCGCATAGATCAAGTAGGCGTTCTCTTTTCGGTGGTAGGGGTATAGTTTTAGATTCCCTAGCTATCCTGATCTCATCAGGACGTGTGTTAGTTATACTTTGGAGAGAGTGTAGTTGATCAGGCTATATCCACTCCTTGGTACCACTAAGAACAGCCCTGAATTTAACCGAGACACTAGTATTATTTTTGTTTGGTTCGACGTTATGTTCCTATTCCTAATGCAAGCAAGGGTGTTTTATTTACGTGTTTTGTTCAGAGTTATGTTAGTCCCTCTTTTTGGTTTATAGTTGCATTTTAATGTGTGGCTAGATATGCTAGTTCACTATAAACAAAGCTCTGATACCAACCTGTCACACCCCCGAACCAGACGGCGGAAACGTCCGGGGGCTGTTGTGACTCAATTGAATACCATCACAATGAATATACATGAAACATAACATTATACATCACCAAGCATTGGAATGATACAACTGGTAGCGTTCACATCTATTACATCGTTTCAAAATGTTACATTCCAAAATACATGGTTCATTGTTACGTAAACAACCGCAAAACAATCATAGAATACCGTCCTTTCTTCACTTATCTGTTACCTGAGAATACAACTATTTTGAAAAACGTCAACATGTGAAATGTTGGTGAGTTCATAAGTAATGTTTGGAATCCAATGTTTGTAATGTAAAAAAAAAAAACCACCAGAAAATCCGATATTTTCTGAAAATAGAATAGCGTAAAAATATGTGAAGATCCGTGAGTATGCTTGTTTGAATTCTACAGATGTAAGCGTAAGAGTTGTGAAATTCGACATGTAGTTCATAAGTGTACTTGTTGAAAACCCTAGGAAAACCCGACATTTTCCTATCACTTTGCTTTACTTAGTTTGTGTACTGTTATTTTGTTACGTAAGAGGTATTCATTGAGCTCCGGAGGCATTGAGTATACAGTGGGTGGTGAATTGTTGTAACGTCCGTTAATGAAAACGTACAGTCGACAACCGTACCAGCGATCCCTTGGGCGTCGCTTGCACTTATTCACACAACTCAATCCTCCCGGACTTGTGTAGTCCCACGACCGAAGGGAAAAAGAGAAGGTGCGAAACCCTCGGTATTTCCCTGCGTCGTTCAAGACCATTGCAATTGCGAAGGGCCCGAAGCCCAACCCGCAATCGTGAGTTCCCGACTTTACTAGCAGCACTGAGGACCCTTGGGGACCAGCAGCATGTTTTCCATTGAAAGTCCTTTTACACGCGGTCGAGTTGTATTAGACCCAACTACATGTAAGCAAGTGTCCTTTGGGCCTAAAGATCATGTCATCGGGCTAGCTAGGCTCGACAAGCATGATTTGCAACTTTTGGGCCTAAGGAGTGTACGTCGACATATTGATTAATTCCACGAGAGTAAAGAGTTCCAAGAGTTCCATATGTGTATTGAGCGTTGTAGTGTTAGTAGTTTTGGATTTGTTATTGATTCGAGACCGAATCAATTCGTTTGGTAACGATTGTTGGTGATATTGTGTATTGTAATTTATCGAGAGTCGTAGTGTCAATCTTTGTTGACAACGAGTGTATTGAATTATCATTGAAAATTTTCTGTTTACAACCCCTCTTTATTTTGTAAATTTACTTTTTCACCCCTTTAGGTAAAATAATTTCCGGTTTAGTCCTTAAACCATTTTTCTTGACATTTTAACACCAAAAATTATTGAAATTAATATTTTTCAGCATATTTTTCATTGAAAACAGTTTAAGTCCCTGAAATTGCAGTTTTCTCGGTTATAACCCCTCTTCTTCGCAATTTTTACATTTTTGGCCCAAATTGGAAAATTTTTGCAACTTTGGTCCTTTTTAAATTTGAAAAGCATTTTAAACCTTTGAAAACTACTTGTAACACTAGTAGTCCATTGTTTTACAGAAAAAAACAGTTTTGGCCCTCCAAAACAGAAAATTTCGCATAATGGGCCCTATTGGGCCGAAATTGTCATTTTTAGCCCATTAAGCTTGAAATTTATGTTTTTAATCCTCCAAATAGTATATTTTCAGAAAATACATTATGGAAACTGTTTTGACTCATCTCACCCATCAGATTTCGAAATATTTCATTTTAGGCCCTTCAACTTTGTATTTTTAACATTTTATGTCAAAAAGATGAGTTTTTAGCCCAAAATAAGTGTTGTCAAGCCATTTGGCTATTTTTCTTGGTATACTTTGCATGTAGTAGTATATTTTATGATAGTATAAAATATATCTTGGTTTTTAGCAATTCATAACTAGATCTAGCATGAAAATCATACAAAACATACATATAAGCATAGAAATCAACCAAAACATACACATAATGATGGATCTACACCTTTGATTGTATTCTCCCCCACAAAAACTTATAAAAATCGAAAATAAGGGGGTATGAAACTCACCTTGGGTGTTGATTCGGTTTTTGAAGAAAGGATGGAAGAAATGAAGTGATTTTTCGGCCCTAGCACCCCTTGATGAAGATCTCGAGTTTATGGAGTTTTCTAGGAGTATGATCACCAAAGAAACTTGTTTAGAATAAGAGATCTCATGTGAGGGGGAAGTTTTGAAGCTTAGACATGGAAAAACTTACCAAAGGATGATGATAATCTTGAAGAATCCTCTTGAAACACAAGCCAATTTCAAGATTTTAGATGGAGAGGAAGAGACAAGTCTTGAGTGATCTAGAGAGAGTTTGTGAGAGATTTGTGTGTGTGTGTGTGTTGCTCACGGCCGAAACAAGAAGAGAGAGGGAGAAATAGACATGAAGTGATATGCATGGATACATGGAATGGGTTGCATGGAGATCCAAAAGACAATAATGAGGTGTCAATTACAAGTCAACTCTCTTCATTTCTTCTTGGGCTTGGGCCTTGGGCCGAGAATTTGGAGGGAAAAAGGGAAAATTTGGGCTTTAATGCCCATAAGCCCATGTGTATATTAAGTTGGATGAGTTTTAACCTAAAAAATATAATATGATTTTTACACTTTGTTGGGCTAATTTAGGTTAATCATGGTTCCAAATTTTGAATTTATTTCATTCTAGGCCCAATATAACCCAAAATGTTGAAATAAATAGATGTGGGTCCAAGTTCTAAGCCCATGATAGTCAAATTGGAAGCTTATTGGTCCATTTAGGTCCAATAAGGAAGTCCTAGTCCCAAAATGGACCTAATCAAGAACTTCTAGGGTTTCCAATTGCTTGATGTAGTGAATTGGGGTTTAGTTTTCCATTGAGTAAGCATCATACATGCTTTTGAGTTTTTGAATTCAACATTTACTTGAGTATAGTGATTACAAGACACAAAATTTCTAGTTGTGACATCATCCCCCCGTTAGAGGGAATTTCGTCCCGAAATTCTGTTTGAAAGCTAGATTTGAGAATGCTAGAATAGGTGAGGGTACTTTTGCTTCATTTGGTCTTCGCGTTCCCACGTGAATTCTGGCCCACGCTTTGCGTTCCACCGTACTTTCACGATCGGGATGCGACTTTGCTTAGTACGCTTCACCTCCTTGTCCATGATTTCAATTGGTTCCTCAACGAACAGGAAATTATCATTGATTTCAATTTCGTCAAGAGGAATAACGAGTGTTTCATCTGAGAGACACTTCTTCAGATTAGAGACATGAAACACGGGGTGTACACCGTTTAGCTCTGCGGGTAGTTGCAGTCTGTATGCTACTAGACCAATTCGGGCGACGATTTCGAAAGGTCCAATGTATCGTGGATTTAGTTTTCCCCGCTTCCCAAAAGGAATGACTCCTTTCCAGGGCGAGACTTTTAACAGTACTCAATCACCGACCTGAAATTCTAAGGGCTTTCGCCGTTTGTCAGCGTAGCTCTTTTATCGGTCACGCGATGCTTGCAATCGAGCTCTGATTTGAACGATCTTTTATGTGGTTTCACAGATGATCTCCGGTCCCGTTAGTGCTTTGTCCGACGTATGTGTTTTTGCTAGCTGGGTGTCACCTACTTCAGCCCAACATAACGGTGATCTACATTTACGCTCGTACAGTGCTTCGAAAGGAGCCACCTTGATGCTCGAATGGTAACTATTGTTGTATGAGAACTCGATTAAGGGTAGGTGGATATCCCAAGACTTTCCAAAGTCTATCACGCATGCGCGGAGCATATCTTCGAGCGTTTGGATGGTTCGCTCGCTTTGACCATCTGTTTGTGGATGATAAGCGGTGCTCATATCGAGGTTTGTTCCCATCGCCTTATGAAGTGATTGCCAAAATCGGGACGTGAACCTACTATCCCTATCCGAGATGATAGATGTTGGTATTCCGTGGAGTCTCACGATCTCTCGAATGTATAAACGCGTCAATCTCTCCATCTTGTACGATTCTTTAATTGGCAGGAAATGGGCAGATTTCGTCAGTCGATCGATTATTACCCATATGGTGTCTAATCCATCCGACGTTTTGGGTAGCTTGGTCACGAAATCCATAGAAATCCCCTCCCATTTCCACTCAGGGATTGCCGGTTACTGTAACAATCCTGAGGGTTTTTGGTATTCCACCTTTACTTTGGCGCACGTAAGGCACTTACTGACGTAGGTTGCAATTTCCGCCTTCATGTTAGGCCACCAATAGTGTTGTTTAATATCCAAATACATCTTATTGGAACCGGGATGAATGGAGTATCGCGTCTTGTGGGCTTCCTTCATGACAACATCTCTAAACCCTCCAAATTTAAGGACCCAAATACGGTTGATGAAATAGTATACTCCATTCTCCTTTGCCTCCAGGTTCTTTTCCATTCCGCGCAATACTTCGCTTGCTCTATTTTCCGTATTCATGGCCTCTGACTGGACTACTGCAATTTGAGTGGCCAGGTGTGATTGAATGGTTATCGAGAGAGTTTTCGTACAACGATTAGAGTACTCCTTCCGACTTAATGCATCAACTACCACGTTGGCCTTGCCTGGGTGGTACCTAATCTCACACTCATAATCGTTTAGCAATTCAACCCATCTTCGTTGCCTCATGTTCAACTCCTTTTGGTTTAAGATGTGTTGGAGACTCTTGTGATCCGTGAAGACGGTGCACTTTGTACCGTAAAGGTAATGCCTCCAAATTTTTAGGGCAAAGACTACGGCTCCCAACTCTAGGTCATGGGTCGTGTAGTTTACTTCATGCGTCTTTAGTTGGCGGGATGCGTAGGCTATCACTCTCCCACGTTGCATGAGAACGCAACCTAAGCCCTGATTTGACGCGTCGCAGTAGACTACAAAATCTTCCGTCCTTTCAGGCAGAGATAGGACAGGTGCGCTACAGAGAGCTTGTTTCAAGGTTCGAAAGACAATCTCTTGTTTGTCTGTCCATTTGAATGGTACGCCCTTTTGCGTAAGCGAGGTAAGTGGCTTGGCGATCTTAGAGAAGTTTTGAATGAATCTCCTATAGTAGCCTGCTAAACCCAAGAATTGACGAATTTCTGTGGGCGTTGTCGGGATTGCCCATCCTTCTACAGCTTTGACCTTAGAGGGATCCACATGGATTCCATCTTGGCTGACTACATGACCTAGGAAGTTCACACTTCGCTGCCAGAACTCACACTTAGAGAGTTTGGCGTAAAGTTTTTCTGATCGCAGAGTTTCTAAGACTTGTCGAAGATGTTGGCCATGCTCTTCCTTGCTTCGAGAATAGATGAGGATGTCATTGATAAAAAAACAATGACAAAGTTGTCGAGGAATAGTCAGCAGATTCGATTTATTAGGTCCATAAATGCGGCAGGGGCATTCGTTAGACCGAAGGGCATTACGACAAATTCATAATGTCCGTAGCGAGTTTGGAAAGCGGTTTTTGGAATATCCTCTTCCCGGACTTTGAGTTGCTGGTATCCGGACCGTAGATCTATTTTAGAAAAATAACTAGCTCCTTCGAGCTGGTCAAATAGGTCATCGATTCGTGGGAGTGGGTAGCGGTTCTTGATTGTGAGTTTATTTAACTCTCTGTAATCGATGCACATTCTAAAAGATCCATCCTTCTTTTTGACAAAGAGCACCGGAGCTCCCCATGGCGAGTAACTAGGTCGAATAAATCCCTTGTCCAAAAGTTCGCTGAGTTGGCTGGATAATTCCTGCATCTCGGCAGGAGCTAGCTGGTAGGGTGATTTAGCGAGAGGAGTTGCTCCTGGAATGAGGTCGATTCGAAACTCAACTTGTCTCTCTGGGGGTACTCCCAGAAGATCTTCAGGAAACACGTCCAGAAATTCACACGCTATGGGAATGTCTCGAACGTTAATCTCCTCCTTGGTTTTATCCACCACGTGAGCCAGGAACGCCAGATTGTTCCTTCGTAGATATTTTTGTGCCTTGATGCACGAAACGAGGCGAAGGTTCATGCTAGATTTGTCTCTGTAAATTACTAGGGTTTCGTGATTTGGAAGACGAAGACGAACGGCCTTCTCATGGCGCATAATTTCGGCATGGTGGAGGCTTAACCAGTCCATGCCGATGATCACATCGAAACTCCTAATTGAGACTGGCATTAGATCTATTCGAAAGACGTGTTGATTAAGAGTTAGGGTACATCCGGTGTAGATTTCCCCAGTGGATTCGGTTTTCCCATTGGCCATTTCCACCGTATAGGTTTCATTTAGTTTTTGGGGTAGTTGTTTTAATAACTGCTTAAACTTATTGCTTACGAAACTTCGCTCCGCTCCGGTGTCAAATAAGATGCATGCATAAGTCTGGTTTAAGGGAAACGTACCGGTAACAACATAGGGGTCTTGAATAGCCTCACCCTAACCCATGGTCAACATCCTTCCTGTTCCTCCATTTCTTAAATTGTTGTTGTTAGGACAGTCTCGGCGGACGTGTCCAGTCCTCCCACATCCGAAGCAGGTGTGGCTAGGCCCTACGTTATTACCGCCGGCATGGGTGTTGTTGTTGCTGCGACGATTATTGTTGTTGGTTCCCTGATTTTGGTTCTAGGGAGGGTAAGTCTTGCAGTACTTTGCAGTGTGTCCCCTTCGGTTGCAACTGGTGCACTGAAAATTCTTGCATTCTCCATTGTGATGGAAACCGCACTTGTTGCATTTGGGAAGATTACCGGAATAAGGTCTGGAAGCATTTGAAGTGGCTGAGATTGGAGCATGTGGTGCGGCTGAAACCGGTGCGGTAACAGCATTAACCGCCACTGTCTGTTGCTTCTTGGAGGTGTCGGGGTCCTTGCGCCCCTTCCTCTTATTGTTCTTTCCCCTCTTGCCATCACCTTCCTTCGTCTTCTCAGCCTCCACTGGCTTCTCTCCCTTCTTGTTGTTATAGTCATACAACCTTTTTGCCAATCTTTTCGCACTGTCAAATGTTTCGGGGTTTGCAGCTATCACATTCCCTTGAATTGGTGATGTGAGTCCCCAGATGAATCGCTCAATCTTCTTTCCTTCCGAGGTGATCATACCCGGGCACAGCAGAGATAGTTCGCTAAATCTCGATATGTAGGCATCGATATTCGCGTTATGCACAGTGAGGTTCCATAGCTCTTGCTCCATCTTCTGTATTTCGCCTCGTGGACAGTACTCAGCCATTAACATTTCTTTCATCTCTGTCCACGGCATAGAGTTGGCTACAGGGAGCGTCATGGATTCTACATGTCCGTTCCACCAGGTGAGCGCTTGATCCACAAAAGTGCAGGCCGCGAACTTCACCTTCATGTGCTCAGGGCAGTCGCATATCTCGAATACCGACTCCACCTTTTCGATCCATCGCTTCAGAGTAATCACCCCTCCAGTGCCATTAAAAGTTCGTGGTTTGGCGTTTGTGAAGTCCTTGTAGGTACATGTCTTGGTGGGTCCTTGATTCATTCCGTTGTTCAAACTTCCGGCTCCTTGCCCATTGACTCCTCCATTGTTCCCTTGGTGAATTTGCGCAATCGCTGCAGTGACTGCTGCGGATACAGCTGCCTGGAATGCGGTTGAGTCAACTTCAGGTGGGGTTGGTCCTGGGTTTCCGCGAGTAGGTCGGGGAGGCATCTTTCTGTCACAAAACGGAAAGATGTTGAGGGTATGTTGTTTCTGTGAGGTCGTGATCCTACTGACTAGGTGCATGGTACGAACTTAAACACTACTACCATTGATCAATCAATCATAATTTCTCAACACATAGCAATTTGTAATATCACAACAAATCACGTAAAAATTTATTAATATTATCCGCATTTGATACATGAAAATTTTGCTCGTAAGAGCATACATAAGTGATAGTAGTTCGACAGCATAACGACTCTATGAGTAGTGTAGTCACTTAAACATAGAGTCGGAGTACATAGCATATTTCCTAACGACCTACTAAGATAAGTCTATCCCTAACCGCGATGAGCTGCGTCCGGAGGTGGTGCCGAGGATGTGGATGCTCCCTGAAGACGAGCCACCAAGCGTTCTGCATCACGAAGTCGAGACTCCCACCGAACCTGCCTCATGTGAAACTCTCGAAGGACGTCACGTGTCTCCTGCTCCGCACGCTCAACCCTAGTCCTCAACTGGCGCACCTGATCAGCAGTGTCCTGGGCAAGGTCGCCCGTATTCCGTAACCGTTTCACCATGACTGGAAGGGCTCGATCAGCCGGTCCTCCGTCTCTCAGGTCAAAGAACACGCGTGACATGCCGTACGGGGGTCGCTGTCACTGCTGTCTGCTCCATCTCCAAAGATCAATACTCCAGGGAGGTGTAGGACCAGTGGGGCCTACACGATAGGCAGGCACCCTGATCGGGTAAGGGGGGTTGATGACTTCGGACTCCGCATCCGAATCACCCCTTTCACTATCATCAGTATCCTCCTCGAGGCTTCCTTCATCTTCCTCTGATTCGGCAGGCTCGCCCTCAACTTCGGCCTCTGGTTCCCCGTCAGATTCCTCTTTGGGGTCTTCCTCAGGCTCCTCCTCAGGCTCTTCCTCGGGCTCCTCCTCAGGCTCTTCCTCGGGCTCCTCCTCTAGCCATCCGTTGTTTAGGGAAGTAGGGGTCTCCAGGGTGATGGAAACCAGCCATGCGGTCTGCGAGAGTGCGTAATTATGCTAACGTTATTCCTAGGATGCTACAATTATCGCATAGATCAAGTAGGCGTTCTCTTTTCGGTGGTAGGGGTATAGTTTTAGATTCCCTAGCTATCCTGATCTCATCAGGACGTGTGTTAGTTATACTTTGGAGAGAGTGTAGTTGATCAGGCTATATCCACTCCTTGGTACCACTAAGAACAGCCCTGAATTTAACCGAGACACTAGTATTATTTTTGTTTGGTTCGGCGTTATGTTCCTATTCCTAATGCAAGCAAGGGTGTTTTATTTACGTGTTTTGTTCAGAGTTATGTTAGTCCCTCTTTTTGGTTTATAGTTGCATTTTAATGTGTGGCTAGATATGCTAGTTCACTATAAACAAAGCTCTGATACCAACCTGTAACACCCCCGAACCAGACGGCTGAAACGTCCGGGGGCTGTTGTGACTCAATTGAATACCATCACAATGAATATACATGAAACATAACATTATACATCACCAAGCATTGGAATGATACAACTGGTAGCGTTCACATCTATTACATCGTTTCAAAATGTTACATTCCAAAATACATGGTTCATTGTTACGTAAACAACCGCAAAACAATCATAGAATACCGTCCTTTCTTCACTTATCTGTTACCTGAGAATACAACTATTTTGAAAAACATCAACATGTGAAATGTTGGTGAGTTCATAAGTAATGTTTGGAATCCAATGTTTGTAATGTAAAAAAAAAAACCACCAGAAAATCCGATATTTTCTGAAAATAGAATAGCGTAAAAATATGTGAAGATCCGTGAGTATGCTTGTTTGAATTCTACAGATGTAAGCGTAAGAGTTGTGAAATTCGACATGTAGTTCATAAGTGTACTTGTTGAAAACCCTAGGAAAACCCGACGTTTTCCTATCACTTTGCTTTACTTAGTTTGTGTACTGTTATTTTGTTACGTAAGAGGTATTCATTGAGCTCCGGAGGCATTGAGTATACAGTGGGTGGTGAATTGTTGTAACGTCCGTTAATGAAAACGTACAGTCGACAACCGTACCAGCGATCCCTTGGGCATCGCTTGCACTTATTCACACAACTCAATCCTCCCGGACTTGTGTAGTCCCACGACCGAAGGGAAAAAGAGAAGGTGCGAAACCCTCGGTATTTCCCTGCGTCGTTCAAGACCATTGCAATTGCGAAGGGCCCGAAGCCCAACCCGCAATCGTGAGTTCCCGACTTTACTAGCAGCACTGAGGACCCTTGGGTACCAGCAGCATGTTTGCCATTGAAAGTCCTTTTACACGCGGTCGAGTCGTATTAGACCCAACTACATGTAAGCAAGTGTCCTTTGGGCCTAAAGATCATGTCATCGGGCTAGCTAGGCTCGACAAGCATGATTTGCAACTTTTGGGCCTAAGGAGTGTACGTCGACGTATTGATTAATTCCACGAGAGTAAAGAGTTCCAAGAGTTCCATATGTGTATTGAGCGTTGTAGTGTTAGTAGTTTTGGATTTGTTATTGATTCGAGACCGAATCAATTCGTTTGGTAACGATTGTTGGTGATATTGTGTATTGTAATTTATCGAGAGTCGTAGTGTCAATCTTTGTTGACAACGAGTGTATTGAATTATCATTGAAAATTTTCTGTTTACAACCCCTCTTTATTTTGTAAATTTACTTTTTCACCCCTTTAGGTAAAATAATTTCCGGTTTAGTCCTTAAACCATTTTTCTTGACATTTTAACACCAAAAATTATTGAAATTAATATTTTTCAGCATATTTTTCATTGAAAACAGTTTAAGTCCCTGAAATTGCAGTTTTCTCGGTTATAACCCCTCTTCTTCGCAATTTTTACATTTTTGGCCCAAATTGGAAAATTTTTGCAACTTTGGTCCTTTTTAAATTTGAAAAGCATTTTAAACCTTTGAAAAGTACTTGTAACACTAGTAGTCCATTGTTTTACAGAAAAACACAGTTTTGGCCCTCCAAAACAGAAAATTTCGCATAATGGGCCCTATTGGGCCGAAATTGTCATTTTTAGCCCATTAAGCTTGAAATTTATGTTTTTAATCCTCCAAATAGTATATTTTCAGAAAATACATTATGGAAACTGTTTTGACTCATCTCACCCATCAGATTTCGAAATATTTCATTTTAGGCCCTTCAACTTTGTATTTTTAACATTTTATGTCAAAAAGATGAGTTTTTAGCCCAAAATAAGTGTTGTCAAGCCATTTGGCTATTTTTCTTGGTATACTTTGCATGTAGTAGTATATTTTATGCTAGTATAAAATATATCTTGGTTTTTAGCAATTCATAACTAGATCTAGCATGAAAATCATACAAAACATACATATAAGCATAGAAATCAACCAAAACATACACATAATGATGGATCTACACCTTTGATTGTATTCTCCCCCACAAAAACTTATAAAAATCGAAAATAAGGGGGTATGAAGCTCACCTTGGGTGTTGATTCGGTTTTTGAAGAAAGGATGGAAGAAACGAAGTGATTTTTCGGCCCTAGCACCCCTTGATGAAGATCTCGAGTTTATGGAGTTTTCTAGGAGTATGATCACCAAAGAAACTTGTTTAGAATAAGAGATCTCATGTGAGGGGGAAGTTTTGAAGCTTAGACATGGAAAAACTTACCAAAGGATGATGATAATCTTGAAGAATCCTCTTGAAACACAAGCCAATTTCGAGATTTTAGATGGAGAGGAAGAGACAAGTCTTGAGTGATCTAGAGAGAGTTTGTGAGAGATTTGTGTGTGTGTGTGTTGCTCACGGCCGAAACAAGAAGAGAGAGGGAGAAATAGACATGAAGTGATATGCATGGATACATGGAATGGGTTGCATGGAGATCCAAAAGACAATAATGAGGTGTCAATTACAAGTCAACTCTCTTCATTTCTTCTTGGGCTTGGGCCTTGGGCCGAGAATTTGGAGGGAAAAAGGGAAAATTTGGGCTTTAATGCCCACAAGCCCATGTGTATATTAAGTTGGATGAGTTTTAACCTAAAAAATATAATATGATTTTTACACTTTGTTGGGCTAATTTAGGTTAATCATGGTTCCAAATTTTGAATTTATTTCATTCTAGGCCCAATATAACCCAAAATGTTGAAATAAATAGATGTGGGTCCAAGTTCTAAGCCCATGATAGTCAAATTGGAAGCTTATTGGTCCATTTAGATCCAATAAGGAAGTCCTAGTCCCAAAATGGACCTAATCAAGAACTTCTAGGGTTTCCAATTGCTTGATGTAGTGAATTGGGGTTTAGTTTTCCATTGAGTAAGCATCATACATGCTTTTGAGGTTTTGAATTCAACATTTACTTGAGTATAGTGATTACAAGACACAAAATTTCTAGTTGTGACATCATCCCCCCGTTAGAGGGAATTTCGTCCCGAAATTCTGTTTGAAAGCTAGATTTGAGAATGCTAGAATAGGTGAGGGTACTTTTGCTTCATTTGGTCTTCGCGTTCCCACGTGAATTCTGGCCCACGCTTTGCGTTCCACCGTACTTTCACGATCGGGATGCGACTTTGCTTAGTACGCTTCACCTCCTTGTCCATGATTTCAATTGGTTCCTCAACGAACAGGAAATTATCATTGATTTCAATTTCGTCAAGAGGAATAACGAGTGTTTCATCTGAGAGACACTTCTTCAGATTAGAGACATGAAACACGGGGTGTACACCGTTTAGCTCTGCGGGTAGTTGCAGTCTGTATGCTACTAGACCAATTCGGGCGACGATTTCAAAAGGTCCAATGTATCGTGGATTTAGTTTTCCCCGCTTCCCAAAATGAATGACTCCTTTCCAGGGCGAGACTTTTAACAGTACTCAATCACCGACCTGAAATTCTAAGGGCTTTCGCCGTTTGTCAGCGTAGCTCTTTTATCGGTCACGCGATGCTTGCAATCGAGCTCTGATTTGAACGATCTTTTCTGTGGTTTCACAGATGATCTCCGGTCCCGTTAGTGCTTTGTCCGACGTATGTGTTTTTGCTAGATGGGTGTCACCTACTTCAGCCCAACATAACGGTGATCTACATTTACGCTCGTACAGTGCTTCGAAAGGAGCCACCTTGATGCTCGAATGGTAACTATTGTTGTATGAGAACTCGATTAAGGGTAGGTGGGTATCCCAAGACTTTCCAAAGTCTATCACGCATGCGCGGAGCATATCTTCGAGCGTTTGGATGGTTCGCTCGCTTTGACCATCTGTTTGTGGATGATAAGCGGTGCTCATATCGAGGTTTGTTCCCATCGCCTTATGAAGTGATTGCCAAAATCGGGACGTGAACCTACTATCCCTATCCGAGATGATAGATGTTGGTATTCCGTGGAGTCTCACGATCTCTCGAATGTATAAACGCGTCAATCTCTCCATCTTGTACGATTCTTTAATTGGCAGGAAATGGGCAGATTTCGTCAGTCGGTCGATTATTACCCATATGGTGTCTAATCCATCCGACGTTTTGGGTAGCTTGGTCACGAAATCCATAGAAATCCCCTCCCATTTCCACTCAGGGATTGCCGGTTGCTGTAACAATCCTGAGGGTTTTTGGTATTCCACCTTTACTTTGGCGCACGTAAGGCACTTACTGACGTAGGTCGCAATTTCCGCCTTCATGTTAGGCCACCAATAGTGTTGTTTAATATCCAAATACATCTTATTGGAACCGGGATGAATGGAGTATCGCGTCTTGTGGGCTTCTTTCATGACAACATCTCTAAACCTTCCAAATTTAAGGACCCAAATACGGTTGATGAAATAGTATACTCCATTCTCCTTTGCCTCCAGGTTCTTTTCCATTCCGCGCAATACTTCGCTTGCTCTATTTTCCGTATTCATGGCCTCTGACTGGACTACTGCAATTTGAGTGGCCAGGTGTGATTGAATGGTTATCGAGAGAGTTTTCGTACAACGATTAGAGTACTCCTTCCGACTTAATGCATCAGCTACCACATTGGCCTTGCCTGGGTGGTACCTAATCTCACACTCATAATCGTTTAGCAATTCAACCCATCTTTGTTGCCTCATGTTCAACTCCTTTTGGTTTAAGATGTGTTGGAGACTCTTGTGATCTGTGAAGACGGTGCACTTTGTACCGTAAAGGTAATGCCTCCAAATTTTTAGGGCAAAGACTACGGCTCCCAACTCTAGGTCATGGGTCGTGTAGTTTACTTCATGCGTCTTTAGTTGGCGGGATGCGTAGGCTATCACTCTCCCACGTTGCATGAGAACGCAACCTAAGCCCTGATTTGACGCGTCGCAGTAGACTACAAAATCTTCCGTCCCTTCAGGCAGAGATAGGACAGGTGCGCTACAGAGAGCTTGTTT
This sequence comes from Lactuca saligna, assembly GCF_052625555.1. NCBI lineage: Eukaryota > Viridiplantae > Streptophyta > Magnoliopsida > Asterales > Asteraceae > Lactuca > Lactuca saligna. Next base: position 10,416,193 of record NC_136418.1, on the reverse strand, counting down.
CAAGGTTCGAAACACAATCTCTTGTTTGTCTGTCCATTTGAATGGTACGCCCTTTTGCGTAAGCGAGGTAAGTGGCTTGGCGATCTTAGAGAAGTTTTGAATGAATCTCCTATAGTAGCCTGCTAAACCCAAGAATTGACGAATTTCTGTGGGCGTTGTCGGGATTGCCCATCCTTCTACAGCTTTGACCTTAGAGGGATCCACATGGATTCCATCTTGGCTGACTACATGACCTAGGAAGTTCACACTTCGCTGCCAGAACTCACACTTAGAGAGTTTGGCGTAAAGTTTTTCTGATCGCAGAGTTTCTAAGACTTGTCGAAGATGTTGGCCATGCTCTTCCTTGCTTCGAGAATAGACGAGGATGTCATCGATAAAAAAACAATGACAAGGTTGTCGAGGAACAGTCAGCAGATTCGATTTATTAGGTCCATAAATGCGGCAGGGGCATTCGTTAGACCGAAGGGCATTACGACAAATTCATAATGTCCGTAGCGAGTTTGGAAAGCGGTTTTTGGAATATCCTCTTCCCGGACTTTGAGTTGCTGGTATCCGGACCGTAGATCTATTTTAGAAAAATAACTAGCTCCTTCGAGCTGGTCAAATAGGTCATCGATTCGTGGGAGTGGGTAGCGGTTCTTGATTGTGAGTTTATTTAACTCTCTGTAATCGATGCACATTCTAAAAGATCCATCCTTCTTTTTGACAAAGAGCACCGGAGCTCCCCATGGCGAGTAACTAGGTCGAATAAATCCCTTGTCCAAAAGTTCGCTGAGTTGGCTGGATAATTCCTGCATCTCGGCAGGAGCTAGCCGGTAGGGTGATTTAGCGAGAGGAGTTGCTCCTGGAATGAGGTCGATTCGAAACTCAACTTGTCTCTCTGGGGGTACTCCCAGAAGATCTTCAGGAAACACGTCCAGAAATTCACACGCTACGGGAATGTCTCGAACGTTAATCTCCTCCTTGGTTTTATCCACCACGTGAGCCAGGAACGCCAGATTGTTCCTTCGTAGATATTTTTGTGCCTTGATGCACGAAACGAGGCGAAGGTTCATGCTAGATTTGTCTCTGTAAATTACTAGGGTTTCGTGATTTGGAAGACGAAGACGAACGGCCTTCTCATGGCGCATAATTTCGGCATGGTGGAGGCTTAACCAGTCCATGCCGATGATCACATCGAAACTCCTAATTGAGACTGGCATTAGATCTATTCGAAAGACGTGTTGATTAAGAGTTAGGGTACATCCGGTGTGGATTTCCCCAGTGGATTCGGTTTTCCCATTGGCCATTTCCACCGTATAGGTTTCATTTAGTTTTTGGGGCAGTTGTTTTAATAACTGCTTAAACTTATTGCTTACGAAACTTCGCTCCGCTCCGGTGTCAAATAAGATGCATGCATAAGTCTGGTTTAAGGGAAACGTACCGGTAACAACATAGGGGTCTTGAATAGCCTCACCCTAACCCATGGTCAACATCCTTCCTGTTCCTCCATTTCTTAAATTGTTGTTGTTAGGACAGTCTCGGCGGACGTGTCCAGTCCTCCCACATCCGAAGCAGGTGTGGCTAGGCCCTACGTTATTACCGCCGGCATGGGTGTTGTTGTTGCTGCGACGGTTATTGTTGTTGGTTCCCTGATTTTGGTTCTAGGGAGGGTAAGTCTTGCAGTACTTTGCAGTGTGTCCCCTTCGGTTGCAACTGGTGCACTGAAAATTCTTGCATTCTCCATTGTGATGGAAACCGCACTTGTTGCATTTGGGAAGATTACCGGAATAAGGTCTGGAAGCATTTGAAGTGGCTGAGATTGGAGCATGTGGTGCGGCTGAAACCGGTGCAGTAACAGCATTAACCGCCACTGTCTGTTGCTTCTTGGAGGTGTCGGGGTCCTGGCGCCCCTTCCGCTTATTGTTCTTTCCCCTCTTGCCATCACCTTCCTTCGTCTTCTCAGCCTCCACTGGCTTCTCTCCCTTCTTGTTGTTATAGTCATACAACCTTTTTGCCAATCTTTTCGCACTGTCAAATGTTTCGGGGTTTGCAGCTATCACATTCCCTTGAATTGGTGATGTGAGTCCCCAGATGAATCGCTCAATCTTCTTTCCTTCCGAGGTGATCATACCCGGGCACAGCAGAGATAGTTCGCTAAATCTCGATATGTAGGCATCGATATTCGCGTTATGCACAGTGAGGTTCCATAGCTCTTGCTCCATCTTCTGTATTTCGCCTCGTGGACAGTACTCAGCCATTAACATTTCTTTCATCTCTGTCCACGGCATAGAGTTGGCTACAGGGAGCGTCATGGATTCTACATGTCCGTTCCACCAGGTGAGCGCTTGATCCACAAAAGTGCAGGCCGCGAACTTCACCTTCATGTGCTCAGGGCAGTCGCATATCTCGAATACCGACTCCACCTTTTCGATCCATCGCTTCAGAGTAATCACCCCTCCAGTGCCATTAAAAGTTCGTGGTTTGGCGTTTGTGAAGTCCTTGTAGGTACATGTCTTGGTGGGTCCTTGATTCATTCCGTTGTTCAAACTTCCGGCTCCTTGCCCATTGACTCCTCCATTGTTCCCTTGGTGAATTTGCGCAATCGCTGCAGTGACTGCTGCGGATACAGCTGCCTGGAATGCGGTTGAGTCAACTTCAGGTGGGGTTGGTCCTGGGTTTCCGCGAGTAGGTCGGGGAGGCATCTTTCTGTCACAAAACGGAAAGATGTTGAGGGTATGTTGTTTCTGTGAGGTCGTGATCCTACTGACTAGGTGCATGGTACGAACTTAAACACTACTACCATTGATCAATCAATCATAATTTCTCAACACATAGCAATTTGTAATATCACAACAAATCACGTAAAAATTTATTAATATTATCCGCATTTGATACATGAAAATTTTGCTCGTAAGAGCATACATAAGTGATAGTAGTTCGACAGCATAACGACTCTATGAGTAGTGTAGTCACTTAAACATAGAGTCGGAGTACATAGCATATTTCCTAACGACCTACTAAGATAAGTCTATCCCTAACCGCGATGAGCTGCGTCCGGAGGTGGTGCCGAGGATGTGGATGCTCCCTGAAGACGAGCCACCAAGCGTTCTGCATCCCGAAGTCGAGACTCCCACGGAACCTGCCTCATGTGAAACTCTCGAAGGACGTCACGTGTCTCCTGCTCCGCACGCTCGACCCTAGTCCTCAACTGGCGCACCTGATCAGCAGTGTCCTGGGCAAGGTCGCCCGTATTCCGTAACCGTTTCACCATGACTGGAAGGGCTCGATCAGCCGGTCCTCCGTCTCTCAGGTCAAAGAACACGCGTGACATGCCGTACGGGGGTTGCTGTCACTGCTGTCTGCTCCATCTCCAAAGATCAATACTCCAGGGAGGTGTAGGACCAGTGGGGCCTACACGATAGGCAGGCACCCTGATCGGGTAAGGGGGGTTGATGACTTCGGACTCCGCATCCGAATCACCCCTTTCACTATCATCAGTATCCTCCTCGAGGCTTCCTTCATCTTCCTCTGATTCGGCAGGCTCGCCCTCAACTTCGGCCTCTGGTTCCCCGTCAGATTCCTCTTTGGGGTCTTCCTCAGGCTCCTCCTCAGGCTCTTCCTCGGGCTCCTCCTCTAGCCATCCGTTGTTTAGGGAAGTAGGGGTCTCCAGGGTGATGGAAACCAGCCATGCGGTCTGCGAGAGTGCGTAATTATGCTAACGTTATTCCTAGGATGCTACAATTATCGCATAGATCAAGTAGGCGTTCTCTTTTCGGTGGTAGGGGTATAGTTTTAGATTCCCTAGCTATCCTGATCTCATCAGGACGTGTGTTAGTTATACTTTGGAGAGAGTGTAGTTGATCAGGCTATATCCACTCCTTGGTACCACTAAGAACAGCCCTGAATTTAACCGAGACACTAGTATTATTTTTGTTTGCTTCGGCGTTATGTTCCTATTCCTAATGCAAGCAAGGGTGTTTTATTTACGTGTTTTGTTCAGAGTTATGTTAGTCCCCCTTTTTGGTTTATAGTTGCATTTTAATGTGTGGCTAGATATGCTAGTTCACTATAAACAAAGCTCTGATACCAACCTGTCACACCCCCGAACCAGACGGCGGAAACGTCCGGGGGCTGTTGTGACTCAATTGAATACCATCACAATGAATATACATGAAACATAACATTATACATCACCAAGCATTGGAATGATACAACTGGTAGCGTTCACATCTATTACATCGTTTCAAAATATTACATTCCAAAATACATGGTTCATTGTTACGTAAACAACCGCAAAACAATCATAGAATACCGTCCTTTCTTCACTTATCTGTTACCTGAGAATACAACTATTTTGAAAAACGTCAACATGTGAAATGTTGGTGAGTTCATAAGTAATGTTTGGAATCCAATGTTTGTAATGTAAAAAAAAACCACCAGAAAATCCGATATTTTCTGAAAATAGAATAGCGTAAAAATATGTGAAGATCCGTGAGTATGCTTGTTTGAATTCTACAGATGTAAGCGTAAGAGTTGTGAAATTCGACATGTAGTTCATAAGTGTACTTGTTGAAAACCCTAGGAAAACCCGACGTTTTCCTATCACTTTGCTTTACTTAGTTTGTGTACTGTTATTTTGTTACGTAAGAGGTATTCATTGAGCTCCGGAGGCATTGAGTATACAGTGGGTGGTGAATTGTTGTAACGTCCGTTAATGAAAACGTACAGTCGACAACCGTACCAGCGATCCCTTGGGCGTCGCTTGCACTTATTCACACAACTCAATCCTCCCGGACTTGTGTAGTCCCACGACCGAAGGGAAAAAGAGAAGGTGCGAAACCCTCGGTATTTCCCTGCGTCGTTCAAGACCATTGCAATTGCGAAGGGCCCGAAGCCCAACCCGCAATCGTGAGTTCCCGACTTTACTAGCAGCACTGAGGACCCTTGGGGACCAGCAGCATGTTTGCCATTGAAAGTCCTTTTACACGCGGTCGAGTCGTATTAGACCCAACTACATGTAAGCAAGTGTCCTTTGGGCCTAAAGATCATGTCATCGGGCTAGCTAGGCTCGACAAGCATGATTTGCAACTTTTGGGCCTAAGGAGTGTACGTCGACGTATTGATTAATTCCACGAGAGTAAAGAGTTCCAAGAGTTCCATATGTGTATTGAGCGTTGTAGTGTTAGTAGTTTTGGATTTGTTATTGATTCGAGACCGAATCAATTCGTTTGGTAACGATTGTTGGTGATATTGTGTATTGTAATTTATCGAGAGTCGTAGTGTCAATCTTTGTTGACAACGAGTGTATTGAATTATCATTGAAAATTTTCTGTTTACAACCCCTCTTTATTTTGTAAATTTACTTTTTCACCCCTTTAGGTAAAATAATTTCCGGTTTAGTCCTTAAACCATTTTTCTTGACATTTTAACACCAAAAATTATTGAAATTAATATTTTTCAGCATATTTTTCATTGAAAACAGTTTAAGTCCCTGAAATTGCAGTTTTCTCGGTTATAACCCCTCTTCTTCGCAATTTTTACATTTTTGGCCCAAATTGGAAAATTTTTGCAACTTTGGTCCTTTTTAAATTTGAAAAGCATTTTAAACCTTTGAAAAGTACTTGTAACACTAGTAGTCCATTGTTTTACAGAAAAACACAGTTTTGGCCCTCCAAAACAGAAAATTTCGCATAATGGGCCCTATTGGGCCGAAATTGTCATTTTTAGCCCATTAAGCTTGAAATTTATGTTTTTAATCCTCCAAATAATATATTTTCAGAAAATACATTATGGAAACTGTTTTGACTCATCTCACCCATCAGATTTCGAAATATTTCATTTTAGGCCCTTCAACTTTGTATTTTTAACATTTTATGTCAAAAAGATGAGTTTTTAGCCCAAAATAAGTGTTGTCAAGCCATTTGGCTATTTTTCTTGGTATACTTTGCATGTAGTAGTATATTTTATGCTAGTATAAAATATATCTTGGTTTTTAGCAATTCATAACTAGATCTAGCATGAAAATCATACAAAACATACATATAAGCATAGAAATCAACCAAAACATACACATAATGATGGATCTACACCTTTGATTGTATTCTCCCCCACAAAAACTTATAAAATCCGAAAATAAGGGGGTATGAAGCTCACCTTGGGTGTTGATTCGGATTTTGAAGAAAGGATGGAAGAAATGAAGTGATTTTTCGGCCCTAGCACCCCTTGATGAAGATCTCGAGTTTATGGAGTTTTCTAGGAGTATGATCACCAAAGAAACTTGTTTAGAATAAGAGATCTCATGTGAGGGGGAAGTTTTGAAGCTTAGACATGGAAAAACTTACCAAAGGATGATGATAATCTTGAAGAATCCTCTTGAAACACAAGCCAATTTCGAGATTTTAGATGGAGAGGAAGAGACAAGTCTTGAGTGATCTAGAGAGAGTTTGTGAGAGATTTGTGTGTGTGTGTGTGTTGCTCACGGCCGAAACAAGAAGAGAGAGGGAGAAATAGACATGAAGTGATATGCATGGATACATGGAATGGGTTGCATGGAGATCCAAAAGACAATAATGAGGTGTCAATTACAAGTCAACTCTCTTCATTTCTTCTTGGGCTTGGGCCTTGGGCCGAGAATTTGGAGGGAAAAAGGGAAAATTTGGGCTTTAATGCCCACAATCCCATGTGTATATTAAGTTGGATGAGTTTTAACCTAAAAAATATAATATGATTTTTACACTTTGTTGGGCTAATTTAGGTTAATCATGGTTCCAAATTTTGAATTTATTTCATTCTAGGCCCAATATAACCCAAAATGTTGAAATAAATAGATGTGGGTCCAAGTTCTAAGCCCATGATAGTCAAATTGGAAGCTTATTGGTCCATTTAGGTCCAATAAGGAAGTCCTAGTCCCAAAATGGACCTAATCAAGAACTTCTAGGGTTTCCAATTGCTTGATGTAGTGAATTGGGGTTTAGTTTTCCATTGAGTAAGCATCATACATGCTTTTGAGTTTTTGAATTCAACATTTACTTGAGTATAGTGATTACAAGACACAAAATTTCTAGTTGTGACATCATCCCCCCGTTAGAGGGAATTTCGTCCCGAAATTCTGTTTGAAAGCTAGATTTGAGAATGCTAGAATAGGTGAGGGTACTTTTGCTTCATTTGGTCTTCGCGTTCCCACGTGAATTCTGGCCCACGCTTTGCGTTCCACCGTACTTTCACGATCGGGATGCGACTTTGCTTAGTACGCTTCACCTCCTTGTCCATGATTTCAATTGGTTCCTCAACGAACAGGAAATTATCATTGATTTCAATTTCGTCAAGAGGAATAACGAGTGTTTCATCTGAGAGACACTTCTTCAGATTAGAGACATGAAACACGGGGTGTACACCGTTTAGCTCTGCGGGTAGTTGCAGTCTGTATGCTACTAGACCAATTCGGGCGACGATTTCGAAAGGTCCAATGTATCGTGGATTTAGTTTTCCCCGCTTCCCAAAAGGAATGACTCCTTTCCAGGGCGAGACTTTTAACAGTACTCAATCACCGACCTGAAATTCTAAGGGCTTTCGCCGTTTGTCAGCGTAGCTCTTTTATCGGTCACGCGATGCTTGCAATCGAGCTCTGATTTGAACGATCTTTTATGTGGTTTCACAGATGATCTCCGGTCCCGTTAGTGCTTTGTCCGACGTATGTGTTTTTGCTAGCTGGGTGTCACCTACTTCAGCCCAACATAACGGTGATCTACATTTACGCTCGTACAGTGCTTCGAAAGGAGCCACCTTGATGCTCGAATGGTAACTATTGTTGTATGAGAACTCGATTAAGGGTAGGTGGATATCCCAAGACTTTCCAAAGTCTATCACGCATGCGCGGAGCATATCTTCGAGCGTTTGGATGGTTCGCTCGCTTTGACCATCTGTTTGTGGATGATAAGCGGTGCTCATATCGAGGTTTGTTCCCATCGCCTTATGAAGTGATTGCCAAAATCGGGACGTGAACCTACTATCCCTATCCGAGATGATAGATGTTGGTATTCCGTGGAGTCTCACGATCTCTCGAATGTATAAACGCGTCAATCTCTCCATCTTGTACGATTCTTTAATTGGCAGGAAATGGGCAGATTTCGTCAGTCGGTCGATTATTACCCATATGGTGTCTAATCCATCCGACGTTTTGGGTAGCTTGGTCACGAAATCCATAGAAATCCCCTCCCATTTCCACTCAGGGATTGCCGGTTGCTGTAACAATCCTGAGGGTTTTTGGTATTCCACCTTTACTTTGGCGCACGTAAGGCACTTACTGACGTAGGTCGCAATTTCCGCCTTCATGTTAGGCCACCAATAGTGTTGTTTAATATCCAAATACATCTTATTGGAACCGGGATGAATGGAGTATCGCGTCTTGTGGGCTTCCTTCATGACAACATCTCTAAACCCTCCAAATTTAAGGACCCAAATACGGTTGATGAAATAGTATACTCCATTCTCCTTTGCCTCCAGGTTCTTTTCCATTCCGCGCAATACTTCGCTTGCTCTATTTTCCGTATTCATGGCCTCTGACTGGACTACTGCAATTTGAGTGGCCAGGTGTGATTGAATGGTTATCGAGAGAGTTTTCGTACAACGATTAGAGTACTCCTTCCGACTTAATGCATCAGCTACCACGTTGGCCTTGCCTGGGTGGTACCTAATCTCACACTCATAATCGTTTAGCAATTCAACCCATCTTCGTTGCCTCATGTTCAACTCCTTTTGGTTTAAGATGTGTTGGAGACTCTTGTGATCCGTGAAGATGGTGCACTTTGTACCGTAAAGGTAATGCCTCCAAATTTTTAGGGCAAAGACTACGGCTCCCAACTCTAGGTCATGGGTCGTGTAGTTTACTTCATGCGTCTTTAGTTGGCGGGATGCGTAGGCTATCACTCTCCCACGTTGCATGAGAACGCAACCTAAGCCCTGATTTGACGCGTCGCAGTAGACTACAAAATCTTCCGTCCCTTCAGGCAGAGATAGGACAGGTGCGCTACAGAGAGCTTGTTTCATGGTTCGAAACACAATCTCTTGTTTGTCTGTCCATTTGAATGGTACGCCCTTTTGCGTAAGCGAGGTAAGTGGCTTGGCGATCTTAGAGAAGTTTTGAATGAATCTCCTATAGTAGCCTGCTAAACCCAAGAATTGACGAATTTCTGTGGGCGTTGTCGGGATTGCCCATCCTTCTACAACTTTGACCTTAGAGGGATCCACATGGATTCCATCTTGGCTGACTACATGACCTAGGAAGTTCACACTTCGCTGCCAGAACTCACACTTAGAGAGTTTGGCGTAAAGTTTTTCTGATCGCAGAGTTTCTAAGACTTGTCGAAGATGTTGGCCATGCTCTTCCTTGCTTCGAGAATATACGAGGATGTCATCGATAAAAAAACAATGACAAAGTTGTCGAGGAACAGTCAGCAGATTCGATTTATTAGGTCCATAAATGCGGCAGGGGCATTCGTTAGACCGAAGGGCATTACGACAAATTCATAATGTCCGTAGCGAGTTTGGAAAGCGGTTTTTGGAATATCCTCTTCCCGGACTTTGAGTTGCTGGTATCCGGACCATAGATCTATTTTAGAAAAATAACTAGCTCATTGGAGCTGGTCAAATAGGTCATCGATTCGTGGGAGTGGGTAGCGGTTCTTGATTGTGAGTTTATTTAACTCTCTGTAATCGATGCACATTCTAAAAGATCCATCCTTCTTTTTGATAAAGAGCACCGGAGCTCCCCATGGCGAGTAACTAGGTCGAATAAATCCCTTGTCCAAAAGTTCGCTGAGTTGGCTGGATAATTCCTGCATCTCGGTAGGAGCTAGCCGGTAGGGTGATTTAGCGAGAGGAGTTGCTCCTGGAATGAGGTCGATTCGAAACTCAACTTGTCTCTCTAGGGGTACTCCCAGAAGATCTTCAGGAAACACGTCCAGAAATTCACACGCTACGGGAATGTCTCGAACGTTAATCTCCTCCTTGGTTTTATCCACCACGTGAGCCAGGAACGCCAGATTGTTCCTTCGTAGATATTTTTGTGCCTTGATGCATGAAACGAGGCGAAGGTTCATGCTAGATTTGTCTCTGTATATTACTAGGGTTTCGTGATTTGGAAGACGAAGACGAACGGCCTTCTCATGGCGCATAATTTCGGCATGGTGGAGGCTTAACCAGTCCATGTCGATGATCACATCGAAACTCCTAATTGAGACTGGCATTAGATCTATTCGAAATACGTGTTGATTAAGAGTTAGGGTACATCCGGTGTAGATTTCCCCAGTGGATTCAGTTTTCCCATTGGCCATTTCCACCGTATAGGTTTCATTTAGTTTTTGGGGCAGTTGTTTTAATAACTGCTTAAACTTATTGCTTACGAAACTTCGCTCCGCTCTGGTGTCAAATAAGATGCATGCATAAGTCTGGTTTAAGGGAAACGTATCGGTAACAACATAGGGGTCTTGAATAGCCTCACCCTAACCCATGGTCAACATCCTTCCTGTTCCTCCATTTCTTAAATTGTTGTTGTTAGGACAGTCTCGGCGGACGTGTCCAGTCCTCCCACATCCGAAGCAGGTGTGGCTAGGCCCTACGTTATTACCGCCGGCATGGGTGTTGTTGTTGCTGCGACGGTTATTGTTGTTGGTTCCCTGATTTTGGTTCTAGGGAGGGTAAGTCTTGCAGTACTTTGCAGTGTGTCCCCTTCGGTTGCAACTGGTGCACTGAAAATTCTTGCATTCTCCATTGTGATGGAAACCGCACTTGTTGCATTTGGGAAGATTACCGGAATAAGGTCTGGAAGCATTTGAAGTGGCTGAGATTGGAGCATGTGGTGCGGCTGAAACCGGTGCGGTAACAGCATTAACCGCCACTGTCTGTTGCTTCTTGGAGGTGTCGGGGTCCTGGCGCCCCTTCCTCTTATTGTTCTTTCCCCTCTTGCCATCACCTTCCTTCGTCTTCTCAGCCTCCACTGGCTTCTCTCCCTTCTTGTTGTTATAGTCATACAACCTTTTTGCCAATCTTTTCGCACTGTCAAATGTTTCGGGGTTTGCAGCTATCACATTCCCTTGAATTGGTGATGTGAGTCCCCAGATGAATCGCTCAATCTTCTTTCCTTCCGAGGTGATCATACCCGGGCACAGCAGAGATAGTTCGCTAAATCTCGATATGTAGGCATCGATATTCGCGTTATGCACAGTGAGGTTCCATAGCTGTTGCTCCATCTTCTGTATTTCGCCTCGTGGACAGTACTCAGCCATTAACATTTCTTTCATCTCTGTCCACGGCATAGAGTTGGCTACAGGGAGCGTCATGGATTCTACATGTCCGTTGCACCAGGTGAGCGCTTGATCCACAAAGTGCAGGCCGCGAACTTCACCTTCATGTGCTCAGGGCAGTCGCATATCTCGAATACCGACTCCACCTTTTCGATCCATCGCTTCAGAGTAATCACCCCTCCAGTGCCATTAAAAGTTCGTGGTTTGGCGTTTGTGAAGTCCTTGTAGGTACATGTCTTGGTGGGTCCTTGATTCATTCCGTTGTTCAAACTTCCAGCTCCTTGCCCATTGACTCCTCCATTGTTCCCTTGGTGAATTTGCGCAATCGCTGCAGTGACTGCTGCGGATACAGCTGCCTGGAATGCGGTTGAGTCAACTTCAGGTGGGGTTGGTCCTGGGTTTCCGCGAGTAGGTCGGGGAGGCATCTTTCTGTCACAAAACGGAAAGATGTTGAGGGTATGTTGTTTCTGTGAGGTCGTGATCCTATTGACTAGGTGCATGGTACGAACTTAAACACTACTACCATTGATCAATCAATCATAATTTCTCAACACATAGCAATTTGTAATATCACAACAAATCACGTAAAAATTTATTAATATTATCCGCATTTGATACATGAAAATTTTGCTCGTAAGAGCATACATGAGTGATAGTAGTTCGACAGCATAACGACTCTATGAGTAGTGTAGTCACTTAAACATAGAGTCGGAGTACATAGCATATTTCCTAACGACCTACTAAGATAAGTCTTTCTCTAACCGCGATGAGCTGCGTCCGGAGGTGGTGCCGAGGATGTGGATGCTCCCTGAAGACGAGCCACCAAGCGTTCTGCATCCCGAAGTCGAGACTCCCACCGAACCTGCCTCATGTGAAACTCTCGAAGGACATCACGTGTCTCCTGCTCCGCACGCTCGACCCTAGTCCTCAACTGGCGCACCTGATCAGCAGTGTCCTGGGCAAGGTCGCCCGTATTCCGTAACCGTTTCACCATGACTGGAAGGGCTCGATCAGCCGGTCCTCCGTCTCTCAGGTCAAAGAACACGCGTGACATGCCGTACGGGGGTCGCTGTCCCTGCTGTCTGCTCCATCTCCAAAGATCAATACTCCAGGGAGGTGTAGGACCAGTGGGGCCTACACGATAGGCAGGCACCCTGATCGGGTAAGGGGGGTTGATGACTTCGGACTCCGCATCCGAATCACCCCTTTCACTATCATCAGTATCCTCCTCGAGGCTTCCTTCATCTTCCTCTGATTCGGCAGGCTCGCCCTCAACTTCGGCCTCTGGTTCCCCGTCAGATTCCTCTTCGGGGTCTTCCTCAGGCTCCTCCTCAGGCTCTTCCTCGGGATCCTCCTCAGGCTCTTCCTCGGGCTCCTCCTCTAGCCATCCGTTGTTTAGGGAAGTAGGGGTCTCCAGGGTGATGGAAACCAGCCATGCGGTCTGCGAGAGTGCGTAATTATGCTAACGTTATTCCTAGGATGCTACAATTATCGCATAGATCAAGTAGGCGTTCTCTTTTCGGTGGTAGGGGTATAGTTTTAGATTCCCTAGCTATCCTGATCTCATCAGGACGTGTGTTAGTTATACTTTGGAGAGAGTGTAGTTGATCAGGCTATATCCACTCCTTGGTACCACTAAGAACAGCCCTGAATTTAACCGAGACACTAGTATTATTTTTGTTTGGTTCGACGTTATGTTCCTATTCCTAATGCAAGCAAGGGTGTTTTATTTACGTGTTTTGTTCAGAGTTATGTTAGTCCCTCTTTTTGGTTTATAGTTGCATTTTAATGTGTGGCTAGATATGCTAGTTCACTATAAACAAAGCTCTGATACCAACCTGTCACACCCCCGAACCAGACGGCGGAAACGTCCGGGGGCTGTTGTGACTCAATTGAATACCATCACAATGAATATACATGAAACATAACATTATACATCACCAAGCATTGGAATGATACAACTGGTAGCGTTCACATCTATTACATCGTTTCAAAATGTTACATTCCAAAATACATGGTTCATTGTTACGTAAACAACCGCAAAACAATCATAGAATACCGTCCTTTCTTCACTTATCTGTTACCTGAGAATACAACTATTTTGAAAAACGTCAACATGTGAAATGTTGGTGAGTTCATAAGTAATGTTTGGAATCCAATGTTTGTAATGTAAAAAAAAAAAACCACCAGAAAATCCGATATTTTCTGAAAATAGAATAGCGTAAAAATATGTGAAGATCCGTGAGTATGCTTGTTTGAATTCTACAGATGTAAGCGTAAGAGTTGTGAAATTCGACATGTAGTTCATAAGTGTACTTGTTGAAAACCCTAGGAAAACCCGACATTTTCCTATCACTTTGCTTTACTTAGTTTGTGTACTGTTATTTTGTTACGTAAGAGGTATTCATTGAGCTCCGGAGGCATTGAGTATACAGTGGGTGGTGAATTGTTGTAACGTCCGTTAATGAAAACGTACAGTCGACAACCGTACCAGCGATCCCTTGGGCGTCGCTTGCACTTATTCACACAACTCAATCCTCCCGGACTTGTGTAGTCCCACGACCGAAGGGAAAAAGAGAAGGTGCGAAACCCTCGGTATTTCCCTGCGTCGTTCAAGACCATTGCAATTGCGAAGGGCCCGAAGCCCAACCCGCAATCGTGAGTTCCCGACTTTACTAGCAGCACTGAGGACCCTTGGGGACCAGCAGCATGTTTTCCATTGAAAGTCCTTTTACACGCGGTCGAGTTGTATTAGACCCAACTACATGTAAGCAAGTGTCCTTTGGGCCTAAAGATCATGTCATCGGGCTAGCTAGGCTCGACAAGCATGATTTGCAACTTTTGGGCCTAAGGAGTGTACGTCGACATATTGATTAATTCCACGAGAGTAAAGAGTTCCAAGAGTTCCATATGTGTATTGAGCGTTGTAGTGTTAGTAGTTTTGGATTTGTTATTGATTCGAGACCGAATCAATTCGTTTGGTAACGATTGTTGGTGATATTGTGTATTGTAATTTATCGAGAGTCGTAGTGTCAATCTTTGTTGACAACGAGTGTATTGAATTATCATTGAAAATTTTCTGTTTACAACCCCTCTTTATTTTGTAAATTTACTTTTTCACCCCTTTAGGTAAAATAATTTCCGGTTTAGTCCTTAAACCATTTTTCTTGACATTTTAACACCAAAAATTATTGAAATTAATATTTTTCAGCATATTTTTCATTGAAAACAGTTTAAGTCCCTGAAATTGCAGTTTTCTCGGTTATAACCCCTCTTCTTCGCAATTTTTACATTTTTGGCCCAAATTGGAAAATTTTTGCAACTTTGGTCCTTTTTAAATTTGAAAAGCATTTTAAACCTTTGAAAACTACTTGTAACACTAGTAGTCCATTGTTTTACAGAAAAAAACAGTTTTGGCCCTCCAAAACAGAAAATTTCGCATAATGGGCCCTATTGGGCCGAAATTGTCATTTTTAGCCCATTAAGCTTGAAATTTATGTTTTTAATCCTCCAAATAGTATATTTTCAGAAAATACATTATGGAAACTGTTTTGACTCATCTCACCCATCAGATTTCGAAATATTTCATTTTAGGCCCTTCAACTTTGTATTTTTAACATTTTATGTCAAAAAGATGAGTTTTTAGCCCAAAATAAGTGTTGTCAAGCCATTTGGCTATTTTTCTTGGTATACTTTGCATGTAGTAGTATATTTTATGATAGTATAAAATATATCTTGGTTTTTAGCAATTCATAACTAGATCTAGCATGAAAATCATACAAAACATACATATAAGCATAGAAATCAACCAAAACATACACATAATGATGGATCTACACCTTTGATTGTATTCTCCCCCACAAAAACTTATAAAAATCGAAAATAAGGGGGTATGAAACTCACCTTGGGTGTTGATTCGGTTTTTGAAGAAAGGATGGAAGAAATGAAGTGATTTTTCGGCCCTAGCACCCCTTGATGAAGATCTCGAGTTTATGGAGTTTTCTAGGAGTATGATCACCAAAGAAACTTGTTTAGAATAAGAGATCTCATGTGAGGGGGAAGTTTTGAAGCTTAGACATGGAAAAACTTACCAAAGGATGATGATAATCTTGAAGAATCCTCTTGAAACACAAGCCAATTTCAAGATTTTAGATGGAGAGGAAGAGACAAGTCTTGAGTGATCTAGAGAGAGTTTGTGAGAGATTTGTGTGTGTGTGTGTGTTGCTCACGGCCGAAACAAGAAGAGAGAGGGAGAAATAGACATGAAGTGATATGCATGGATACATGGAATGGGTTGCATGGAGATCCAAAAGACAATAATGAGGTGTCAATTACAAGTCAACTCTCTTCATTTCTTCTTGGGCTTGGGCCTTGGGCCGAGAATTTGGAGGGAAAAAGGGAAAATTTGGGCTTTAATGCCCATAAGCCCATGTGTATATTAAGTTGGATGAGTTTTAACCTAAAAAATATAATATGATTTTTACACTTTGTTGGGCTAATTTAGGTTAATCATGGTTCCAAATTTTGAATTTATTTCATTCTAGGCCCAATATAACCCAAAATGTTGAAATAAATAGATGTGGGTCCAAGTTCTAAGCCCATGATAGTCAAATTGGAAGCTTATTGGTCCATTTAGGTCCAATAAGGAAGTCCTAGTCCCAAAATGGACCTAATCAAGAACTTCTAGGGTTTCCAATTGCTTGATGTAGTGAATTGGGGTTTAGTTTTCCATTGAGTAAGCATCATACATGCTTTTGAGTTTTTGAATTCAACATTTACTTGAGTATAGTGATTACAAGACACAAAATTTCTAGTTGTGACATCATCCCCCCGTTAGAGGGAATTTCGTCCCGAAATTCTGTTTGAAAGCTAGATTTGAGAATGCTAGAATAGGTGAGGGTACTTTTGCTTCATTTGGTCTTCGCGTTCCCACGTGAATTCTGGCCCACGCTTTGCGTTCCACCGTACTTTCACGATCGGGATGCGACTTTGCTTAGTACGCTTCACCTCCTTGTCCATGATTTCAATTGGTTCCTCAACGAACAGGAAATTATCATTGATTTCAATTTCGTCAAGAGGAATAACGAGTGTTTCATCTGAGAGACACTTCTTCAGATTAGAGACATGAAACACGGGGTGTACACCGTTTAGCTCTGCGGGTAGTTGCAGTCTGTATGCTACTAGACCAATTCGGGCGACGATTTCGAAAGGTCCAATGTATCGTGGATTTAGTTTTCCCCGCTTCCCAAAAGGAATGACTCCTTTCCAGGGCGAGACTTTTAACAGTACTCAATCACCGACCTGAAATTCTAAGGGCTTTCGCCGTTTGTCAGCGTAGCTCTTTTATCGGTCACGCGATGCTTGCAATCGAGCTCTGATTTGAACGATCTTTTATGTGGTTTCACAGATGATCTCCGGTCCCGTTAGTGCTTTGTCCGACGTATGTGTTTTTGCTAGCTGGGTGTCACCTACTTCAGCCCAACATAACGGTGATCTACATTTACGCTCGTACAGTGCTTCGAAAGGAGCCACCTTGATGCTCGAATGGTAACTATTGTTGTATGAGAACTCGATTAAGGGTAGGTGGATATCCCAAGACTTTCCAAAGTCTATCACGCATGCGCGGAGCATATCTTCGAGCGTTTGGATGGTTCGCTCGCTTTGACCATCTGTTTGTGGATGATAAGCGGTGCTCATATCGAGGTTTGTTCCCATCGCCTTATGAAGTGATTGCCAAAATCGGGACGTGAACCTACTATCCCTATCCGAGATGATAGATGTTGGTATTCCGTGGAGTCTCACGATCTCTCGAATGTATAAACGCGTCAATCTCTCCATCTTGTACGATTCTTTAATTGGCAGGAAATGGGCAGATTTCGTCAGTCGATCGATTATTACCCATATGGTGTCTAATCCATCCGACGTTTTGGGTAGCTTGGTCACGAAATCCATAGAAATCCCCTCCCATTTCCACTCAGGGATTGCCGGTTACTGTAACAATCCTGAGGGTTTTTGGTATTCCACCTTTACTTTGGCGCACGTAAGGCACTTACTGACGTAGGTTGCAATTTCCGCCTTCATGTTAGGCCACCAATAGTGTTGTTTAATATCCAAATACATCTTATTGGAACCGGGATGAATGGAGTATCGCGTCTTGTGGGCTTCCTTCATGACAACATCTCTAAACCCTCCAAATTTAAGGACCCAAATACGGTTGATGAAATAGTATACTCCATTCTCCTTTGCCTCCAGGTTCTTTTCCATTCCGCGCAATACTTCGCTTGCTCTATTTTCCGTATTCATGGCCTCTGACTGGACTACTGCAATTTGAGTGGCCAGGTGTGATTGAATGGTTATCGAGAGAGTTTTCGTACAACGATTAGAGTACTCCTTCCGACTTAATGCATCAACTACCACGTTGGCCTTGCCTGGGTGGTACCTAATCTCACACTCATAATCGTTTAGCAATTCAACCCATCTTCGTTGCCTCATGTTCAACTCCTTTTGGTTTAAGATGTGTTGGAGACTCTTGTGATCCGTGAAGACGGTGCACTTTGTACCGTAAAGGTAATGCCTCCAAATTTTTAGGGCAAAGACTACGGCTCCCAACTCTAGGTCATGGGTCGTGTAGTTTACTTCATGCGTCTTTAGTTGGCGGGATGCGTAGGCTATCACTCTCCCACGTTGCATGAGAACGCAACCTAAGCCCTGATTTGACGCGTCGCAGTAGACTACAAAATCTTCCGTCCTTTCAGGCAGAGATAGGACAGGTGCGCTACAGAGAGCTTGTTTCAAGGTTCGAAAGACAATCTCTTGTTTGTCTGTCCATTTGAATGGTACGCCCTTTTGCGTAAGCGAGGTAAGTGGCTTGGCGATCTTAGAGAAGTTTTGAATGAATCTCCTATAGTAGCCTGCTAAACCCAAGAATTGACGAATTTCTGTGGGCGTTGTCGGGATTGCCCATCCTTCTACAGCTTTGACCTTAGAGGGATCCACATGGATTCCATCTTGGCTGACTACATGACCTAGGAAGTTCACACTTCGCTGCCAGAACTCACACTTAGAGAGTTTGGCGTAAAGTTTTTCTGATCGCAGAGTTTCTAAGACTTGTCGAAGATGTTGGCCATGCTCTTCCTTGCTTCGAGAATAGATGAGGATGTCATTGATAAAAAAACAATGACAAAGTTGTCGAGGAATAGTCAGCAGATTCGATTTATTAGGTCCATAAATGCGGCAGGGGCATTCGTTAGACCGAAGGGCATTACGACAAATTCATAATGTCCGTAGCGAGTTTGGAAAGCGGTTTTTGGAATATCCTCTTCCCGGACTTTGAGTTGCTGGTATCCGGACCGTAGATCTATTTTAGAAAAATAACTAGCTCCTTCGAGCTGGTCAAATAGGTCATCGATTCGTGGGAGTGGGTAGCGGTTCTTGATTGTGAGTTTATTTAACTCTCTGTAATCGATGCACATTCTAAAAGATCCATCCTTCTTTTTGACAAAGAGCACCGGAGCTCCCCATGGCGAGTAACTAGGTCGAATAAATCCCTTGTCCAAAAGTTCGCTGAGTTGGCTGGATAATTCCTGCATCTCGGCAGGAGCTAGCTGGTAGGGTGATTTAGCGAGAGGAGTTGCTCCTGGAATGAGGTCGATTCGAAACTCAACTTGTCTCTCTGGGGGTACTCCCAGAAGATCTTCAGGAAACACGTCCAGAAATTCACACGCTATGGGAATGTCTCGAACGTTAATCTCCTCCTTGGTTTTATCCACCACGTGAGCCAGGAACGCCAGATTGTTCCTTCGTAGATATTTTTGTGCCTTGATGCACGAAACGAGGCGAAGGTTCATGCTAGATTTGTCTCTGTAAATTACTAGGGTTTCGTGATTTGGAAGACGAAGACGAACGGCCTTCTCATGGCGCATAATTTCGGCATGGTGGAGGCTTAACCAGTCCATGCCGATGATCACATCGAAACTCCTAATTGAGACTGGCATTAGATCTATTCGAAAGACGTGTTGATTAAGAGTTAGGGTACATCCGGTGTAGATTTCCCCAGTGGATTCGGTTTTCCCATTGGCCATTTCCACCGTATAGGTTTCATTTAGTTTTTGGGGTAGTTGTTTTAATAACTGCTTAAACTTATTGCTTACGAAACTTCGCTCCGCTCCGGTGTCAAATAAGATGCATGCATAAGTCTGGTTTAAGGGAAACGTACCGGTAACAACATAGGGGTCTTGAATAGCCTCACCCTAACCCATGGTCAACATCCTTCCTGTTCCTCCATTTCTTAAATTGTTGTTGTTAGGACAGTCTCGGCGGACGTGTCCAGTCCTCCCACATCCGAAGCAGGTGTGGCTAGGCCCTACGTTATTACCGCCGGCATGGGTGTTGTTGTTGCTGCGACGATTATTGTTGTTGGTTCCCTGATTTTGGTTCTAGGGAGGGTAAGTCTTGCAGTACTTTGCAGTGTGTCCCCTTCGGTTGCAACTGGTGCACTGAAAATTCTTGCATTCTCCATTGTGATGGAAACCGCACTTGTTGCATTTGGGAAGATTACCGGAATAAGGTCTGGAAGCATTTGAAGTGGCTGAGATTGGAGCATGTGGTGCGGCTGAAACCGGTGCGGTAACAGCATTAACCGCCACTGTCTGTTGCTTCTTGGAGGTGTCGGGGTCCTTGCGCCCCTTCCTCTTATTGTTCTTTCCCCTCTTGCCATCACCTTCCTTCGTCTTCTCAGCCTCCACTGGCTTCTCTCCCTTCTTGTTGTTATAGTCATACAACCTTTTTGCCAATCTTTTCGCACTGTCAAATGTTTCGGGGTTTGCAGCTATCACATTCCCTTGAATTGGTGATGTGAGTCCCCAGATGAATCGCTCAATCTTCTTTCCTTCCGAGGTGATCATACCCGGGCACAGCAGAGATAGTTCGCTAAATCTCGATATGTAGGCATCGATATTCGCGTTATGCACAGTGAGGTTCCATAGCTCTTGCTCCATCTTCTGTATTTCGCCTCGTGGACAGTACTCAGCCATTAACATTTCTTTCATCTCTGTCCACGGCATAGAGTTGGCTACAGGGAGCGTCATGGATTCTACATGTCCGTTCCACCAGGTGAGCGCTTGATCCACAAAAGTGCAGGCCGCGAACTTCACCTTCATGTGCTCAGGGCAGTCGCATATCTCGAATACCGACTCCACCTTTTCGATCCATCGCTTCAGAGTAATCACCCCTCCAGTGCCATTAAAAGTTCGTGGTTTGGCGTTTGTGAAGTCCTTGTAGGTACATGTCTTGGTGGGTCCTTGATTCATTCCGTTGTTCAAACTTCCGGCTCCTTGCCCATTGACTCCTCCATTGTTCCCTTGGTGAATTTGCGCAATCGCTGCAGTGACTGCTGCGGATACAGCTGCCTGGAATGCGGTTGAGTCAACTTCAGGTGGGGTTGGTCCTGGGTTTCCGCGAGTAGGTCGGGGAGGCATCTTTCTGTCACAAAACGGAAAGATGTTGAGGGTATGTTGTTTCTGTGAGGTCGTGATCCTACTGACTAGGTGCATGGTACGAACTTAAACACTACTACCATTGATCAATCAATCATAATTTCTCAACACATAGCAATTTGTAATATCACAACAAATCACGTAAAAATTTATTAATATTATCCGCATTTGATACATGAAAATTTTGCTCGTAAGAGCATACATAAGTGATAGTAGTTCGACAGCATAACGACTCTATGAGTAGTGTAGTCACTTAAACATAGAGTCGGAGTACATAGCATATTTCCTAACGACCTACTAAGATAAGTCTATCCCTAACCGCGATGAGCTGCGTCCGGAGGTGGTGCCGAGGATGTGGATGCTCCCTGAAGACGAGCCACCAAGCGTTCTGCATCACGAAGTCGAGACTCCCACCGAACCTGCCTCATGTGAAACTCTCGAAGGACGTCACGTGTCTCCTGCTCCGCACGCTCAACCCTAGTCCTCAACTGGCGCACCTGATCAGCAGTGTCCTGGGCAAGGTCGCCCGTATTCCGTAACCGTTTCACCATGACTGGAAGGGCTCGATCAGCCGGTCCTCCGTCTCTCAGGTCAAAGAACACGCGTGACATGCCGTACGGGGGTCGCTGTCACTGCTGTCTGCTCCATCTCCAAAGATCAATACTCCAGGGAGGTGTAGGACCAGTGGGGCCTACACGATAGGCAGGCACCCTGATCGGGTAAGGGGGGTTGATGACTTCGGACTCCGCATCCGAATCACCCCTTTCACTATCATCAGTATCCTCCTCGAGGCTTCCTTCATCTTCCTCTGATTCGGCAGGCTCGCCCTCAACTTCGGCCTCTGGTTCCCCGTCAGATTCCTCTTTGGGGTCTTCCTCAGGCTCCTCCTCAGGCTCTTCCTCGGGCTCCTCCTCAGGCTCTTCCTCGGGCTCCTCCTCTAGCCATCCGTTGTTTAGGGAAGTAGGGGTCTCCAGGGTGATGGAAACCAGCCATGCGGTCTGCGAGAGTGCGTAATTATGCTAACGTTATTCCTAGGATGCTACAATTATCGCATAGATCAAGTAGGCGTTCTCTTTTCGGTGGTAGGGGTATAGTTTTAGATTCCCTAGCTATCCTGATCTCATCAGGACGTGTGTTAGTTATACTTTGGAGAGAGTGTAGTTGATCAGGCTATATCCACTCCTTGGTACCACTAAGAACAGCCCTGAATTTAACCGAGACACTAGTATTATTTTTGTTTGGTTCGGCGTTATGTTCCTATTCCTAATGCAAGCAAGGGTGTTTTATTTACGTGTTTTGTTCAGAGTTATGTTAGTCCCTCTTTTTGGTTTATAGTTGCATTTTAATGTGTGGCTAGATATGCTAGTTCACTATAAACAAAGCTCTGATACCAACCTGTAACACCCCCGAACCAGACGGCTGAAACGTCCGGGGGCTGTTGTGACTCAATTGAATACCATCACAATGAATATACATGAAACATAACATTATACATCACCAAGCATTGGAATGATACAACTGGTAGCGTTCACATCTATTACATCGTTTCAAAATGTTACATTCCAAAATACATGGTTCATTGTTACGTAAACAACCGCAAAACAATCATAGAATACCGTCCTTTCTTCACTTATCTGTTACCTGAGAATACAACTATTTTGAAAAACATCAACATGTGAAATGTTGGTGAGTTCATAAGTAATGTTTGGAATCCAATGTTTGTAATGTAAAAAAAAAAACCACCAGAAAATCCGATATTTTCTGAAAATAGAATAGCGTAAAAATATGTGAAGATCCGTGAGTATGCTTGTTTGAATTCTACAGATGTAAGCGTAAGAGTTGTGAAATTCGACATGTAGTTCATAAGTGTACTTGTTGAAAACCCTAGGAAAACCCGACGTTTTCCTATCACTTTGCTTTACTTAGTTTGTGTACTGTTATTTTGTTACGTAAGAGGTATTCATTGAGCTCCGGAGGCATTGAGTATACAGTGGGTGGTGAATTGTTGTAACGTCCGTTAATGAAAACGTACAGTCGACAACCGTACCAGCGATCCCTTGGGCATCGCTTGCACTTATTCACACAACTCAATCCTCCCGGACTTGTGTAGTCCCACGACCGAAGGGAAAAAGAGAAGGTGCGAAACCCTCGGTATTTCCCTGCGTCGTTCAAGACCATTGCAATTGCGAAGGGCCCGAAGCCCAACCCGCAATCGTGAGTTCCCGACTTTACTAGCAGCACTGAGGACCCTTGGGTACCAGCAGCATGTTTGCCATTGAAAGTCCTTTTACACGCGGTCGAGTCGTATTAGACCCAACTACATGTAAGCAAGTGTCCTTTGGGCCTAAAGATCATGTCATCGGGCTAGCTAGGCTCGACAAGCATGATTTGCAACTTTTGGGCCTAAGGAGTGTACGTCGACGTATTGATTAATTCCACGAGAGTAAAGAGTTCCAAGAGTTCCATATGTGTATTGAGCGTTGTAGTGTTAGTAGTTTTGGATTTGTTATTGATTCGAGACCGAATCAATTCGTTTGGTAACGATTGTTGGTGATATTGTGTATTGTAATTTATCGAGAGTCGTAGTGTCAATCTTTGTTGACAACGAGTGTATTGAATTATCATTGAAAATTTTCTGTTTACAACCCCTCTTTATTTTGTAAATTTACTTTTTCACCCCTTTAGGTAAAATAATTTCCGGTTTAGTCCTTAAACCATTTTTCTTGACATTTTAACACCAAAAATTATTGAAATTAATATTTTTCAGCATATTTTTCATTGAAAACAGTTTAAGTCCCTGAAATTGCAGTTTTCTCGGTTATAACCCCTCTTCTTCGCAATTTTTACATTTTTGGCCCAAATTGGAAAATTTTTGCAACTTTGGTCCTTTTTAAATTTGAAAAGCATTTTAAACCTTTGAAAAGTACTTGTAACACTAGTAGTCCATTGTTTTACAGAAAAACACAGTTTTGGCCCTCCAAAACAGAAAATTTCGCATAATGGGCCCTATTGGGCCGAAATTGTCATTTTTAGCCCATTAAGCTTGAAATTTATGTTTTTAATCCTCCAAATAGTATATTTTCAGAAAATACATTATGGAAACTGTTTTGACTCATCTCACCCATCAGATTTCGAAATATTTCATTTTAGGCCCTTCAACTTTGTATTTTTAACATTTTATGTCAAAAAGATGAGTTTTTAGCCCAAAATAAGTGTTGTCAAGCCATTTGGCTATTTTTCTTGGTATACTTTGCATGTAGTAGTATATTTTATGCTAGTATAAAATATATCTTGGTTTTTAGCAATTCATAACTAGATCTAGCATGAAAATCATACAAAACATACATATAAGCATAGAAATCAACCAAAACATACACATAATGATGGATCTACACCTTTGATTGTATTCTCCCCCACAAAAACTTATAAAAATCGAAAATAAGGGGGTATGAAGCTCACCTTGGGTGTTGATTCGGTTTTTGAAGAAAGGATGGAAGAAACGAAGTGATTTTTCGGCCCTAGCACCCCTTGATGAAGATCTCGAGTTTATGGAGTTTTCTAGGAGTATGATCACCAAAGAAACTTGTTTAGAATAAGAGATCTCATGTGAGGGGGAAGTTTTGAAGCTTAGACATGGAAAAACTTACCAAAGGATGATGATAATCTTGAAGAATCCTCTTGAAACACAAGCCAATTTCGAGATTTTAGATGGAGAGGAAGAGACAAGTCTTGAGTGATCTAGAGAGAGTTTGTGAGAGATTTGTGTGTGTGTGTGTTGCTCACGGCCGAAACAAGAAGAGAGAGGGAGAAATAGACATGAAGTGATATGCATGGATACATGGAATGGGTTGCATGGAGATCCAAAAGACAATAATGAGGTGTCAATTACAAGTCAACTCTCTTCATTTCTTCTTGGGCTTGGGCCTTGGGCCGAGAATTTGGAGGGAAAAAGGGAAAATTTGGGCTTTAATGCCCACAAGCCCATGTGTATATTAAGTTGGATGAGTTTTAACCTAAAAAATATAATATGATTTTTACACTTTGTTGGGCTAATTTAGGTTAATCATGGTTCCAAATTTTGAATTTATTTCATTCTAGGCCCAATATAACCCAAAATGTTGAAATAAATAGATGTGGGTCCAAGTTCTAAGCCCATGATAGTCAAATTGGAAGCTTATTGGTCCATTTAGATCCAATAAGGAAGTCCTAGTCCCAAAATGGACCTAATCAAGAACTTCTAGGGTTTCCAATTGCTTGATGTAGTGAATTGGGGTTTAGTTTTCCATTGAGTAAGCATCATACATGCTTTTGAGGTTTTGAATTCAACATTTACTTGAGTATAGTGATTACAAGACACAAAATTTCTAGTTGTGACATCATCCCCCCGTTAGAGGGAATTTCGTCCCGAAATTCTGTTTGAAAGCTAGATTTGAGAATGCTAGAATAGGTGAGGGTACTTTTGCTTCATTTGGTCTTCGCGTTCCCACGTGAATTCTGGCCCACGCTTTGCGTTCCACCGTACTTTCACGATCGGGATGCGACTTTGCTTAGTACGCTTCACCTCCTTGTCCATGATTTCAATTGGTTCCTCAACGAACAGGAAATTATCATTGATTTCAATTTCGTCAAGAGGAATAACGAGTGTTTCATCTGAGAGACACTTCTTCAGATTAGAGACATGAAACACGGGGTGTACACCGTTTAGCTCTGCGGGTAGTTGCAGTCTGTATGCTACTAGACCAATTCGGGCGACGATTTCAAAAGGTCCAATGTATCGTGGATTTAGTTTTCCCCGCTTCCCAAAATGAATGACTCCTTTCCAGGGCGAGACTTTTAACAGTACTCAATCACCGACCTGAAATTCTAAGGGCTTTCGCCGTTTGTCAGCGTAGCTCTTTTATCGGTCACGCGATGCTTGCAATCGAGCTCTGATTTGAACGATCTTTTCTGTGGTTTCACAGATGATCTCCGGTCCCGTTAGTGCTTTGTCCGACGTATGTGTTTTTGCTAGATGGGTGTCACCTACTTCAGCCCAACATAACGGTGATCTACATTTACGCTCGTACAGTGCTTCGAAAGGAGCCACCTTGATGCTCGAATGGTAACTATTGTTGTATGAGAACTCGATTAAGGGTAGGTGGGTATCCCAAGACTTTCCAAAGTCTATCACGCATGCGCGGAGCATATCTTCGAGCGTTTGGATGGTTCGCTCGCTTTGACCATCTGTTTGTGGATGATAAGCGGTGCTCATATCGAGGTTTGTTCCCATCGCCTTATGAAGTGATTGCCAAAATCGGGACGTGAACCTACTATCCCTATCCGAGATGATAGATGTTGGTATTCCGTGGAGTCTCACGATCTCTCGAATGTATAAACGCGTCAATCTCTCCATCTTGTACGATTCTTTAATTGGCAGGAAATGGGCAGATTTCGTCAGTCGGTCGATTATTACCCATATGGTGTCTAATCCATCCGACGTTTTGGGTAGCTTGGTCACGAAATCCATAGAAATCCCCTCCCATTTCCACTCAGGGATTGCCGGTTGCTGTAACAATCCTGAGGGTTTTTGGTATTCCACCTTTACTTTGGCGCACGTAAGGCACTTACTGACGTAGGTCGCAATTTCCGCCTTCATGTTAGGCCACCAATAGTGTTGTTTAATATCCAAATACATCTTATTGGAACCGGGATGAATGGAGTATCGCGTCTTGTGGGCTTCTTTCATGACAACATCTCTAAACCTTCCAAATTTAAGGACCCAAATACGGTTGATGAAATAGTATACTCCATTCTCCTTTGCCTCCAGGTTCTTTTCCATTCCGCGCAATACTTCGCTTGCTCTATTTTCCGTATTCATGGCCTCTGACTGGACTACTGCAATTTGAGTGGCCAGGTGTGATTGAATGGTTATCGAGAGAGTTTTCGTACAACGATTAGAGTACTCCTTCCGACTTAATGCATCAGCTACCACATTGGCCTTGCCTGGGTGGTACCTAATCTCACACTCATAATCGTTTAGCAATTCAACCCATCTTTGTTGCCTCATGTTCAACTCCTTTTGGTTTAAGATGTGTTGGAGACTCTTGTGATCTGTGAAGACGGTGCACTTTGTACCGTAAAGGTAATGCCTCCAAATTTTTAGGGCAAAGACTACGGCTCCCAACTCTAGGTCATGGGTCGTGTAGTTTACTTCATGCGTCTTTAGTTGGCGGGATGCGTAGGCTATCACTCTCCCACGTTGCATGAGAACGCAACCTAAGCCCTGATTTGACGCGTCGCAGTAGACTACAAAATCTTCCGTCCCTTCAGGCAGAGATAGGACAGGTGCGCTACAGAGAGCTTGTTTCAAGGTTCGAAACACAATCTCTTGTTTGTCTGTCCATTTGAATGGTACGCCCTTTTGCGTAAGCGAGGTAAGTGGCTTGGCGATCTTAGAGAAGTTTTGAATGAATCTCCTATAGTAGCCTGCTAAACCCAAGAATTGACGAATTTCTGTGGGCGTTGTCGGGATTGCCCATCCTTCTACAGCTTTGACCTTAGAGGGATCCACATGGATTCCATCTTGGCTGACTACATGACCTAGGAAGTTCACACTTCGCTGCCAGAACTCACACTTAGAGAGTTTGGCGTAAAGTTTTTCTGATCGCAGAGTTTCTAAGACTTGTCGAAGATGTTGGCCATGCTCTTCCTTGCTTCGAGAATAGACGAGGATGTCATCGATAAAAAAACAATGACAAGGTTGTCGAGGAACAGTCAGCAGATTCGATTTATTAGGTCCATAAATGCGGCAGGGGCATTCGTTAGACCGAAGGGCATTACGACAAATTCATAATGTCCGTAGCGAGTTTGGAAAGCGGTTTTTGGAATATCCTCTTCCCGGACTTTGAGTTGCTGGTATCCGGACCGTAGATCTATTTTAGAAAAATAACTAGCTCCTTCGAGCTGGTCAAATAGGTCATCGATTCGTGGGAGTGGGTAGCGGTTCTTGATTGTGAGTTTATTTAACTCTCTGTAATCGATGCACATTCTAAAAGATCCATCCTTCTTTTTGACAAAGAGCACCGGAGCTCCCCATGGCGAGTAACTAGGTCGAATAAATCCCTTGTCCAAAAGTTCGCTGAGTTGGCTGGATAATTCCTGCATCTCGGCAGGAGCTAGCCGGTAGGGTGATTTAGCGAGAGGAGTTGCTCCTGGAATGAGGTCGATTCGAAACTCAACTTGTCTCTCTGGGGGTACTCCCAGAAGATCTTCAGGAAACACGTCCAGAAATTCACACGCTACGGGAATGTCTCGAACGTTAATCTCCTCCTTGGTTTTATCCACCACGTGAGCCAGGAACGCCAGATTGTTCCTTCGTAGATATTTTTGTGCCTTGATGCACGAAACGAGGCGAAGGTTCATGCTAGATTTGTCTCTGTAAATTACTAGGGTTTCGTGATTTGGAAGACGAAGACGAACGGCCTTCTCATGGCGCATAATTTCGGCATGGTGGAGGCTTAACCAGTCCATGCCGATGATCACATCGAAACTCCTAATTGAGACTGGCATTAGATCTATTCGAAAGACGTGTTGATTAAGAGTTAGGGTACATCCGGTGTGGATTTCCCCAGTGGATTCGGTTTTCCCATTGGCCATTTCCACCGTATAGGTTTCATTTAGTTTTTGGGGCAGTTGTTTTAATAACTGCTTAAACTTATTGCTTACGAAACTTCGCTCCGCTCCGGTGTCAAATAAGATGCATGCATAAGTCTGGTTTAAGGGAAACGTACCGGTAACAACATAGGGGTCTTGAATAGCCTCACCCTAACCCATGGTCAACATCCTTCCTGTTCCTCCATTTCTTAAATTGTTGTTGTTAGGACAGTCTCGGCGGACGTGTCCAGTCCTCCCACATCCGAAGCAGGTGTGGCTAGGCCCTACGTTATTACCGCCGGCATGGGTGTTGTTGTTGCTGCGACGGTTATTGTTGTTGGTTCCCTGATTTTGGTTCTAGGGAGGGTAAGTCTTGCAGTACTTTGCAGTGTGTCCCCTTCGGTTGCAACTGGTGCACTGAAAATTCTTGCATTCTCCATTGTGATGGAAACCGCACTTGTTGCATTTGGGAAGATTACCGGAATAAGGTCTGGAAGCATTTGAAGTGGCTGAGATTGGAGCATGTGGTGCGGCTGAAACCGGTGCAGTAACAGCATTAACCGCCACTGTCTGTTGCTTCTTGGAGGTGTCGGGGTCCTGGCGCCCCTTCCGCTTATTGTTCTTTCCCCTCTTGCCATCACCTTCCTTCGTCTTCTCAGCCTCCACTGGCTTCTCTCCCTTCTTGTTGTTATAGTCATACAACCTTTTTGCCAATCTTTTCGCACTGTCAAATGTTTCGGGGTTTGCAGCTATCACATTCCCTTGAATTGGTGATGTGAGTCCCCAGATGAATCGCTCAATCTTCTTTCCTTC
The DNA here is from genome assembly GCF_052625555.1 of Lactuca saligna. NCBI lineage: Eukaryota > Viridiplantae > Streptophyta > Magnoliopsida > Asterales > Asteraceae > Lactuca > Lactuca saligna. The sequence goes on along the minus strand of NC_136418.1, from coordinate 10,386,972 downwards.
CGAGGTGATCATACCCGGGCACAGCAGAGATAGTTCGCTAAATCTCGATATGTAGGCATCGATATTCGCGTTATGCACAGTGAGGTTCCATAGCTCTTGCTCCATCTTCTGTATTTCGCCTCGTGGACAGTACTCAGCCATTAACATTTCTTTCATCTCTGTCCACGGCATAGAGTTGGCTACAGGGAGCGTCATGGATTCTACATGTCCGTTCCACCAGGTGAGCGCTTGATCCACAAAAGTGCAGGCCGCGAACTTCACCTTCATGTGCTCAGGGCAGTCGCATATCTCGAATACCGACTCCACCTTTTCGATCCATCGCTTCAGAGTAATCACCCCTCCAGTGCCATTAAAAGTTCGTGGTTTGGCGTTTGTGAAGTCCTTGTAGGTACATGTCTTGGTGGGTCCTTGATTCATTCCGTTGTTCAAACTTCCGGCTCCTTGCCCATTGACTCCTCCATTGTTCCCTTGGTGAATTTGCGCAATCGCTGCAGTGACTGCTGCGGATACAGCTGCCTGGAATGCGGTTGAGTCAACTTCAGGTGGGGTTGGTCCTGGGTTTCCGCGAGTAGGTCGGGGAGGCATCTTTCTGTCACAAAACGGAAAGATGTTGAGGGTATGTTGTTTCTGTGAGGTCGTGATCCTACTGACTAGGTGCATGGTACGAACTTAAACACTACTACCATTGATCAATCAATCATAATTTCTCAACACATAGCAATTTGTAATATCACAACAAATCACGTAAAAATTTATTAATATTATCCGCATTTGATACATGAAAATTTTGCTCGTAAGAGCATACATAAGTGATAGTAGTTCGACAGCATAACGACTCTATGAGTAGTGTAGTCACTTAAACATAGAGTCGGAGTACATAGCATATTTCCTAACGACCTACTAAGATAAGTCTATCCCTAACCGCGATGAGCTGCGTCCGGAGGTGGTGCCGAGGATGTGGATGCTCCCTGAAGACGAGCCACCAAGCGTTCTGCATCCCGAAGTCGAGACTCCCACGGAACCTGCCTCATGTGAAACTCTCGAAGGACGTCACGTGTCTCCTGCTCCGCACGCTCGACCCTAGTCCTCAACTGGCGCACCTGATCAGCAGTGTCCTGGGCAAGGTCGCCCGTATTCCGTAACCGTTTCACCATGACTGGAAGGGCTCGATCAGCCGGTCCTCCGTCTCTCAGGTCAAAGAACACGCGTGACATGCCGTACGGGGGTTGCTGTCACTGCTGTCTGCTCCATCTCCAAAGATCAATACTCCAGGGAGGTGTAGGACCAGTGGGGCCTACACGATAGGCAGGCACCCTGATCGGGTAAGGGGGGTTGATGACTTCGGACTCCGCATCCGAATCACCCCTTTCACTATCATCAGTATCCTCCTCGAGGCTTCCTTCATCTTCCTCTGATTCGGCAGGCTCGCCCTCAACTTCGGCCTCTGGTTCCCCGTCAGATTCCTCTTTGGGGTCTTCCTCAGGCTCCTCCTCAGGCTCTTCCTCGGGCTCCTCCTCTAGCCATCCGTTGTTTAGGGAAGTAGGGGTCTCCAGGGTGATGGAAACCAGCCATGCGGTCTGCGAGAGTGCGTAATTATGCTAACGTTATTCCTAGGATGCTACAATTATCGCATAGATCAAGTAGGCGTTCTCTTTTCGGTGGTAGGGGTATAGTTTTAGATTCCCTAGCTATCCTGATCTCATCAGGACGTGTGTTAGTTATACTTTGGAGAGAGTGTAGTTGATCAGGCTATATCCACTCCTTGGTACCACTAAGAACAGCCCTGAATTTAACCGAGACACTAGTATTATTTTTGTTTGCTTCGGCGTTATGTTCCTATTCCTAATGCAAGCAAGGGTGTTTTATTTACGTGTTTTGTTCAGAGTTATGTTAGTCCCCCTTTTTGGTTTATAGTTGCATTTTAATGTGTGGCTAGATATGCTAGTTCACTATAAACAAAGCTCTGATACCAACCTGTCACACCCCCGAACCAGACGGAGGAAACGTCCGGGGGCTGTTGTGACTCAATTGAATACCATCACAATGAATATACATGAAACATAACATTATACATCACCAAGCATTGGAATGATACAACTGGTAGCGTTCACATCTATTACATCGTTTCAAAATATTACATTCCAAAATACATGGTTCATTGTTACGTAAACAACCGCAAAACAATCATAGAATACCGTCCTTTCTTCACTTATCTGTTACCTGAGAATACAACTATTTTGAAAAACGTCAACATGTGAAATGTTGGTGAGTTCATAAGTAATGTTTGGAATCCAATGTTTGTAATGTAAAAAAAAACCACCAGAAAATCCGATATTTTCTGAAAATAGAATAGCGTAAAAATATGTGAAGATCCGTGAGTATGCTTGTTTGAATTCTACAGATGTAAGCGTAAGAGTTGTGAAATTCGACATGTAGTTCATAAGTGTACTTGTTGAAAACCCTAGGAAAACCCGACGTTTTCCTATCACTTTGCTTTACTTAGTTTGTGTACTGTTATTTTGTTACGTAAGAGGTATTCATTGAGCTCCGGAGGCATTGAGTATACAGTGGGTGGTGAATTGTTGTAACGTCCGTTAATGAAAACGTACAGTCGACAACCGTACCAGCGATCCCTTGGGCGTCGCTTGCACTTATTCACACAACTCAATCCTCCCGGACTTGTGTAGTCCCACGACCGAAGGGAAAAAGAGAAGGTGCGAAACCCTCGGTATTTCCCTGCGTCGTTCAAGACCATTGCAATTGCGAAGGGCCCGAAGCCCAACCCGCAATCGTGAGTTCCCGACTTTACTAGCAGCACTGAGGACCCTTGGGGACCAGCAGCATGTTTGCCATTGAAAGTCCTTTTACACGCGGTCGAGTCGTATTAGACCCAACTACATGTAAGCAAGTGTCCTTTGGGCCTAAAGATCATGTCATCGGGCTAGCTAGGCTCGACAAGCATGATTTGCAACTTTTGGGCCTAAGGAGTGTACGTCGACGTATTGATTAATTCCACGAGAGTAAAGAGTTCCAAGAGTTCCATATGTGTATTGAGCGTTGTAGTGTTAGTAGTTTTGGATTTGTTATTGATTCGAGACCGAATCAATTCGTTTGGTAACGATTGTTGGTGATATTGTGTATTGTAATTTATCGAGAGTCGTAGTGTCAATCTTTGTTGACAACGAGTGTATTGAATTATCATTGAAAATTTTCTGTTTACAACCCCTCTTTATTTTGTAAATTTACTTTTTCACCCCTTTAGGTAAAATAATTTCCGGTTTAGTCCTTAAACCATTTTTCTTGACATTTTAACACCAAAAATTATTGAAATTAATATTTTTCAGCATATTTTTCATTGAAAACAGTTTAAGTCCCTGAAATTGCAGTTTTCTCGGTTATAACCCCTCTTCTTCGCAATTTTTACATTTTTGGCCCAAATTGGAAAATTTTTGCAACTTTGGTCCTTTTTAAATTTGAAAAGCATTTTAAACCTTTGAAAAGTACTTGTAACACTAGTAGTCCATTGTTTTACAGAAAAACACAGTTTTGGCCCTCCAAAACAGAAAATTTCGCATAATGGGCCCTATTGGGCCGAAATTGTCATTTTTAGCCCATTAAGCTTGAAATTTATGTTTTTAATCCTCCAAATAATATATTTTCAGAAAATACATTATGGAAACTGTTTTGACTCATCTCACCCATCAGATTTCGAAATATTTCATTTTAGGCCCTTCAACTTTGTATTTTTAACATTTTATGTCAAAAAGATGAGTTTTTAGCCCAAAATAAGTGTTGTCAAGCCATTTGGCTATTTTTCTTGGTATACTTTGCATGTAGTAGTATATTTTATGCTAGTATAAAATATATCTTGGTTTTTAGCAATTCATAACTAGATCTAGCATGAAAATCATACAAAACATACATATAAGCATAGAAATCAACCAAAACATACACATAATGATGGATCTACACCTTTGATTGTATTCTCCCCCACAAAAACTTATAAAAATCGAAAATAAGGGGGTATGAAGCTCACCTTGGGTGTTGATTCGGTTTTTGAAGAAAGGATGGAAGAAATGAAGTGATTTTTCGGCCCTAGCACCCCTTGATGAAGATCTCGAGTTTATGGAGTTTTCTAGGAGTATGATCACCAAAGAAACTTGTTTAGAATAAGAGATCTCATGTGAGGGGGAAGTTTTGAAGCTTAGACATGGAAAAACTTACCAAAGGATGATGATAATCTTGAAGAATCCTCTTGAAACACAAGCCAATTTCGAGATTTTAGATGGAGAGGAAGAGACAAGTCTTGAGTGATCTAGAGAGAGTTTGTGAGAGATTTGTGTGTGTGTGTGTGTTGCTCACGGCCGAAACAAGAAGAGAGAGGGAGAAATAGACATGAAGTGATATGCATGGATACATGGAATGGGTTGCATGGAGATCCAAAAGACAATAATGAGGTGTCAATTACAAGTCAACTCTCTTCATTTCTTCTTGGGCTTGGGCCTTGGGCCGAGAATTTGGAGGGAAAAAGGGAAAATTTGGGCTTTAATGCCCACAAGCCCATGTGTATATTAAGTTGGATGAGTTTTAACCTAAAAAATATAATATGATTTTTACACTTTGTTGGGCTAATTTAGGTTAATCATGGTTCCAAATTTTGAATTTTTTTCATTATAGGCCCAATATAGCCCAAAATGTTGAAACAAATAGATGTGGGTCCAATTAGAGCCCATTTAAGGGTTCTAAGCCCATGATAGTCAAATTGGAAGCTTATTGGTCCATTTAGGTCCAATAAGGAAGTCCTGGTCCCAAAATGGACCTAATCAAGAACTTCTAGGGTTTCCAATTGCTTGATGTAGTGAATTGGGGTTTAGTTTTCCATTGAGTAAGCATCATACATGCTTTTGAGTTTTTGAATTCAATATTTACTTGAGTATAGTGATTACAAGACACAAAATTTCTAGTTGTGACAAAGAGTGTGCCCGAATCCCTCAAATCAAGGCTCTGATACCAACTTGTAACAACCCACAAACATAGGTAAAACTTTTTTCATTTATTAACCAGAAATAATATCCATATTTCTTTCCCACAAATTCCATTATATAATACATTGTTCAAAAGATCAGAGTATCCAAAACAACTAGTGTGGAATACAGGAGAGTACACGTTGTTCTAGCAAGTCGGGCCCTTGCCCTTAGAGCCAAAAGTACCTAAAACACCCAACAAAGTGTAAGAAAATGCCTAGTGGGTTTCCCAAAATACACAACACATACATTCACATAAAAACCATGAAATAGAAAGGCATACATGAATTGCCATGGACGCCCACCATGGTCTTTACTTGGAATGCCATGAGCTCCCCCTATGGTCATCACCTAGAATGCCATGGGCTCCCCCCACGGTCTGATATCCAAATACTATAGGCTCCCCCATGGTCTTCTCATTAACAATTCATACCACAAAGCATACAATTACATATAAACTAATTACTACATATCTGATAATGGGCCGATATTGGTTCCTTCGACCCATGGGTATGATGAGAAGGCTCACCTCAAAGATAGCCAAATCCTACAAATGCTACGGCTGTTACGAATCGGCTCCTAACACTACGCCAAACCCAAAGCTAAACTCAGTAAATAACTATGGCTTGATTCAAACACTAGGCTCACGAATGGCCCAACTAATCAGGCCGAACAATGGTCTAAGCCCATTAGGCCCACTATGACCAAAATACAATCCTAGACCCAAAAGAGCATGCCCAATAAAACAAGCCCAAACAAAAATTCCAACACAAAAAGGGAAACCTTCAGCCCAAATTAGGCCCAATGAACATCACCTAAACCAATCCGCAAGGCTCAAGAGTCCAAAAGTTGGCCCAAGGAAAAAGCCCACTAATGGACTAAATGGTGGGTGCTCCCTTATGTAACGATGGGCATTCATCACCAGCCAACAGATGGTGAACCTTATTCAGAACGCCAGACATTCCTCGACCCAATATTGGGGGTTCTCACACGGACTCCCAAAAATGATTATTAAGCACTTAATGCTTAAAGACACACGACCAAAACATAGATCCAAGTCCTAAAGAACATCTAGGACCATAAAGTCACTAACTTGGTGACTTTTGATGCCCAAAGGTCCTAACTACAAGATATAGAATTTAACTTCCATGAAAAGGGGTAAATGTCATGCATGGGGCTTTTACAACTCTATAGATTCAAACTTCATGAATCTAGAGCATCAGAAACATCAAGAGGAGCAACTTAAAGCTTATGGGGTGATCACAAACTATTTAACCAAAACTATGGCTCCAAAAAGGGACAAACATCCATTAAGACTTAGATCTAAGCTTCTAATGAGCAAGGTTAGAGCTTCATACCTCAAATGAGCTGGAAATGGAATAGAGAACCAAGATCTATAAGCTCCTACTTGAGCCACCACCTTGCACCAAGCTTCTCTTCCTTGAATGATCTTCAAACACACACCAAAACAAACACAATGAGCTCACAACACTCTTGGAGGCTCTAGGGTTTCTATATTAGGGTTTTAGGAGCTGTGGAGGCAGGAAATGAGGCCAAAACGAAGGACTTAAGCTGTTTAAATACATCTCAAACCTTCAAAATAAGGGTTTGAGCTCCACACGTAAACGAACTGCGTTCCCCAAGGGAATGCATCGCATTCGAGCTCCACCTCCAAAAGTCCAAACATGGCAAAAGTGTTCCATCCTCCCTCTCAAACTTGCAATACAAGGCCAAAAAGCAATAGCCTAATATATAAGGGACCAAAAATGAATAATACTTGCATCGAGCGCTATAACGTGTCATCACTATTATAAGAAGTAGCCATACAATGATCAAAACATACCCAAAGAATCCTTATTCTACATTCTTCTTGGAATCTTTGTGAATTTTGTTGATTCAAGTACAAATCATATACTTTCAGTAGTATAGGCCCAATACTACATTCCACACCTATCCATAAATTCCTCAAGAATCATATTGAATCCTCTAAGTTACCTTCTCAAACTGGCATTCCCAAAACTCGCTAAGCAGCGCACCAATCACATTAAAGTACTTCCTAGGCTCTCCTAGGATTCCTACCTCATCCTTCCCTCAGCTTCTGAAAGACTTCTACTAATGTCATCTAACTACTTCATGAATACAATTACATGCAACAAAGCTTAGATAATCCATCGACTAAAAGACTCAACCTACAATTGTTAGACTCAAACAATAGTTGTGCAATAGGTCCAAATTAATCACTCTAATATTATTTGACCTTTTCAACATGTAGCTTAACATACTTATGTAATAATTTACTCACATCAATATGAGCTCCACAAAGCGTAAAGCATGAAAAATTCGAGTATTGAGTAATATAAACCAATACATCACCTAATCAGGTCATTCTATCCAACATCAGAAATCCATACTAGCACGCAGTTCTAAAAGCTTAACCAATAGACATATAAAGGCATCTCTCCTAGAATTATATCATGCACTCTTGATCAAATAATTATCCCTAATCTAGCATGCAATTCTTATATTCCCATAACAGAGCAATAAGCATAACACATGTATGAGTATTTTGGGAAATACTTACTTTATCTTGGCTGATTGCATGCATCACACCCCTTTTCATTGTAAAATTCTCTATCAAAAAACTTATTTCCTTATTAAAAAAATAACCAATTTCTCAGTTTGAGTTCAGACACACCCAAGAGTGTACCTAAATCCCTCAAACCAAGACTATGATACCAATTTGTAACGTCTCAAAAATTCATAATAATTTTTTACTTTTAAAATATTACATATATACAAACAAGGTGTTTAAACCAATAAAAGTGCATATGTCAATTAAATATCAAATTAAAAATCATAATTAGCAAATGCAGAATAAAATTTGGGTGAAGTTGTGCAGTCAAGTTGGGTCCTCCCTTTGGAAGTGGAATTACCTATAAAATGTTAAACCACAAACAGTAATCAGAAAGCTTAGTGAGTTCTCCAAAATAACACATACCATACATAGAAAAAAAGAATGCTATACGCCAACCATAGTTTTACAATTATTACCATGCCATGAGCCAGATCATGGTCTTTCCTTGCCAAGTCGAGGGCCAAAGCTCAGGTCTTACAAACAGGTGACATGAGCCACCTCCTATTCTTCCATGCAAGTATCACCAAGACAACTAGCATCCTACATATCGTTGTCAGGGTCCAGACCTTGGTCATACATACAACTCATTGGGAGCCATATTCAATGGCCCATAATGGTACTTTCGACCAACAAGTATAGTGAATAGACTCACATCGATCGGTAAATGAACAGATCTCATGCAGGCATTGTTGGTGCTAAAATTCCTCACATTAAACAAATCTAAAACCAAAACCTAATTACAAATATAGGGTAAATACCCCAACTCAGCAATTCAAAATATAAAGATTAATCCTCTTTTAGGCAAAGGACCAATTTGCCCTTCAAAGTCCCAACCCCTCACAGTTGACCAAAAGTCAAACTGGTCAAAATGTTAATGGTTAACCATCCATTGTCTTACACGTGGCGTACACTTAGCTCTACACAGGGCAAAGAGCCTTAACCAGAAAATGGATGAAAACTAGGTTACACTGGGTGTAGCCTAAATTATGTCCTACATATTGTGCCTTTTACCAATCTTTATATTAAGCACTTAATACATAATGACCTTTCACTCAAATCTTAGATCTAACCCTAATGAACACTCTAAATCATAATGTAACGCCCTGATTCCCAGGTATTTTTTAAATAACATTTATTAGGTTAAACTCTTCTCGACGAGTTAGTTGACCTACTCGTCGAGTAGCAATAGGGTGGGATTGCGTGTTAAGTGACCTACTCGACGAGTCAATATTGGGACTCGGCGAGTAGGATCTAGCAGATGAAACCCTACATTTTGGGGTTTGCACCTCTATTTAAAGGATCCTCAGCCTTCTTTGGCCTCTTCGTAGTCTTTGAGAGCCCCTTAAAACCCTAATACGCATGTGTGTGTATGTGTGCCATTGTGTGTTTGAAGCTTAAAAATAGGATCTTTTGAGGGAGAAGGCGTGGAGGAGAAGGAGATTGGAGCAAGTAGAGTGTTGGAATCAACTCTTATCCCAATTATCATCTTCTGGAGGTAACCACATCACCTTTTCCTTATGAATGTCTTCTATTGGTTGAGTTTTAGGGTTTTTGGTGGGATAATAAATTGGAAAGATAAGCTATGGGCTAGATATGAAGTTGTAACATCAAATCTGGACCCTCCTTGGATTCTAGAAGCATAAAATTTTAGTTTGGTCATGATTAAGGTCCCTCTTAGGCATGAAGTTCCATTAAGAACTTAAAATAGGCATTTAGAGCCTTTATAGCCATGCATGCACGTAAAGTTTGCAACTTTATGTGATAAGCATGCCCTAGAAGCTTGGATCTATGATTTGGAGCCGCTACATGGCTCAAAACAAGTCTGTATGGAAAGAGGACTGTATGGACTCAGTGAGTCGCTGTAACAACCCAAAATACGACCCAAAAATTTTTGTTTAATAATTACTAAAAACATCATATTAATATCATAAAGTAAAACTCGTACGTCAATATTTCAAAACAATAGAAAGTTGTATCAAGATTGTATCAAATCACATCCATGAAAAGCTAAAGAACACAACTCCAAGGACAACTGAAGCGGTGGTGTGTGCGATGCCATCAACCCGAGCTCTTCCCTTTACTTGCGGAAGTACCTTAAACCAAAACTAAAACTGTAAGCACAAAGCTTAGTGAGCTCCCCCAAACTACCACATACTACACAATAACATATAAACACATACTGGGCCTTGCCCACTGCATCGGCCCGAAGTTCGGAAACCGCATTGGATCGAAGTTTGAAACTAACTAGGGCCTTGCCCTCTGCATCGGACAGAAGTCCGGAAACTGCATCGGACCAAAGTCCGGGACTAACTGGGACCTTGTCCCCTGCATCAGACCGAAGTTTGGAATTAACTGCATCGGACCGAAGTTTGGAATTAACTGCATCGGACCGAAATCCGGAATCTGACTGAGTATATCATAGCATAGCATAAACATATCAACTAACATAAGCACATAAACTGCATACTGAATCGGGCTGTAGCCCGCAACACATAACACATAAATCCTGTCTGAGCCACGAAGGCATAAAACACACTAAAACTGCATCAGACCGAAGTCCGGAAACTACTAATAGTTAAACGGGTTGGCATTGTGGCCTTAGACTCGTTCCTACTGGAAGGAAACTCACCTTGTGACGCTGACTGCTGAAATCCTGAATAACAAAATCCCTGACGGCTGCTCCAGCTGCTTCCCATCTATAATGGGAAATAAACACTAAATCAAAATAGGGATTCCTCTATGGGTAAAATGACCATTTTACCCCTACTATGGTGTGGGACACAACATGGTCCAAATCTCAATTCCGTCTAAGTCCATCTATGGCCCCACTATAGGCCCACTAATCGCCCAATTTGCTTTATTGGGCCTAAAATCCTTTTATTGGGCCTTACTGAAGCCCAATACCAAATCTTTGGTCCTTAGCATCTGAATTCTGATGGGCCTTTCATAAAGGCCCAAGGACCCTAAGCCTAAAACCCAGCCCACATCGAGGCCCAACACTCGAAGCCCAAAATGGTGGCGTACGCGGGGCGTACACCAAGGTACGCTAAGCGTACTGGCTGGTGGTCTGTATGCGGTGCGTACTTCCTTGTACGCCCAGTGTACAGCCTTGTTAAGCTAACTTTTCATTAAGTGCTTAATAATCTGATCTAGAAGCTACAACTCCAGATCCTAGGCTTATTCAATGACTTAAGCCATAAAGTTGCTTACTTGATGGCTTACAAGTCTCATAGAGACTCAAACTCTCACAAATAACGTTCTACTTCCATAAAACCAACTAGATCTCATGCATGGTTCCAAATAAGCCTCAAAGATCGAAACTTTTCTGCTATGGGGACACTTGAGCTTCAAGGATAGCAATCCTAAGCTCCAAAAACGAAGTTGTAAGATAAAGGTTCCTCCTTTGGACCTAAAAAGGTCCAAACTTCCAAAACTCCTAGATCTAAACTTACAAGAGGAAAGTTGAAAGCTTTATACCTCTTTTGAATGCCAAATGAAGGAATGATCCCAGATCTATGAGCTCAAAGCACTCAAGTTCTCCTTCTTCCACTTCTCTTCTTCTTCTTCACAAAAATAAGATCAAAGGTCAAACACACACAAGAAAGGAGCAAAGGGGACGAACTAGGGTTTCTCTGGGGTGAATGACAAGTGAGGAGGCCAAATGGGAGGCTATAATGGGTTTAAATACATCTCAAACCCTAAAATTAGGGTTTTCCCCAAGGCGTACCTTATGGTACGTTGCGCGTACGCCCCTCATCCACACGTTTCATTAAACCCATTATGCCCAGCGTACAACGGGTTACGCCCCACGTACGGCTTATTGGCAGAATACAACTTGGTCCAATAAAAGGCCCACTCTCATAACTAAATCTATTATAGCCCAAAATAAAACTCAAGAATTAAATAAACTTATACCTTGGGAAAAATGATCGTTAAAAATCTCCCCCACTTGAATCAGCCTTCGTCCTCGAAGTCCGATGCTACTGAATCGGAAAATAAATCTGGGTAATGCTCCTGCATCACCTCCTCTGATTCCCACGTCCACTCTGAACCCTTCCGGTGCTGCCACTGCACCTTTACTAGCTGAATTACCTTGTTCCTCAAGGTCTTTGCCTTACGGTCCAGAATCGCGACCGGCCTCTCAATATAATTCAGGGTGCTATCAACTTGAATGTATTCTAAGGGAACAACTGCTGACTCATCCACCAAACACTTCCTCAATTGGGACACATGGAAAGTGTTGTGGATCTGGCTAAGCTCTGCCGGAAGATCCAACCAATAAGCAACCCGACCCACCCGGGCCAAAACCTTAAAAGGACCAATGAACCTGGGGCCCAGCTTGCCCCTCTTCCGAAACCTGATGAAACCCTTCCAAGGTGATACCTTCAGGAGGACCATGTCGCCTTCCTGAAACTCTAAGTCTGATCGTCTCCTGTCGGCGTAACTCTTATGCCGACTCTGCGCAGTCTGCAGCCTATTGCGTACCTACTGGATCAATTTTGTCGTCTTGAGCACCACTTCGGTGCTCCCAATGACACGCTGACCGACCTCTCCCCAACAAATCGGGGTCCTACACTTCCTCCCATATAGCATCTCGAAGGGAGGTCGGTCAATACTCGCATGGTAACTGTTGTTATATGAAAATTAAGCTAACGGAAGATACGTATCCCAACTGCCACCGAAATCTAGGACACACGCCCGAAGCATGTCCTCCAGGGTTTGAATCGTCCTCTCGCTCTGTCCATCCATCTTGGGGTGGAAAGCAATGCTGAAATAGATACGAGTACCCATCTCATCATGAAACCGCTTCCAAAATATGGAGGTAAAATGGACATCTCGGTCTGACACCACTGAAATACACACCCCATGCCATGCCACTACCTCTCACACATAAATATCGGCTAGCTTCTCAGCTGATACACTCTCCTGGATCGATATAAAATGAGCACTCTTCGTCAACCGATCCACTATAACCCAAATCGTATCCACTCTTCGAGCGGTCCTGCGAAGCTTAGTGATGAAATCCATGGTGATATCCTCCCATTTCCACACAGGAATGTCTAACAGCTGCATCTTGCCGTGAGGTCTCTGGTACTCCGCCTTAACCTTCCTGCAGGTCAGGCATCTTTCCACATACCAGCCACATCCCGTTTCATGCAGGGCCACCAATAATTGGGTCTAAGATCTCTGTACATCTTTGTTGCCGCTGGATGGATGGAGAATTGAGACTTATGAGCCTCGTCCATTAGCACTTGCCGTACTCCGCCCAAGTACGGTACCCAAACCCTCCCATGAAGGGTCAACAATCCTCGACTATCATAGTCAAAGGAATCTACTCGGCCTACGATCCTCTCACACTTCTGCCTCTCCTCCTTGAGGCCCTTGGCCTGGGCCTCTTTAATTTGCTCCAGAAATGGAGTAATCACTGTCATCCTCAAACAAATGTCTCTAATCGGTGCTATTGCTGCCTTGCGGCTCAGGGCGTCGGCCACCACGTTAGCCTTCCCTGGGTGATAAAGGATCTCACAGTCGTAATCCTTCAGCACATCTAACCATCGCATCTGCCTCATGTTCAGGTTCGGCTGGTCCATGAGGTACCTCAAGCTCTTTTGATCCATAAAAATGGTGCAACGGACCCCATAGAGGTAATGTCTCCAAATATTGAGGGCAAACACCACTGCCCCCAACTCTAAATCATGCGTAGGATAGTTAGCCTCGTGAGGCTTCAACTACCTCGAAGTGCAAGCTATCACACGGCCCCGCTGCATCAACACTGCTCCCATACCTGCGATCGAAGCATCACAGTAGACTACAAAATCCTCCACACCCTCTGACAGGGTAAGAACCGGTGCCTCGCATAATTTCTGCCTGAGGGTCTCGAATGCTGCCTACTTCTCAGGCCCCTAGCAAAACACCACTGACTTCTTGGTCAGTCGGGTGAGCGGTACTGCTATCTTGGAGAAATCCTGGATGAATCTCCTGTAGTATCCTGCCAAACCTAGGATGCTCCGGATCTCGGATGGAGATCTCGGGACCTCCGACTGCATCACAACCTCTATCTTGGCCGGATCTACCAAAATACCCTTTTGGTTGACGACATGCCCAAGGAATTTCACCTCGCGCAACCAGAACTCGCACTTGGAGAGCTTGGCAAAAAGTCTCTCCCTCCTCAAAATGTATAGCACCTCTCTCAGATGCTCCTCATGCTGCTCCTGAGTCTTGGAATACACCAAGATATCATCTATGAATACTATTACAGACCGATCCAGCATCGGCCTGCACACGTGATTCATGAGATCCATGAACGCTGCTTGAGAATTGGTGAGCCCAAACGGCATCACCACAAACTCATAATGAGCATACCGGGTCCTGAAAGTAGTCTTCTGCACATCCTCGCCTCTGACTCTCATCTGATGATACCCGGAGGGCAAATCGATCTTGGAAAACCAAGACGCTCCCTGCAGCTGATCAAACAAATCATCTATCCTCGGAAGTGGGTAACGGTTCTTTACCGTTAACTTATTCAATTCCCGGTAATCTATACACACATGGTGCGACCCTTCCTTTTTCTTCACAAACAAAATCGGTGCACCGCAGGGAGAACTGCTCCGCCTGATGAAACCCTTGTCTAGCAGCTCTTTTAGCTGTGTAGATAACTCCTGCATCTCTGGGGGAGCCAATCGATACGGTGCTTTGGCTATCGGAGTCGCACCAGGAATCAGGTCAATCCTAAACTCAACCTGTCTCTCGGGAGGTATTCTAGGCAATTCCTCTGGAAATACATCCGGGTAGTCTCACACTCTCCAGGAGCTCTGCTGAACCTCTTGCTAAGCGCAAGAGATACGAATGATCAGGTAGCCCCCGAATCAAACAATACTGAAGCTGAAATGCCGTTCACTAAGAACGGCCCTATACAAAACATATAACCATAAGAAACAATCAATAATAAACGCAGAGATAAGGGAAAAATACATACGCGTCACCACGTCAGGAGTCGCCCGAGCCTCCTCTATTGTCAGCTGGAAATCCCTACTCTTTGCCGCCAGCATCTCAGCTCGGCCCTGACGGCTATCCGTAATCCTCAAAGTAGCAGGAGCAGGTGCTGACACCTTTCCTGCAATAGCTAAACTCAGACACTAGGACTTTTTATGTCCTCTCTGATTGCAATGGAAGCAAATCAGATCTGATGCAGTAATGGCAGCAGTAGTGGCTGTACAATCTCTGCTCATATGTCCAGTCTGACCGCACTTGTAGCAGCCGGCACTCCCTGCCTTGCACGCCCTATTGTGCAATCTCCCACACTTGCCACACCGAGCGTGGCTCTGCTGAATCCTAACTCTGTGATCAGAACCCTTGGGCTTCTTGCCTGTATTCCCTGTACTTGGAGCCGCCTCCGGCTTCCTCTTTCTCTCCACTCAAGGTCAATCTCTCTCTCTCTCTCTTTCTCTCTCTCTCTCTCTCTCGAGCCCTAGCAATCATGTCATCCAGCATTTTACAGCTGGACCGACAAATGAACTGGCGGATATCACTCTACAGCATCTCATGATAATGAGCCTTCTTCATTTCCTCATCAGTCGCATACTGAGGAACAAGAAGAGCGCTCTCCCTGAACTTGGCGGTAATCTCCGCCACTGTCTCCGTAGTCTGGGTAAGATCCTGAAACTCGCGTGCTAACTACTGCACCTCAATAACCGGTACGAAATCGGCTCTGAATCTGGTAGTAAAGTTTGCCCAAGTCATGTCATCCAAGGCTGCGTCATCCCTGATGGCATGACCAATCTCCTCCTACCAATCCCGTGCCTTGTCCTTCAGAAGACAGGATGCCAATCTAACCTTGTCCCCCTTGGGATATCTGCTAGTGCGGAAGGCGTTGGCCACATCTTCCAACCATCTGGTGCTCACTATGGGGTCCCATGCCCCGTGATAATCCGGAGCCCTGCATGCCCGAAACTCCCTGAAAGTGAGCGTGCGTGACCCTACCACGGCCGCCACCTCAGCACGGAAAGTGCTCAACCTCTCGTCCATCATCTCTAAGATACCCTCCTTGATCAAACCGAAGATCACAGGAGTCTGCTCAAGTATAGTGTGAGTAATCTCTGAAGAGAGAAACTCCCTAGTCTGCTCATCTAACTGCCCGGCCTCTGGGCCTGATCCTGATCCCCCTCCGGCACCTGAACTGCCGACTACTGGTCTAGGGCGTAATACCACCATTTTGAAACACAACATTATAAATGTCAGAAACACTGATAATTCTCAAGGAATCGCTACTTTCAAAAGTCTCCTGCTCTTATCTCAGCTTTCCTTGATTTGAGTACGGATCTTCTGCTTCCAGTAGTACGGGCCCATACTACCTTCCACATCTATCCGTACTTTCCTCAAGTACTTGCCTTGACTCCACCAAGTCAGTAATACTGCTAATAATCTCTGCTACTCCCATCCTAGGCTTGCCTTAGGGAATTCTCTGACTATACTCGATCCAGTCCTCAGCTGCTGAAGGCCTCCTTGTGATGCCAACTAGCTATTACTTGAATACCATCACATGCGGCAAGGCTCATATAATCCTTCAAGTAAAAGACTCGTCCCTACAACGGTTAGAGTCAGACAAGAGTTGTGCAATAGGACTCGTCCCTGACGTGACGCATTCACCTAATGGCTAACTCCCATCACTTAGAGTCCCACAAATCTCAAAGCAAGCAGCATTCAGACATAGGAGACTACTCAAAACACCATATTAATATCATAAAGTAAAACTCGTACGTCAATATTTCAAAACAATAGAAAGCTTTATCAAGATTGTATCAAATCACATCCATGAAAAGATAAATAACACAACTCCCAGGACAACTCAAGCGGTGGTGTGTGCGATGCCATCAACCCGAGCTCTTCCCTTTACTTGCGGAAGTACCTGAAACCAAAACTAAAACTGTAAGGACAAAGCTTAGTGAGCTCCCCCAAACTACCACATACCACACAATAACATATAAACCCATACTGGGCCTTGCCCACTGCTTCGGACCGAAGTCCAGAAACCCCATCGGATCGAAGTCCGGAACTAACCAGGGCCTTGCCCTCTGCATCAGACAGAATTCCGGAAATTGCATCAGATCGAAGTTTGGGACTAACTGGGACCTTGTCCCTTGCATCGAACCAATGTCCGGAATTAACTGCATTGGACCGAAATCCGTAATCTGACTGAGCATATCATAGCATAGCATAAACATATCAACTAACATAAGCACATAAACTGCATACTACATCGGGCTGTAGCCCGGGACACATAACACATAAATCCTGTCTGAGCCACGAAGGCGTCAAACATACTAAAACTGCATCGAACCGAAATCCGGAAACTACTACTAGTTAAACGGGCCGGCATTGTGGCCTTAGACCCGTTCCTACTGGAAGGAAACTCACCTCGTGACGCTGACTGCTGAAATCCTGAATAAGAAATCCATGACGGTTGCTCCGGCTGCTTCCCAGCTATAATGGGAAATAAACACTAAATCAGAATAGGGATTCCTCTATGGGTAAAATGACCATTTTACCCCTACTATGGTGTGGGACACAACATGGTCCAAATCTCAATTCCTTCTAAGTCCATCTATGGCCCCACTATAGGCCCACTAATGGCCCAATTTGCTATATTGGGCCTAAAATCCTTTTATTGGGCCTTACTGAAGCCCAATACCAAATCTTTGGTCCTTAGCATCTGAATTCTGATGGGCCATAAAGGCCCAAGGACCCTAAGCCTAAAACCCAGCCCACACCGAGGCCCAACACTCAAAGCCCAAAATGGTGGCGTACGCGGGGCGTACACCAAGGTACGCTAAGCATACTCGCTAAAGGTCTGTACACGGCGCGTACTTCCTTGTACGCGCAGTGTACAACCTTGTTAAGCCAACTTTTCGTTAAGTGCTTAATAATCTGATCCAGAAGCTACAACTCCAAATTTTAGGCTTATTCAATGACTTAAGCCATAAAGTTGCTTACTTGATGGCTTACCAGTCTCATAGAGACTCAAACTCTCACAAATAACATTCTACTTCCATAAAACCAACTAGATCTCATGCATGGTTCCAAATAAGCCTCAAAGATCGAAAATTTTCTGCTATAGGGACACTTGAGCTTCAAGGATAGCAATCCTAAGCTCCAAAAACGTAGTTGGAAGATAAAGGTTCCTCCTTTGGACCTAAAAAGGTCCAAACTTCCAAAACTCCTAGATCTAAACTTACAAGAGTGAAGCTGAAAGCTTTATACCTCTTTTGAATGCCAAATGAAGGAATGATCCCAGATCTATGAGCTCAAAGCACTCAACTTCTCCTTCTTCCACTTCTCTTCTTCTTCTTCTTCTTCACAAAAATAAGCTCAAAGGTCAAACACACACAAGCAAGGAGCAAAGGGGACGAACTACGGTTTTTTTGGGGTGAATGACAAGTGAGGAGGCCAAATGGGAGGCTATAATGGGGTTTAAATACATCTCAAACCCTAAAATTAGGGTTTTTCCCCTGGCCGCGTATGTTGGGCGTACTCTATGGTACGTTGCGCATACGCCCCTCATCCATGCATTTCATTAAACCCATTACGCCCAGCGTACAACGGGTTACGCCCCGCGTACGCCCCGCGTACGGCTTATTGGAAGAATACATCTTGGTCCAACAAAAGGCCCACTCTCATAACTAAATCTATTATAGCCCAAAATAAAACTCAAGAATTAAATAAAATTATACCTCGGGAAAAATGATCGTTACAGTCGCAAGGTTGACTCGGTGAGTCATGTGAAGATGGCCGTGAACTCGATGAGTTGGAAGAACAACTTGGAGATTCCGATGAAGATTACCATAAGACTCAACGAGCTGAAGAACAAATTGGCGAGTCGAATGAGTCTTCCCTAGAATATGTATGCGTGTATATCCTTCGAGTTGCAAGGAGGGAACTCGACGGGTGGTCTTAAGGTTTGAACGAGAATCGAAGGAACTCGACGAGTCACCCGATGACTCGGTGAGTTGGATTGTACTTCAAGGAACTCGGCAAGTAGCCGAGGGTACTCAGTGAGTTGGGGTCAACATGGACTGTTGACCTTGACTGAGGACTTAGACTTTGACTAGGGGTTGCCTAGTGGGTTATGGAGTACCTTATAAGGATAAGGACTTATGAGAATATTGTACTATGATCATAGGTGGTGGAGCCTGTGTCAAGTGATCCAAGAGTTGGAGTTTATCTTCCGAGTCGACATTTGCAAGGTGAGTTATCCTCACTATATCGATAGGGTCTACAGCGCCAAGGCCGGACCTTTAATTATTAATGTTATGGTATTCTACATGTGGTTATGATCCGTTAGATCGGAATCAGGGTAGATAATATGTTTGGGTCGATGTTAAAAACTCTAGTTACGAGAGAACTCTTTGATTGATGATCAGTGTGATAGATATGTTTGATGTTTGTATATGCCAGTATATGATAGTTATGTGCACATGGTTATGTGTTTGTTGGTTGGGTTGAGGCGGTCTTGATTTGTGCTGAAGGCCAACATATCCTATGAGCGGTCCGGGGAGACCGCAGGCACACGAGGCAGACCAGTCATGCTGAAGGGTCGCAATAGATTCAGATAGACTGTAGACCCAATAGGACGGTCCAGTCAGGCCGATGACCAATACGGATGTTGATTGATTGATTGTTACTGATATGGCATTGTTAGTGTGGTATTGGTATTTTAGGGGTAGCTAACTAAGCCCTCGGGCTTACAGTTTTTAGTTTATTGTTTCAGGTACTTTAGGAGATCTTGGCAAGGCGAAGGCGTGACCGTACCGCTCCTCATCCTTATGTTATGATTTTGGGACACTCTGATGTATATTGATTTGAAAATATTTTTGTAAACAATGATATTTGAATTTTATTTATGATTGAAAAGTTTAAATTTGGCGTAAAATTTATGGACATTACAAGTTGGTATCAGAGCCTTTGTTTGAGTGAATTGGAGGAACACTCGTGTGAATCCAGTCTTAAATCAATGAGATTTTCAGAAAGTTTTAAAAATGGTTTTCAAAATAAAGGATGGAGGACGCAGATGGTACGATCATCTGGAGCCAGTAAGTAAGCCCCAAAATACCATACAGTTAGAACAGCATGCTAGTGCTAGGCTAGGGATCTTTAGGAATCGCATGATAGATTTTCTTGGTTCTATGATGCCTATTAGCCTGGGGATTTCTTATATGTGGAATTGAGATCATAAATGTAGATGTTTAGTGTATGCATCACTGTTGTGCACAATAAAGACCTTATAGCCTGAGAATGTTGATTCGGCCTTCGGGTAGGAATGGATATTCGAAAGTCTATTGGGTCCAGAGTTATGTGCGGCTAACATACACTAGCATTGCAGGGGCTGATGGAAGTTCCATGGAGATGTGAGTTGTTCAGAGCTGTAAGATCAGTTGTGAGATAGGCGATGTCACTAGTAATGAGGGTTGAGCACAAATTATGTTGAGTGTAGTATTAGGGGGTTGTGGTGATACTTGAGACAAATATGGGTAGGTGTGGAAGGTAGCATGGACCCGTACTACTAGAAGCACAGGACCCATACGCGTAGCAAGGAAGTAACAACCCCTAGGGTTTGTGGGTTTTGGTCTCCTGATATTATGTTGTTTATCTGATGTCTTGAGTGTACCTTTCAGTATGGTGGTGATGCAACATTTTGCTACTGGGTCCAGATCAGGATCGGGATCCGGATCAGGGTCAAGGTCGGGAGACAGAGGGTCAAAGGTGCCGGTAGTACCTGAGCCTGTGGTTCAGATAGGGGCTGAGGAGTTGGATACCAGGATCTGGGAGATTCTGTGACATCCCCAAAATCACGGCCAGAAAAGACCGATTTTGTTTACGCTTTATAAAAATCAGAGTACTTCATTTTATAAAAAGGTTGCGGAATTTGTTCCCAGAAAAACACGATAAATACGTTATTAAAACATTTTCGAAGAAATGTATTTTTATTCATCTTAAAACGTTTGGGATGTCATCGTTAATATAGAAACATAAGAATAAACAGAACTTACAATTATTTACACTAGTGGTCTACATCTCTTTAAATCTATCAGTGTAATGTAACTTCATATCGCCACCTGTGATGTAAATAAATTGAGTGGGTCAGGTTGGGAAACCTGGTGAGTACATAGGGTTTTCAACCCACAATAATATATTTATTATGTTTAAACAATCAAACAATAAATCCAATTACCCATCCCCATTATCTTCTTTTAGTCTTCCCTAAAGATATTATCTCAAGGGTCATCTCCTATATCACATTTACTTCTCATCTCCTTACATCGTATTTCCTTATATGATTGTTCCTACGAACTTTACCTAAGGATCATCGCCTACATTTCATAGACAATACTAATCCGGGGATTACTCCCTCAATATGTGTCTAGCAAGAGTTAGGGTATCATCGCATGATTACGCAGCCACAACATCGCTTGGACTTGTAAATCATGATAAGGGTTAGTTTATCATCACATGAATACGTAGCGACAACATCGCCTGGACTCGTAATTCATAATAAGGGTTAGACTATCATCGCATGAATACGTAGTTACAACATCGTCTGAACTCGTAATTCATCACCTACAGGTTAGTAGCCCGCTGGTGTTTCCACGGGCTTGTCTATGATAGTCCGTGATCGCCATCTATACTCGGGTAGATGACTACATCTCCAAATTGTCGGACAAGGTTGTAGTATCCTACATCACCGATTCCTAATCACCTATCTATCATCACCTTCCTATCATCACCTATCTCTCATTATTTATTTCATCACTCACCAACTATTTCATCTACCCATGTTTTTCCCAACATATTTGTAGATATAAAATACATATACAGTTTAAATCGTTTAAAACATGTATAAATCATTCATCCAGCATAGACAACAAGTATTCAAACAATATGCACACATAGCACGTAATTTATATTAAAATACTTCATATCTATGTTGAAGATGAAAGGGACCATGCACTCACCTGAGTAGGTGGTGACTCAGCACTCAGACAGCGCTTCGATACTCTCAAAATGATATTCCTTCGATAAAACCTAGTACCAATACCACTAGGGTTTAGTCTAACGATAACCGTGACAAATTAATTAGTCTGACTATTATTAAGCATTAATAACGCTCAATATAACTCATAATAATAACCCAAATAATTATTTTAAGGACCTAATAACATTCCTATAATTATTTGAAAGCTATATTAAAAATTGCGTAAGCGTAGCATACTTACAGCGAATTTTATCGAAAACCATGACTTAATTGGAGCAGCGTTTCGAAACCAAAAAACTCCTTTTTCTCGGGACTCCGGTAGCCTCGGGGCTACCTTAGGGTGCTAGGGGTTCACCTAGACTTTAGGGATGGTTTGGAACCTTAGAGAGAGAAAGAAACTAGAGAGAGAATGAGAATTGGTGTGTGAAATTCGGAGGAGTTCAGCCCCTTTTTATAGGCGCCAGCAGTCTCGGTAGCGCTGGGCGTACCGAGGTTACGCTGGGCGTACCGAGGTTACGCTGGGCGTAATGCTCGGATAAGGGTACCAGCTTCGCACCAGCTGGCTCGCAACACCGGAAGAGGTAAGGCGGGGTACGCGGGGCGTACAGACTTCGGACGCGGGGCGTAAGCGAGGGCGACATGTCCTTTACCCGAAGCGAGATCTGATCAGCGATGGACGGCCCACAATGCGCCACGTCATCAGCTCCTTATCAACCTTCGTAAATTGCATTCTCGACTTCTAAAAATCATAACTTTCGCAAACGAGCTCCGTTTTCGACGTTCTTTATATCCACGTGAAGGTGGGAACGTACTCTACAACTTTTGTTTAGACTTCGTTGGCTAATTTTTGAATCGATTTTAAATTGTTTATTTTTAACAGACCGGGACAGGGTTGATCCGTTAAATCATCATAACTTCTTCATCTGACGTCCGTTTTCACCCATCTTTTTCTCGTTACGCTACTCTCAACGAGATCTTCGATTCTCGTTTAGGTTGTGTCAGCTAAAAACCGCTCGATCAAATATTCGAATTTCGGGCTGTATACTGCTAGTCCGAAACTTCGAAAAATCATAACTTCTTCATACGAAGTCATATTTGGGCGTTCTTTTTATCGATGTTCTTATTTTAACATATTCTACAACTTCCGTTTAGATCACTAAGGCTAAATCTCGCTCTATCATAAATTCACTATTTACGCTTTCCGGTATCGTGTCGGTTCTGTCGCGAAACTTCGACGGGTCATCACTTCTTCGTTATAACTCGGATTTTGGCGTTCTTTATATGTACGGAAACCTCATGACATATAATATAACTTGGTTAAGATTATTTATTCTAAATAATCTTTTGTCGAAAAGTCGTTTTTGACCCCTATTGCCTCTAATTTGACTAGCCCGGATTTGCGGGTGTTACAGATTCTGCATGATGAGGTCGTTGCGGCTTTCCGAGCACAGCTACCAGATATGTTTGGGTCGATCAAGACCGTGATGGTCGAGTATTTTGATGAGCGATATGTAGCTCTAGCAGAGACAACAGCTGATGCAGCTACTTCCGTTGTAACTATGGTAGGGGTTGGAGGACGGGCCGACATGGCTTTCCAGTACCGGGACTTGGATAATACGAAGTCCCAGACATTTGATGGTACTCAGGATGCAATCAGAGATATGTGGTGGTTGTCCGACGTGGAGGGCTGTTTCTTCACGTGTTCATGTCCTGCTGACAAGAAGGTCAGGTGTGCTCTGAACCTGCTAAGGCTTAGGGAAATGGAATGGTAGAGATTGATGATAGGTTCATATTCTGATGATCAGCGGTCAGCTATTACTTGGGAGCAATTTCAGGATATGTTTCGCAGCCGCTACGTTCCGCACATGGAATGGGAGTGGCTTGCATAGGAGTTTTTGACATTGAGACTGGATGGGGGGTCTGTGATGGAAATTACCCGGAGGTTCACTGATAGGGCTATGTTTTTCCAGGAGTTGCGTCAAAGCAGTCTCAGATGACTCGTTATCTGAGTATGCTCAAGATGGACATACGATAGTTTGTGGCTACACAATGTTGTGATACTATAACGCTCGTAGATTAGGGCTAGTCAATTTAGCGACGATAGGCATCAAAAACGTATTTTTGATAGAAGATTATT
Organism: Lactuca saligna; assembly: GCF_052625555.1. Lineage (NCBI taxonomy): Eukaryota > Viridiplantae > Streptophyta > Magnoliopsida > Asterales > Asteraceae > Lactuca > Lactuca saligna. The sequence goes on along the minus strand of NC_136418.1, from coordinate 10,363,150 downwards.
TAGAATGAACAATCTTAACTATGTTGTAGTATATGTCACAAGATTTTCGTGCATACAAAGAACGCCAAAATCCGACTTATAACGAAGAAGTTATGACCTGTCGAAGTTTCGCGATAGAACCGGCACGACGTTGAATGACTTAAAATGTGAATTTATGTTAGATCGATATCTAGGCTTAGTGATCTAAAAAAAAGTTGTATAGTTCATTAAACAAAGAGCATGCATAAAAAGAATGTCCAAATCTGACTTCGTATGAGTAAGTTATGATTTTTCTAAGTTTCAGCTTAGTAGTGTGCAGCCCGAAGTTCGATTATGAGATCGAGTGAATTCTAGCCGAAGCAATCTAACTGAGAATCAAATATCTCATTATTAGTAGTGCAATGGTAAAACTAAGGATGAAAACGGACGAAGGAAGAAGAAGTTATGAATTTTTAATAGACATTTCATGTCCGGGCCTGTTAAAAATATAATAATAAAATTAAATTCAAAATTAGCCGACGGATCTAAATGAAAGTTGTAGAGCTTAGTCTCACCTACGCGTGCATATAAATAACATCAAAAACGGAGCTCGTATGCAAAAAGTTACGCAAGTTTGAAATCTGGTTAATCGAGTACGCCTAGCGTAATTTTGGAGTACGCCCGGCGTACTCGGAACCGCCTTATCTACGCATGCAATGACGTCACTCGAGTGCATACGCATGCAATGACGTCACGTACGCCCAACGTAAGGCTTAGTATGCCCAGCATACTGAGTACGCCCAACGTACCAAGATTTACGCCTAGCGTTATCCTAGATTTAGCACCCTATAAATAGAATGCGAGGGCAGCCGATTTCATTGCTCATTTTCTCTTCTCTCTATCTCTCCCATTTTGCCTTGATTTTCCTATAAGAAATATCTCAAATCCCCGGTATCATTCCTAAGCCACGAAGCAAGTCCGGAAGCCCCGAAGATCTCGAGAAGTGAAATTTCGAAGCTGAAGCTCTGCCCGCGAGAAGCCCAGGTTTTGTGAAGATCTTCCAGATCTACCCAAGAATACTACTTTTACAAGACGTAGTGTTGTCTGATCATCTTCTAATCAAGTGAGTGTATAGTCACTTTCGTATTACACATAAATATTAAGTATTTTCTATGAAATACATGTTATGTGTGTATATATTGTTTTTTATTTGGAGTGAGTGTATAGTCACTATCTTCTTACACATAAATATTAAGTATTCGCTATGAAATATGTGTTATGTGTGTATATATTGTTGTTTATTTGGAGTGAGTGTATTGCCACTTTCTTCTTACACATAAATATTAAGTATTTGCTATGAAATATGTGTTATTTGTGTATATATTGTTGTTTATTTGGAGTGAGTGTATAGTTACTTTCTTCTAACACATAAATATAAAGTATTAGCTATGAAATACATGCTATGTGTTATATATCATTTGTCTATTTTAGATAGGCTTGGAGTTGATGTTTTTATATGGGTGTGAAATGATTTAAACTGTGTTTGTATTTATAGCTACAAAAATGTTGGGTAGAACATGGGTAGATGGAATAGTTGGTGACTATGTGACTCCGTGCCTATTGAGTAAGCTTTGGTGAAGATGCGACTTCGTGCCTATTTGGTAAACCTTGGTGACGATGTGACTTCGTGCCTATTGAGTAAAGCCTTGGTGACGATGCGACTTCGTGCCTATTGAGTAAGCTTTGGTGACGATGGAACTTCAGACCCATTTGGTAAACCTTGGTGACGATGTGACTTCGTACCTGTTGAGTAAACCTTGGTGACTATGGAGTTAGCACTAGATAGCTATGGATTTAGTATCTGATGGATAAATTTTTGGCAGCAATGGACTTCGTTCCAATTCCTTAGGTAAATCCTTAAGGACGAATGAATAAAGGATAATTAGTTCCTACGGTAAAACCTTAAGAAATAAAGGAGATAATGGGGATGGGTATTTGGGTTGATTGTTTGATGATTGAATATAATAAATGTATTATTGTGGGTTGAAAACCGTATATGCTCACCAGGATCCCAAGCCTGAACCACTCAGTTTTCTTTGTATCACAGGTATCAATACGAAGACATATTTCACTGAGAGATTAAAGGAGACGTAAATCATTAGTGTAAATAAATGTAAGTTATGTTTATGCTTATGTTTCTTTATCGGAACATGACATCCCGAGATTTTGTTATAAATGAAAATACTTTTCTTTAAGAAATGCTTTGATAAATTCTTATCGTATTTTATTTTGGGGACAAATTCTGCAATAGTTTTCTTTAAATGATTACTCTGATTTGAAAAACAAAGAATAAACAAATCGGTCTTTTCTGGCCATGAAATTGGGGATGTCACAATTGGCATCAGAGCATTAGTTTAAGCGAACTAGAAATTTTGTAGAGAATTTCTAGACTTAAACTTAGAATGCTAAGTGAATATTGTGAGATGTGTGTCTGTTATATTTTAGACACGAGCACTAGTTTATTTTAGGAAAGTTGCCTAGAATTCTTTTATGTGCTAAATGTTATATGTTGCAATATATGATATTATTTGTTCGGATCTATGGTCTGTTGCCGACCGGATCAGGAAACCTCATGTGTTTAGGATTCTAAGCGTATGTCTACGATATCAGAACTAGCATGTAAACGTTTCAAAGTGATAAGGATGATATATGTATCTATCGTGAATGAGGATCTAAATTCACCTTATTCGGTGTATAGATCAAGAATGGCAAGAACTAGAAGCGGAGTTGGAAACGCAAATGAGAACATGAATCAACCACCAGTGATTGAGCAAATACCTGTTGTAGCTGCAGCACCTGAGCCAATAACGATGGCTGGTGTACAAGCAATGATGCAGGCGATGTTGGATCGTCAAATGGAGGAGACCAGGCAGTTGCTTCGACAAAATTAAGAAGAACTGGCAATTCAAGTGGAAGAGCCCGAAGTAAATGGAGGGAATTCGGAAGGAGGGAACTACAGTGGGACCGTCGGTCAAGGCAATCCACCAATAGTTCACCGAAACAACCAGGATGGAGGAAATGACGGACGTGGATGCAAGTACAAGGATTTCATGGCATCCAAACCACCATGTCTTTCTGGGAGCCCGACACCGGTGCAAGTCATGGACTGGATCTTCGAGATGGAGACAATCTTTGAAAGTTGTGAGTGTAGCAACAGACAAAAGACCGCTATTGCAATTCCTCTGTTAAAATCTAGAGTACTGAGCTGGTGGAAGTTACTGGCTGGTTTGATGCCCAAGGGGGAACCTAGCAAGATGTCTTGGGAAGAATTCGTGGTGCAACTGAAAATGCAATACTACTCTGAGTAAGATCTTCTGGAAATCAACCATGAGTTCCAGAATCTGAAGAAGGGAAAATTGTGCATCACTAAATACGCTACAAGCTTTACGGAGAAGATGGAGCTTATTCCATACCTAATTCAAACTGAACTTTCCAAAGTCAACAAGTTTGCCAATGGATTACCGGCGGACTTTGGTCCGATAGTCAAGCAAGCAACCACTCTGAAAGCCGCCATCTGGGCAGCCAAAAATGTTGAAACCCAAATAAAAGAAAAGGGTCTCGAGAGAGCCGAAGTTGGAGAGAAAAGGAAACATGAAAGATCTTCAATGATCAACAAAGAAACCAAATTCTCGAAATCTGGAGGAAGAGATGAAGCTAAGTGGTGTGAGAAGTGTAAAAAGAAACACATTGGGAAGTGTAGCGAGGAGACGACCTGCTACAAATATGGGAAGATAGGGCATTTCGCCAACAAATGTTCAACTAACAAATAGGTGTGCTACGGATGTAACAAGGAAGGGCATATTTCTAGAGACTGCCTAAAGAAAAACGCACTACCACAGCCAAGGGCATTCCACATGCTCCTCGACGAATCAGAAAACGATGGGAGGATTAAAAGATGAAGATTTCATATAAATATATAAAATCTGTATCAGGAAGTGTAGCCTGTTAGAGGCATAGTTTAGGGTGAACTTGATCCTTTGTGTAATCGTTTCAGGACATAATATAAACCCTGGTTTTGTTATCTGATGTGTTGAATGATTATATGATTTATGTATGGTGACTTGGTTAGCTCGGAGACAATACTTGGGATGAGTATGAGTAGGTTTGAATAGTAGTAGAGATCTATACTACTGGAAGAACAGGACTCACACTTGGATCAGGGAAAGCCACAAGGTTAAAAAGAAGCTAGTGATTGTTCTTGTTTTATTCAAGTATGTCATTACCATTGTTTTGGTAATGACTAGTAAGATGGTTGTTATTCCGACCCTAGTGGTCATATTAAATTGAGTCCGACTATGATGAGTTTGTTACGTGAGAACCAAGTTCGATGTAACATTTGACGTAAGTCAAAAGATTGGAATCATTTTATAGGTCCTATTTCGTTGATGATTCTGGGACGTAATCATCCTAATGGGGTGATAATTGTAATGCCCGTATATTAGGGCTAGTGAATTTAGAGACGAAAAGCTTCAAAAACGACTTTTTGATAGAATATTATTTATAATGAATAATCTTAACTAAGTTGTAGTATATGTCACAAGGTTTCTGTGCAAATAAAGAACGTCGAAATCCGAGTTATAACGAAGAAGTTATGACCTGTCGAAGTTTTGCGACAGAACCGGCACTACGTTGAATGACGTAAAATGTGAATTTATGATATATTGATATCTAGCCTTAGTGATCTAAACGAAAGTCATAGAGTTCATTAAACCAAGAGCATGCATAAAAACAACGTCCAAATCTGACATCATATGAGGAAGTTATGATTTTTCTAAGTTTCAACTTAGTAGTATGCAGCCCGAAGTTCGATTATGAGATCTAGTGAATTCTAGCCAAATCAATCTAAACAAAAATCAAAGATCTCGTTATTAGTAGTGCAATGATGAAAAGACAGACAAACACGGACATCGGAGGAAGAAGTTATGAATTTTTAACAAACATTTCCTGTCTCGGCCTATTAAAAATATAATAATAAAATTAGAGTCAAAATTAGCCAACGGAGTCTAAATGAAAGTTGTAGAGCTTAGTCTCACCTACGCGTGGATATAAAGAACATCAAAACCGGAGCTCGTATGCGAAAGTTACTCAAGTTTAAGGTCTGCTTAATCGAGTACGCCTAGCGTAATTTTGGAGTACACCTAGTGTACTCGGAACCGCCTCAGCTACGCATGCAATGACGTCACTCGAGTACATACGAATGCGATGACATCGCGTATGCCCAGCATAAGGCTTAGTACACTGAGCGTACTGAGTACGACTAGTGTACCAAGATTTACTCCCAGTGTAATCCTATATTCATCACCCTATAAATAGAATGCGAGGCCAGCCGATTCCTTTGCTCATTTTCTCTTTTCTCTCTCCTGTTTTGCCTCAAATTTCATAAAAGAAATATCCCAAGCCCCAGTATCATTCCCGAGCCCCAAAGCAATTCACAAAGCTCCGAAGATCCCAAGAAGTGAAATTTCCAAGACGAAGCTCTGCCCGCGAGAAGCCCGGTTTTTGTGAAGATCTTTCAGATCTACCCAAGAATACTACTTATACAAGTCATAGTGTTGTCCGATCATCTTCTGATCAAGTGAGTGTATAGTCTCTTTCTTCTTACACATAAATATTAAGTATTTGCTATGAAATATGTCTTATGTGTGTATATATTGTTGTTTATTTGGAGTGAGTGTATAGTCACTTTCTTCTTACACATAAATATTAAGTATTTGCCATGAAATACGTGTTATGTGTGTATATATTGTTGTTTATTTGGAGTGAGTGTATAGTCACTTTCTTCTTACACATAAATATTAAGTGTTTGCTACGAAATATGTGTTATGTGTGTATATATTGTTGTTTATTTGGAGTGAGTGTATAGTTACTTTCTTCTCACACATAAATATAAAGTATTAACTATGAAATATGTGCTATGTGTTATATATTATTTGTCTATTTGAGATAGGATTGGAGTTGATGTTTTTATACAGGTGTTAGATGATTTAAACTATGTTTGTATGTATATCTACAAAAATGTTGGGTAATACATGGGTAGATGGAATAGTTGGTGACGATGTGACTCCGTGCCTATTGAGTAAGCTTTGGTGACGATGTGACTTCGTGCCTATTTGTTAAACCTTGGTGACGATGTGACTTCGTGCCTATTGAGTAAAGCCTTGGTGACGATGTGACTTCGTGCCTATTGAGTAAGCTTTGGTGACGATGCGACTTCGTGCCTTTGTGATAAACCTTGGTGACGATGTGACTTCGTTCCTGTTGAGTAAACCTTGGTGACTATGGAGTTAGCATCGGATAGCTATGGATTTAGTATCTGATGGATAAATTTTTGGCAGCAATGGACTTCGTGCCAATTCCTTAGGTAAATCCTTAGGAACGAATGAATGAATGATAATTAGTTCTTAGGGTAAAACCTTAAGAAATAAACGAGATAATGGGGATGGGTATTTGGGTTGATTTTTTAATGATTGAATATAATAAATGTATTATTGTGAGTTGAAAATCCTATATGCTCAACACGCTCCCAAGCCTGACCCACTCAATTTTCTTTGTATCACGGGTATCAATACGAAGACATATTTCACTAAGAGATTAAAGGAGACGTAAATCATTAGTGTAAATAAATGTAAGTTTTGTTTATCCTTATGTGTTTGTATCGGAAATTGACATCCCGAGATTTTGTTATATAATTAAAATGCTTTTCTTTTAGAAATGCTTTGATAAATTCTTATCATGTTTTGTTTTGGGGACAAATTCCACAACAGTTTTCTTTAAACGATTACTCTGATTTGAAAAACAAAGCATAAAAAAATCGGTTTTTTCTGGCCGCAAAATTAGGGATGTCACAGATACCCTCCTGGATCTACAGGAAGTCGCAAGGCGGCGTGAGTTGGAGATAGAGCTGCAGCTGAAGGAGCAACGTCAGACACTGGCACAGTCTCAACCGACGCCTAAGCGGTCTAAGACCGCTGATACTCGATCTGGGAGTCAGCAGAGCCGCACTTGTGGAAAGTTTGGCAGGGGTCATTTAGGAGTTTGCCGAGCAGAAGGTGGGTACCACAAATGTGGCAAGGAGGGGTACTATGTAGGGGTGTTGAACGGGTAATTTTTTCGGGTTTCGGGTAATTCGGGTCGGGTAATTCGGGTTTTTCATGTTAGAAAAATTACCCGTTACCCTACCCAAACTAAATTCGGGTAATTCGGGTATCGGGTCGGGTTTGGGTAATTCGGGTATTACCCGAAATATATAATTTTTTTTTTGAATTTCACCTGAAAATAAATTTAATAAAATAAACATGTCGTGCTTTATTAGTCTTGTTTATATAAACAAACGAGACATAAACGAAGTTACTCAAGCTTTGAACATTGAGATTTTTTAGTCAATAAATCATGAGATATCAAGTAATTTTTTAACAACTTAATTTAATATAATAAGATGTTAAAAAAACAAATACCTAAAGATCTTAATTTAAAAGTTTAAAATGTTTAACATAAATGTAGCCATAAGTTTTGCCATGTTCTGAAGTTTCGTCAAGATAATGAGTTTGTTAGTTGCAATAAAAACTATAATCAAAAAAACAGTTCAGTTTTAAAGAACGTGATAATATATAAAAATTACTTTTAATATTGTTACAGTCGTATTGTCATAATAAATATATTTATGTTTTACAATAATGATATAATTTAAGTGTGATCAAATATCTGCTATATAGTACAAGCTCTACAAAAAAAAGGAATTTTTAAAATAATTTGGGTAATTTGGGTATACCCGAAACCCAAAAAATGTACCCTTTACCCTACCCGAAAAAAAAATCGGGTAACCCGATTACCCGGAAAAATTTACCCGTTACCTGATTTACCCGACCCGATTTACCCGATACCCGAAAAAATCGGGCGGGTAATTCGGGTAACGGGTATTTTCGACAGGGCTAGTACTATGCCAGGGACTGCCATCAGTCTGCCCCTCCAGCAGATATGAGGATTTGTTACCATTGTCATCAGGTTGGTCATGTGAAGACCAACTGTCCGCAGCTCGCCGCCAAGACGGCGCTGGGTCCCGTGCCAGCTACTGTGACGATTGGAGATGGGAGGCCAATCAAGGTGGAGCCTCCGAAGGCTCAGGGTCATGCCTTCCAGCTCACGGTCGAGCAGGCCAAGGCAGCACCGGATGTGGTTGCTGGTATGTATCTATTCTTTGTCTCAATTATTGTGTTTTTGTTACGCTTAGGGATTGTGCCTGTGGTTAGGTATGTTTTTAGTGAATTCTTTGTCTGCTTTGGTATTGTTTGACCCGGGGATGCGAGTAGGAGATTTTTGGGGTGTCCTTACTGATAGATTTGATTCCTATCCCCATGAGGGATGTATGCGTGATTGTAGGATTAGATTGGCTTAGTCGTTTTGGCGCCATGATCGACTGTGAGGGACAGCAGGTGGTGGTTCGAACCCCAAGTGGGGGAGAACTGATAGTATATGGTAAGTGCACTAGGTCGAGATCAGCGTTTTTTGGCAGCCAGGGCTCAGCAGTATATTCATCACGGGTGTGCCGGTTATTTGGCATATCTAGTAGATACGCGGGTTAGAGAGCAGCTCTCAGTTTCAGAGGTTCCAGTGGTTAGAGAGTTTGCTGATGTGTTTCCGGAAGAGTTACTCGGAGTGCCTCCGGTGAGGCAGGTTGAGTTCAGGATTGATCTAGTGCTAGGTGTGGCCCTTATCACCAAGGCGCCATACCATTTGGCACCACCAGAGATACAGGAGCTATCATCTCGGTTGCAAAAGTTGTTGGGTAAGCAGTTTATTCGTCCGAGTAGCTCACCCTGGGGAGCACCGATCCTTTTCGTCAGGAAGAAGGACGGTTCGCACAGGATTTGCATTGACTATAAGGAGTTGAACAAGTTAACGGTGAAGAACCGTTATCCGCTCCCGAGGATAGATGACCTTTTTTTATTAGCTGCAGGGAGCATCTTGGTTTTCCAAGATTGATTTGAGATCAGGATACCACTAGGTCAGGGTGAGGGAGGAAGGCGTGGAGAAGACCGTGTTTCAGACTTGTTATGGTCATTACGAGTTCGTGGTGATGCCGTTTGGGCTCACCAATGCGCCAGCAGTGTTCATGGATTTGATGAGTCGAGTCAGCAGACCGATGCTTGATCACTCGGTGATTGTGTTCATAGATGATATCTTGTGTATTCCCATACCCGAGAGCAGCATGAAGAGCATCTCAGGGAGCTGCTGGAGGTTCTGAGGCGAGAATGGTTGTATGCCAAGTTCTTGAAATGTGAGTTTTGGTTACGAGAGGTCCAGTTCCTCGGACATCTCGTTAACCAGGAGGGGATTTTAGTCGATCCGGCCAAGGTGGAGGCGGTTATGCAGTGGAGACTCTGAAATCTCCCTCATACATCAGGAGTTTCTTGGGTTTAGTAGGGTATTATCGAAGATTCATTCGTGATTTCTCCAAGATTGTCGTACCCCTCACTCGTCTAACGAGGAAGGGGGTGGATTTCCGGTGGGGACGTGAGCAGCAGAGGGCATTTGAGACCATCCGACAGTGTTTATGCGAGGCGCCGGTGTTGACACTCCCCGAGGGAGTGGATGATTTTGTGGTATGTTATGATGCGTCCATCACAGGCTTGGGGGCAGTCCTCATGCAGAGAGGGCGGGTGGTAGGCTATACATCACGACAGTTGAAGCCGCATGAGACAAGATACCCTACGCACGATCTTGAGTTGCGAGCGGTGGTTTTCCTCTAAAGATTTGTAGGCATTATCTATATGGGGTCCGGTGTACTATATACACGGATCACAAGAGTTTGAGACACATCATGGATCAACCGAACCCGAACATGAGGCAGTGCAGGTTACTTGATGTGGTTAAGGACTATGATTGCGAGATCCTTTACCATCCTGGTAAAGCGAATGTGGTTACGGATGCTCTGAGCCGCAAGTCAGCTGGGTCCTTGACCCCAACCAGGTGAATGAGGATAGTGGTGGTTCCCCGTTGGTGGGTTTGGTCAGGGATGCTCAGATTGAGGTTATGAGACCAAAGAACTGGAAGTTGGAGAAGATTAAGGGCGAAAGTGCCTGGTTTGTTCAGGATAGTCGCAGATTGTTGACCCGTTACGGTCGGGTTTGGGTTCCAATTTCTGGAAGGATCTAAAAGAAAGTGATGGAGGAGGCTCATAAGTCTCATTTTTCGATTCACCCGGGAGTGACCAAAATGTACTGTGATTTGAGTTCGAATTATTGGTGGTCTAGCATGAAGCGAGATATCGCTTGGTTTGTTGAGAGGTGCTTGACTTGTAGGATGGTCAAGGCCAAGCATCAGAGGCCGCATGGCAAGTTGCAGCCTCTGGAGATTCCCATGTGGAAATAGGAATGGATCTCGATGGATTTCATCACGAAGCTGCTAAAGACGGCAAGGGGGTTCGATGTTATATGGGTCATCGTGGATCGATTGACCAAGAGTGCCCATTTCCTAGCCATACGGGAGAGTTCGTCGACAGAGAAGTTGGCCAACCTATACATCAGAGATTGTCTCTCGCCATGGGGTCCCAGTTTCTATCATTTCCGATCGAAATGTCAGGTTTAATTTCCATTTTTGGCAGAAGTTTCATGAGGAACTGGGTACGCGACTACATTTTAGCATGGCATTCCATCCGCAGACTGTTGGGTAGAGTGAGCGGACCATTCAGACCCTCGAGGATATGTTGAGGGCGTGCATCATTGATTTCGGTGGGAGTTGGGATTCCCACCTACCCCTTGCAGAGTTCGCCTACAACAACAACTATCATTCCAGTATTGGCGTCGCGCCGTTTGAGCTGTTGTATTGGCAGAAGTGAAGGACCCCAGTGTGCTGGGGTGAGGTTGGGCATAGGGTGATGCGTCGGACAGAGGTAGTTCTGCAAACTACCGAGATGATATAGCAGATTAGAAAGCATCTGCAGACCGCTCAGATTTGGTAGAAAAGTTATGTCGACCGATGCCGTTCTGAGATGGAATTTAAGGAGGGTCACATGGTTCTCCTGAAGGTCTCAACCTGGAAGGGTGTGATCCGCTTTAGGAAGAGGGGAAAATTGGGTCTCCGTTACTGTAACTCCCTAATATGCCTGTGTATCAGTCAGATCCGTTTGATGGTGCGGAATCCCAATCAAACGGATGATGTCAGATAAAATAGAAGAGAAGGAGAAGAAGATGGTGATAAATCTCAATGTATTAATGAATAGAATGATGATCTGTATACAAGAGATTCACACACACACATTTTTTTCTCTCTCTAGGCTGTAAACTCTCTAATGTTCATCAATCTCTACTCCTCACCCTAACACCTCTATTTATACTTGGAATATGGGTCGGATAACACATGAGCTGTAAATGGGTTTATGGCCGTAAGGTGTTTACGGCCGTAAACTCAGTCGTAAACTAGACCATAAATTCATAAATATTACAGAAAAATACAATTGCCCAGAAAAGTAAAGTATAAACCATATTTTGACCCAACAATCTCCCCCTTGGTTTATAGCTTTCTTTTCTTAATGACCCAACAAGCTCCCCTAAAAGGTAGCTAGCTCTTCTTGTCAATCTTCAATGGGAGCTTGGCTTCAGCTTTAACATTCGATTTCTTCACAGCATCAGGATGAACATATTAATCTTTAGTGAATGACTTCATCTTGAGCACTTGAGGTTATTTTTCAGAATTTGGCACTGAACGCACATTGGGTGAGGAGGCTTGACGTACTGATTCTTGAAAGATAGTGCTTTCAGCTTGAGAATCTTCAGAGAGAACATCAGAGAGAACAAATCTTCTGGATCACTTCAGCATGTACAACGATAGTAACAGACTGATTGAGAAGACTTCAATGCAATCCGTCACATAATCTTCAATTTCTGCTTCACCTTGCTTCTGGGGTTGAAGGATTGAATGTTGAAAGAATAATCTTCATTTCTTGCTCCTTCGAATGCGAATTCTTCGATGCTCACGGACAAGGCTTTGGCTCATAAATCTTCAACACAAACTCCATGTGTCTTATCTATACCTGAAATCAGTTTTCAAGACAAAGCAAAACTAAAAGAAAACTTAGCACACAAATTAAAACAGAAACAAAAATATTTTTGGATTTTTTTTTTGATTTTTCTGAACAAGAAATAAAGCAAAAATAACACTATTTTTGGATTTTTAATTTTTCTGATTTTTCTTTGATTTTTGAATTATTCTTATTTTTTTTATTATTTTTAATTTTTTTAATTCTCCCCTAATATTTAAATTAGAATAAACTATGACAAATTTAACAAAAACAAAAATAAAAATGATATCTAACTTTAAGAGTGATTTGGGTTAAAAGTTTTTAGACATGCTTTATCCACTTGTCAGTACCTTTCATATTCGCATATTTGTCTGGTCGATCATCGATATTGTTATCCACTTAAACACGAAAAATTGTGACAAATTTAGGACATATTATTTGTTACAAGATAGGGTGAACTTAAAATTCTAAAATTTATATCTGATCCTAATTCCTTAGATACTATATCTTAAGGACCATTCATCTGACGACGACCAAGGATATTGTTGTCCACCTAAATTGAGCAGCGAGATCTATAGACAATCTATATGTGTTCAATTTTAAGTGTACTGGAACGTGTTTTCCGCTTCCTGATATGCCCCAACCATCAAGAACTTCCAGAGTACTCGTTACATCGGGTGAGCAGACAACCATTCAGAGAAAGGATAGATTCAGAATTCTATTACTTATTACTTCAGAGGGATTGAGAAGAAGAAGGTTGCATATGCTGTATACCAGGTCGGATTAGAAGTCACGCAGAGGAGACAACATATGGCTAACAGATAAGAGGAATTTCATATATATAACTTGCAGAGAAATAAAGTTGCATATGTTGTGTACCAGGTCGGATTTGAGGTCACGCAAAGGAGACAACATATGTCTAATAGATAGAAAGAAAGAAAACAATTTTCTACAGACCTAATTTATCGGAATTTACCAGTCGCCCTATCCAACCAAAATTAAGGACAGAATCTGCACATCGAGGAAAAGTTAAGCCACGGTTCCAAGTATGGGTTCAATTAACGTGACGGGTAGATTCCCATATTTGTCAAGTCTATAAATTTCCTAAGTTCAACTCTGCCTAGTCAAGTCCATTTAGAATTTTTCGTGCCTACCGACGCATCAAGTCAGAGCATAGACCCTTCAACTTTGGGTACGTTACGCAGACTCAGGTTGCCTGTTATCACTTGATAATATCACTTCCCAAAACATCTCCCTCAAGCACATTTCATAACCAACATATTTTTTTAATTTTCTGATTTTCTAATGTTTTTGGATTTTTGAAAATTTTCTAATTTTTGTTTTTGTTTTTATTTCTCCCCCTAAATTTGTGCATAGGAGAGAAACAAAAGTAAATGTGCAAATTTAAACTATCCTAAAACAAAAATTTGTCTTTAAAGTGAATCAGCTTAAGAAAAACTTAGGAGTATAGAGAAGAAAAACTCAAACCGTAAGTCACCGATTGAATTTGCATCCAGAAGGTCTGAGAATAGCACGCATAATCTCAGAACGGATCCAAAAATTCTTGTCATCGTTAAGTACTATCCCCATGAGTGATCCATTCCTTTCTTCCCTTCCCGCAAAGGACACATACTCTGAAATAATGTTATGAGTGTTGTACAGTTGAGAGATGTGCCCAATCATATGCCAGGAGCAGCCACTACCAACAAACCGAAGTCTGATGATATGCCTCCATAGCTGATCCGACACAAAGCGGGATCAGTTGGTCTTTGGAACCTATTCCATTTTGAAACTGGGTCGACCTTTGTCATCTGTAAGTCCCCAAAATTGCTTGTGTATCAATCAGATCCAATTGATGGTGTGGAATCCCAATCAATTGGATGATGCCAGATCAAATAAAAGAGAAGGAGAAGAAGAAGATGATGAATCTAATGATGTATTGATGATATTGAGTGATGCTCCTTAAAATATATTCTCTCTCACACACACTTCTTCTCTCTAACTTTCTCTCTCTACTCTAGCCTCCTCTTCTAACTGTACACTCACATGTACTCCTCACCCTATATATATATATATATATATATATATATATATATATATATATATATGAGACATGGGCCACCAGAAGCACACGAGTGTATAGCTGCACACGCGTGTGCAGCCGTACACAGCCACAATATTACATATTATATTATAGAAAAAATGTATTTTCCTAGAAAAGCAAAGTATAAACCAATAATTATGACCCAACAATCTCCCCCTTTGTTTATAGCTTTCTTTTCTAAATGACCCAACAAGCTCCCCCTAAAAAATAGCTGGCTTTTCTTGTTAATCTTCATTGGGAACTTGGCTTCAGCATTAATCTTCAAATTCTTCACAGCTTCAGGATGAACATGTGAATCTTCTATGAAAGACTTCATCTTGAGCGGTTGGACATTTTCTTCAATATTTGATTCTGATCGCACATTGGGTGAGGAGGCTTGATAAAAGGATTCTTGAAAGATAGCACTTTCAGCTTGAGAATCTTCAGAGAGAACTATCAGAGAAAAATAATCTTCTAGATCACTTCAGCAGGTACAAAGATAGCAGCAGACTGATTGAGGAGGATTCAATGCAATCTGTCACATATTCTTCGATTTTAGCTTCACCTTGCTTCTGGGGTTGAAGGATGGAATGTCGAAAGAATAATCTTCATTTCTTGCTCCTTCGAATGAAAATTCTTCGATGCTTACAGATGAAGCCTTGGCTCAGAAATCTTCAACACAAACTTTATGAGTCTTATCTATACCTGAAATCACTTTTCAAGACAAAGCAAAACTAAAAGAAAAATTAACACACAAAATAAAAATAGAAACAAAAATATTTTTGGATTTTCTGATTTTTCTGAACAAGAAATAACACTATTTTGGATTTTAATTTTCTGATTTTTGTTTGATTTTTGAATTATTTTTAATTCTCCCCCTAAAAATTTGTGCATAGAGGAAAACTATGAACAAATTTAACAAAAATAAAATGATATCTATCTTTGAGAATGATTTGGGATGAAAGTTTTTAGACAGCCTTTATCCGCTTGTCGGTACCCTCCATCTTCACGTCTTTGTCTGGCCGATCGTCGGTATTGTTGTCCACTTAAACACGAAAAATTGTGACAAAATTAGGACATACTATAAGTGACAAGACATTAGCTGACGACGACCAGGGATATTGTTGTCCACCTAAATTTAGCAGCGAGATCTATAGACAATCTTTGAGTGTTCAATTTTAATTGTATTGGAACGTGTTTCCCGCATCCAGATACGCCCCGGTAATCAAGGACTTCCAGAGTACTCCTTACATCGGATGAGCAGACCATCATTAGGGGAGAACATAGATTCAGAGTATTATCACTTATAGTGCATATGCTGTGTACCAGGTCTGATTGTTAGTCTCGCAAAGGAGACAACATATGGCTAACAGATAAGAGGATTTCATATGTGTATATATATATATATATATATATATATATATATATATATATATATAATATGCAGAGAAATAGAGTTGCATATGTTACAGTCCAAGTCGGATCTCTTCCAATCACGCAGAGGTGGCAATATATGACTAACAGATAAAAAGAAAGAAAATGATTTTCTACACACCTAATTTATCGGAATTTACCAGTCACCCCATCAATACCGGAATTAAGGACAGAATCCGCACATGGAGGAAAAGTTAAACCACAGTTCCAGATACGGGTTCATTTAATGTGACGAGTAGATTCCCATACATATCTCCCTGCTCAACCTATCCAAGCGTCGTATTGTCAGACTGAACGGATGTAACTAGGTCAAGATTTGTCAAGTCTATAGATTCCTTAAGTTCATCTGCACCTAGTCAAGTCCGTTAAATTCTTCATGCCTACCGACGCATCAAACCAGAGCATAGACCCTTCAACTTTGGGTACGTTATGCAGACTCAGGTTGCCTGTTATCACTCACTTCCTAAAACATCTCCCTCAAGCACATACCATAACCAACATATTATTATTTTGATATTCTTTTTTTTAAATTTTCTAATTTTTGTTTTGTTTTTATTTCTCCCCCTAAATTTGTGCATAGGAGAGAAATGAAAGTAAATGCACAAATTTAAACTATCCTAAAACAAAATTTTGTCTTTAAAGCGAATCAGCTTAAGAAAAACTCAGGAGTATAGAGAAGAAAACCCAAACCGTAAGTCACCGATTGAATTTGCATCCAGAAGGTTTGAGAACAGCACGCGTAATCTCAGAACAGATCCGAAAATTCTTCATGTCATTAAGCAAAATCCCTGTGAGTGATCACTTCCTTTCTTCCCTTCCCGCAAGGACACATACCATAACCAACATATTATTATTTTGATATTCTTTTTTTTAAATTTTCTAATTTTTGTTTTGTTTTTATTTCTCCCCCTAAATTTGTGCATAGGAGAGAAATGAAAGTAAATGCACAAATTTAAACTATCCTAAAACAAAATTTTGTCTTTAAAGCGAATCAGCTTAAGAAAAACTCAAGAGTATAGAGAAGAAAACCCAAACCGTAAGTCACCAATTGAATTTGCATCCAGAAGGTTTGAGAACAGCACGCGTAATCTCAGAACAGATCCAAAAATTCTTCATGTCATTAAGCAAAATCCCTGTGAGTGATCACTTCCTTTCTTCCCTTCCCGCAAGGACACATACTCTCAAACAATGTTCTGAGTGTTGTTCAGTTGAGAGATACCTCATATCATGTGCCTGGAGCAACCACTATCACACAAACCGAAATCTGATGATATGCCTCCATAGCTGCTCCAGCACAGAGTGGGATCAGTTGGTCTTTGGAACCCAGTCCATTTTGAAACTGGGTTGACCTTTGTCATCCTTGCATGGTACTCTCTCCCATGACATGTCCTGCTTATCACAAACAGAAGATGAAGAAATATTAGAGTCGTTAGAAGATTTGGGAGAGTGAGCCTTTGGAACCCATTTGTAGTTGGGTTTAACCCATTTCTTTTTCGATCTGATGGGTGGCTCAGTACTTGCTTTTGATCTTGATGTCGGCCGTTGAGATGAATTTGATTTTGGCTTCATGGGAGCATCTCTTGGATTTGGCTTCTTGTTCGACATTCCCTTCTTAACCTTGGGATTTGATTTCTTGCCCTTGGGAGTTTAACTCTTGCCCTTCGTGGCATTCCAATCGCCATTGTCTGAACATGACCTTTAGGGGTTTCTTTTGAAGTATGTCCCTCTTGGCGTGTTCTGCCACCCTTGTGCGTAGTAGGGAACGTATGCTCGATTAGGACAATTTCTGGCAATATGTCCAGGTGTTCCACAGTGAAAGCATGTCTTTTTCTTCACTGTGGAGTTGTTTCTTCCTGCCCCTGGTGGCATCTCCTTGCCTTGTCTCTTGCTTTTCCCATACGTACAGTTGCAACAGGCACTCTGTTTAGTTTGAAATGGTGGCCTGTATTTACCAACATGAGGTTGATCAGAAGCAGTTGAATTCGAAGCAATAGATTCAGAGTTCAAGGAGATGTTGGTTTGTTCAATGGTGTTCTCCTTGTTCTCATCCTCTGCTACTTTACCTACACATGAAGTAGAATCATTAGTATCGTTCAGATCAGCACCCTCAATTGGCCCTGATTGTTCAGTGTTATCTGAATCTGGGGCAGGGGTTTGGCCACACTGAGCAGGCATTTCTTCCTCATTGGTCTAAAAGGGTGGGTTATAATTGTGATTAAAAAGAGGTGGCACACTATGATACACTAGACCCTTGGTTTGATTTTCTTTAAAACTCAATTGATTTTCTACTAAGGACTTGACTGTCTTACTTGATGCAGTATAATTTTTAAAACTAACATTTGTTTTTCCACACTTTATTTTCAAAGCATCAAGTTCTTCAGTTACAGCAGCAAGTTTTTTCTTAATGTGATCATAATTTTCACACTTGTTGTTGTAATCTTCTTGGAGTTTTCTAAAGTCCTTAGTCTTGGCCTATAATTGAGCTTTTAAAGGTTTCTGACCTTTCCTTAGAGTATAGCCTTCGTATTTGAGGTCCTCATTTTCTCTTTTTAATAAATCAATTTGTTCGTGAAGAAATTTAATCGTAGCTTTACAAGATGGAGCACATGAAACTTCATTTACCGGAATTGATGTGGAACTCATTTTCATTTTTTTATTTATTTATTTTTTTTAATTTTTATTTGTTTATTTTTTTTATATATTTTAATTGCCCTTTGATTTAAAAACAGAGAAAGTCAACCTTGAAAGTCAAATTTAAAAAGTTAGACTCAAAAGTTAAACTTGAAAAGTCAAACTTAAAAGTCAAACATAAATGTCAAACCGAAAAGTCAAATTTGAAAATTAAAAGTCAAACGAGAAAGTCAAAACTTAAAGTCAAAGTCAAAATTTTAAGGTCAAAAATAAAATCAAAAATTAAAAACAAAAAAAAATTGGGTTGAAAAAGGATTTTAAAAATAAAAGGAATTAATTTTTTGGGCTGATTTTGTCAAATTTCGAAAGTATAAACCGAGAAGCACAAGATATGTCTTAAATTTCAGAGTAGTCACACAAAGAGAAGTTCAGGTGAGTTGGTAAGGTGCGCTTGTTTATGACTGGGAGGTCAAGGGTTCGATCCCTGGCACCTCAACTTCCTTTCAGTTTTTTAATGCGAAGGCTGCTTAGCGAGGTTGCTGCTTGCGAGGTGAGCCAAGTGCGAGCCGAAGACGTTGTTGCAGCTGAGGCGAGACCGAGCCGCACACTCCGAGGCATACACCGAGCCGGCCGCACACACCGAACCTCACACCGAGGCTGCTGACCCGCACACCTTCAACCAGCCGCACTCCTTCAACCAGTTCGCGAAAAAACGACGTTTTTCACCCCATTTTGCTCTAAAACTCGATCAAAAACTCGTTTTTATGAAAAATGCAAAAAAGTAACCCCCCTTATTTTTGCGAGATCTATCCAAAAATGTTGTTCTACTTTCAAAATAAGATCAAATAAGCTCCAGATCTGAAAAAATTGATTGATACATCCAAACTCTGATACCAATTGTAAGTCCCCAAAATTGCTTGTGTATCAATCAGATCCAATTGATGGTGCGGAATCCCAATCAATTGGATGATGTCAGATCAAATAAAAGAGAAGAAGAAGAAGATGATGATGAATCTAATGATGTATTGATGATATTGAGTGATGCTCCTTACAATAGATTCTCTCTCACACACACTTCTTCTCTCTAACTTTCTCTCTCTACTCTAGCCTCCTCTCCCCCTTGGTTTGAGACTAGCATAGTCTTGTCTTTACTCCTTTGGCTCCTCAGCAGGCTTCTCAAACAACCTCAGATCTGATCTCCCCATTGATCCCATCCACAATCTTCCATTTATAATTGTAGCTACCAATAAAGTGTATTCTTTAGCAGCAACTTCCATTACGTCTTTTCTGTAGATTATCTGGTGACGAGCCAGATTCCGGATATCCCTTTCTCGAAAACAAAGAAGATCTTTTGCATTAATCAGCCTCAAAACATGTTCTTGATCCTTGAATTTGATAGCAGCAATTGCAGTTTCGTCATCGTGTGCCCAAAATTCCATATTGTCAAAATATCCCTCCTGGAAGTGCTGAGGGATTGGAATTTCTTTTTGCTTTTTTGTAGCAGGCCATAAGATAATCTTCATAGGTTTGCCTGTTTCTGGTTCGAGAACATGCTTATCCTTTCGATAAAGGGATTTGGCAGTCTTCATACTGGGAAAATTTTCTTTGACCTGCCTATCAAGGAACCTCTTAAAGTTAGATGCACTTGGATCTTGCGAGGGATTGTGAAAGGGGACCCTAGATAATTCTGGTAGATCATTCTTAGTCCAAGAATTGAAATCATGGGTGCTTTTGTAACACTCAGATATTCCTGAGTTTCGCTTTACCACCCACAAATTCGTTTATGGATCTAAAGCCCACATACGGATACCAGATCTGTCACCATACTCATCGCCAAACTTCCTCTTTTTCAAATCTGTTATAGTCAGAGTAGGGTCTTTTGTTTTGCGATTCTCATTGGTATTTTTCATGAATAAAAGTCCTTCACGTTGATTTGCAGTCACAATTCTTATAGGCAACCTGAGTCTGCGTAACATACCCAAAGTTGAAGGGTCTATGCTCTAGTTTGATGCGTCGGTAGGCACGACAATTTAACGGACTTAACTAGGTGCAGATAAACTTAAGGAATATATAGACTTGACAAATCTTGACCTAGTTACATCCGTCAGTCTAACAATACGACGCTTGGATAGGTTGAGCAGGAAGATATATATATATATATATAGGAATCTACTCGTCATATTAAATGAACCCGTATCTGGAACCGTGGTTTAACTTTTCCTCCATGTGCGGATTCTGTCCTTAATTCCAGTATTGATGGGGCGACTGGTAAATTCCGATAAATTAGGTCTGTAGAAAATCATTTTCTTTCTTTCTATCTGTTAGTCATATGTTGCCTCCTCTACGTGATTGGAAGAGATCCGACCTGGACTGTAAAATATGCAACTCTATTTCTCTGCATATTATACATACATACATATATATATATATATATATATATATATATATATATATATATATATATATATATATATATATATACATATGAAATCCTCTTATCTGTTAGCCATATGTTGTCTCCTTTGCGTGACTAACAATCCGACCTGGTACACATGAGCATATGGACTATAAGTCATAATACTCTGAATCTATCTTCTCCCCTAATGATGGTCTTCTCATCCGATGTTAGGAGTACTCTGGAAGTCCTTGATTACCGGGGCGTATCTGGAAGTGGGAAACATGTTCCAGTACAATTAAAATTGAACACTCAAAGATTGTCTATAGATCTCGCTGCTCAATTTAGGTGGACAACAATATCCCTGGTCGTTGTTAGCTAATGGTCATTAAGATATAATATCTAGGAACTTAGGATCACATTGTCTTGTCACTTATAGTATGTCCTAATTTTGTCACAAATTTTCGTGTTTAAGTGGACAACAATACTGGCGATCGACCAGACAAAGACGTGAAGATGGAGGGTACCGACAAGCGGATAAAGGTTGTCTAAAAACTTTGATCCCAAATCATTCTCAAAGTTAGATATCATTTTATTTTTGTTAAATTTGTTCATAGTTTTCCTCTATGCACAAATTTTTAGGGGGAGAATTAAAAATAATTCAAAAATAAAAAAAATCAGAAAATTAAAATCCAAAAATAGTGTTATTTCTTGTTCAGAAAAATCAGAAAATCCAAAAATATCTTTGTTTCTATTTTGATTTTGTGTGTTAATTTTTCTTTTAGTTTTGCTTTGTCTTGCAAAGTGATTTCAGGTATAGATAAGACTCATGAAGTTTGTGTTGAAGATTTCTGAGCCAAGGCTTCATCTGTGAGCATCGAAGAATTTTCATTCGAAGGAGCAAGAAATGAAGATTATTCTTTCGACATTCCATCCTTCAACCCCAGAAGCAAAGTGAAGCTGAAATCGAAGAATATGTGACAGATTGCATTGAATCCTCCTCAATCAGTCTGTTGCTATCTTTGTACCTGCTGAAGTGATCTAGAAGATTATTTTTCTCTGATAGTTCTCTCTGAAGATTCTCAAGTTGAAAGTGATATCTTTCAAGAATCCTTTTATCAAGCCTCCTCACCCAATGTGCGATCAGAATCAAATATTGAAGAAAATGTCCAACCGCTCAAGATGAAGTCTTTCATAGAAGATTCACATGTTCATCCTGAAGCTGTGAAGAATTTGAAGATTAATGCTGAAGCCAAGTTCCCAATGAAGATTAATAAGAAAAGCCAGCTATTTTTTAGGGGGAGCTTGTTGGGTCATTTAGAAAAGAAAGCTATAAACAAAGGGGGAGATTGTTGGGTCATAATTATTGGTTTATACTTTGCTTTTCTAGGAAAATATATTTTTTATATTTTTTTAATTTTTAATTTTTTAGTATTTTTTTATATTTTTATTATTACATAAAAATATATTTTCCTAGAAAAGCAAAGTATAAACCAATAATTGTGACCCAACATCATCCTTGCACAGTACTCTCTCCCATGACATGTCGTGCTTATCACAAACAGAAGATGTACAAATATTAGAGTCATTAGTTGATTTGGGAGAGTGAGCCTTTGGTACCCATTTGTAGTTGGGTTTAACCCATTTCTTTTTCGATCCGATGGGTGCCTCGGTACTTGCTTTGGAACTTGATGTCGGCCGTTGAGATGACTTTGATTTTGGCTTCACGAAAGCATCTCTTGGATTGGACTTCTTGGCCGACATTCCCTTCTTGCCCTTGGGATTTTGATTCTTGTTCTTTGAGGTTTGATTCTTGGCCTTGGGAGTTGAATTCTTGGTCTTCATGGCATTCCAGTCGGCATTGTCTGAACGTGACCATGAGATGTTTCTTTTGAAGTGACTCCTTCTTGGCGCGTTCTGCCAGCCTTGTGCATAGTAAGGAACGTATGCGCGATTTGGACAATTTCGGACAATGTGACCAGGTGTTCCACAGTGAAAACAATTCTTTTTCTTCACAAGGAAATTGTTTCTTCCTGCCCCTGGTGGCGTATCTTTTCCTCGTTTCTTGTTGTTCCAACGTGCACAATTGTAACATGCACTTTGTTGCGTTGGAATTGGTGGCCTATATTTCTCAATGGAAGGTTGATCAGAAGCAGTTGAGTTCGAAGCAACAGATTTAGAGTTCAAGGAGATGTTGGTTTGTTCAATCGTTTTCTCATTGTTCTCATCTTCTGCTACTTTACCTGCACATAAACCAGAAACATTAGTATTTTCAACATTAATAACTCCTCCTGACACAAATCCAGCTCGTTTTCCATATCGAAGATGTGGCTCCGTATCAGTTTCGTCCTGTGTCATAGGGATAGATGTGTAGTTGTGATTATAAGGAAGAGGTACACTATCATACCCTAGACCCTTGTTTTGATTTTCTTTGAATTTTAATTGGGTTTCATATAAGGACTCGACTGTCTGACTTGACGCAGTATAATTTTTGAAACTAACATCTGTTTTTCCACACTTAATTTTTAAAGCATCAAGTTCTTCAGTTATAGCAGCAAGTTGTCTCTTAACATAATCATAATTTTCACACTTGTTGCTATACTCTTCCTGAAGTTTCCTAAAGTCCTTGGTTTTTGCTTCTAACTCAGCTTTCAGGGGTTTCTGTCCTTTCCTGAGTTGATATCCTTCATATCTCAGGTCCTCAACTTCTCTTTTAAATACATCAATTTGTTCCCAAAGAAATTTAATTGTAGCTTCACAAGCTGGAGTACATGTAACTTCAGTGACCAGAATGTTTTCAGAACTCATTGTTTCTCTACACCTCAAAACATCAAGTTCTTGAATTACATCAGCAAGACTAAGATGATTGAGATCTTTTGTCTTCTTGATGATAGCCACGTTCATATCCCACGATTTCGGAAGTGAATTCAATAGCTTTTTGTTTATCTCAAACTTAGACAAGAAGATCCCAGCTATATTCATCTCAGTAGTAAGTGTAGTAAATCGTTGCAACTGAGTTTCGAGGGTTTCTCTAGGGATATAATATCTAGAAGACTCTCTTTCATGTTTTCAACTCCCTCGTAGACCTTAAAATCAATTAAAAAGCACAACTAAAAACCAAAATCAAACTTAAAAGTCAAACCCTTTGAATATAAAACTCAAAAGTCAACCTTAAAAGTCAAATTTAAAAAGTTAAACTCAAAAGTCAAACTTGAAAAGTCAAACTTAAAAGTCAAATTTAAAAAGTGAAACTTAAAAGTCAAATTTAACAAGGTAAACTCAAAAGTCAAACTTGAAAAGTCAAACTTAAAAGTCAAACCGAAAAGCTAAATTTGAAAATTTAAAAGTTAAACGAAAAAGTCAAAGTTTAAAGTCAAAGATCAAACTTGGAAGTCAAAGTCAAAATTTAAGGTCAAAAGTTAAAAAATAAAAGTAAAAAATTAAAATATAATTTTATTTATTAATTTTAATTTAATTTGTTTTTTATTTATTTATTTTATTATTATTATTATTATTATTATTATTATTATTATTAATTTTTTTTTTGTATTTTGGATAAAAAAAAAATTAGAATTAAAAGGAATTGAATTTTGGGCTGAAAGTGTAAAAAATGCAAAACTTTAAGCGAAAAAGACGAGTTATCTTTTAAATTTCGGAGGAATGACACAAGAAGCTTGTTAGTTGAGATGGTAAGGCGCTGTGTTATGGAGCTGGAGGTAAAGGGTTCGATTCCAGGCCACACCAAAGTCACTCCCGCTTAGCATTGAAGCTAATGCGAGTTGCTGCTTAGCCGGCCGCAAATTCCGACCCGTGATCCAAGCCGAGACAAAGCTGCAAACCTCCGGCGACCGTGAGCAGTTTCCGGCCGTGAACTCCGAAACCCAAGCCGCCGGCCATAAACTCCGATCAAAAACACCGATTTTTCGACTTTGAAGCTCCAAAACTCGATCAAAAACCCTTTTTTTATGAAAAACACGAAGAACAAACCCCCCTTATTTTTGTGAGATCTATCCAAAAATGCAAAAATATTTCGAAAATAAGATCAAATAATGCCCCAAATCTGATAAAATTGACTGATACAACTTGGCATTGATACCAATTGTAAGTCCCTAATCTACCCGTGTATCAGTCAGATCCGTTTGATGGTGCGGAATCCTAATCAAACGGATGATGTCAGATGAAATAGAAGAGAAGGAGAAGAAGAAGATGATGAATCTCAATGTATTAATGAATAAAATGATGATCCGAATACAAGAGATTCACACACACACGTTTCTCTCTCTCTAGGTTGTAAACTCGCTAATGTTCATCAATCTCTACTCCTCACCCTAACACCTCTATTTATACTTGGAATATGGGTCAGATAACACATGGGCCGTAAATGGGTTTACAGCCGTAAGGTGTTTACGGCCGTATACTCAGCCATAAACTAGACCATAAATTCATAAATATTACAGAAAAATACAATTGCCCAGAAAAGTAAAGTATAAACCATATATTGACCCAACAGTTACATTGGGCCATTCACGATTGTTGTCAGGATTGGCAGGCTGGCTTATAGGCTAGAGCTTCCGGAGGAGCTCAACCGGATCCACAACACATTTCATGTTTCGCAATTGCGAAAATGCATTATGGAGCAGGAGGCAGTGGTATCGTTGGATGATATTCAGGTCGATGAGCGCCTGAACTATGTCGGGAGGCCTATGGCTATTTTGGAAAGGAAGAAGAAGATTCTGCGAAACAAGGAAATACCTTTAGTAAAGGTACAGTGGGAACATCAGAAGGGATCCGAGTGGACACGGGAGCCGGAGGCGGAGATGCGCGAGCATTACCCGACATTGTTTATTCCAGCAGACTTCGAGGGCGAAGTCTAGTTCAAGTGGGGGTGAGTTGTAATGCCCCGATTCTTAGGTATTGTTTAAATAAGGTTTATTAGGTTAAGCTCTACTCGACAAGTTAGTTAACTTAGTCATCGAGTAGCAGCGAGGCAGGATCGCGTGTTAAGTGACCTACTCGACGAGTCCATATTGGGACTCGGCGAGTAAGAGCTGGCAGATGAAACCTTAAATTCCAGAGTTTTCACCTCTATAAAGGAGCCTCAGCCTCCTTTAGCCTCTTTGCAGTCTTTGAGAGCCCCTTAAAACCCTAATACACATGTGTGTGTGTGCCATTGTGTGTTTGAAGCTTGAAAAGAGCATCTTTGGAGGGAGAAGACTTGGAGGAGAAGGTGATTGGAGCAAGTAGAGAGTGGGAATCAATTCTTATCTCAGTTATCATCTTCTGGAGGTAACCACATCGCCTTTTCCTTGTGAATCTCTTCTATTGGTTGAGTTTTAGGGTTTTTGGTGGGATAATAAGTTGTAAAGATGAGCTATGGGCTAGATCTGAAGTTGTAACTTCAGATCTGGACCCTCCTTGGATTCTAAAAGCATAAAGTTTTAGTTTTGGTCATGATTAAGGTCCCTCTTGGGCATGAAATTCCATTAAGAACTTAAAATAGGCATTTAGAGCCTTTATAGCCATGCATGCACGTAAAGTTTGCAACTTTATGTGATAAGCATGCCCTAGTAGCTTGGATCTATGATTTGGAGAAGTTGCATGGTTCAAAACAAGTCTATATGGAAAGTGGACCGAATGGACTCGGCGAGTCGCAAGGTTGACTCGACGAGTCACGTGAAGATGGTCATGAACTCAACGAGTTGGATGAACAACTCGGGGAGTCTGATGAAGATTACCACAAGACTCGACGAGTTGAAGAACAACTCGACGAGTTAGATGAGTTTTCCCTAGAATATGTATGTGTGTGTATCCGTTGCGTTGCAAGGAGTGAACTCGACATGTGGCCTTAATGTTTGAACAAGAATCGAAGGAGCTCGACGAGTCACCCGATGACTTGGCGAGTTGGATTGTACTTCAAGGAACTCAGCGAGTAGCCGAGGGTACTCGACGAGTTAGGGTCAACATGCAGTGTTGACCTTGACTGAGTACTTTGAATTTGACCAGGGGTTGACTAGTGGGTTACGGAGTACCTTATAAGGATAAGGACTTATGAGTATATTATACTATGATTATAGGTGGTGGAGCCTATGTCAAGTGATCCGAGAGTTGGAGTTTATCTTCCAAGTCGACATTTGCAAGGTGAGTTATCCTCACTATATTGATAGGGTCTACGGCGCCAAGGCCGACCCTTTAGTTGTTACTGTTATGGTATGCTACATGTGCTTATGATTCGTTATATCGGAATCAGGGTAGACAACATGTTATGCTCTTATGATCCGTAAGGATTGGTATGTTAGTGACCTGTTAGGTCGGTACTCTGGTTACGAGAGAACTCTATGATTGATGATCATTATGATAGATATGTTTGATGTTTGTGTATGCTAGTATATGATATTTATGCGTACATGGTTATGTGTTTGTTGGTTAGGTTGAGGCGGTCCCACTTTGTGTTGAAGGCCAACATACCCTATGAGCCGTCCGGGGAGACTACAGGCCCACGAGGCAGACCAGTAATGCCGAAGGCTCGGGATAGATTCAGATAGATTGTAGGCCCAGTAAGGCGGTCCAGTCAGGCCGATGGCCAGTATGCATGTTGATTGATTGATTGTTACTGATATGTCTTTGTCAGTGTGGTATTGGTATTTTAGAGGTAGCTCACTAAGCCCTTGGGCTTACAGTTTTCAGTTTATTGTTTCAGGTACTTCAGGAGATCATGTCAAGGAGAAGGCATGACCATGCCGCTCCTCATCCTTATGTTATGATTTTAGGACACTCTGATGGATATTGGTTTGAAAACATTTTTGTAAACAATGATATTTTATTTTTATTTATTATTGAAAAGTTTAAATTTGGCGTAAAATTTATGGAAGTTACACATAAAGTCTCCAACTTTATGCCTTTGTATGGCAAAAGGAAGCTCAAATCCAAAACCCTAAGAATTTACTCTCTTTCATGTCCCATATCTCGTGCATGGATGGAAGGAAGGGGCCAAGATTGCATTTTTATAACTTATTATACTCCAAAACGTCTAGACATATTAATCACAAGGTCTGGAGTAGTTCATATTCAAATAGACCAAGAATATGGGACAAAAGGGTCATAAAATCATAAACTAGTAAGATCTAGCAAAACATTCATCAAGGTTTGAAGTTTATACCCTATAAAGATGGACAAAGGGATGAATGATATGGATCCGTAAGATTGATGTAACAGCCCGAAATTCAGGTACAATCAATTAGCCCTTCATCTTTTAAATAATTGTCATTATTGGCCTTTGTGTTGGGCGAGTACGCTGCGCGTACTCGCGCGCCTCATTAAACGCGTTATCACCCGGGTACGCCGGGCGTAACCGGTCCAGACCCAAAACCCTATTTTGGGTTGTTGGCTATAAAAGCAATGAGATGGCTTGGTACCTCAGTCACCATCCTTTAGAAAGAAACCCTAAGAGAGTTGTTCCTTCGTTTATAGCTTGAGTGTGAGTGTTCTAAGCTTTGAGGTGTTATTTCAAGGTAGCAAAAGAGAAGAGGAGTCCATTGTGGAGGCTAGAAGTTGGTGTACAAGTGTAGATCCGTGGATAGCAAAGGTTGGAGCTTCTTCCTGAGGTAAAAAGTTCAGATCTTGCCTTGTAGTTCTTATGGTATGCTTCATGGACCAATTTCTAGGGTTTTGGTCCCAAAGATGGAGACTTTATGAGCAAGTAGTCTCCATTGGCTTAGATCTATCATATTCCAGGTCTATTTGAGTTGTATGTTCATAAAAATGTAATCTTGGACGTAAATAATATGCCATGCATGAGATCTAGATCTTTTGAGTTGAAAAGGAAAGGTATTAGAGTGTGTAGGAACCTTTACAGCCATGCCAAGGCTTAAAGGTTCCAACTTTATGGGTTAGGAGACTTAAAGAGAGCCGGATCTAGAAGTTGAAGGAGTGTCTTAATCATTTAAGACCAAAAATATGGTATGGCTGAATCTGGGAATTACATTGGGCGTAACTCCCAGTACGCGCAACGTAAGGGGTTGAGACCCTAATTGTGGATCATCGATGTATGCCCCGCATAAAGAAGCTGGTACGCCCCGCGTACTGTGGTCTGTTGACTTTTGTTGACTTTTAGGGTTTTGGTCAACATGTGGACTTTGAGTGAAGGAAGGGTGAAATGGTCTTTTACCCCTCTAAGGAATAGTAAAAAGGGTGAAGCCTAGTCTTAGAAGTCTATATTAATTAGAATGATATTCCGTTATGATTAGGCAGGGTTGGGTCTTCGTTTCGAGATTCAGAGATAGTGAGCACGTGAGATTCTAGACTTCCTACGAGGTGAGTCTTCTTAGTATACTGTACCTAGAAGTGTATTTATGTGTGACCGGAAGGTCGGATATGTTGTGAGTTGTATACATTGTATATGAATAAGTTAACCATTTGTATATGCTATGTATGCTATGCTTGATATGGGCCGGAAGGCATTATGTTATGGGTCGGAAGACATTTATGTTATGGGCCGGAAGGCATTGTGATGTGGACCGGAAGGTCGACGAGGGTAGGACCGGAAGGTTTACCGGGTCGGGACAGAAGTCCCCTGAGACAAATGGACCGGAAGGTTGTGGCCTGGAAAGGCGTATGTGCGTAAGTCGTATTTTGGGGAACTCACTAAGCATTTATGCTTAAAGTTGTTGTGTTACGTGTTTCAGGTACTAGCGAGGACCGTGGGAAGGCGTCAGCGTGATCTATACACACTAGTGGAGGATTTATTTTATGGTCTTAGGATTTATATGTTTTGTATGATGATATGATCCATTGGATTTTTATGACTTGATTTGGATGAAAACATGTTTAAGAAATGAAAATTTTGTTTTGAAAATTTTCGTTGTTAAAAGTTGGTATCTGAGCCTTGATTTGAGGGATTCGGGTGCACCTTCGGGCATAACTGAACTCAAACCAAGGATATGAGAAAAAAATTCAATAACAAAAGAATAAAATTTTTATAAGAGATTTTGTGATAACCAAAGAAGAAGCAGTGTGTACGGTCAGCCAGCGCCCGAACGGTAAAATTCCCAAAATACCCTTACAATATGTGTTATGAGATATGTTATGATATGTTATGCATGCTAGAGTAGACTAGGTATTCATATTAGGACTAGAGTGGCCTGATTTGTGATGCCTTAGTCTAGGGAATCCTGCTGCTATGAGATGCCTTTAGAGCGAGTAGGTAGCCAATGCATAGCAAGAATAAAGTACTCATGATCCGGGGTCCAAGGAGGAGGGCTTGGGGTGAATGCTGATGCGGTGTAGTCAGTAGTATAGGGCCCGTACTACTGAAGACACCGGATCAGTACGCAACCTAAGTAAGAATCCTTTGGGTATCGGAGGCTGAGTAGGGTTGCGTTATCGAGTGAGAACATCCTCGATTGAGTCTCTGACATTTTTATGTTGTATTTCAGAGGTATTATGGTTGGGACACGCCACAGACCTGGGACGAGCGGTGTGAGTGACGAGGAGCTTCGTCAGGTGATCCACGATGAGGTGGCTGTAGCAATCTGAGCCGAGATTCCGGAGATGTTTGGGTCTATCAAGACCACGCTGTTGGAGACTTTTGATGAGCGGTACGCCCCGGTGACTGAGGCGGCAGCCGCTGCAGCTACAGCAGCTGTGGCTGCTGCCAGACCTCAGGGAGGTGACTCGTTGTTGTTCCGGGAGTTCAGCAACACGAAGCCACCCGAGTTTGATGGGATGCAAGATCCGATCACTACGATGAGATGGATTGCTGACATTGAGGGATGCTTCTATACTTGTTCATGTCCGGAGCATCTGAGGGTACGGTTCTCTTTGAAACAGCTCCGCCTAGGAGCGAAGGATTGGTGGAAGTTCGTGATGGCGAACTTCACTCTTGCAGAGATTTTCAGCAGTAACTTGGGAGAGATTCACTACCATGTTCAGAGACGAGTATGTTCCCCTGTTGGAGAGGGAACGGTTGATTCAGGAGTTCTTGACCCTCAAGCAGGGTAATGATTCAGTTGCAGTGGTCACCCGGAACTTTCATGAGAGGGCGATGTTTCCCTGAGCATGTGTCTACTGAGCAGGCACGGATGAGCCGATATTTGGGTATTCTGAGGAGAGACATTCGGGAGTTCGTATTGAACTCTACATACCAGACATTTGCTGAGCTCCAAGCAAATGCCCGGAAGATGGAGATCGAGTTGGAGACTCAGGCTAGGGAGGAGGCTGAGTCTCATAGGATGGATCGGCGGCCGGCTCACTCTCAGCCAGCAGCCAAGCGGACCAAGTGCGTCGATTCGAGGACGGGAGGTCAGAAGGGCTGCACTTGCAGAAAGTGCGGCAAGGGTCATGAGGGGGCCTGCCGATCAGGTGCTTGCTACAAATGTAGCAAGGAGGGGCACATCGCCAGGGATTGCCCTAAGGGATTTATGGTTTGCTTCCATTGCAACCAGACCGGCCATCGGAAGGCTGAGTGTCCTCAGCTTCACCAGGGATCAGCACAGGGATCTGCGCCTGCTGCTAGGGTTATCGAGACTCGACCGGCGAAGGCCGAGGCTCCGAAGGCTCATGGGAGAGCTTTTTTGTTGACTGCGGAGGAGGTCCGCACGGTGCCTGATGTCGTAGCTGGTATGTATTCTTTCGTGTATTTACTTTTATGATGAGATATTGTGCTTATATTATGATATGCGTAGGTACTTTTCTTGTGAATTCTGTACCTGCCTTGGTATTATTTGACCCAGGTGCGAGTCGGTCTATTTTATCTTTGACTTTTAGTCAGCATATCGGTATTGATCGGGAGGTGATGAATTGACACCTGAGGGTTTCCATAGCTGATGAGAAAGCGGTATATGCCACCGACGTGATTCGAGGATGTGTGCTCGAGATTTTTGGTGTCAAGTTCCCTATAGATCTAGTTCCTATCGCGATGGGAGATGTTTGTGTCATCGTGGGTATGGACTGGCTGAGTAAGTTTGGAGCAGTCATTGACTGCGAGAGACAGTTGGTGACCATACGAGACCCTAGTGGGGGAGTGCTTACTGTGTATGGCGAGGGGACCCGGTGTGGGTCAGCGTTTTGTTCGGCCGCCATGGCGAGACAGAGTTTGCAACAGGGCTGCAGTGGATTCATAGCCTATGTGATGGACACACGAGTGGCCACGGGGAGGCCAAGTTCGGTTGATGAGGTTCCGGTAGTGTGCGAGTTTCTAGATGTGTTTCTCGAGGAACTGTCGAGCGTGCCTCCGGAAAGGCAAGTGGAGTTCCATATCGATTTGGTTCCGAGAGCAACACCTATCGCCAAGGCGCCTTATCACCTCGCTCCACCAGAGATGCAGGAGTTATCCTCGCAGCTTCAGGAGCTATTGGGAAAGGGGTTTATTCGACCGAGTAGCTCACCTTGGGGAGCGCCAATCCTTTTTGTCAAGAAGAAGGATGGTTCACACCAACTGTGTATTGATTATCGGGAGTTGAACAAGTTGACGGTTAAGAACCGATATCCGTTACCTAGGATCGATGATCTGTTCGATCAGTTGCAGGGGGCATCTTGGTTCTCCAAGATAGACTTGAGGTCAGGTTATCATCAGATGAGGGTTCGGGATGAAGATATCCAGAAGACTGCATTTAGAACTCGTTATGGACATTACGAGTTTGTGGTGATGCCTTTTGGGCTCACCAATGCCCCAGCTGTGTTCATGGATCTCATGAACAGGGTGTGCAGGCCGATGTTGGATCGGTCGGTGATCGTATTCATTGATGATATTTTGGTATATTCGAGGTCTAGAGAGTAGCACGAGGAGCATTTGAGGGAAATCCTTGGAGTTCTGAGATCGGAGAGGCTGTATGCCAAATTCTCCAAGTACGATTTCTGGTTAGGAGAGGTCCAGTTCCTAGGACATCTTGTTAACCAGAAAGGGATATTGGTCGATCCGGCCAAAATCGAGGCGGTGATGTGATGGTAGGTGCCGAGATCACCCACTGTGACAACTGTCAAATTTCGGTCAAGTCAATGTCAACTGAAGTCAACAAGTCAAACCGTTTGACTCAATTTGCCCTTGGGTACTAGAATTTACATTATGAAATTTCTACACAACTCTCTATTCTAATGAGAGATCATAAATCAAAAAGTGCGAACATCTAGATCTCCTTAACCTAAAACTGTGGTACGTGGCTAGCCAAACCGATAAAACAATGTTGCATACTCATCGGGAGTGTGTAAGATCCTTAAACAAGGCTTAACAGGGTTTACGAACCTTGCCTTACGAAGCCGGACACTCACAAATGCCACACTCGAAACCTCTCTCAACCGTTTTCACTCTATCTCTCTCTATTTGAAATCTCTCTAAGTATGTGAAACCTCTCCCAAAAGTCTCTTTGTATGAGAAATCTCTCTAAGTATGTGAAATCTCTCCCAAATCTCTCTAAGTATGTGAAACCTCTCCCAAAACTCTCTTTCTATGAGAAATCTCTCTAAGTATGTGAAATCTCTCCCAAATCTCTCCAAGTATGTGAAATCTCTCTCAAATATCTCTTTGTATGAAAAATCTCTCCAAGAATTTCAAATATCTCCCAAATCTCTCCAAGTATGTGAAATCTCTCTCAAATATCTCTTTGTATGAGAAATCTCTCCAAGAATGTTAAATCTCTCCAAGTATGTGAAACCTCTCTCAAATATCTCTTTGTATGAGAAATCTCTCCCAAATCTCTCCAAGTATGTGAAATCTCTCCCAAATCTCTCTCAAAAGTTTCCCGTAACTTTTTAGAATCATTCGGGTCATTCCGACCCTTAACCGGGTCAAAAACGGCTTAAAACGGGGTAAAAACATGAAAAATGGACCTTAGGAACCGAAACCTCCTTATAAGAGAGAAGCATCTTAGGACCAGAAGGTCCTCTTAGGGACCGAGAGCAAGGAGGAGCCGAACCCGAGACCAAGGAGGAACCAAACCCAAGCCCAGGAGGAACCGAACCTCGCCCAGGAAGAACCGAACCCGAAGGTACTGTTCATCTACTGTTCATTCGGCTCATTTCGGGTCTAACACCTTCGCCTCTCATCTCCGGACCAAGCCTCCTCTCGCTTCCTCGCTCCCCCTTCGTTTCCCTCTGTTTCGCTTCGTTTCCGGCTACAGTCCTCAGCAAGGACCAAACCTCGGCCTAGGACCGAGAGGTCTTGCTGGGAATGCTTTTCTTCCCGGTTATCGCGTAATTTTGCGTTTAAGGCCCGTTTTTAATTATTTTAACGCGGGATTTTCACCCAAAATCATATTTTAACATACTAAACCCTAAATATTCACAATTTAATCATATTTTCATAGAAATCTTTATTTAAATAATAAAAGCAAGTGGGTAAAGTACAAAGAGGTGGAGTGTTGACTTTGCTTTACCTTATGACACAAGCAACCACTCCCACACCCACTCTATGACCAGCCACACCTCCATCATAATTGTGTTAGAGCTTCGAATCTTTAAGTGATTCTTCAAGTGTTCATGGGTTGAACACTTCTCTTCTTCAACACTTATCTACTGAAATCACTCAAGGTGAGTTCATACCCCTACATTTTCATGTTTTCTCAAGTTTTTAGGGGGGGGGGGGGGGGGGAATACAAGTTAAAACACCAAGAACATAACTAAGTTTTTCTAACAGCCTTCATCAGAAAAGTTCAACTCCATTCACGGACTGTTTTGGGCAACTTAAACATTTTTGTTTTCAAACCTATATAAGGTGAAAATATTTCAAGTTCTTAGCTTTAAAATTACTAGTTGCACATCTCCATACGATTTTTCTACAATTTATGGTGATTTTTACTAAACTGCCTATCATTTCAAACAACAATCCGGACCAGTCTGTGATTATGGACTTATTCACCCAAGTTGGAGGTCATTAAAAATCGTGATAAAAATTATGAGTAAACTAGACACATTTTGTGAACTCTCAGAATTTACAGATCTAGTTTTTGACTTCGTATGATTTTTCTATGATGTTTCCAAAACAGTGCAGAATGGATAAAGTTAGCCAACAACATATAAATATCATAACACTTTGTATTATGTTGAGCAAAGTGTATAATCATAAGTTCTAATTATTGAATGTGTTTCTTTGTTAGTTTATCATCATGAACTGAAACTAAGTCATTCATAATAAATATTGTACATTCATTTTAGAACACGTATAATAAACTATAAAAAGTATAGTTTAATAGATTCATAACATTTATGCATTTCCATAAAAGAGTTCTTACATATTTCAAACGTTTTAGATAAACTATAATAGGTATAGTTTATGATACATCACACAACACACTCATACAAAAAGGGTACGTTCATACAGAAAAGATTTATATTCACACACATTTCACGTAAACTTGTTAACCTATATTGTGAGACATTCTCTCCCCGTACGTCCGAGTACGGGATATAATTCCTGGTAGTTATAATCAGAATCTCCTGGAGGGAGAACGTGATACTTGTATATAGATCTATATTGGGTTTGACACCCCACACCTTGCTGCTAGCTACAGTGGGACCTCCAGGTCTACGGGTGACAAATGTCATTTCAGTTTTCGCGACGCCTGAGAAACGTCGTGGCAGGTTCACATAGTCATAGTATGATTATAGCGACTCACATAGGGATATAACAATCCATAAAGTTTACGGGATTTTATTTATAAAACCTAAATGGGTTTTATGTCGATTTAAAATCATTTTTTTTTATCTCAATGAGTACAGATATTATTGTACACTTTTGGTTTTGGTAGTTACGACTACACATCATTTGAAACCACATTTATACCTTTAAGTATGGTCAATACTTGTTATTTCTCGATCCTCGGATTTAGGACTACATATATATAAAGTATTAACAAACATGAGAACATATGGAAATTTCATTTAATTCAAATGCGTCCATGTCCATTTAAATACATAACATTTTCTATTAGTAAGAAAGGTTACTTATACATTTTGGTCTTCGGTCATAAGACTACATTACACAGATTTTAAAGAAAATATCGGATTTTCTGGATACATATTCTAACGCTTTTACAAGGAAAACGGTTTACTTTTCTAACGAAATCTCTTTTGAACTCACCAACCTTTGTGTTGACACTTTTCAAAACTATTTGTATTCTCAGGAATTTAGTGAAAACAGGAAATCAACAACGTTTTGAGGATGGGATGATAAATCATCAAACAGTTCATTTCGTATCATAATGTAATTGATGTGAATCATGTAAACATGTGCTTTGATGTAACGTTTTCAATTATATTTGTGATGGTTGTATTTACTTTGAGCACTATTATACTCATTGTTGTGATACTATACATGAAGTCCTCCACCCCTGGACGTTTCCACCATCCTTGGTATGGGGGTGTGACACCCACTGACATCAGGAGTTTTCTGGGATTGGCCGACTATTATCGGAGGTTTATTAGGGATTTCTCCAAGATCATTGTGCCACTTACCAAGATGACCCGGAAGAGTGTTGCATTTTCATGGAGTCCGGAGCAGTAGTCCTCATTTGAGACACTTCGCCAGAAGTTGTGCGAAGCCCCGGTGCTCGCACTCCCGAATGGGATGGAGGATTTTGTGGTATACTGTGATGCATCAATATCTGGGTTAGGGGCAATGCTTATGCAGAGGGGGAACGTTATAGCGTATGCATCGAGGCAGCTGAAGCCTCATGAGTTGAGATATCCCACCCACGATCTGGAGCTGGGGGCTGTGGTTGGGTTCGGTGTACCATATACACGGACCACAAGAGTCTGAAGTACGTGATGGATAAGCCAAACCTGAATATGCGCCAAAGGAGATGGTTGGATGTGGTGAAGGATTATGATTGTGAGATCTTGTACCACCTGGGCAAGGCTAATGTCGTAGCCGATGCTTTTAGCTGTAGGATGGAGAGCGCCCCGATCCGAGACATTGGTATGAGGTTGACGATGATGACTCCGGTATTGGACACCATCCGAGGGGCCCAGGCTGAGGCTGCGAGACCAGAAAACCAAAAGAGGGAGCGGATTGTCGGGCAGGTATCGGAACGTTACCGATAGTCGGGGACTTATGAAATTTCAGGGTCGGATTTAGGTAGTGTTTGTGGGCGGGACGCGTACCATTATGATGGAAGAAGCACATCGATCGAAGTTCTCGATCCATCCCGGGGCTACTAAGATGTATTTGGACCTAAAGAAGGAGTATTGGTGGCCCTGTATTGTTCGTCAAGAGGTACCTGACTTGTCGCCCGGTTAAGTCCGAGCAGCAGCGTTCGTATGGTAAGCTACAGCTGCTAGAGATTCCTGAGTGGAAGTGGGAACAGATTACCATGGATTTTATCACCAAATTGCCAAGGATTGAGAGAGCAGTCGATGAAATTTGGGTGATTGTGGATAGGTTGATGAAGAGCGCTCATTTTCTTGCTATCAGTGAGAGCTCTTCTGTTGAGACGTTGGCAGAGTTGTATGTGAGGGAGGTGGTATCGCGGCATGGGGTCCCGATGTCGATTGTTTCAGATCGGGACGTATGATTTACTTCCATATTTTGGAAGAAGTTTCACGAGGAGTTGGGAACGAGACCGCATTTCAGTACCACCTACCACCCACAAACGGACGGGCAGAGTGAGCGGACAATTCAGACGCTCGAGGTTATGCTTCGAGCTTGTGTTTTGGATTTTGGGGGGAGTTCGGAAACCTATTTACCCTTGGTAGAGTTCTCGTACAAAAACAGCCATCATTCGAGCATAGGTATGCCACCCTTTGAGTTGTTGTATGGGAGGAGGTGTCGGACCCCCATCTGATGGGGAGAGGTGGGGCAACGGGTAATGGGTAGTACGGAGATTGTGCTTCAGACGATAGAGCAGATACAATAGGTCAGGCAGAGATTGTTGACCGCTCACAGTCGCTAGAAGAGTTATGCGGACAGGCGTTGGTCCGAGCTCGAGTTTCAGGTTGGTGACCTTGTACTCTTAAAGGTCTCTCCTTGGAAAGGAGTGATTCGATTCAGGAAGAGGGGCAAGTTGGGGCCTCGATATATTGGACCTTTCAGCATAATCGCGAGGGTAGGCAGGGTAGCCTACATTTTAGATCTATCTGCGGAGCTGGGTCAGATTCACGACACCTTTCATGTGTCGCAGTTGAGGAAGTGTATTGCCAACGACTCGGTAGTAGTACCATTAGAGGATATTCAGGTGGATGCAGGCCTGAACTATGTTGAGAGACTGGTGGCAACTAGGGATCGAAAGGTTAAGGTTCTGAGGAACAAGGAATTGCCCTCCGTGCAAGTGTAGTGGCAGCATCGGAAGGGGTCCAAGCTGACGTGGGAGTCCGAGTCGTAGATGCAGGAGCAGCATCCGGAATTGTTTTCGGTATAAGACTTCGAGGATGAAGTCTGGTTATAGTGGGGGAGAATTGTAACAGCCCGAAATTCAGGTACAACCAATTAGCCCTTCATCTATTAAATAATTATCATTATTGGCCTTTGTGTTGGGCGAGTACGCTGGGCGTACAAGGAGTACGTTGCACGTACTCGTGCACCTCATTAAACGTGTTATCACCTGGGTACGTTGGGCGTACCCAAGGTTACGCCAGGCATAACTGGTCCAGACCCAAAACCCTATTTTGGGTTGTTGGCTATAAAAGGAATGAGATGGCTTGGTTCCTCAGCCACCATCCTTCAGAAAGAAACCCTAAGAGAGTTGTTCCTTCGTTTATAGCTTGAGTGGGAGTGTTCTAAGATTTGAGGTGTTATTTCAAGGTAGAAAAAGAGAAAAGGGGTCCATTTTGGAGGCTAGAGGTTGGTGTACAAGTGTAGATCCGTGGATAGCAAAGGTTGGAGCTTCTTCCTGAGGTAAAAAGTTCAGATCTTGCCTTGTAGTTCTTATGTTATGCTTCTTGGACCAATTTCTAGGGTTTTGGTCCCAAAGATGGAGACTTTATGAGCAAGTAGTCTCCAGAATTTATGAGCAAGTAGTCTCCATTGGCTTAGATCTATCATATTCCAAGTCTATTTGAGTTGTATGTTCATAAAAATGTGATCTTGGACGTAAATAATTAGCCATGCATGAGATCTAGATCTTTTGAGTTGAAAAGGAAAGGTATTAGAGTGTGTAGGAGCCTTTACAGCCATGCCAAAGCTTAAAGGTTCCGACTTTAT
Source organism: Lactuca saligna (assembly GCF_052625555.1). Lineage (NCBI taxonomy): Eukaryota > Viridiplantae > Streptophyta > Magnoliopsida > Asterales > Asteraceae > Lactuca > Lactuca saligna. Next base: position 10,324,449 of record NC_136418.1, on the reverse strand, counting down.
GGGTTAAGAGACTTAAAGAGAGCTGGATCTAGAAGTTGAAGGAGTGTCTTAACCATTTAAGACCAAAAATATGGTATGGCTGAATCTGGGAATTACGTTGGGTGTAACTCCCAGTACGCGCAGCGTAAGAGGTTGAGACCCCGATTGTGGTTCATTGATGTACACCCCGCGTACAGAAGCCGGTACGCCCCGCGTACTGTGGTCTGTTGACTTTTGTTGCTTTTAGGGTTTTGGTTAACATGTGGACTTTGAGTCAAGGAGGGGTGAAATGGTCTTTTACCCCTCTGAGGAATAATAAAAGGGTGAAGCCTAGTCTTAGAAGTCTATATTAATTAGAATGATATTTCGTTATGCTTAGGCGGGGTTGGGTCTTTGTTTGGAGATTCGGAGATAGCGAGCATGTGAGATTCTAGACTTCCTACGAGGTGAGTCTTCTTAGTATACTGTACCTAGAAGTGTATTTATGTGTGACCGGAAGGTCGGATATGTTGTGAGTTGTACGCATTGTATATGAATAAGTTAACCGTTTGTATGTGCTATGTATGCTATGCTTGATATGGGCCGGAAGGCATTATGTTATGGGCCGGAAGGCATTTATGTTATGGGCCGGAAGGCATTGTGATGTGGACCGGAAGGTCGACGAGGGTAGGACCAGAAGGTTTACCGGGTCGGGACGGAATTCCGCTGAGACACATGGACTGAAAGGTCATAGCCTGGAAAGGCGTATGTGCGTAAGTAGTATTTTGGGGAACTCACTAAGCATTTATGCTTACAGTTGTTGTGTTACGTGTTTCAGGTACTAGCGAGGACCGTGGGAAGGCACCGGCGTGATCTGTACACACTAGCGGAGGATTTATTTTATGATCTTGGGATTTATATGTTTTGTATGATGATATGATACATTGGATTTTTATGACTTGATTTGGATGAAAACATGTTTAAGAAATGAAAATTTTGTTTTGAAAATTTACGTTGTTACAATTGAGTGCACCACAGCTTTGACTTTGGCCTTCCTTCACTACCAAGTGCACCAAGAATCACTCACAAGCTCCAAACTTCTCTTTAAATGATTATGGTTTCGAAATGGGGGCTAGATGGGATGGAGGTTGGTCATAAGAAGCTCCTCCCAATAGTTAAAGTCCTTAAATAGGTCTTAAAACCCTGCAATTAGGGTTTGCACCCTGTGCGGATATGTCCTGTTTAACTTAAGTTGCGCCTTGCATAGGGCATAAAACCCCATTTTCTGTTTTATGAATTACGCTCAGCGTAATGAAACATCTATGGCCCGTGTAAACACTAATTTCCAAAATATATAACTTTAAAATCATAAAGAGATGCACCGGAGAAATTGGTGTTACACTGTGAAAGAGAGATACTTAAAAGTCATATATGTCTTTTTATCGTGAATATTATTCATGTGACTAATTTCATCTTATGCTTTAGTTATATGAAATTAGAATTTAAGTGGCCTTATATCTTTTTACATTTTAATTAATAACCATCACAACATAAAACATTATAGGATGGTGATGTTTATTAGCAATGATGTGACAAACATTATAGGAATTTTATTAATGACCTATCGTGATGTAATTTACCAAAACCATGACAACCCTAATTCCAAAAATTGTCACCATTAGTCATTTTTGTACTACGGAGTGCACTCTCGGATAACTAATAAGGACTCATGAACATTGGGGATGCTGGGAACAAGGCCCTTGGTAGGGTTCTAGTGGACATCACATATGTAAGGTGTATGCATAGCTCCTATAGCGCGGTCCAATGGGTAGAGCCCAACCAATTTTTCTTGCCAAAAATCCACGAAAATGGATAGAGCCTCCATAGAATTTTCCTTCCAAAAACATAAGGTTGTGTCTATACCTTGGGAGGCACTATTTCATCTCAAATTTTCCTGATATCTGTATTTTTTCTTTCTTAGATTTTCCCAAACTATATTTTTTGAGACCCTTAGGAAATAGGTTTGAAATCACATATATTTCGGAAAGTGTTTTAAACACATGATCCTTATTCGAAACCGAAAATCTAACAACTATAATAGTGTGAAGGTATGAGTCATGGTTATGCATGTGAAAGATATATGTATGCTACATACTGAAAAATTTAGGCTAGATAAGAAGCAATATATTTTATCTATGCCACAACTTTAGTACCCAATGTTGTAAGTATGGTTGAAAAACAACTCTTTCTTAGGTCACTTTGTAAGCCCTGCATGCCACTGGCTTGCTAGCATAATACATCTGTTGCTTCTAAAAACATGTTGAAGTCATTTCAAACTATTTATTTACTCGAGATCCAATTCATATTTATCTCATTTGAATTGAACTTTATAGATTTTGAATATGAAAAAGTAGTTGGAAATTTAAAGATGAGAGTTAAAGTTATTATAATACCTTAGACCTTCACTAGATATGAACTCAAATCAAATAAGGTTTCTGATGAGTTTTTATCATGTTGACATGTAATCTATCAATACAAGTTCTAGTCCAGACTATCACCTTTGGAGTTGAGATGGATTAAGCCCTCATATTAGCGTGTTTACCGACTCGTTTTGAGTTTATTGAGGGGAAGTTCATGGGGTTTTAAGGAGGTAAAGTAGGCAACTGCACATATCTTAATCGTTTTGGGGGCCCATATATATATGTGTGTATATATATATATATATATATATATATATATATATATATATATATATATATATATATATTAGATCATATGAGAGCATATTAATTATGTGAAACATGAGGATGCGATTCTACGAACTCATCTTGGAGCTAAAAATAAAACTCTAAAAGAAATTAATTCTAATATATATATATATATATATATATATATATATATATATATATATATATATATATATATATATATATATATATATTAGTTCATATGAGAGCATATTAATTATGTGAAACCTGAGGATACGATTCTACGAACTCATCTTGGAGATAAAAAAAAACTCTAAAAAAATTAATTCTAATATGCAAAATAATAAGAAAAATCCAAAAATTCTTTTTTTAATTATCACTTTCATCATTTTAAACCCAAAAAAAACATAAAAAAGTAATAATCATCGTTTTTTTTTAAATATACGTGAACGATTCTAACAAAATATTATACTATACATATTCAAATAAAATTTCTAGAATGTTAAAATATTTTAGTATTCTATCAGAATTGTTAGATATATTAAAATATTCTAATATTCAATTAAAATTGTTAGAATTTGTATAATATTATTATATTCTATTAAAATTATTTGAATATTTGTAGTCTAATATTCTAATAGAATATGTAAGTATTGTAACAGTTTTGTTGTAATTTTTTATATTTGAATGTCACATAAATTTCAAAAAAGCAGAAATTTTTTATTTTGTTATTTATTTATTATTTATTATTTTTTATTCATCTTTATTTCTTTTAGCAAAATATAAATGAGCAAAATAATATATCGAAAAAAAATCAGAAATTTTCAATTATTTTTTATTTTAAAAATATATTTTTCATCTCCCAAATTATTTTTTATTTTAAAAATATATTCTTCCCCTTCAGCTCCTTCTTCCTCAATCAGCTCCCTCTTCACCCTTCTTTCTTCTATGAACTCATTTATATGTAGAATGTTTCTTTTGTATGTGTATGTATATTTATATGTGTATTATGTGTGTATTTGTGTATTAGTATATATATATATATATATATATATATATGGGTAAAGTGAATGTACTTAACAACCTTATATAAGCTTAGATACCTAACCACATCATACTATGTATTTTTGTATCATATCTACATTGTAATCACCCAAAGTTCTTAAAATTCAACCTCATAACTTGATTGCTTCCAAAAATCTTTGGACTTTCACCATTATCTTCCTTCAAATGACGTCTTTCTATCAGAGACCCCCTGGTGGGCTTCATATACTGCCGATACAAATTAAATGGTGTAGGAGGAATATAATGGTATATGTTTGAAAATCTTGGAAGTAAATCAAGTTAAGGGTTGAAGTTTAAGAACCTTAGACGATTGCATTGGAAATATAATGCAAAACAATGTAGTATAATGTGATTAGGTACCTAAGCTTATATAAGGTTGTTAGGTATATTCACTTTACCCTATATATATATATACATATATATATATATATATGGGTAAAGTGAATGTACTTAACAACCTTATATAAGCTTAGATACCTAACCACATCATACTATGTATTTTTGTATCATATCTACATTGTAATCACCCAAAGTTCTTAAAATTCAACCTCATAACTTGATTGCTTCCAAAAATCTTTGGACTTTCACCATTATCTTCCTTCAAATGACGTCTTTCTATCAGAGACCCCCTGGTGGGCTTCATATACTGCCGATACAAATTAAATGGTGTAGGAGGAATATAATGGTATATGTTTGAAAATCTTGGAAGTAAATCAAGTTAAGGGTTGAAGTTTAAGAACCTTAGACGATTGCATTGGAAATATAATGCAAAACAATGTAGTATAATGTGATTAGGTACCTAAGCTTATATAAGGTTGTTAGGTATATTCACTTTACCCTATATATATATATACATATATATATATATATATATATATATATATATATATATATATATATATATATATATATATATATATATATATATATATGTATGTATATATATGTATGTATATTGATGTGTGTAAAACCAACTAGTTTTAATCCTACTAACTTAGACACAAAATAAACACACGAAAGGCAGTGTACCTATCGATTAGTAATATAGTTCAAGCAAGTAGGGTATCGAATACAGGGAACGGTAAAAAATTTAAATAAATGCTAATATTATCTAAATAAAACAAATAACAAAAAGGGGGTTTTCTCTAGTTTTACAAGACTAGAAACTTAATTAGAATAACCAACACACAAATTAACTAACTAGCAACTAAAACAATTAATTACCAACTAAATTCAATAGTAAAGAGGACTTCTGTTTAGGTACGACTCATTTGTTCCCATGGATGATTTTAATGTATCGGATTAATTCTTCATTGGCTACCGATTAAGATAATTAGGTTCATGTTCGCTATTCCTAATTCTTAGAAAACAAATTAACTCAAGCAATGGCCAGTTGTCTAAATTAACGGGTTTCCTAGATTATTGATTCGGGTTAAGTAAGACTTGTAGTGGCTAACTAAATTGGCCCTTCAATTAACCTCTTGTCGATGTTCATCCAACAAGCTTACACATTAACATGCCTATCTTCTAGTTAATTCTAGTTTCACATTCGTTATTCCTAGACATACAACTATGTGGTCACGTAAATCATATGAAATTAGCAACTAAGAGATGTTCATACAACTTAATTACTGATTTATTAACAGAAGAATAGTTATTGTTAACACATAAGGTTCTTTAACAAGCTTAAGAAAACATAATCACCAATTAAAATTAATCCGAATCAAATAATCAATCCATGTTCACAAATTCATCTACCTAAACAGAAGTTATGAGTTTTTAGCTCATGCTTGCAGTAAACATAAACTAAAAAACGAAATCAAAGTATGTAAACATGATTCAAATCAAAAAGTTACTAAGAATAAACCAAAATTGTCTTGATTCTCTTCACATTTGAATGTAGGGTTGATTCCTCAATTCCTCACGACCTAGCAGCACTTCTAATCGTTTCTCAGCCTCCTAGGGTTTCTCTCCATGCTATGATATCGATATGAAAGTCCCTTTATATATATTTTCACAAAACAGAGGCTACTCGGCGAGTCAAGTGACCTACTCGGCGAGTCCGTCACTTAAAACCCGTGTACGACAAGTCAGCGCGTCCAGAATCGCGAAAGTTCCATACAACTCGCCGAGTATTCGGCCCTACTTGCCGAGTACATTTCGAATCAGCATTTTCTCAAAACACAAAAGTCGTCCGGAATTGTGTCTACTTTTCAGAACATTTTGAATCTCGTCAATCGGACTTACGGTTCATGAGATATGGCCAAAAAACTAACGAGGGGTCAAGCTGTCCTGCAACATCCTTCTTTCTTGAAAATCCAAGATCCAAGCTTCCAATCGCTAGTTCCACTTCCTTTTCCATCCGAGCATGTCATTATTGCTGAAAAATGAAATTCTAAACTAATTAAGCACCTTTTGTTCATTAAATGAGATAAAATCAACATAAAGTATTAAGATCATGCATGAATTTTATAACTAAATATGCCCATATCAAAATACCCCACACTTGACTTTTGCTTGCCCCCAAGCAAAACTGAATTTTAACACATTAGAATCATATAAAACAATCCCAATCGAACCTAGCCATTATGCCAAGACCGCAACGCATGCATTTGTGTCTAAAATTTTTCCTAAAGAACCCCCCATACTCCAAATACTCACAATTCTCATAAACATTCGCCCACTTTTTCCGAACAATGCTCATTTTATGCATCCCTCCGAATCCATCCTCAGAAAGTCTCTTAACCTCAAGGTATTTTTGGTTGAGCAACCCAAGCACACATAATCTAGACAATTACAATTTATGATACCACATTAGAGCTCTTTGTAATTCTTCACTTATTTGACATTTGATCTTTAATTTCTTTGAATTCACCACCTTGTTGTTTGATTTTTGGTATCTTCAACTTTTTGAAGTTCTTCGGAATTTTCGATCTTCTAATTTCATACTTAACTTTGATGCTCCAAAAATTCTTCAAACTTTTTCTTGTAATTCTCTCTCTCTCTTTTTTTTTACATGTTCCTCACTTTTTTTTCACTCAAATCCCTAAATGCTTAAGCAGGGGAGCTCAACTTCAACCATTATTGGTTAACGATAATAATTTTCCTGGATACATTTCTGGTACACGATGCTAAACATATTCCATCCTTCAAACTAAGCGACATCGTGTTTTTGTCCCATGATTTCACAGGAATAAGGAGGCCACAAATGCACTAGAACGTATATAGGCTCAACTAAACATTTGGGTCTTCATGCAATCATCAAATATAATACTAGCATGATCCCTAATTGCTTTACCAAAATTTTCTATATTAGCCCTAGCAATTTTAATGCAAAAATTTCAAAATTAATAAAATTTAAATAAAATTGTACTAATATAACCAACCCCCTACCCCACACTTAATTTATGCAGTGTCCCCATTGCATACTATGCATGATAAAGAACACTAAAATAAAGAGGGAATTGGAACAAACTCCCCTGGGATAGTAGTTGCGAGGTTGAACTTCTTCATTTAAATATCCATCTTTAGTTGACTTTAGACATAGGAACAACTCATCCATGCATTGGGTGTCATTCGTCTCGTGCGGTTGACAGCTCAAAATATGTGGGAAAAAGCATCTTGGAATCGCCTAGAAATGGTCTTCAAAAATATAGCCAATTGCCGCCTTGAATTGAATCAAATCATTGATTCAAAGATAAAAGAATGAGCAACTTGTCAAGTTTTATGTGGAGACTCATCGAGTTGAATCGGCATATGGGCAGAAATCGTGAGTTTTCGCTGGAACTCGTCGAGTTATAAGGGTGCACTCGACGAGTTTTCGGCTCTGATCGTGCAAATTCTTCTTTCTGCTTCAAGTTTGTTTTTGAGGTCAAAGAGGGTATTAAGGTACACCTCCTTATATTCTTTAGTGATGAAACTCCTTTTTTAGCCGTTAAAACCATAAGACTTATAAAATTACTCAAATCTTCTAATCTTCTCGTTTACGACTTGACCCCTCACTTTATTTCCTCACGCTTTATTCGTTCATTCTATCTTTCACCCTATATTCTGAAAAGATCAAAAACAAATACCAAGTAATAATAAAAATAAATCAAAATAAAAATCCTAAATTATTCCTAAATACTAGAAGTTTAGAAAGAAAAAAGAAAAGCAAACTCCAATGACGGGTTGCCTCCCGCAAGTGCTTCTTTTTGTGCGACTCTTTAGCTGGACTCCCAACTAAATAAACTTCTAATAAATTCGATGTCTATCTATCCATTGGATTAAATATTTTCTTTGGACCAATTTGTAAAATTCGACTCTTTCCTTCAAAAATTGGCCAAACAAACTTGAATTCATAAAACCCAAGAATATTGACAAGGATTGGAATCGGTTGGATACTAATCATAAATGGATCGTGATTTGGAACTTTCTCCACAGCTGGAATCATCACCCCCATGCTTCGAAACACAAACCGGAAGAACAAGGGACCATGTCGTGGTAATGGTCAAACCACGAGTTGGTTCCTGCAACTCAGCTTGTTCTTGTTCTTTGTTTGACCCCTCTGCTAGCAACCTTTCCAGCTCCTCCAAATCTCTTTCTGGATTTAAATTCTTCATCTTGTAACTTTAGCTCTTGTGACTCAGATTGTTTTTGATCATTAGACAAGATGTTATCTAACCATCTATCAAATTTCTTCAAATCATCATCTGAGTCATAATCCTCATCTTCCTGCTCAATTTCCTGCACTACTTCCTCAAGAAAAACATCAAAAGCATCGAGATTTGAAAATTATATAATAAATAAAAATAAAAATTAACTAAACAAAAAAAATTAACCTACAAATAAAAAAATAACAGTTAGCAAATAAAATTAACTATTTAGAACCGTTCCCCGGCAACGGCGCCAAAAACTTGATGTGTGTAAAACCAACTAGTTTTAATCATACTAACTTAGACACAAAATAAACACCCGAAAGACAGTGTACCTATCGATTAGTAATATAGTTCAAGCAAGTAGAGTATCCAACACAGGGAACGGTAAACAATTAAAATAAATGCTAATATTATCTAAATAAAACAAATAACAAAAAGGGGGTTTTCTCTAGTTTTACAAGACTAGAAACTTAATTAGAATAACCAACACACAAATTAACTAACTAGCAACTAAAACAATTAATTACCAACTAAATTCAATAGTAAAGAGGACTTCTGTTTAGGTACGACTCATTTGTTCCCATGGATGATTTTAATGTATCGGATTAATTCTTCATTGGCTACCGATTAAGATAATTAGGTTCATGTTCGCTATTCCTAATTCTTAGAAAACAAATTAACTCAAGCAATGGCCAGTTGTCTAAATTAACGGGTTTCCTAGATTATTGATTCGGGTTAAGTAAGACTTGTAGTGGTTAACTAAATTGGCCCTTCAATTAACCTCTTGTCGATGTTCATCCAACAAGCTTACACATTAACATGCCTATCTTCTAGTTAATTGTAGTTTCACATTCGTTATTCCTAGACATACAACTATGTGGTCACGTAAATCATATGAAATTAGCAACTAAGTGATGTTCATACAACTTAATTACTGATTTATTAACAGAAGAATAGTTATTGTTAACACATAAGGTTCTTTAACAAGCTTAACAAAACATAATCACCAATTAAAATTAATCCGAATCAAATAATCAATCCATGTTCATCAATTCATCTACCTAAACAGAAGTTATGAGTTTTTAGCTCATGATTGCAGTAAACATAAACTCAAAAATGAAATCAAAGTATGTAAACATGATTCAAATCAAAAATTTACTAAGAATAAACCAAAATTGTCTTGATTCTCTTCACATTTGAATGTAGGGTTGATTCCTCAATTCCTCACGACCTAGCAGCACTTCTAATCGTTTCTCAGCCTCCTAGGGTTTCTCTTCATGCTATGATATCGATCTGAAAGTCCCTTTATATAGATTTTCACAAAACAGAGGCTACTCAGCGAGTCAAGTGACCTACTCGGCGAGTCCCTCACTTAAAACCCGTGTACGACAAGTCAGCGCGTCCAGAATCGCGAAAGTTCCATACAACTCGCCGAGTATTCGGCCCTACTTGCCGAGTACATTTCGAATCAGCATTTTCTCAAAACACAAAAGTCGTCCGGAATTGTGTCTACTTTTCAGAACATTTTGAATCTCGTCAATCGGACTTACGGTTCATGAGATATGGCCAAAAAACTAACGAGGGGTCAAGCTGTCCAGCAACATCCTTCTTTCTTCAAAATCCAAGATCCAAGCTTCCAATCGCTAGTTCCACTTCCTTTTCCATCCGAGCATGTCATTATTGCTGAAAAATGAAATTCTAAACTAATTAAGCACCTTTTGTTCATTAAATGAGATAAAATCAACATAAAGTATTAAGATCATGCATGAATTTTATAACTAAATATGCCCATATCAAAATACCCCACACTTGACTTTTGCTTGCCCCCAAGCAAAACTGAATTTTAACACATTAGAATCATATAAAACAATCCCAATCGAACCTAGCCATTATGCCAAGACCGCAACGCATGCATTTGTGTCTAAAATTTTTCCTAAAGAACCCCCCATACTCCAAATACTCACAATTCTCATAAACATTCGCCCACTTTTTCCGAACAATGCTCATTTTATGCATCCCTCCGAATCCATCCTCAGAAAGTCTCTTAACCTCAAGGTATTTTTGGTTGAGCAACCCAAGCACACATAATCTAGACAATTACAATTTATGATACCACATTGGAGCTCTTTGTAATTCTTCACTTATTTGACATTTGATCTTTAATTTCTTTGAATTCACCACCTTGTTGTTTGATTTTTGGTATCTTCAACTTTTTGAAGTTCTTCGGAATTTTCGATCTTCTAATTTCATACTTAACTTTGATGCTCCAAAAATTCTTCAAACTTTTTCTTGTAATTCTCTCTCTCTCTTTTTTTTTACATGTTCCTCACTTTTTTTTCACTCAAATCCCTAAATGCTTAAGCAGGGGAGCTCAACTTCAACCATTATTGGTTAACGATAATAATTTTCCTGGATACATTTCTGGTACACGATGCTAAACATATTGCATCCTTCAAACTAAGCGACGTCGTGTTTTTGTCCCATGATTTCACAGGAATAAGGAGGCCACAAATGCACTAGAACGTATATAGGCTCAACTAAACATTTGGGTCTTCATGCAATCATCAAATATAATACTAGCATGATCCCTAATTGCTTTACCAAAATTTTCTATATTAGCCCTAGCAATTTTAATGCAAAAATTTCAAAATTAACTAAAATTTTACTAATATAATCAACTCCCTACCCAACACTTAATTTATGCAATGTCCCCATTGCATATTATGCATGATAAAGAACACTAAAATAAAGAGGGAATTGGAACAAACTCCCCTGGGATAGTAGTTGCGAGGTTAAACTTGTTCATTTAAAGATCCATCTTCAGTTGACTTTAGACATAGGAACAGCTCATCCATGCATTGCGTGTCATTCGTCTCGTGCGGTTGACAGCTCAAAATATGTGGGAAAAAGCGTCTTGGAATCGCCTAGAAATGGTCTTCAAAAATATAGCCAATTGCCGCCTTGAATTGAATCAAATCATTGACTCAAAGATAAAAGAATGAGCAACTTGTCATGTTTTATGTGGAGACTCGTCGAGTTGAATCGTCATATGGGCAGAAATTGTGAATTTTCGCTGGAACTCGTCGAGTTATAAGGGTGCACTCGACGAGTTTTCGGCTCTGATCGTGCAAATTCTTCTTTCTGCTTCAGGTTTGTTTTTGAGGTCAAAGAGGGTATTAAGGTACACCTCCTTATATTCTTCAGTGACGAAACTGCTTTTTTAACCGTTAAAACCATCGGACTTATAAAATTACTCAAATCTTCTAATCTTCTCGTCTACGACTTGACCCCTCACTTTATTTCCTCACGCTTTATTCGTTCATTCTATCCTTCACCCTATATTCTGAAAAGATCAAAAACAAATACCAAGTAATAATAAAAATAAATCAAAATAAAAATCCTAAATTATTCCTAAATACTAGAAGTTTAGAAAGAAAAAGAAAAGCAAACTCTAATGACGGGTTGCCTCCCGCAAGTGCTTCTTTTTGTGCGAGTCTTTAATTAGACTCCCAACTAAATAAACTTCTAATAAATTTGATGTCCATCCATCCATTGGATTAAATATTTTCTTTGGACCAATTTGTAAAATTCGACTCTTTTCTTCAAAAATTGGCCAAACAAACTTGAATTCATAAAACCCAAGAATATTGACAAGGGCTGGAATCGGTTGGATACTAATCATAAATGGATCGTGATTTGGAACTTTCTCCACAGTTAGAATCATCACCCCATGCTTCGAAACACAAACCGGAAGAACAGGGGACCATGTCGTGGTAATGGTCAAACCATGAGTTGGTTCCTGCAACTCAGCTTGTTCTTGTTCTTCGTTTGACCCCTCTGCTAGCAACCTTTCCAGCTCCTCCAAATCTCTTTCTTGATTTAAATTCTTCATCTTGTAACTTTAGCTCTTGTGACTCAGATTGTTTTTGATCATTAGACAAGATGTTATCTAACCATCTATCAAATTTCTTCAAATCATCATCTGAGTCATAATCCTCATCTTCCTGCTCAATTTCTTGCACTACTTCCTCAAGAAAAGCATCAAAAGCATCGAGATTTGGAAAATACATAATAAATAAAAACAAAAATAAACTAAATAAAAAAATAATCAACAAATAAAAAAATAACAATTAGCAAATAAAATTAACTATTTAGAACCGTTCCCCAGCAACGGTGCCAAAAACTTGATGTGTGTAAAACCAACTAGTTTTAATCCTACTAACTTAGACACAAAATAAATACACGAAAGGCAGTGTACCTATGGATTAGTAATATAGTTCAAGCAAGTAGGGTATCGAACACAGGGAACGGTAAACAATTAAAATAAATGCTAATATTATCTAAATAAAACAAATAACAAAAAGGGGGTTTTCTCTAGTTTTACAAGACTAGAAACTTAATTAGAATAACCAACACACAAATTAACTAACTAGCAACTAAAACAATTAATTACCAACTAAATTCAATAGTAAAGAGGACTTCTGTTTAGGTACGACTCATTTGTTCCCATGGATGATTTTAATGTATCGGATTAATTCTTCATTGGCTACCGATTAAGATAATTAGGTTCATGTTCGCTATTCCTAATTCTTAGAAAACAAATTAACTCAAGCAATGGCCAGTTGTCTAAATTAACGGGTTTCCTAGATTATTGATTCGGGTTAAGTAAGACTTGTAGTGGTTAACTAAATTGGCCCTTCAATTAACCTCTTGTCGATGTTCATCCAACAAGCTTACACATTAACATGCCTATCTTCTAGTTAATTGTAGTTTCACATTCGTTATTCCTAGACATACAACTATGTGGTCACGTAAATCATATGAAATTAACAACTAAGAGATGTTCATACAACTTAATTACTGATTTATTAACAGAATAATAATTATTGTTAACACATAAGGTTCTTTAACAAGCTTAACAAAACATAATCACCAATTAAAATTAATCCTAATCAAATAATCAATCCATGTTCACAAATTCATCTACCTAAACAGAAGTTATGAGTTTTTAGCTCATGATTGCAGTAAACATAAACTCAAAAACGAAATCAAAGTATGTAAATATGATTCAAATCAAAAAGTTACTAAGAATAAACCAAAATTGTCTTGATTCTCTTCACATTTGAATGTAGGGTTGATTCCTCAGTTCCTCACGACCTAGCAGCACTTCTAATCGTTTCTCAGCCTCCTAGGGTTTCTCTCCATGCTATGATATCGATCTGAAAGTCCCTTTATATAGATTTTCACAAAACAGAGGCAACTCGGCGAGTCCAGTGACCTACTCGGCGAGTCCGTCCCTTAAAACCCGTGTATGGCAAGTCTGCGCGTCCAGAATCGCGAAAGTTCGATACAACTCGCCGAGTAATCGACCCTACTCGCCGAGTACGTTTCGAATCAACATTTTCTCAAAACATGAAAGTCGTCCGAAATTGTGCCTACTTTTCAGAACATTTTGAATCTCGTCAATCGGAGTTACGGTTCATGAGATATGGCCAAAAATTGACGAGGGGTCAAGCTGTCCAACAACATCCTTTTTTCTTCAAAATCCAAGATCCAAGCTTCCAATCGCTAGTTCCACTTCCTTTTCCATCCGAGCATGTCATTATTGTTGAAAAAATGAAATTCTAAACTAATTAAGCACCTTTTGTTCATTAAATGAGATAAAATCAACATAAAGTATTAAGATCATGCATGAATTTTATAACTAAATATGCCTATATATATATATATATATATATATATATATATATATATATATATATATATATATATATATATGTGTGTGTGTGTGTGTGTGTGTGTTTTTGTATATGTAGGTATATGTTTTTGTATGTGTATTGTGTATGTATGGATGTGTTTTTGGTTATATGTTTTCATAAAGTTTTATAATTTATAACAGTTTTTATAATTTTATAAGGTTTGTTTTATATATGGAAAGAATGTTTAAAAAAAATAAAAATAAAAATAAAAAAAGAGAAAACTACAATTAGCGGCGACAGATGGTATTAGTGACGACATGGTATTAGCGGCGACGTTAAGCATTAACAGCGACAAATTGGGTGTTAGCGACGAACCAACAACGGCGACCCTTTAGCGGCGACGTCTGTCGTCACTAATAGTCATTACTCTTGTAGTGATGCAAAATATATTATTCTCAAATGACCATAATCATATATATATATATATATATATATATATATATATATATATATATATATATATATATATATATATATATATATATATATATATAGAGAGAGTGAGAGAGAGAGAGAAAGTTATATAGATAACAAAAAACCTTAGAAACATTAAAAATGTATTAAAACAACTTCGCGATCACTAATATATATACTTCATCCGTCCTAATACACTACAAGAATATCACCCTTTAGCGGTGACACTATTACCAGCGACATGCACTTTTAGCGGCGACTATAGCAAGAGTCGCCGTTAAAAGTCCATGTTGCCGTTAATAGTGTCGCCGCTAAAGGGTTAGCACCCGAATCCGCGTTTTCCCCCTTTGTTATATCTAAGTTGTTCGATCAAATATTCAATCCAACGGTTGAGGTCCCTTATCTGCACTCACCTAATACCGACGACAAAGTTATTACCGACGATATGGTCATTAGCGGCAACACCTATCATTAGCGGCGACACGTTCATTAGCGGTGACATCTATCATTAGCGGCGACAAGTTCATCAATAGCGACGAGGTAGTAGCGGCGACTTATTACATAAGACGCGTCGGCGTTATTACTATTACCGGCGACAAATTGACTTATTATCGGCGATTTTTATCGCCGGTAATGATCGTTTTCCTTGTAGTGATAGTATTGTCCACAAATAAAAAAATACATAGATTAGGAAAATCATCAATTACCATTACTTTATATAATAAAATTACAATTTTATCCTTACGTTGTATTTAATGTTCTATTAAGTACTTAGTTAGTTAAGTAATAATGAAATAGAATTTTGGTAAAAATGTTATTTATTTTTAAAAGTAGATTATTATTTATATATATATATATATATATATATATATATATATATATATATATATATATATATATATATATATATATATATAATTTTGGATCAGAGGGGAGTATATTTTTTTCACTTTTTATTAACAAAAATCGCAACTTTCTCAAAAAAAAAAAAAAAAAAAAAAAAAAAAACCTCATTTCAAGAAAGTTACGATTTTAAGTAATATAAAGTTTTATATATATATATATATATATATATATATATATATATATATATATATATATATATATATATAGAGAGAGAGAGAGAGAGAGAGAGAGTAAAGTTCAATACCATTATTAATCGATGAAGAAATGAACCAATACAAAACATCGAAATTGAAATTATAAACGGCAAAGAAATTATTGTAGATTTTTACAATGGACGCACATGCACTGGATTATAACAAAATTAATTTCTTTTTTTTTTTGTTTAAAAAATTTTTTAGCCCATGTTTTTGTTAGAAAAAAAAACCTGAGTATACCGTTGTTCACGATTCTTCGTTTTCCAAAGAGACCCATGATATATAAAAAACGAAATTTTTTTTTCGAAAAAAATTCACTTCATTTTTTTTTGTTGAAAATTTAAGGTCTATTTTTTTATAGAAAAAAATTAATAAATATATCAAAATTCATGTTTTTTTGTACTTTTTAAAGATAAATTCATATTCGTGTAAAAAAAATATATATTTGAGTTCAGATTCACATTGTGAACCTTTCTCAGATTCATAGTGTGTATAATGGTAAGTCAGATTCACAATTTGAATCTGAACCAATTAAGCTTTTTAACATTGTGAATGTTAAAAATTTAAATATATATAGTTTAGATTCACGGTGTAAATCTACACTGATTGAGTTTTCTTTTTGTGAAACTTTTCAGATTCATAGTGTGAATAATAACAAGTCAAATTCACAATGTGAATCTGAACTGATCGAGCTTTTTCACATTATGAATGTTAAAAATTGAAATATATACAGTAAAAATCTACACTGATTAAGGTCTTTTTAGTCGGTGTTGATATTTAATAATAGAGACAAAATTAACATTTTTTTTGGTATAATTAGTATTTGTTTGATAAAAATAAGCTTTAATATTGAAAAAAAAAACTAACCAAATGAAGTAGGTTTTTTTCGGAAAAAAATGTTCGTTTTTATGTATATCATCATAGATATCTATGGAAAGAGGACAAAAAAATCAAGAACAACGATATATTCGGTTTTTTTTCGATAGGTAAGTTTTTTGGTAAGGAGGTGAATTTTTTTGTTATAATCCGGTGTGTGTGTTCGTCTAATGTGCAAATGTGCATCTATTTCCTAGGCCGTTAATCATTATGATTTCTGACGCTTACGATTGATTCATTGATCCTTATTAATTATGGTTCTCTATTGAAACTTACTATATATATATATATATATACATATACATATATATATATATATATATATATATATATATATATATATATATATATATATATATATATATATATATATATATATGAAAGATTGAGGACTTTTTGTGAACCTTTTCATATACATGCATAATAGCAAGTCAGATTCACAATGTGAATTTAAACTGATCGAGCCTTTTCACATTGTGAATGTTAAAAATCGAAATATTTATAATTTAGATTCACAATGTGAATCTACACTGATCGATTTTTTTAGGCGGTGTTGATATTTATTAATATAGTACAAAAAATTAATATTTTTTTGTTATAATTAGTTTTTTTTTTATAAAAGTAAACTTAAATATTGAAAAAACTAACAAATGAAGTGGTTTTTTTTTCGGAAAAAAAAAAGTTTGTTTTTTATATATTATCATGGATCTCTATGGAAAGATAACGAAAAATTAAGAACAACGGTATATTCGGTTCGGTTTTTTTTCGAAAAAAAATATGGCCGAATTTTTTTTTTTAACGAAAAAAGAGGTAGGTTTTTTCGGTAACGACGTGGATTTTTAGGTATAATCCGGTGTGTGTGTGTGTGTAACACCGTAATATTTAAGACAATTTTTCGCATTTTAAAACATATTTTTCAAACACATTTGTTAACAAAATCGCATTGTATCATATCTTTGTTTCACAAAATATTTCCCAAGATCAAAATACATGAAATCCCATGCGTGTGTATGAATCATCTCGGCGCCTTCCCGCGATGATCACTGGTACCTGAAACACATAACACATAACATTGTAAGCATAAAGCTTAGTGAGTTCCCCAAAATACCATACATAACACATACTAGGCACTCGAGGCTATAACTATGTGGGCCTTTGGGCCCTAACTTTGTGGACCCTCTAGTCCTAGCTCTGTGTACCTTCCGGTTCTATCTTTGATATACTCTGATATACACATGGCATAAATCACATAGAAATGATGCAGTGCAGCACAACTCATATGTAGCATACAATAACATTGTCACATAATTCTAATTACCACTCAAGGTAAATTATAGTCAGAAGACTCACCTAAGATGTCTCGGTAGAAATACGATCTAGCCTCCGCCTAATCACATAAAGTAATACTCTCATAAACAAAATTCTCAGGACTAGACTCAACCCTCTCTTGGCACCCTCAGAAGGGTAAAAGACCATTTTACCCCTCTTTTGGCTCAAAGGCCCTCATTGTTGACCAAACCCTAAAAGTTAACCAAAGTCAACGGTCAAACTTTGACCTAACTCGTCGAGTGCACTTGGGCAACTCGGCGAGTCTACACGTGTCCACTAACTTCCTAGTCTAGTTTGGCATGTCGAGTCCCTCCCCTTGCTCGACGAGTCACACCTGGCATGAATCGTGGGGCTACCCCGACTCAATTCGCTGAGTCTCAAGATCAACTTGGCGAGTTCCACCGTGAACTCTAGTCCTTTAATCCCTCTCTGACTCCCTGAGTTATTCACCCAACTCAGTGGGTCTACTCACTGAGTGATTTACGGGAAACCCTAACCCTACTCGCCGAGTCTGCCCTTGGACTCGGTGAGTTCATGCCATGCACAAACTCAATTGACCTCCTGAGGTCAGATATGTTCCTTTGGTCCATAGATCTGACCTTCCCAAGCCTGATAAACACGTAAAGCTCGAATCTTGACACTCATGGGACGTCTAGAAGGTTTCACTTGGTGATTTAGCCCCAAAAAAAACATCCTAAGCTCAACACCTCTATAGCGCAACATAAAGCAAGCTGAGATAATCTCTTTAGACCACTATGGGTCCAGATTCAAAAACTCAAGGTGAATAAGGGCCATGTTCTCACAATGTCTTCCATTAAAGGATATGAAAACTCTACATCTATGGATTCCTTTAACACAACAGATAAAGGGGCGATATAATACCTCAAAGATGAAGTCTTTAGCTCGAAATCCACAGATGCACCACCTCCTTGGTCTCCTTTACGCTGGAAACACCTCCTTCTTGTAAGAATCAACCACAAAGATCATGAAATGGCTCTTTTCCTCTCACAATCGCTCTAGCTCTTTTAGGGTTTTTATCTTGGGTTTGGTAGCCGCAAATGAAGGCCCTAAGGGCCTTTAAATAGGTCCCAAACCCTGTAAATTAGGGTTTCATTAAACAGCATGGACTCGCCGAGTCCACTCATGAACCTGGATGAGAATCCGTGACCCTACTCGGCGAGTCTAAGCACCAAATCGTTGAGTCCCTCCACAAACTCCAAAATAAATGAATAAAATAATATACCTGGGAATCCGTATGTTACAATTCTCCCCCACTAGAATTAGACTTTGCCCACGAAGTCTCACTCTGCAAAGAACTCTGGATGCTGCTCACGCATCTCACGTTCCGGCTCCCAAGTTAGCTCTGACCCTTTCCGATGCTGCCACTGGACCTGCACCAGAGGCACTTCCTTGTTCCCCAGAACCTTGATCTTCCGATCTCTAATTACCCCCGGTCTCTCCACATAGTTCAGGCTCACATCCACCTGAATATCCTCTAATGGTACCACTGCCAACTCGTCGGCTATACACTTTCTCAGCTGCGACACGTGGAAGGTGTCATGAATCTGACCCAACTCTGCAGGTAGCTCCTAACGGTAGGCTACCCTGCCTACTCTGGCGATCACCCTGAAAGGGCCAATATATTGGGGACCCAACTTGCCCCTTTTCCTGAATCGGATCACTCCTTTCCAGGGATAGACCTTCAGGAGCACGAAGTCGCCGACCTGAAACTCGAGCTCGGACTGGCGCCTGTCCGCATAACTCTTCTGACGACTTTGAGCGGTCAACAACCTCTGTCTAACCAGTTGTATCTGCTCAGTCGTCTGAAGCACGATCTTTGTACTACCCATCACACGTTGCCCTACCTCTCCCCAGCATATGGGGGTTCGACACCTCCTCCCATACAAAAGCGCAAAGGGTGGCATACCAATGCTCGAATGATGGTTGTTGTTGTAGGAAAACTCTGCCAAGGGAAAATATGTGCCCCAACTCCCGCCGAAATCCAATACACATGCTTGGAGCATGTCCTCGAGCGTCTGAATCATCCGCTCGCTCTGCCTGTCAGTCTGTGGGTGATATGTGGTACTAAAATGTAGCCTCGTATCCAATTCCTTATGAAATTTCATCAAGAATCTGGAAACGAAATGCACGTCTCGATCTGAGACAATCGAGATCGGTACTCCATGTCGCGATACCACCTCACTCATGTATATCTCTGATAACTTCTCTACGGAAGAGCTCTCACTGATAATAAGGAAATGAGCGCTCTTCGTCAACCTGTCTACAATCACCCAAATTGCATCGATGCCCCTCGCAGTCCTTGGCAATTTGGTGATAAAATCCATAGTAATTTGTTCCTACTTCCACTCGGGAACTTCTAACGGCTACAACTTACCATGCGGTCTCTGGTGCTCAACCTTAACCCTACTACATGTTAGGCACCTCTCAACGAACCACGCAACATCCCTCTTCATACAGGGCCACCAATACTCCTTCTTTAGGGTTTTTGGTCTCACAACCTCAGCCTGGGCCCCTTGAATGGTGTCCAACACCGGAGTCATCACTGTCAATCTCATACAAACATCCCGCATCGGGGCATTTTCCGCCCTACGGCTCAGGGCATCGGCTACCACGTTAGCCTTACCCGGGTGGTACAAGATCTTGCAATCATAATCCTTTACGACGTCCCACCATCTCCTCTGCTGCATATTCAGGTTGGGCTGGTCCATCAAGTACTTTAGGCTCTTGTGATCCATGTATATGGTACACCGGACCCCATACAGATAGTGACGCCAAATCTTGAGATCAAACACTACTGCTCCCAACTCTAAATCGAGTGTGGGATACCTCGTCTCATGAGGCTTCAGCTGCCTTGATGCGTATGCTATCGCGTGACCCGTCTGCATAAGCACCACTCCTAACCCTGATATCGACACGTCACAGTACACCACGAAGTCCTCCATTCCCTCCAGAAGGGCTAACACGGGGGCTTCGCATAGCCTTAGGCGAAGTGTCTCGAAGGAGGCATGTTGCTTTAGGCCCCATGAGAAAGCAACACCCTTCCGGGTCAAATTGGTGAGTGGCACGGCGATCGTGGAGAAATCCCTAATAAATCTCCGGTAATAGCCTGCCAATCCTAGGAAACTCTTGATCTCTATAGGTGACCTCGGCATCTCCCAAATCATCACCGCCTCAATCTTGGTCGGATCCACCAATATTCCTTTCTGGTTAACGTGATGCCCTAGGAACTGGACCTCTCGTAACCAGAAATCACACTTACAGAATTTGGCATAAAGCCTCTGCGATCTTAAAACTCCGAGGATCTCTCTAAAATGTTCCTCATGCTGCTCTCTGGATCTCGAATACACCAATATGTCGTCAATGAACACGATCACCGAGCGATCCAACATCGGCCTACACACTCTGTTCATGAGATCCATGAACACCGCCGGTGCATTGGTGAGCCCGAAAGGCATCACCACGAACTCGTAATGCCCGTAATGAGTTCCGAACGCTGTCTTTTGGATGTCCTCATCTCGCACCCTCATCTGATGATATCCCAACCTCAAATCGATCTTGGAGAATCAAGATGCTCCCTGCAACTTATCGAACAAATCGTCGATCCTCGGTAACGGGTAACGGTTCTTGACCGTCAGCTTATTCAATTCCCTGTAATCAATGCACATCCGGTGTGAACCATCCTTTTTCTTAACAAAAAGGATAGGTGCTCCCCACGGCGAACTGCTCGGCCGAATAAACCCGTTCCCCAGCAGCTCCTGAAGCTGTGATGATAACTCCTGCATCTCTAGAGGCGCAAGGCGATAGGGTGCCTTAGTGATAGGTGCAGCCCCTGGAACCAAATCGATACTGAACTCAACCTGCCTCTCGGGAGGCACACCCGGTAACTCTTCCGAAAATACATCCGGGAACTCACGCACTATCAGAACCTCATCTACTGACCTTGTTCTTTCTGAATCAACTCTTGTATCCATCACGTACGCTACAAATCCCTTATAGCCCTGCTATAGACTCTACCTCGCTCTAGCGGCTAAACAAAATGTCGACCCAGAACGCGCACCCTCGCCCTATACTGTTAGAACTCCCCCACTAGGGTCTCGTATGGTCACCAGTTGTCTCTCGCAATCGATAACTACTCCAAATTTGCTCAACCAGTCCATGCCCACTATGACACAGACGTCACCTATCGCGATAGGAACTAGATCAATCGGAAAATCAGCGCCGAAAATCTCGAGTACACACCCTCAGATCACCTCGGTGGCATACACCGCTCTCTCGTCAGCTATGGAAACTCTCAGGGGTCGACTCAACGCCTCTCGACTAATACTGATGTGCTGACTAAAAGTCAAAGATATAAAAAGACCGACTCGCCCCCGAGTCAAATAACACCAAGGCAGGTACAGAACTCACAAGAAAAGTACCTATGCATATCATAATATAAGCACCATATCTCAACATAAAAGTAAATATATGAAAGAATACATACCCCATCGTGACTCTTGCTGCACTTGCCACAAGTGCGGCCCTTCTGGCTCCCAGATCTCGAATTAGCGGGCTTGGCCTGCTTGGCTACCGGCTGAGACTGTGCCGGTCGCCGATCCCTCCCCTGAGACTCAGCCTCCTCCCTAGCCTGGGTCTCTAGCTCTATCTCCCTCTTCCAGGCATTTTCCTAAATCTCAGAAAATTTCCGGTATGTCAAGTTCGCCATGAACTCCCGTATATCCCTCCTCAAAACACTCAGATAGCGGCTCATACGTGCCTTCTCGGAGGACACGTGCTCTGGGAAAAACATCGCCCGTTCATGGAACTTCCTCATAATCACTGTGATAGAATCAGTGCCCTGCTTGAGGGTTAGAAACTCCTGGACCAAACGCTCTCTCTCCACCTGGGGAACGTACTCATCTCGGAACATATCAGTGAACCTCTCTCAGGTCATTGCAGCAAGCTTGGCAGGAGAATAATGCGTTGTCACAAACTTCCACCAGTCCTTCGCTCCCAAGCGAAGCTGGTTCGGTGCGAACCAGACTCTCAAATGCTTAGGAGATGAGCAAGTAAAGAAACACCCATGTATGTCTGATATCCACCTCATCGTTGCAATCGGGTCCTGGGTCCCATCGAACTCTGGTGGTTTTGGGTTGCTGAATTCTCGGAACAGCAACACATCACCACCCTGCGGCCTCGTCGCAGATATAGCTGCAGTCGCCGCAGCAACAACATCCTCAGAAAGAGCAATGTATCTCTCATCGAATGTCTCTATCAGGGTGGTCTTGATAGACCCGAACATCTCTGGAATCTCATCGCGGATGGCAGCAGCCACCTCATCATGTATCATCTGGCGGAGCTCCTTGTCGCTCACACCCCGTCCACTGGTCCCTGGTCTGTGGCGTGTCCCTACCATGATGCCTCTCTAAAATACAACATAAGATATCAGTAATTCGCTCAGGTGTACACACACTCGATATCCTAATCCTACTTGATCTTTGGTACCCTAAGGATTCTTACTTGGACTGCGCACTAACCCGATATCTTCAGTAGCACAGGCCCAATACTACCATCCATACCGCATCAACATTCATCCCAAGTCCTCCTCCCAGAGTCCAAAATCCCGTGTACGCTACTCTCTCTAATCATGTGCTACTCACTAGCAGATCTCTCATAAGCTCCTCGCTGCTATCCAAACACTCTCAAGCATCTCTAGTAGCAAAACCCCTAGACTAAGGCATCATATATCAGGCCACTCTAGTCCTAATAAGAATACCTAGTCTACTCTAGCATGCATAACATAATTCATCATATAGCATGGCATAACGTATCTTTTAACACTTATTGTAAGGGTATTTTGGGAAATCACCGTTCGGGCACTGGTTGATCGTACACACGGCTCTGCTCTGTTTGTCTCAAAACTCTTTTTACTCTTTAAAATTTTACTTTATTATCAAAATTTTCCTCAAATCCTCAGTTTGAGTTCAGATACGCCCGAAGATGCATCCGAATCCCTCAAACCAAGGCTCTAATACCAAATTGTAACACCGTAATATTTAAGACAATTTTTTGCATTTTAAAACACATTTTCCAAACACATTTATTAACAAAATCCCATTCGAGCATATCTTTGTTTCACAAAATATTTCCCAAGATCAAAATACATAAAATCTCATGCGTATGTACGAATCATGTCGGCGCCTTCCCGCCATCATCACTAGTACCTGAAACACATAACACATAACACATAACACTGTAAGCATAAAGCTTAGTGAGTTCCCCGAAATACCATACATAACACATACTAGCCACTCGAGGCTATAACTCTGTGGGCCCTTGGGCCCTAACTCTATGGACCCTCTGGTCCTAGCTTTGTGAACCTTCCGGTTCTATCTCTGATATACTCTGATATACACATTGCATAAATCACATTGAAATGATGCAGTGCAGCATAACTCATAAGTAGCATACAATAACTCTGTCACATAACTCTAATTACCACTCAAGGTAAACTATAGTGAAAAGACTCACCTTTGATGTCTCGGTAAATCTCTGACTCGATAGAAATACGATCTAGCCTCCGCCTAATCACATAAAGTAATACTCTCATAAATATAACTCTCAGGACTAGACTCAACCCTCTCTTGGCACCCTCAGAAGGGTAAAAGACCATTTTACCCCTCTTTTTGCTCAAAGGCCCTCATTGTTGACCAAACCCTAAAAGTCAACCAAAGTTAAAGGCCCTCAGAAGGGTATTTGTATATTTGTTCTTTCGCTTCATCTGTTCCTCCCTTTCTCTTTGTGCTCATCCTTCTTTCCCTTTCATGGCTAACTTTCCCGGAATCATCCCTTCTGCTGCCGAGTATCGACAATTAGAGACCACTTATGGCTTATCCTCCTTAGAAGGTGTGGAATTTCCCTCTCCTGGCTCTAGCATCTCTTCCCCTCCCCCTGGCAAAATTAGGGTTTTCCTGAAAACCCTGGACACCGGTATACGATTTCCCCTGACGAAATTTCAGGAGGAAGTCCTTCAAAAGGATGGCTGTAGTCTTCAGATGTTGTCCCCTAATGCTATCAACAAAGTGGTTGCCTTCTAGATGATCTGTAGGGCAAACGGGTACCTTCCCGACTACTTTGTCTTCAAGTTCTTTTTTCGATTCTGCATCACCGGAGACAAATGTACCTTCTCAGTCCGGCGAGGGGAACACACCTTGCTTCACGGATGAACTCTTCTTGGTTGCCTGGTTATCACTGCAAGATCACAGAGAACAAGGTCTGTCAGCCGCTTCCCGGGAGGGGCTCCCGGAAGAACGCTCCGACGGTCAAGTTAGGGAATGATTTAGGGTTTGTGTATGCGTTCTCTAGAAGGGCCAGAGAACTTACCTCGCTGGTCTGAGAGTGCATCCTTTTATACCTAGCGCTGCTGCCTGATCAGTACCAGATAGGATCGCTTTCGGGGAGAAAGGATCAGAGGCGTTGATTGGAGGGTCGTGCGCCCTCAACCGCTAGAGCGCTCTCATTAGCTCTGATGGTAATGCTCTGATCCTACTATTTGTCTCCTGATCGTACCTTTTTTCTTGGAGCAAGGAGCGTTACTTGGCGGGCACGAGCCTTCCGCCTGGGCGTTTCGCTCCCGTGGGCGCCAGCGGGCGCTGAGCCTGCTGGGCTGGGCCTGGCTGGTGTGCCCAACTCTAGGGCTTGGATGTGGCTCTGTTGTGCTGCCCTAGGCACACCATCAGTAATACTCTCATAAATATAACTCTCAAGACTAAACTCAACCCTCTCTTGGCACCCTCAGAAGGGTAAAAGACCATTTTACCCCTCTTTTGGCTCAAAGGCCCTCATTGTTAACCAAACCCTAAAAGTCAACCAAAGTCAACGGTCAAACTTTGACCCAACTCGTCGAGTGCACTTGGGCAACTCGGCGAGTCTACACGTGTACACTAACTCCCTAGTCTCGTTTGGCATGCCGAGTCCCTCCCCTTGCTCGACGAGTCACACCTGGCATGAATCGCGGGGCTACCTCGACTCAACTCGCCGAGTCTCAAGATCAACTCGGCGAGTTCCGCCTTGAACTCCAGTCCTTTAATCCTTCTCTGACTCCCTGAGTTATTCCCCCAACTCAGCATGTCTACTCACTGAGTGATTTACGGGAAACCCTAACCCTACTCGCCGAGTCTACCCTTGGACTCAACGAGTTCATGCCATGCACAAACTCAATTGACCTCTTAAGGTCAGATCTGTTCCTTTGGTCCATAGATCTAACCTTCCCAAGCCTGATAAACACGTAAAGCTCGAATCTTGACACTCATGGGACGTCTAGAAGGTTTCACATGGTGATTTAGCCCCAAAAATAACATCCTAAGCTCAACACCTCTATAGCTCAACATAAAGCAAGCTGAGATAAGCTCTTTAGACCACTATGTGTCCAGATCCGAAATCTCAAGGTGAATAAGGGCCATGTTCTCACAATTTCTTCTATTAAAGGACATGAAAACTCTACATCTATGGATTCCTTTAACATAACAGATAAAGGGGCGATATAATACCTCAAAGATGAAGTCTTTAGCTCGAAATCCACAGATGCACCACCTCCTTGGTCTCCTTTACGCTGGAAACACCTCCTTCTTGTAAGAATCAACCACAAAGATCATGAAATGGCTCTTTTCCTCTCACAATCGCTCTAGCTCTTTTAGGGTTTTTATCTTGGGTTTGGTAGCCGCAAATGAAGGCCCTAAGGGCCTTTAAATAGGTCCCAAACCCTGTAAATTAGGGTTTCATTAAACAGTGTGGACTCGCCGATTAGACTCATGCACTCGCCGAGTCCCTCCACAAACTCCAAAATAAATGAATAAAATAATATACCTCGGAATCCGGATATTACAGTGTGCGTCCAATGTACAAGTGTATATCTATTTTCATAGCCGTTGATCATTATGATTTCTGATGCTTACAATTGATTCCTTGGTTCTTTGTTAATTATGATCTCTATTAAAACTCACCATATATATATATATATATATATATATATATATATATATATATATATATATATATATATATATATATATATATATATACTCCCTCTTTTGCGAAATTATAATTCATTTTTCCTTTTTGGTTTGTTCCAAAATAATAGTATACTTCTAAAAATAAATAATATTTTTACCAAAATACTTTCTCATTATTACTTAATCAATTAAACATTTAATGGAAGATTAAATAGAAAGTAACGATAAAATTATCATTTTATTATATAAAGTTAGTAGTAATTATTATTTTTTTAATATGTGTGTTTAATTAATATTTAGGATGAATTATGAATTATATCATTTGGTTGCTAGTTTGGAGTAACTTTTAGGGTTAAAATATATTTAAAAAGTTATGTGTACGGCGATTAATGTATCAAGAATAATATATTAAAGCATAGCTTCGGCAAAATGGTGCCTGTTTTAGATGATCTGAGGGTAATTTAGTGTACATGTCAGAATCTTTAGTTTACAATGAAAAAGTCCCAAACATCTGGACCGTGATCTATCTTTTATAAAGAACAAAATGAATCAAAGAATACATACTTTGGGTATACACCTCTCTAATTTGAGAGTATGTTGAGTAGCAAAACCCTAGTTCTTATCAACCTCTTGAAGATAGACTCCAGTTCAACCTCCAAGTCTTCCACAGCACTCTCCACAGCCTCCAACCTCTCTATAGCTCGTCGAACTGCGTGAACTTCGCATTTTTCCCATGGGGTCAAACTATTCACCCTCATAAACTTAGCCTTGGCCGCAATAAGCCCATTAGAATGCATAGATTTTCTAGTCTTAGGGTTAGGGTTAGGGCTGGGCATCGACATAAGTAACATAAGCGACTCCACAAGCGAAATGATTGTTTCCCTAACTTCACCAAGCACATTTGCCACAACAACTATGCTATTGTCATCATAATCATTGCTTGTCGTCGTCTTGTTCTTCGTCATTTTTAGAGACTTTAGCCTGTTTAACATCTGTTTCTTCAAATCCTTTCGATGAACATGATATGCTGAAAATTTATTTTCAGCAGAAGATGTTTCACCAAGGGTGATTTTGCGAAACGTGGATTGGAGCTCTTGGATGTGAGTTTTGACAAGAAAAAGTATTTCTTTTGTTCTCCCACAAGAATCTAACATCTTTAAGGACGATTCAGAGACTTTTTGAACAGACGTTTGGTTTTGTTGGTGGTAGGAAAGAGCTCGTTTGAAGCTTGGTGAATGGAGCAAATCATTTGCGGAATTGTGCAAGTCTCTTAGAGAATAGAAATTCAAGATTGACATAGTTTGAAGATGAGGGGTTTTTTTTGCAGATTTAAATATTGATTTTATCTTAGCTTTGATATGCCTGAATGGATCTCTATATGGATCTCTATATTCATATGTATATATAGGACATGAATTGATACCTCATGTTGGGTATAATATTATTTTCGATTCGTCTCAGATGGAAAAAGATATGAAAGTGTACTTCTTGATCTGTACGTTAATGACAAATTGGCACCAGCTACGTTCACTAAGCTTGTCCCCTTGAAGCTTCCACGAAGAGAGAGAGAGAGAGAGAGAGAGAGAGAGAGAGAGAGAGAGAGAGAGAGAGAGAGAGAGAGAGAGAGAGAGAGAGAGAGAGAGTAATAATAAATGGATGCATGCACGAGGGGATGATGTATCGTAGGTGTGCATGTGAGGGGATTTATATATTTATATATACAATATACGTATTAGTGGATCATCTATATATTCATGTATCATGCATGTGACCTAGGCATTTTTTAAAGATATGCCACCAACAGGCTGTTTGTTGTTGTAGTAATGCAACAAATTAATGTTGCAAATAAATATTAAGTAGACAAAATAATTGAAATAAAGCCTTTTATACCGATATCAAGTTTTGAAAGTCAACACTCCACATGAATTTAAATATGTGCGCATAAATCAAATGATTAATAACTAATGAACTAATATTAATAACCTTATAATTAACTTTCGCATGCAACCTTCCAAGAAATTGCTCACATTTTTAAAACTAACAAATATTAGTGTAGTAATTTGCTTTATGTGAACGACCTATCATAAAAATACTTTTAACAAATTGAAGGACGCGATGCCAAGTTAATTCAACAAAAAATCATTGCCGATATTTAATTTTTTTTATTGAACAGCAGTATTTAAAAAAAAATAAATAAATAACATAAAATGAACCCAAAAGAGGCTGAAAAACAGAATACAAATTGGAGAGCACACTAAAGACAAAATGCAACTACACGAAACAACTTGAATAGTTGATACAAAATTTTATATCCCCGAAAGCTATTCTAAATGTTAATCATAATATAGTAGATGACTACTGATCCAGTAGCTTCTTATTGTTGGAACTTTATATATATAAAGGATTTGCAAGTTGGCAATTTCCTTTGTATCCCACATTGGTGGGGAGAAGAAACTTTTGGGGGTTTATAATCCTATTCCCTTGGTAAGCCTTCAAAGGCTTTAGTGGATCAAAGGAATGGGCCAAGCCCACGCGTGCGCCTAGCCTAGCACTAGCCGATGCCGCGAGTGCGCGATTTAGGTGCGAAATGGCTGGGAGCTGAGGAGCTTTTGTTTTTGGTGAGTTCGGGTCAAGCCGATTTGACCGACCCGGTCAAATGGTTGACCGGCGTTGACTTCGTAATGGATAAGTCATCAGGGCGTTCTAGAAGGATAAGGAAACGGCTTGCTTGGAGAGCAAGTTGTCGCCCTAGGGTTTCTGTGGCCGGCCTATGGGGGCCCCTCGTGAGCTGAGGAGCTTTTGTTTTTGGTGAGTTCGGGTCAAGCCGATTTGACCGACCCGGTCAAATGGTTGACCGGCGTTGACTTCGTAATGGATAAGTCATCGGGGCGTTCTAGAAGGATAAGGAAACGGCTTGCTTGGAGAGCAAGCTGTCGCCCTAGGGTTTCTGGGGCCTGGTTTATGCCTTCTAGGGTTTCGATACCTATAAATATAGCTCTCTAGGAGCCATTCAAAACACACACGAATTCTCAAAGCTCTCTCCCTCTCTCTGCGGTTTTTTTTCTTCTAGTTTCCGAGTAGTCGCTTTGTGTTTGCCGATTTCCAGTGCTGTTGGAATATCGATCCAGCTGCATTAAATCCTGGGGTTTTACTCTGTTGCTTACAGCCAATACAAGCGAAGTAAAAATCTTTAAGGATAGGAATCTGATCCGTGCAGTTGCTTCAAGATCAAGTCAGCTATCAACAGGTCGGTTTTATTTTTATGTCTTGTGTTTCATTCGTCCAATAACAGGACAGTCTTCTTCTACCTTTCTTATAATCGGATCTAATTGAGAAGGATAGATTTGGTTTTGGACGAAACTCGGTAATATAATAATAATAATTGAATTTATTATTCGCAACTAATCGACATATAATTCACAATATTATTTGTCGGTTTCCTTGCGTGTCTTTTGATTTACAACAATCTTAAAGGTTTTTATTATATATTGTGATCTATCAACAGACTAATGGACTCTACTGCTAGCCTCCACTTCATGAACCAAGAGTTTGCCAAACTTGACCAATTCGATGGTCAGAACTACACTCGTTGGGCCGAAAAGGTCAAGTTCATGCTTCATGTCTTGAAGCTCTCCTTTTTGTTGGACCCAAAACTGGCACCGATTCCTGATGATCCCATTCCAAAGGAAGGGGAATCTGTGGACCCAACGGTCATTGCAGAACTGGAAAAACAAAGGATTCTGCGTAGAGAATCCGAGGAATTGTGTGTGGGTCACATCAAGAATTCCCTATCTGATCGGCTCTATGATCTTTACTCGCCGGTCAAAGATCCTAAAGAGCTTTGGAGTGCGTTGGAACTCAAGTATAAGGCACATGAAGAAGGTACTAATAAGTACCTTGTGTCCAAGTACCTTGAGTTTCAAATGGTTGATGACAAACAAATTATGGAGCAAGTGCATGAACTCCAAGTCATGGTCAACAAGTTGAACGCACTCACCATCTCTCTTCCAGAACTCTTTCAGGTTGGTGCGATAATCGCAAAACTGCCACCCTCGTGGAAAGATTTCTCTAAGAGAATGATGCACAAATCTGAGGACTACTCCTTGGATGATCTGATGAAACACCTCCGCATTGAGGAGGAAACTCGCATCAGGGACAAGCGAGGTAAAGTTGGACAAAGTGTGCATCATGTGTCAGGTGGGAATTCTAGCCACAAAGGCAAATCTGGGGGACAGAACAAGAAGAACTTTGGGCCCAAGAAACAAAGCTTCAAGAAACCGGGTCATCAAAATCCTAACTCAAAGCCAAAAAGGGCCGGTCCTTGCCACGTCTGCGGAGAGATTGGGCACTATGCGAGAGAATGCAAAGATCGCAAATCCATACCGGTTGCACATGCAGTTGAGAAAGTTACTGAAATGGTGGCTAGTGTGAACCTTGGAGAGATTTTCATGATCTCCTCTCTTACTCGAGCAATCTGTGCTCGAGGTTGGTTCGTAGACACTGGAGCCACTATGCATGTTTGTGGGCAACGAGAGAGCTTTCGCACCTACCAACCCATGCCTCATGGGACGGTTGTCGTCTGTGCTGATGGCCATAGAGCTGAAGTTCTAGGAAGGGGTGACGTTCGTTTGAAGTTCACACGTGGTGAATGGGTGACTCTTCGAGATGTTCTTCATGTTCCTACCATCTCAAAGGGTTTGGTTTCTGCGGACAAGTTTGACAAGGCTAGGTTCAAGATGGTGCTTGCGAGAGGCAAAATTGTGATCACTAAAGGCAGAAGACATGTTGGGAGGGCGAACAATACTTCGGGAATGTATCGCTTGTGTCTTAGTGATGAAGGAAATGTGAGTGGTCCTAGTGTTGAGTGTGGTGTTTCTAGTGTTGCTAGGGTGTCGAGTGTTGGTAATGATGTAATTGATGGATTGGTTGCTAATGTGAATGAAGTGAACTTTTCTGGTTATATTGTTTGTTCAATTTCTTTATGGCATAAACGTTTAGCTCACACTAATGTTAAAAACATTGAAAAAATGCAAACTAAAGGTATGTTAAAATATGACTCAAAAGATTTTGAAAAATGTGAAACATGTGTAAAATCAAAGTTCACAAAGAAACCATTTCCATCAGTTAAGAGAAACACATCTTTACTTGAGTTGATTCATTCTGATATATGTGAGTTAAATGGAATCCTTACTCGAGGAGGAAAAAGGTATTTCATCACATTCTGTGATGACTTCAGTAGATATCTACATGTTTATTTGCTGAGATCAAAAGATGAAGCTTTTGATGCATTTAAACGATATAAGGCTGAGGTCGAAAATCAACTTGAAAGACACATCAAAATTCTTCGCTCGGACAGAGGCGGAGAATATTTCAACCAAGAGTTTGACACATTCTGTGAAGAGAATGGAATCAAACATGAGAGAACATCACCATACACCCCTCAACAGAATGGTTTGGCTGAAAGAAAGAACCGAACTCTTTGTGAGATGGTCAACTGTATGTTGAACCAATCAGGTCAACCAAACAATCTGTGGGGGGAAGCACTATTGACTGCTTGTTATGTTCATAACAGGATCACTAGTCGTGTGATTCCTACAAGCCCTTATGAGTTGTGGAAAGGTAGAAAGCCTAACCTAGACTATTTGAAAGTGTGGGGGTGTGTTGCTTATTATCGGACTCCCGATCCTAAGCGAACCAAATTGGGAGCACGAGCTAATAAGAGTATATTTATTGGATATGCTCAAAATAGCAAGGCTTACCGATTACTAGATATTGATTCTGGTGTTGTTGTGGAATCCAGAGATGTGGAATTCTTTGAGGACAAGTTTTCTAAGGATGAAGAAAACTCTAGTCATACAACACTTACAAGTACCTCTCAAGAAATACTCCCACCTCCTCCCAGTGTGGAGGAACCAAGGAGAAGTACTAGGGCTAGAATTGAGAAAACCTTTGGAGATGATTTCTATTCTTATCTGGTCGAAGGAACAGAAACGAAAGTGACGAGAGAGGTCATTTTTTCAATTAATTTGGATGATGATCCTAAGACATTTACTGAAGCCATGACGTCTCGGGATGCTCCTCTGTGGAAGGAAGCAATCAATGACGAAATGGATTCAATTATGGGTAATGGAACTTGGGAGTTAGCTGATCTACCCAAGGGGAGAAGACCCATAGGATCCAAATGGATATTCAAGAAGAAATATCATCCTGATGGATCCATATCTGCTTATAAAGCAAGGTTGGTTACAAAGGGCTATAGGCAGCGAGAAGGGATTGATTATTTTGATACCTATGCCCCAGTTGCTAGAATTAGTTCAATTAGGACTCTCATAGCAATATCAGCTTTGAAGGGATTGTATATTCATCAAATGGATGTGAAGACAGCCTTTCTGAATGGTTATCTCAAAGAGGAGATTTACCTGGAGCAACCTGAAGGTTTCGTAATACCTGGACAAGAAAACAAAGTATGTAGACTTGTTAAGTCTTTGTACGGGTTGAAACAAGCTCCTAAACAGTGGCATGAGAGATTTGACACCACTGTGGCTGCCTTTGGTTTTCAGCACAATAGTGCTGACAGATGTATTTACTCAAAACATACATCTGATTACATAGTAGTTATATGTCTTTATGTTGATGATATGTTGATCATTGGCACTCACCTAGAAGGTATTCTTGAGACGAAGAAATACCTATCCTCGAACTTTAAGATGAAAGATCTTGGAGAAGTAGATACTATTCTTGGTATCAAGGTGAAGAGGACGGGTGGTCAGATTTCTCTGAGTCAATCTCATTACATAGAGAAAATTCTGACAAAGTTTCAACATTTGAACATTAAGGAATTTAACACTCCTTTTGATTCAAGTGTGAAACTTAAGGTGAATTCTGGTCGAGTTGTGGCCCAACTAGAATATGCTAGTGCAATTGGGAGCATGA
This sequence comes from Lactuca saligna, assembly GCF_052625555.1. Taxonomy (NCBI): domain Eukaryota; kingdom Viridiplantae; phylum Streptophyta; class Magnoliopsida; order Asterales; family Asteraceae; genus Lactuca; species Lactuca saligna. The sequence continues at coordinate 10,290,659 of NC_136418.1, read as the reverse complement.
TGTATGCTACTCACTGCACGCGACCTGACATCGCATTCGCTGTAAGCAAGTTGAGTCAGTATACAGTTAATCCAGGAACGGAGCACTGGAAAGCAGTGGGTAGAGTACTAGGATACCTGAAAAGGACAAGTACTTTTGAATTGACATATTCGTCATCTAATGGAATACTTGAAGGTTATTCTGATGCCAGCTGGATTGATCACACTAGTGATTCAAAGTCCACAAGTGGTTGGATTTATACTCTAGCTGGTGGTGCTATTTCTTGGGCGAGCAAGAAACAGACATGCATAGCTCATTCAACGATGGAAGCTGAGCTAATTGCCTTAGCAGCAGCAGGCAAAGAGGCAGAGTGGATTCGAGATCTACTTATGGATATACGTTTGTGGGATATTCCGATGCCTTCAATACCCATGTACTGTGACAGTGAGGCCACACTGTCTAAAGTATATAATGCGGTATATAATGGGAAGTCAAGACATGTAGGTCTGCGTCACAATTTTGTGAGACAACTAATTGAAAGTGGTACCATCAAGGTTGTCTATGTCAAGACAAGTAGGAACTCGGCAGATCCGTTCACCAAACCTCTGACGAGAGATTTGGTTACGTCTACCACGAGAGTCATGGGTCTTAAACCACAATAGAATCGTTTAGTGATGGAAACCTAACTTGACATTAGTGCTCCTAATTTTCAAGTTTAAAGGGTAACAACGAAATCACTAACGATAGAAGGTACTATCATTCATGATAGATCCATGTGAGGTAGGATAGTGCGTCGTTGCCGAGAATAAGGTTGAGTTACGACTCTTAACGTAGTTTTGGAGACATCTAAGCAACGAAGATGTTGTAAAACTATGCCTATATGATCTAGAGGTGGTGCCGCCTCAAGTGAAGATTAGTGGTTTATCTTCTAAAGGGTCATGAAAAGGATTTATAGCGCATGGCCATAATAGCGCTCAGGGAGAACACAAATATGACTTGTCGTGTGTGGGGGTAAACCGGAGAGGTCATTAAGGTTCATGGTTTAAACCTATAAGGATACCATTGAATCGGTCTCTTCTTGTTTGTTCTCATTAAACTAGGGTTTAATCTTCGTGACACCCGAGTGACATCATCTGTCTGAGTGAAAGGAAACTTACCAACTTGGTGGGGGATTGTTGGAACTTTATATATATAAAGGATTTGCAAGTTGGCAATTTCCTTTGTATCCCACATTGGTGGGGAGAAGAAACTTTTGGGGGTTTATAATCCTATTCCCTTGGTAAGCCTTCAAAGGCTTTAGTGGATCAAAGGAATGGGCCAAGCCCACGCGCGCGCCTAGCCTAGCCTAGCACTAGCCGACGCCGCGAGTGCGCGAAATGACGCGATTTAGGCGCACTTTGCACGACGCATCGGTCGCTGGGAGCTGAGGAGCTTTTGTTTTTGGTGAGTTCGGGTCAAGCCGATTTGACCGACCCGGTCAAATGGTTGACCGGCGTTGACTTCGTAATGGATAAGTCATCGGGGCGTTCTAGAAGGATAAGGAAACGGCTTGCTTGGAGAGCAAGCTGTCGCCCTAGGGTTTCTGGGGCCGGCCTATGGGGGCCCGGTTTATGCCTTCTAGGGTTTCGATACCTATAAATATAGCTCTCTAGGAGCCATTCAAAACACACACGAATTCTCAAAGCTCTCTCCCTCTCTCTGCGGTTTTTTTTCTTCTAGTTTCCGAGTAGTCGCTTTGTGTTTGTCGATTTCCAGTGCTGTTGGAATATCGATCCAGCTGCATTAAATCCTGGGGTTTTACTCTGTTGCTTACAGCCAATACAAGCGAAGTAAAAACCTTTAAGGACAGGAATCTGATCCGTGCAGTTGCTTCAAGATCAAGTCAGCTATCAACAGGTCGGTTTTATTTTTCTGTCTTGTGTTTCATTCGTCCAATAACAGGACAGTCTTCTTCTACCTTTCTTATAATCGGATCTAATTGAGAAGGATAGATTTGGTTTTGGACGAAACTCGGTAATATAATAATAATAATTGAATTTATTATTCTCAACTAATCGACATATAATTCACAATATTATTTGTCGGTTTCCTTGCGTGTCTTTTGATTTACAACACTTATCACCTATAAATTCGAATTCCATAACACTGAACAAAAATCTCCAATTACTCACCACCCTTCTACTGATCCATTAGCTTCTTATCACCTTCTATTCGAATTCCATAACACTTAACAAAAATCTCCAATTAGATCACCACCCTAATTAAAGCCAAGGGAGAGCCCAACCAATTATGAGCTTCAATCAGTTTTAATAGATCAAGAAACCTTTTCTACAGTAGTTGTAATCATCCTTTATGTAATAATAGGTATTAGGTGTGAGACCCGTGTACTATACAATGTTATTATAAGAAATGAATATTTGCATTTTTATCCCTTAATAGCATCATAGTCTAATTTGTATCACATAATGTATTACGTGATACAAATGAAACTATGATGCTATTAAGAGATAAAAATGCAAGTATGATGCTATTATGGTGTAAAAACAAAAAAGCATAATAAAATAGAACGATACAATGCAATATTATGACATGGTATAAAGTAGTTTTTATGAGAGGAGCAAAATAAACAAATTTGTTGTAGTTTGTGTATTTTGTTAAAACACACATATAAAATACAATAAAATCATAAAATTATATTGGAATAAATAAAAAGCTAATATGTGCTATAAAGAGAATATATGTTATAAAGTTGGTTTTTTATTTGTTTTTTTGCGTTTTTTATGTAAAGATGTATACAAGTGCAAACCAAGAACACGTAACAAAACCAATTTATTATGAAAAATTTTGAAAAAAAAAAATCAACCCTTTAACGTATCTATAAAACAAATATTTATTGATTTAATTAACATGACTATTCTACAAAAGAATAAGAAAATTAAATAATTATAATGGTAAATTTTTTGTATTTCTGAATAATGTAATAGTTATATAAGTGATAAATATATGAAAAAAAAAATTGAAAAACTTAATAGAAAAAACACAATGCAATTTTCACCAAAATAATCCTAATAAGTCCATAAAGGTAATTCAAACACAATAAAATAATATCAAATTGTTCCAACCATCAACGCAAAACAAACCCACAAAAGAAAAACCCAAAGCTTAAATAGTTTTAAAAGGGACAATGCACTTAAAATATCCAAATGGTTTTAAATGCTTAAAGATTCATTTATTTCTGTATTTTTTGAATCAAAAGTTCCATCTTGCCATATGCCGAAAAGCCATCATCCATGAAAGTTCAACTCACTTTTGTCGATGACATTGCTGGTAGGTCATCAATATCGTAAACTTCAGAAAGATTGCACTTTAGCTCTCCATTTGGAGATACAACTTTAGAAAAACGATGTTTGGCCAATGGACTTGTCACTATGCTTTCTCAACATTAGAGGCCGGAGTGATATTATCTCCCGTGAATGATATTGCATACTTTTTTTAAAGTACATAAAAATGTTAGTTAAGTAGTAATGCAAATGAAGTTAAATTTAAATTTAAATATAAAATAAATAGCACCTTCAAATTGGCAGTTTCTTGAGAGGTGACTTCAAAGGTTGAAGTGTTGAAAGAGTCAAAATCAACATGTTGCAAATAAGAACATGGTAAGAATTGCTTAAACAATATAAATATTATAAGGATTAAATAAATTGTGCTATTTTGATACATGTTCAATTGTAAACTTCTTTTCAAGTTCAGAAAGTATTTTAGAGTCAGCAGTCAACTTGCGTATTGAATACCCTTGAACTTTATTTTTCATATTATAATCAGAAACGTAAATTTCCTCTCAAGTAGATCAGTGATTTCAACAGGGAAAATAGCAGTATTACCATCCTACAAGACAAATACAGTTGAATAATGTGTAAGATAAAACATGAGAAGAACAATTAAGTTGTATAGTAAAAAAGACTCAACCTCATTAAAATTTTCCAACAATTCTTGTGCATTTTTTTTAAAAGCCTTTTAGCATCACCATCAAAAAAAGTCAATAAAATTAGTCATACAGACTCAACCTCATTAAAAATTTCCAACAATTCTTGTGCATTTTTTTTAAAAGCCTTTTAGCATCACCATCAAAAAGAGTCAATAAAATTACTCATGTACGATCTTGGACTCTATTTGGGATTTTAAACATAAACCTATTAAAAAACATTAATGAAATATTACATTAATGTGTAAAAAAATAATAACAAAGAGAAAGCATAAAGTATGTATTCAATACCTAGGAACAATAGAAAAAACTTCATTTTTGCAAATTGATGATGAACACACAACCATTTGTTTGTCGTTCAATCCATCATTTAGCTCAATGTTCATCATAATATCTTCATCAACCTTCTTTTGACACGATTTACATCCCCAATAATACTATGAAAAATCTGTGCGCACACGATTAATTGTACCAAGCAAAATAACTTGCCTTACCTATAAAAATTAGAAGTTGTTTTACAATACAATCAATTGAAATTAAGTAAAACTTTAGAAAAAAATACCTTTGAGATTTCTTGGATTTCAGTAATAGGTTTGAACTCATTTTTCAAAAGAAACTCATCAGTCTCAGAATACAACATGGATGATGAATCTTTGCTACAATTAGCAGACAGATTTTCAAAAGAATTTTTGGAAACAAAACCGTTCATGAATAAAGTTTAATTTTTGTTATGGACAAAATGCATAAAAACAATATAATATTAAGAAAAAAGATGGATGATATCTAACGTGTTCTTGAATTTTAGGATTTCTTCTATGTTAGCATTAATGTAAAGCTTGGTAATAGAGTACGAATTTTCTTCTATGTTAGCACTGATGTAAAGCTTGGTAACAGAGTACAAATTTTAAACAGACAAACGACTTGCAAAAAAGAGTTAGATTTCAGGTTTCTGTGTAAAAAATGGAATAAATATGATTTGTTATGTAGTAGTTATTTGAGTATGGTCAAAACATTATAATTGATTCCTAATAAAATATACTATCAATTTATTGTTTAAAGTGGCAGAAATTTATTTTTTGTTAAAGTATAATGTTGTTTTTTGATTTTGATGTTCTGTTATAAGTTTTATTTCTGGCAAAATAATATAAAGATTCCGGGGGCAAATCAGTCATGAAAAAAAATAACAATATAAGTTATAATGAAAAAACTAAAAAAAATATAATTTTATAGAGTACAATTATGCATATCATGCATATTGTCTATAGCTTAATTCTTTAATTTAAGCTTTATTTTAGAAAATGGACATGTGAAGGGACAATAATGGTAACCAAACAAAAAATATTAAAGTAAGAAACATACCGCGATAATCAGACACTTTTCCAAACTGGATAATTATCATAAAGTCCTTTCTTCCGAATTATTTGACACATAATCAACAAATTGTTGAGAATACTCATCGCATAAAATAACATTCACTTTTCGGCCTCAGAAAAAATAAAGGGGAAATGAGATTGTTATACAAATAAAATAATATTCTTTAGGTACAATAACCGTTTCTCACTCTAAATCTTGGATTTGCATATTCTGTCTATGTGTTTCCTTGCCATGCTTTGATATAAAAGTCTCCATCTGAAAATATAATAACATGCGACCAATTACATCTAAAGAAAATCAAAGTGTAGCACAAAGTATAACACATGTATTAGGAATTGTAGTGTAAGAAAGAAAAATATAATAAATTAAATAATTAAATTTAGATTAAGCACTAACCGACTGGTGTTTTTTCTAGAATATTATTTTCAATGATTTTTTGCTAGTTCTCAAAAGAAAAACCGTAGAGAGGACACACAAAATCATTGGATTTGGTAACCATTGTGATTAAATAGAAACGTAATTTGTTCGAATTAATCACAAATTTGTTATCCGCCGTGTTTTCGCCAACACGAGGATTCTCAATATAAAAAGATTCATTTTCAACATGCATCTTTTAAAATCTGAAAACCCACCTACTTGGAACTTTAGCTTCAATTTTAGTACCTTATATGCAAAAATCATAATTTAAAATATTAACATAATTATTAAAATACCATTGAGAAGTAGTATGCTTAACAAAAAATGAGACAAAAAAATAATAAATTGAATAAATACCTCTTCATAACCTAATATCATATAAATACGAAAGGTCTTCTTTTTATCATAAGTTAGTTGTTTAGTCAAGTGAATGACTCGAACTTTCAAAGTGAACTTCTCATGCGACAAATCAAGTTGTCCAAGTAGTGTGATGTTTTTTGGAGCCATGAATCTGTAACACACACAACTAACAAAAGCTACAATATAGACGATGCAAATAAAACTTAAGTCATAGTCCAATATTTTCATTTCTCTGAGGCATTTTAGCAAACACATAGAGTGCGAGATATGAACATTTTAGCAAACATAAAAAAATTAACCATCTAAATGAAGCATTCAATGAATAAATAATGCAAGATTCTTCTTTGAACTTTATCAGACAATGGTATGTATAACATGAAGGAAATAAAATACATACATGTATGCAGATTGCGTTCAAAGAATAACGATGGCAGCCTGAACTACATATGGGAAATTGTGACAATATGTTACATGATAGCAAACGTATTTATACACAGGTTCGATTATAGAATCCATTCTGATTCCTAAAATATTTAGATATTATATTGTGAATTTTAAAATCAAATACTTTATCGTAGCCTATAATTTCAGGAAAACATCAATTCAATGTTAATTTTTTTGCTGATTTTTGGGGGATTTAAAATTGACATCCGAAGTTATACAGACAAATTGTCGGTAAAATAAGAAAATTTTGTATCAAATAATTGTGATGAGATATACGATACATGAATGTGAGCGTGAGAAACTTGTTTTGGTAGGGATTAACCCATTGGTGTTTCCCATATGATGTCCCCTTATAATATACAACCCCATTGATATTTCCATCATTTATGTATTGGAGCTCCTTAAAACTCGATTGCCTATGTTGAAACCTTAAGAATCCAAAAAAAAAAGAGTTTAAAATTACTCAACTTTTGGAAATAAATCTAAATTTAATATTAAAATTTTCATGTACACATACTTTGGAGCTCCTTAAAACTCGATTGCCTATGTTGAAACCTTAAGAATCCAAAAAAAAAGAGTTTAAAATTACTAAACTTTTGGAAATAAATCTAAAGTTAATATTAAAATATTCATGTACACATACTTTGGATTATTCCCTAAACTAGGTGATCTCACTTCCAAAACAGTGTGATTTTAAGAAAATGATTTTGGAAATGTAGTGTTAGTCCTTTTTTTTATTAAAATTGTCATTGATTGAGATTATTTTATCAATTATTTCATAAAATACAATTTGTTTAAGTTTATTAATTTCACATAAGTAAATTGAAAATAAATAGTAATACGAAGATTATAAATTATATTTTTATTTCTATTTTTAATCTAAATGATCATTTTGACCTTTTTATCTTGTTTAGTTAGATTTTACATGTATATTAGTAATTTATTTTTATTATTTTAAACATGGCATACCGAAAAAAAATACAATAATATGAAACTCTTAAAACATAAATCAATTTTATTTGTTAAAAGTTGTTATTTTGACCATTTTAACGGCATATTGGACATAAACAACCCTCTCCTACTGCATCTGAGAGCGAAAGCTCTGATGAGGCGGTTTCGGTTCGTGGTGATATCCCTCCTCGCTCGCCAGCCCCAGAGGTATGTGTTCGCTTTAAAGCACCTTCTCCTCCACCTGCTTCCATTCCTATTTCCCTTCCTTCTACTTTCCCAGTTATCACATCCCAACCTTCTTCCACTATTCCCATCCCTACACCTATTTTTGTCGATGCTACCACTACCACTACTACGGGAGTTCAAACTAACATATCTGATACGGGGGTTCGTTCTTCTCCACCCGAAACCCCTGTCACTTCTAAACCTCCATCTCCTACCCGTTCAACCAAAACCAACACTTTTCTTGGAGGTGAGGACTTGGAGTTCGATTCTACTTACTTCAGTCCTTATCGTGTTCAGAGCGATGATGATGATGATGATGACGCTCCTCTCACCAAGAAACATCTCAAGGCTGTGGCTGATAAGCTTGATCAGTTACTTTCCTCTTCCTCGTGTTAATCCTTACTCAAAAGCTGCTCTCAAGGCCCTATTATCTTCTGCAGTTAAGGAGCATGACACCTCTATCCCAAATGCAGTGAAGGCTATTGATGCCTCAACTTCTCAATGCCTAAAGGCTTCGCTTGCTGTGGAAGCCTCTACTAACGACTGCAAGGATGCGACTGCAAAACTCGAAAAACTAATTTCAGAAGCTCAAATCTTCCTAGATTCCCTTCAAGCCGCTGGTCAGAAAAATGCACATACCGTGAATGCTTCGGTTGATTCTCTCAAACGCTCACTGGAGGCCTAGCTGTCACAACTTGGTGTGGCTCGTAAAGCCATTAATGCTGCTAACGAAGAGCTTCATTCCAAATTGGTGAACGGTTAACTCAACTTGAGGCAGAGCTTGCAGTTGAAAACAACGTCATGGATGAACTGGACAAGCAAACCTCTCAGCTTAAATTTCAGAACTTAAAGCTCCATACTACAACTCAAGAGCTTAATGATTTAAAATCTTAAAGAGAGGTGATTCACAGCTCTGTTGGTGATGTCCATTCGATCCTGCTTCATCTCCTGGACGCCCATGACTCTATCTTAACAATCTCCATTCGCCGTCACTTGGCTGAGAAGCTACGTCCAGCCTTGGATATTCTCAGTCGAATTGAAGGTGTTTCAGAATCTGATGTTCTTCCGAAACAAGGAGGAGAAAAGAAATCCCAAGGAGGTAAACTTGACAAGACTCAACCTCTACCTCCTCCAGAACCGAAAGCTACTTCTGGACCGAAGGATAACGAAGCTTCAGCCAGTAAAATTCAAAAGAAAAAGAAGATCATTGGAGAAGATAATGAAGATGAAAAGGATAATATTTATGATATTGTTACAGGAGCTCCTTCCAAGCGTGATCCAAAATTCAAGCCTTCTAAGCAAGAGCTTCGGGAGAAGATGGATCGGTTAAAGAACGAAATGAAAGAGAAGGAACTTCTTGATAAAAAGAAGTCAATGTTTCCTGAATGGACTATTAAATCACTCCAGAGGGAAGTCATTGATGAACTGAGTACTCATTGGCTTGAACCCGTTTTATCATTCGGTCTTGAGAACTCGAAGGACGCTCAGTTCGATATGCCAATCAACCGAAAGGCATTCATCTTTCAGTGCTTTGACTCGACTGCTATTGTTCCTTCTCCAGACCCGAAGGTTAATCAGGACTTGTTAGAATTTTATCTGGAATTTGCTCAACCACAATACTTGACCTAGAGCTTGATGAAAATAACAACGGTCAGAGTATTGAATCCCTCTTTAGCTGGGAAATTTATCAATGTCAAATTCAAAGTGACCCGAGGCTCAGATAGCTTGGTCCATATCATTTCCCTAGTTGACCTTCCAAATCTAAACCCACACGACTGGATTCTCCTCAACAATATTCTGCTATGCAATCCACAGGAGTATCAGCCGATCATTGATCATATCAAGCGAATACTTGTTTGTCACATTCATGAAGTAGCAAAGATGGATCAAGAGACTGCCACTGCTATTCACAAGCGTCCTACGGTCAAACAGATTGGAAGAGCTGGCAATGTAAACACAATGATCAAGGGCAAGATTGACTCGAAGTTTCATACTTTGATGTTCATTAGGGGCGAAGGTCAAAAATGCCTATTCGCACTTATTGACAAACACCTGTTCTCTACTGCTTTCTTGGAGCATATTTTGGAGATCATCCATAGGTGTAATCAGAACAGTGAAGCTGACAAGATGTTGTTTACTAATATGCTTCGTTGGTATATTCAGTTTCGGTAGACACTTCTTGCTATTATCCCTCAGTTGTTTAAAGTTGTCAAGCAGGTCAAGGTCACACAACCGAAGTGAATGTCTCGCCCATATTGATGCAAAGGGGGAGATTATTGGGATCATATTGTTGCATCTTGGGCTCGTTCCTTTTAGCCTAATTTAGTAACCGGTTTGGGCCTATCCAACCGTGCATTATTTTATTCTAGGGTTTTAGTATTTAAGGTGCATGCATGCATCCTTTGCTTTTTAACAATTTTGATTATTCTGATTATAGTATTGTAAACCCTAGCTCGTCTCTATAGTGGAAGTTCTTAATCGAGCTCTGCTGAGGCATGACTACGTTCGAATCGTAAGCATTATATTGATTCTATATTGTGTTCAGTGTCTTGTTTGATTTTTTATTTGTTCTTCATTGATTTACATGTAAAGGATCTAAACGATCTAGAGATTTTTACTCAGCAATTTTAAAGTTATATTTTTAATAGGTGGGGACGGGAAAATATCGTTAAAAATTCATAACTTCCTCATCCGACGTCCGTTTTTATCTGTCTTTTTTTTACCGTTGTACTACTATTAACAAGATATTCGATTGTCGTTCACGTTGTATCGGCTAAAATCACTCGATCTTTATTTTAAGTTTCAGGTTGTGTACTGCTATGCCAATTCTTAGAAAAATCATAATTTCCTCATACGAAGTCAGATTTGGACATTCTTTTTATGAAAATTCTCGGTTTAACGAATACTACGACTTTCATTTAGATCAGTAAGGCTAAAAAGTAGTTTATCATAAACTCACTTTTTACGTCATATGGCGTCGTGTCGGTTCTATCTCAAAACATCAACAAGTCATAACTTCTTTGATATACCTCGGATTTCAGTGAGGTTTTTACCTTCTAATGAGATAATTTACAAATTTCAATAACATTGTTTTTACTTATTTCCAACTTAAATTTTACATTTTCGTTAATTTCAATATTTGACTATTGATTGGAATCCCATAAGACTTACAATACTTCCCAAATGATTCTAAACATAGTTTTACTTCAAATCTTATAAAACTATCTTGTTAGAACTCAACACTCAAATTCATATATTATTAAATAATATTCATTTTTAAACAAAATACGATAATCGAATGTGTATGTTACAAAGGGGTTGTGAATACTCACTAGCGGGAGTTTGCAGTTCCAGCTTCACCGTTCGGTGTTATAGAGATGGATTTCTACTAGTGTCGTTTGGAACAAATAGTTTATAGTGAGATACAATTCACTAAACCATTACCTAAGAACTATTAAGACAACTAGTGGTTTCGCAAATTGCCCAAAGTTTTTTCAGTTCATTATTGGTAATATTGAATTCACGGTGCCTTGTGTTCAAAAATCCACAAGGGCATTAAAATGAACTCCAAAAATTGTAAACATCTATATTATGCTTCTAGTAGAGGGTATTAGTGTCCAAAAATTTTATAGCAATTTTTGAAATTCATTTGTTATTTATTTGCAAATTAAGTCAAAACAAAAGGAAAAATTCAAAATGAATAGCAAACAGTTGCAACAATTCCCAAATTAATTTTTACACGCTCTCATAGTGTTACCAAAGTTGAGAAAAATATTAGTTCATGCCCTTGAGTAATATGAAGGGTATTTCTAAGGTTTTTTAGAATAACGAATCATGGTGGCCATACATGCTATAAATGTGGTTCTATAGGTGTCAAGCAAGGTTCAGATACGTCCCCAAAATGGAATAAGAAAACTATGCCATGGTGGTACCTTCCATCATGAGGTAGTTCTCAATAATGATGTTCGAGAGGTAATATCTCCTCCAGATCTCGAATGATGTCGTGATCGGTCGATTTCTCTCCACATTATACCCTTTGAATTGGAACAATGTTGGAACGGATCCAACCTTAATGGTTGAGGTAAAAGCTCGAGGAGTGTCTAATTTTTTAAGACACTTGTATCTATGCTACAACTACACTACAAGGTAACGAGAGTGAAGTCCATAGCATCATACAAGGAATACCGATATAGCATGGTCCACAATCAGGTATGTGGCATATGACAATGAGGATGTCTACCTAAGGACTTGATGACATTGTTTTAATGGTGTGTAGGTTTCCTGGGTAGGTTAATGACTACTAACCTCCTCTCCAGACTCTGATCCCACAGACGGGTCCTTTTCTGTCTCAGTACGAGATTAGTTGACTAACGGATATCCGATAATGTATCCTCATGTTTCGCCTAATCCGGGAGCGCGAGACATAAAGTTTGACGAAACTATACTGTATATAAGGATTCGTTGCGTTTAGAAGCATTTCAGTAGCATAATGTAAATTGGTAGCTATGCGCGCCTAAAGGTTTCTATTTTTGTTTAGTGTCTATGCAGATCCTAGTTTGTTCATACCACTTACTACAACCAATTCCAATCTTGCAATTTCTCTTCCTTAATTATACATAAGCGATCAGGCTATGCATAATTAGGGTCTAGTAGTGCACTACCCGCTTTACTTATACTAGATAGCATGATCGTTTACATGTTGGTTATAATTTATGCTTTCCCAAGTAAAAGGGAAAACCGGTATTCTCTATAACCTTCAGCTTCGATACTAAATTTGTTAAACCCCGTTAAAGTGGAAACACAAAGGGTGACAAGCTAAGGTCTCATAGCACAAGGTAAATAGGATTACCAACCGTAATCATTGAGCATTTTTATGTTTACATCATATTCGAAACAATATTACATTTTAGTTCCCTACTAAAAAGTGTAATACATAACAACAAAACATCAAGTGCATCATATTGACGTCTAATTTAAATCACTGGCCGTTCCCTGATAAGCATAAAAAAAAACGAGGGTCAACGATAAAATAGTTGGTGATTTCACATGTTTATAAATCTACATCAGTTTAGGAAAATACTATAGATTTGTTCAACAAAAGATCCAACTCAAAATGAGTGTTGAATGCCAAAGCACTCTGTTCATAACCAAGACTAATGATCATTCTTGCATCATTCCATCATGTCCATGTTTCATATTATGTCGGTTCATGGAAATATGCACTCATTGTTCTAGGAAATGGGGGTTGTCGACCCAAATAGCATTATCCATAAGACCATCGTGTCGAATACAAGTTAATAGGTTGTAATTCGGTTCTCAGGGACTTAACATACAAAGTTCTTAGCATAGAGTTCATATTACAAAGTTCATATCAAAAGTTCATAGTATAAAGTTTCTTAGAACAAGTTCATAACACAAAGTTCATAAAAGAGTATTGTTCTAAGTTCTATAAGTTCATGAAACAAGATAATTCCAAGTTCAATAACTTTATAAAGCAAGGCTCATCAGGTTCATAAAACAAATTTCAGCAAGTTCATAAAACAAAGTTCCACAACTTCATATATATATATGGATAACTCATAAATTAGTAGCATGAGTTCCACCCCAAAACATGAAAACAGTAAAAAGGGGGTTTTGAATACTCACTAGGGGAGTTTACGGTTCGAGCTTCACGGTTCGATGTTGTAGAGATCGATTTCTACTAGTGTCGTACGAAACAAATAGTTTCAAGCGATACAAAATTCACTAAACGATTACCTAAGAGCTATCAATCCAACTAGTGATGTCGCAAATTCCCCAAAGTTTTTTTTGGTTGATTATTGGTAATATTAAATTCACGGTGCCTTGTGTTCAAAAATCATATAGGCATTAAAATGAACTCCAAAATTTGTAAAAATTTATATTCGGTTTTTAGTAGAGGGTATTAGTGTCCATAAATTTTATAGCAATTTTTGAAGGTAATTTGTTATTTATTTGCAAATTAAGTCAAAATAAAAGGAAATTTTCAAAATGAATAGCAAAAAGTTGCAACAATTCCCAAATTAATTTTTACAGGCTCTCATAATGTTACCAAAGTTAGGAAAAATAGTGGTTCATGCCCTTGAATCATATGAAGGATATTTCTAAGGTTCTTTAGAATAACAAATCATAGTGGCCATAAATGCTCCAAATGTGGTTGTGTAGGTGTCAAGCGAGGTTCAAATACGTCCCCTGAAATGGAATAAAAAAACTATGCCATGGTGGTACCTTCCAACGTGAGGTAGTTCTTTATAATGATTTTCGAGAGGTAATATCTACTCCGGATCTCAAATGATGTCGGATTAGGTCTATTTCTCTCCACATTATAGCCTTTGAATTCGAACAATGTTGGAAGGGATCCAACCTTAGTGGTTGAGGTAAAAGCTCGGGGAGTATCTAATTTTATTAGACAATTATATATGTGCTACCAGTACACTACAAGGTAATGAGAGTGAAGTCCATATAATCATACAAGTACTAGAAATATAGCATGCTCCATGATCAGGTAAGTGAAAAATGACGATGAGGATGCTGACCTAAGGAGTCGATGGCACAACTGAATGGTGCACAAGTTCCCTCGGTTGGTTACTTACTATGAACCTCTTCTCTGGAATTCAATCCCATAGAGGGGTCCTTTTCTATCTCAATACGAGATCAGTTAACTAATACACATCCGGTAATGTATCCTCATGCGTCGCCCAATCTAAGAGCACGAGACATAAAGTTCGACCTAACTAAACTGTACGTATGGAATCTTAGCATTTAGAAGCATTTCAGTAGCCTAATGTAAGTTGGTAGCTATGCGCACCTAGGGGATTCTATTGTTCTTTAGTGTCTAAGAAAATCCTAGGTTGTTCATACCACTTACTATAACAAATTCTGGTCTTGCACTTCTTCTTCCTCAATTATACATAGGTGATCAAACTTTGTAAAATTAGGGTCCAGTAGTGCGCTACCCGATTTAGTTATACTAGATAGCATGAACATTAACTCTTTGGTTATAGTTTAGGCTTTCCCAAGGGAAAGGGAAAACCGGTATTCTCTATAACCTTCAGCTCGGATACCGAATCAATCAAACCCCGTTAAAGCATAAGTGTGAAGGGTGACAGGCTAAGTTCTTATAACACAAGGTAAATAGGATTACCAACCATAATCATTGAGCATTTTATGTTTACATTACATTTTTGTTCCCTACTAAAAAATCTAATACATAACAACAAAACATAAAGTGCATCTAGTTGACGTCTAATTTAGCTCACTGATCATTCTTTGTAATGCGTGCAAAAACAAGGGTCAACTATAAAATAGTTGGTGAATTCACAGGTTTGTAAATATACATTAGTTCAGTAAAAAAAATATTTGTTCAACAAAAGTTCCAAATCCAAATGAGTGTTGAATTCCAAAGCACTCTGTTCACTACCAAGCCTAATGATTGTTCTTTCCCTGTTCCATCATGTCCATGTTTCCCATCATTTCAGTTCATGGAACTATGCACTCGCAGTTCTAGGTGAGTGGGTGCTATTGACCCCAAATCCATAAATCCATCAGATCGAAAACGAGTTAATAGGCTGTAATTCGGTTCCCGGTGACTTAACAAACAAAGTTCATAACATAGAGTTCATATCACAAAGTTCATATCAAAAGTTCATAGCATAAAGTTTAATAGAACAAGGTCATAACACAAAGCTCATAAAAGAGTATTGTTCATGTTCTATAAGTTCATGAAACAAGATAATTCCAAGTTCAATAAGTTAATAAATCAAGGCACATCAAGTTTGTAAAACAATGTTCAGCAAGTTCATAAAACAAAGTTCTACAACTTCATAAAATAGTACGGATAACTTATAAAATAGTAGCATGA
This sequence comes from Lactuca saligna, assembly GCF_052625555.1. Classification (NCBI taxonomy): domain Eukaryota; kingdom Viridiplantae; phylum Streptophyta; class Magnoliopsida; order Asterales; family Asteraceae; genus Lactuca; species Lactuca saligna. The sequence continues at coordinate 10,275,048 of NC_136418.1, read as the reverse complement.
TTTCCACCCTAAAACATGAAAACAGTAAAAAGGGGGTTGTGAATACTCACTAGGGGAGTTTTCGGTTCGAGCTTCACGATTCGGTCTTGTAGAGATCAATTTATACTAGTGTCGTACGGAAAAAATAGTTTCTAGTGAGATACAATTCACTAAACCATCACCTAAGAACTACCTATCCAACTAGTGGTGTCGCAAAGTGCCCAAAGTTTTTTCGGTTCATTATTGGTAATATTGAATTCATGATGCCTTGTGTTCAAAAATCCATAAAGGCATTAAAATGAACACCAAAAATTGTAAAAAATTATAATCTGGTTCTAGTAGAGGGTATTAGTGTTCAAAATATTTTATAGCAAATTTTGAAGGTCATTTGTTATATATTTGGAATTTAAGTCTAAATAAAAGGAAAAATTCAAAATGAATAACAAACAGCTGCAACAATTCCTAAATTAATTTTTATAGGCTCTCATAATGTTAACAAAGTTGGGAAAAATATTGGTTCACACCCTTGAGTTATATGACCTGGCTTTGTAAATTCATGCTTTAATTCATTGTAAAATACCAAATAGTGACCAAATTATATAAAAATTTATATGGGATCCTTATTTTGAAGATACATCAGTTCTACAATTTTTCAGATATTTATCTCATTCATAAATAATGATTTTGAATTTATGGCCATCAAATTCTTATTTTTGTAGAAAAATAAGTATTTTGTTTAAGCACTTGGTGTTTCACAGAAAATCTATTAAGGACATGAGGTTTCATAAAACAATTTGTTTTAGAATTAATTCGGAGCTAAATGAAGGTATTCAGCCCCAACAACTTTAGAAATGTAGCACTAACTAGTGCATGAGTTCCAAATATATATGGAAGTTCAACAATTTTTGTAGAAACTTCTACAACGTTTTGTTCATGAAATTTTTGGTCTTCAGAGAAAAATGTGTCTAAGTTCCTAAAATAATTTTCTCCAACTTATTATGGGTTTTAAGGCCTTTAATCATGCAATAAAAATACTAGATTCACAGAAAAAGTGTTGATGGAGCATCTGTTTTGTAAAATTTGTTGAAACCCAAAATCTTTATGTTTTATAGTACGAAAACTGATGGGTTTTGAGCACTACATCATTCCTATGGTGTACATGCAAACCCTAAAGCTTTGGATCTAGTTTGTCTAATGAACATGGAATAATCATCCAAAGTCATAAACCCTAGATCTAGCATACAATAATAAATATTATCATAACATAGGGTTTAGATCTTACCTCTGATTGTTATGTAGCAATAACAATCTATTCCTTCTTGTAATTGGATTCTGAAAGCTTAGTGTCACAAGTGTCACACCTCTAATGGCTCACAAACTTCAAGAGAAAGAGGATGACTTAGGAAAAGAGAAGGAGGCACCAAAAAAACGTCCAAGAATCTCCAAGAATGCTTAACCACGTTTTTGGGTGCCCTAGGGGTCTTTATATAATGTGGCTATTAGGGTTTTGAACTAGGAAACCCTAATCTCACTAGTTAAGCCCTAAGCAGCCCATGGACTCCGTCGTTAGAGTCCTTGGACGAATTCTCATGGGTTTCCCCATAGATTTTGTCCACTCCAACCTCTATGGAGTCCATTAGCTCGATATCCAACTATCACACAATTGACAGTTCTAGCCCCTATTATTTAATTAATGTCTTTTAGCCACAAAATTAATTCTTATTAATTTTTTACTAATATTAATTAAACAATATGATTTCTCTTTTAATATGTTATTCATATAATCTATTAACAAATCATAATTAATCTCTTTCTTCACAAATCATCCTATCAAGTTGTTTTGGTGAAGGCAACCCAAAAGGGCCATGCTCACAATCGGGTCAACTACATACCAAAATGGTTATGGACTTAGATACTAATCTAACAGTCTCCCACTTGGTTAAGTCTAACAACTATTCTGCATATGACTCCAAACCTGATCAGCAAACGTGGCTTTCAAAAGCCGGTGTCGACTCTGATCATATCATAAGCGTGTCCTTTAGATAAGGGATCATATATTCCTCCATTCTAGATATCGTATGAACTGAGACATGGATTTAAATCATACTCTGTGTTCATTTGTTGTTTCCCAATTTCTTATTTATGACGACTGATAACAGACTACAATTGAACACATAAAGTTAGTCCCGGGTTGGCCAAGCCCTTAGGTGTCATCACTAAATCATCGAGGGACCCACAAATATCGCTTTTATCCCACTTTGGTTAAAAGGAACGGATAAACTTTGACTCGATGCTCGCTTGTACTCACTCACCGAATCACACACAACAATACGTTTTATAACACCACGTTACTGGTGCGTTTACATATTATCAATGTGTAACCAACTCACAAGATACAACTCATACATCTCGGTTTCAATAATATAAGATATTATCGTCTCACCAATCACTCGTCATAAAATCCATGAAGCGATCCAAGTGAGTGTGGGTTTAATCCAATGCTCAAATCATATTCATAAGCACTCATGAACATTACAGAAAACATTTGCTATGTAAAAGAAGCTTTAGGCAATCTACAAACCAATTCATAACAATCTTCTTTCATACCTACTCCCAAAGTATGAGCGACTATGGAACGTTCGAATAATCTTATTATTCAGGAAGTCAAAACATACAAAGTGAAACACAAGAATAATCGAACCCAATATGGCCCCAAAATTTTGAGTATAAATAAAACTCTTTTTATTTAATCATCATATTGATTACACATTATTGATTGTATAATGATTCGGGTAATCACTTATTACTTGAATTATAACAACAATTGTCCCATGCTCTTAGCATGCAAACTATGTTTACCTATGGTCCTTACTTTGTAAAATAGTATAATTGAATAACATTTTCAATCACACTCATTTCACAATTCCCAATCTTTACCACAAGTGTGAGAATACTAAATTCTTGCCACTTATAGAATATGTTAGATTTTAACATTTTATGCAAGGATTCCTTCGTAATGTCATAGCGCCAAAGTCACAAAGACTTTTCCAATGAAGTTACAAAGTTATCTATTGTAGATTGTTGCAAGACAATTCCCTAGACATGAAGTCTCACATTCAAAGTACATCCTTTGAACATCCTTCTTTCATAAAAGTTTCTAATCTACATAGAGATTCTTAAAGTCCAACTCGCAGTATGGAAACAATTCCATATTTACCATATGACAACTCATTATTCATAGAATCATATCTAATAATAATAATGTCAGTATGGTCCTTCCATTACTATACTTCCAACTACTCATAAGCAATCAATCTTTAATGAACCTTAAATTTTCCTCTTGACAGTTGATTAATCACCTTTAGTCATATCTGGTTCCAATCCTTTTTCCCTCTTAATGCCCTAGGCATTTGGAAAATTTTAGAACGGTCAAATATTACAGCATATGCAATCGATCCTATACCAGAAGCATATAGTACATGATTCATAATTTCTTACATAAAAGCATGATACTTTATCAGCCATTTGCCATAATATTTGCCACATCCTCGAAATTCGAACTATGAAGAGGGATGTCGTAATCATAATCAAAATTTGAGGTTTCAATTAATGTATCCTTGACTAAATTTGATTAAAAATTTTTGATCTAAGCTTTTAGATTTCAAAACAAAGTATAACATTCTCTCCCTTAATTATAGCAAAACAACTTTTCAACCCTTGCAACTTTGCAAAGTGAAACCTTTTGTTTTCTATAATTAATATTTCTAACTTGAAACACTTAAATTAATAATCATGCTCCCACTAATTTGATGATTATATTCATCCCATCATAACATTTATGCTCCCATTAGCTTTGACACGTACTCAAAAACTAGCTAAACTTCTTAGAAAACAATACTTATTGACTTCCAAATTTCATTTTCCTAATACGATATGCTTTGATAAGCCTTTATCTGAGCATCTCAAACTCATATACCTTTCCTTAGATAACTCACATGTGCATCTAAACTAATTTAGAACTTATATTACTAAGTCCCAAAATGTTCAGACTGATTGTTAAATCTCACAATTCGAACAATGAAGAGGGATGTCGTAATCATAATCAAATTTGAGAATGCAATCTACACAATTGTTATCTTCTTAAAATCTCTCTTAGTGAAAGCGTTTCTTCACAATCATTTTCATGAAGGAGAGAAACCTTATCACACTTTGATTTTGTGGTGTGTGTGTTCCTATCGATGTGAATTTCTCATAACCATAATCATAAGTCAATAATTGTGACAAATCCAAACTCTTATGGATCAAACTTGTCCATTCTTAATTTCTTGCCATCAAGGCTCTTGCCATTGCTTCCAAGTTATTAAGCACCTCACCCCTACCTTTCAATGTACTTTCCATTTATTAAGGTGACTTGCCCCTATGAAACCTATTGAGAACTCAAATAACTCACATGCGTAGTTGACCAAACTGGAATGACATAGAAACAAGAATATGTCAACACGATAGGTTAGAAACCTCAAGTCGTGTGCTAGTAATTAACACCAGGTTTACTCTCAATTTGTTCTTGAAACTTCTCCAGATCTTTAGACTCCTACTGAGTTGTTAACATATTATATTCTCTTATTGAGAAACATTTCTTGACAAAACAAATATTCAAGAGTTAGTGTGTGTCTATATCAAGACAAAAACTATATGCAATTTCGTACTAATTAGTCTTTGTCTTATTCAAGACATCACAAGTTACCAAAATGTACAAGTATGAGAACATTCCTACTTAAGATTATGTCACTCAAGTCACAATCTTGGAGTATGACTCTAAGACTTGATTTTGGAACGAAGTACGATACATCTTATTCACTTAACCACTACAATAATTCTCGATTCCTCTTCTTAGCCAAACTAGTGCACTAAGGTGTCCTTAGAGGATGAATTGTAATACGGTTTCTATGATTACCAAGACGATCATAAAACGCGATACAAAAGTAATCTCCCTTCTTAGATTGGAGAAACTTTTTATCTTTCTGCCTTCATTGATTCTACTTATTTGTTCTCCCTTCTTAGTATAACCACACTTACTAGACTTTTAGTAAATCATGACGAATAATGTTATTGTTATTTACGGTGGACTTAACTAGTGCAGAACATTGTGAACTCGATCTCTAAGTCCTTCACTTGACTCTTTGTCAAGGAATTAGCCTTAAAATTCCTAATTACCAAGATTTCCACACATCACATGATTCAAATCATATGATTCCAAGCTTTTGTCCAATTGAAACTTGAGCAATGGGAATCTTTCCTTACTTAAAAAATTACGACATTACCATAAATTACATAGCTAAGAATCAAATCCATTTAATATGGCTTATAATAGAAACACACACAGACATCAATTTTCACAATTGCCATTGCAAGGAAATATAAATAAGACAAAATCAAAATTTATTTTATTGAGGAAAAATATATCCTTACAATGCAAATGAAAACTATGCTATTACATATTTCTAAGAAATTTATCATAACTCTAAGCAGCAGCTCAAAAATCTGATCATCAAATACATGTGATCGTAATCCATTTCTTCGCGATCAGACTTAGCTCGCTCCTTCCTTTAAGCTTCCTTTCTTTTTTCGATCCTTTAAAACATCAAAATGTAATCTTATCACATCATGTATTAAAAATCTCTAAATAGTAACTTAATGTAGTTAGATAGTGGATTTTACCTGAAGTAGAGTCAAACATCTTGACTCTCCCATCTCTTAGATCTCTTAGGTAGTCAGGGCAGCTTCGTAACCAATGCCCCTTCTTTTGGCAGTAGAAACATATGGACTCTTCTGGAATGGTGCACGGGACTATCTCGGACTCAAATTTTCTCTTATGTAGACAAACAAAATTTGACATCCAATGTTTCCATTTCCCGTAGAAGGTTGGGATATTGATTTATCAGACGAATTTGCTCGACCAGTGTGCGAAATCATTTCTGATTCAGCAGCAATAAGCAAATAAGTCAAATCAATAAGGGTCATGTCGTAGTCTATCATCTAGTACTCTCTAACAAACTTGTCATATGATTCAGGAGGTGAATGAAGAACCAAGTCAACAACCAACTTCCTTGAGACATCGACACCCAACATCCTTAACCTGTCACTGTGTGACTTCATCTTTAAGACGTGTGCACACAAAGACTTTCCATCTTTGTGTCTTATTGCCAATAGGGCTTGAGTGACCTTGAACTTTTCAATTCTTCGAACACGTGGGTCAGGGAGAAATATTGGAGGAGGTGGACGAAGTGAAGCATGATTTCCATTTCCACAATCCAATCATGGAACATCATCTTCACGTGGAAAACTTTTTCCAACGGATTCAAGAAGACCATAGTTGTAAGACTTTGACATCTATAAAATCGGAGAATATTCAAGTTAGTTGATTGAGTCCTTAATAAAACACCCAAATGAGATATTAAGGCTAGGACCCAACATAATATTCTACAAACTGGAAGAGGGATGTCATAATCTAATTTGCAGAATATTTGAAGGTAGGTAAATGACGATTTACCAATTTCCACCATGAAAACTAAAAAAGAATGTTAAGTTTTAAATGTATTGGAAACTCCTATATCTTTTGAGATTCATTGAACTTTTCAATGACATGTTTAAATCTCGATGTGCTCCTCGATTTGTGACTGAGATGTCGAAGATCACAAAATACGGTGTAAATAACCATGTAAACATATATGGTGCCCCCAATGTTACAGTCACCTATTTGATGTGCCGGTTAACCACACACACTCCAATGAACTATGAAAAACATCGAGTCACCCTTCGCCAACTTTGCTTAGAACCGAATTCGTGTGCTGGTTAACCACACACGCTCCACTAACGTCTTAGCAAGGGTACCAAGTGTAATTTCATGGAATTGTATCAATTCACTTTTGCCTAAAGTAACTAAGATTCGGAATTTTTGTAAAACATTTAGTTACTTTAACATTCATTATAGTTTTAATGAGGAGAGGGGTTGCTCTATCCTACCCGTTTCGCTAACGATCCTCCACCAATCAATGAAGCGGTGGGTGAGAGTGGACACCCATTAAACGACCATTTTATAGGCCATAACCTTATACCCCCTATAGATCAACTTCGTGAATGAGGCTTACTAACGGTAAGACTAGCAGTTTAAGTTATATATATATATATATATATATATATATATATATATATATATATATATATATATATAATATTACCCTTTTAATGTTATATATAGTATAAGGGTGTATTTTAAACTTTTAAAATACTAGGTGGTTTAATTTTATAAATTACACTTTTAGTTTAATTAAATATAAATCATATCATTATGGATTATCAATTCTCTTTTAATTATACTTTTAATTAGCTTAATAAAACCATAAGGGTGTAATTTGAACTTTTCAAAACTAGGGTTTTAGAATTTAAAATTTCAGAAGTTAAACTTTTAATCAAAAGTTTCAATTCCAAAACTTTAGGGAAAGTTTTGAAACTTTTCGAAACATTAGGGTTTAGAATTAAAACTTTTTCAAAATTAAACCTTTTAATCAAAAAACTAAATTCCAAAACTTGAGGGCAAGTTTTGAAACTTTCAAAACAATTAAGTTTAACTATTTAAGTTTTATAACCTAAAACTATTAAGTTCAAATTTAAACTATAAAACTTAAGGGTGTAATTTAAAGACTTTTCTAAATTACTAGGAGAAATATTTGAATTAAAATAATCATATATTATCCAAATCTAACCAAATCCATCAATTATGATAAGGATAATCATTCTAAAAATAAAAAAAATAAAAAAAAATCGATTTTAGGCAATAAAAATGAGTTTTGGTAATTATCCTCATGAAAATATGGCCAGAAAATCAAAAATCTCGGCAACAGAATAGTCAAGTCGTTGAGTTGGGCTCTAAACTCATCGAGTTCACCCAACTCGTTGAGTTCATATAGAACTCGTCGAGTTCATGCTCCAGACAGCAAATATTTTCAATCTCCTAATCTTTGACAGTTTACTATTGCATCTATTCACTATTCAAACAGCCTAGACTCTGATACCACTGATGGGTTTTGAGCACTACATCATTCCTATGGTGTACATGCAAACCCTAAAGCTTTAGATCTAATTTTTCTAATGCACATGTAATAATCATCCAAAGCCATAAACCTGAGATCTAGCATACAATAATCAATATTATCATAACATAGGGTATATATCTTACCTTTAATTGTTATGTAGTAATAACAATCTATTCCTTCTTGTAATTGGCTTCTGAAAGCTTAGTGTCATAAGTGCCAAACCTCTAATGGCTCACAAACACCAATAGCAAGAGGATGACTTAAAAGAAGCAAAGGAGGCACCAAAAAAAACGTCCAAGAATCTCTAAGAATGCTTAACCACGTCTTTGGGTGCCCTAGGGGCCTTTATATAGTGTGGTTGTTAGGGTTTTGAACTAGGTAACCCTAATCTGACTGCTTAAGCCCTAAGTAGCCCATGGACTCCCTCCTTAGAGGCCTTGGATGAATTCTCTTGGGTTTCCCCATAGATTTCGTCCACTCCAACCTCTATGGATTCCATTAGCCCAATATCCACTAATCACATAATTGACAGTTCTAGCCCCTTTTATTTAATTAATGACTTTTAGCCACAAAATTAATTCTTATTAATTGTTGACTAATACTAATTAAAAAATATGATTTCTATTTTAATATATTATTCATATAATATATAAATAAATCATAATTAATCTCTTTCTCAACAAATCATCCTATCAAGTTGATTTGGTGAAGGCAACCTAAAAGGACCATGCTCACAATCGGGTGAAGTGCATACCGAAATAGTTATGGACTTAGACACTAATTGTAACGCCCCGATTCTCAGGTATGGATTTAAATCAAAGTGTCTTTGGTTTAAAGGTCTACTTGACGAGTTGGTTGCCTTATTCATCAAGTAGCAGCGGGGGGATCACGTGTTTAGTGACCTACTCGTCGAGTCCAGGGAGGGACTCGACGAGTAGGAGCTTGCAGAGGAAACCCTAAATCTCGGGGGTTTGCACCCTATTTAAGGAGGCCTAAGCCTCCTTTGACCTTTTTACAGTCTTTGAGAGCTCAGTGAAACCCTAATTCGTGTGGTACTCTTTTTGGTGTGTTTTAAGCCTTGGAGAGAAGGTTGGCTAGGAGGGAAAAGCTTGAAGAGAAAAGGAGTTAAAGAAAGGAAGGTGTGGGAAACAGAACTTACCTCAGCTAGCATCTTTTGGAGGTATCAAGTTGCAATCTTTACTTCCCTTTTCTTCTAGATCTCTTGGTGGTTGTGTTTTAGGGTTTCATGGATTTTTGGAGTCAATTCGTGAGCTATGGGCTAGATCTGAAGTTGTAACTTCAGATCTGGACCCTTCTCAAGCTCTAGAATCATAAAGTTTTTGTTTCGGTCGTGGAAGAGGCCCTCCTTGTGCATGAAACCCCATTAAGAGATTAGATTTGGCATTAGGAGGCTTTTTAGTCATGCATGCAAATAAAGTCTGCAGCTTTACGTGAAAAGCATGCCCTAGAAGCTTGGATCTATAATTTGGAGCCATTGCATGGCTTAAATGAGTCTTTATGACTTAAGGACTGAAGGAACTTGGCGAGTCGCAAGGTTCACTCGGCGAGTCATATGAAGATGGTCATGAACTCGACGAGTTGGATGAACAACTCGGCGAGTCTGATGAAGATTACCATAGACTTGACGAGTCTCATGAACATATCGGTGAGTCGGATTTCCCCAAGTTATGAATGTTTGTGTATCCATCGTGTTGCAGAAGGAAACTCGACGGGTGGCCTTAAGGTTTCGATCGAAAATCGTAGGAACTCGACGAGTCGCCCCGATGACTCGGCGAGTGAGAAAGAACTTCAAGGAACTCGGCGGGTAGCTGAGGGTACTCGGCGAGTTAAGGTCAACATGGAATGTTAACCTTGACTGAGGACTTTGACTTTGACTAGGGGTTGACTAGTTGGTTTATGGAGGACTTTGTGAGGTTGAGGACTTATGGGTATATTCGAACTATGGTAATAGGTGGTGGAGTCTTTGGCAAGTGATCCGAGAGTTGGGATTTATCTACCGAGTCGACATCTGTGAGGTGAGTAATCCTCACTGTATCAAAAAGGGTCTAAGGCACCAAGGCTGGCCCTTTTAGTTGTTATCGTGATAATATATATATATATATATATATATATATATATATATATATATATATATATATATATATATATATTGTTATCATCTAATAGATCGGAATCAGGATAGACATTATGTTATGATTCTATGATCCTTAGGGATCGGTATGTTAGTGGCCTGCTAGGTCGATGCTTTAGCTAGCTATGATTTATGATCATGAGATAGATATGTTTGATGCTTATGTATGCTAGTATATATTAGTTTTGCACACATGATTAGTTGCTTTCTGATTTGGGTTGAGGCGGTCCTGATTGGTGCTGAAGGCCAACATACCCTATGAGCGGTCCGGGGAGACTGTAGGCCCATGTGGTTGTCCCGTCATGCTGAAGGCTTGTTATAGATTTAGTTAGACTGTAGGCCCTGTAGGGCGGTCCAGTCAGGCTGATGGTCCAGTATGCATGTTGTTGATTGATTGTTACCGTTTTAGTATTTCAGTTTGGTATTGGTATTTTGGGGGTAGCTCACTAAGCCCTTGGGCTTACAGTTTTCATTTATTGTTTCAGGTACTTCAGGAGATCGTGGCAAGGCGTGTGACCGTACCACTCCTTATCCTTATGAGCTAATGTTGGGACACTCTGATGAATAATGATTTTAAAACAATTTGTAAACAAACACTACTTGGGTTTTAATTATGATTGGGAAAGTTTAAATTTGGCGTAAAATTTATGGATGTTACAAGTTGGTATCAGAGCCTTGGTTTGATTGAATTGAAGGAACACTCGTGTGAATCCAGTCTCAAATCAAGGAGATTTTTTGGAAAGTAAATTTTTTTTTAAATGGTTTTCAAAATAAAGGATGGAGGATGCAGAGGGTACGATCATCCGAAGCCAGTAAGTAAACCCCCCCCCCCCCCCCCAAAAAAAAAATACCATACAGTTATTTGATATTATGATATGTTAGAGCAGCATGCTAATGCTAAGCTAGGGATCTTCAAGGATCACATGATAGACTTGCCTGATTATATGATGCATGTTAGCCTAGGGTTTCTTGCATATGGAATCGACATCATAACTGTAGATGTTGAGTGTATGCATCACGGTTGTACATAACTAAGATCTTATAGCCTAAGAATGTTGATTCAACCTTCGGGTAGGATTGGATATTCGAAAGCCTATTGGGTCCAGTGTTATGTGTGGCTAACATGCACTAGCGCTGCACGGGGTGATGAAAGTTTCATGGATGAGTGGGTTATGGGAAGCTATGAAGTTAGACGCGAGATAGTCGATATCCCTCTAGGAGCGAGGGTTGAGCGCATGTTATATTGATAGTAGTGTTAAAGCATTGTGATGATAGTTGAGACAAATATGGGTAGGTGTGGAAGGTAGTATGGTCCCATACTACTGAAAGCACAAGACCCACACGCGTAGCAAGGAAGTCACAACCCTTAGGGTTGTGGGAATTGGTCTCTCAATATTATGATAGTTTATCTGACGTGCTTGGGTATATTTTTAGTATGGTGGTGATGAGACGTTTTACCAGTCGGATACGAGTCAGGATCGGGGTCGGGAGACGGAGGGTCGGGGGTACCGGTAGCACCCAAGCCCGTGGTACAGATAGGGATAGAGGATTTGATGCTAGGATCCGTGAGATTCTGCATGATAAGATTGTTGCGATATTCCGAGCGCAGCTGCCAGAGATGTTTGGGTCGATTAAGACTGCGATGGTTGAGTATTTTGACGAGGGATACACAGCTCTAGCAGAGATAGTGGCCGCTGCAGCCACATCGGCTGTAACCGCGGTAGGGGATGGAGGAGGAGGAGGAGTCGGCAGGGCTTTCCAGTACTGGGACTTCAATAACATGAAGCCCCCGATGTTTGATGGTACACAGAATGCGATTAGGACTATGAGGTGGTTATCTAACGTGGAGGATTGTTTCTTCATGTGCTCATGTCCTGCTGACCAGAAGGTCAGGTGTACCCTGAACCTGCTAAGGCTCGGGGCTAAGGACTGGTGGAGATTGATGACAGGGTCGTATACTGATGATCAACGAGCTGCTGTTACTTGGGAGTAGTTCCGAGGTATGTTCCTCACCCGCTACGTTCCACGCGTTGAGCGGGAATGACTTGCTCAAGAGTTGTTGACATTGAGGTAGGATAGGGAGTCTGTGATGGAGATTACTCGTATGTTCGTGGAGAGGACGATGTTTTTCCCAGAGTTTGCTTCAGAGCAGTCTCAGATGACTCGTTATCTGAGTATGCTCAAGATTGATTTTCGGCAGTTTGTGTCTACACATCGTAGTGATACCCTCCTGGATCTTAAGGAAGCCGCGAGGCGGCGTGAGGTGGAGATAGAGTTGCAGTTGAAGTAGCAGCGTTAGGAACCAACACAGTCTCAACCAGTGCCTAAGCGGTCTAACACCACTGATACTTGGATCGAGGGTTAGCAGAGCCACACGCGTGGAAAGTGTGCCAGGGGTCATTCTGTGGTTTGTCGAGCAGGAGGTGGGTGCCACAAATGTGGCAAGGAGGGGCATTATGCTAGGGACTGTCGCCAGTCCGCCCCTCCAGCAGATATGAGGATTCGTTATCATTGTCACCAGGTTGGTCATGTGAAGACCAACTGTTCGCAGCTCGCTGTCAAGTCGCCGCAGGGTTCCGCACTAGTTACTGTGAGGATTGGGGATTGGAGGCCAGTCAAGGTGGAGCTTCCGAAGGCTTAGGGTTGCGCTTTCCAGCTCACATCCGATTAGATTTGAAACTCCTAGATCTTTTGAGATTCATTGAACTTTTCAATGGCATGTTTCAATCTCGATTGTGCCCTCTCAAATTTTGTGACTGGGATGCCGAGGATCACAAAACAAGGTGTGAATAACCATGCAAATATACTTGGTACCCCTAATATTTACCCCTCAATCGATGTACTGGTTAACCAAACATGCTCCACCGATACTATGATAAACATTCAGTTACCCTTTACCTACCTTGTTAAATCTAGGTTAGTGTAGCGGTTAACCACACACGCTCCACTAACTACTTAAGCAAAGTGCAAAGTGTAATTTCATGGGTTAGCACCAAATTCACATTTTCCTAAAGTAACTAAGATTGGGAATTTATAAAAGGTTTAGTTACTTTATATTTATCACTAATACTTTTAATGAAGATTTAAAGTCCTTATCTTACCCGTTCGGCTAACGACCCTCCACCGATCAAGGAAGCGGTGGGTGAGAGTGGACACCCATTAAGTTGTCATTTTATAAGCAGCAACCTTATACCCCCCCCCCCCCCTTATTAATCAGCTTTGTGAATGAGGCCTGCTAACGGTAAAATGAATTGTTCTTATACATACATAATTATTATTAACTTATAATATTATAAAGTATAAGGGTTGAATTTGAACTTTTAAATAAGGGAAATTTTACAAATTCGAAAAGTTGAGGGCAAGTTTTGAATTATTCAAAACTTTTCAATTCCATAACTTATTAGTTTAAATTAGTTTTAATGAAAAACTCTTCAAGTTCCATAACTTGATGACAAGTTATGGAAGACATTAAAACATTTAAAAATGAGACTCCATTTTTCATAACTTATGGAAATCTTATGAGTTTTAATAATCATAAATGTGAGTTTTCATATAACTTGAGGACAAGTTACAAAAACACATATTATGAACAACTTTTACATTAATTTGGATTGAAAACATATTATCACATAACTGTTCAATTAATCTAAGCAAACTCACAAGAACAAGATAATTCATATCAAATTGTTTCATGTAATTAGCCTAATCATTAAACTAACACAAAACATGAATCTATTGAAAATTATCTTTTGAATTCGATTAGCATGAACATTACCACATCAAAAACAGTTTTACAAGCTCAAAAATAGCTTAGGGTAATGTTCCTAGTCCAATTCCAACCAAAAAACTCCAAAATATGTTGTCTGGGGCTCCCACTCGTCGAGTGTATGAACCTACACGATGAGTATGATGATTTTATTCATGGACTCGGCGAGTCCATCAGTGGACTCGACGAGTCCAGTGCCCAGACAACCAGAAAATCGATTTTTTTTAGCTTTTTCAGCAACTTGCATCAAGTATAATTGAAAACAAACCTTGGCTCTGATACCACTGAAGGGTTTTGAGCAGTCTAACACTCCTATGGTGTACATGCAACCCTAAATACCTTGGATCTATGTTTTCTCTATTATACATGCAAACTTGAACATTCCAAGGTATTACCCTAACTAGCATACAATCATTGATACTTGGGCAATATAAACAAGTTGGAAGACGTACCTTTTCATGTAGCTTGATTCCGTGGAGCTTAAGAGCCTAGTGCCTCAAATGTGACACCTCAAATGGTTCACACAACATCACCAACATCTTGGAATGACTTGAGAGAAAATGTTCATATGCTCAAATTGGCTAGCCCTCAAGTGTACACATACTAGTGCGAATTTCTTGAGTCGTGGGGTCCTTATATATGGTGGCTATTAGGGTTAAACCATGTAACTCATGTCTTTGCATATTCTTCATGCTCCATGGGTTAAAACCTCCATGGAGTATCCATGGGTTAATCCATGGGTTTAGCCCAACATGAAGAACTATGGATCATAAGCCCACATATATAAGAATGAATGATTTACACAATCAATCTCCATATATTTAATTAGTCTCCTTTTGATCATATAATTAATTCCAAATTAATTCTTGATCAATACTAATTTAATAATATGATTTCATATTAATATATTAGAACTTATAATATATTAACCAATCTTAAATATCCTTTTCTCACAAAAGTCTATCCAAATTGTTATGATGCCATGCAACCCAAATGGAGCATGCCAATCGGTTCAAGTACATACCTATTATAGTTATGAGCTTAGACACTAATCCAACATTAAGGAGATGTAAGCTTCATTCTATACATGCATGAGCGAAAACATACACCTTTCTCATTAATACGAAGAATCATTAAGTCAATTATTCTTTTTATCATCCTTATTATTCTTGAATCTCTTTACATTATTCATACTTATTATTTAAATATCTTTGAACACTTTCTTGAACTTCATAATATTTAAGACAAGAATGGTTTACCATACTTGACTGGACCATAATCATTAGTAGCATACATGTATCTTAAGTTAGTTCAAGGTTTGAGTTCTCAAACCTTGTTCCATAGAACTCTTTGCTTTCACAAATCATGGTCCTCATGTTCCCATTTACCAACCTATGAAGGACAACATTAAAGATTGTGATAAAGTCAAAAAACATGCTCATGAATTTGATGCCAATGATAAGCGCTTGGTTGATCTTAACGTCAAAGCTCGTGTCGCCAAAATATCTTCCCTATTACATTGAGCACTTTGTTTAAAATTGGAGATCTGCCAAGCAGATGAGGGATACACTGACAGTAGCATATGAAGTAACTAAAAATCACCTTTTCCAACAGAAAAACGAAGCTATTACTCATCTTTTCAATCAATTTAATTTCTTGGTGAATGATATGTGTCGTCTTAAGAAGAATATAACTAGAAACTCATTAGTTCTGAAGTTTCTAGACTCGATGAATAATAGTTGGGAACATCATGCTGATGGTCTAAAGAAAAGTGAGAAGATTGCAACCATGGATCTATCTTCATTATTTTGAAATCTTCATGATCATGAAGAAACAAAGATTTTGCATAAGGAAATTACGTGAGACACTCACAAAGACATATCAATAGCCCTCTATTCAAAAAGGTCACCGCCAAATAGCCACAACAACTTATTAGATGAATCTAAAGGTGAAGCTTTGATAATAAAACATTATATTTTCCAAAACAACAAGAAAACCTATGGATCCAGAAGGTTTATATCAAAGTTTAACTCCTCATCGTCTAAAGGCTATGACGTTGGTTGAAAGTCTATTGTTGGAAAAGGAAGTCCAAAGAACTTCAATTGTGGAGGCATTGATTACTTCGCCAGAGAATGCAAGTCTAAGAAGATGGATGCAAATGAAGACTACGAGATGATGTATAAGAAGTTGTTGGCATAATAAATCCTGATGGTATCACTACACGTTCTGATTGCTTAATTGCATTAGATCCTACTATCAGAAATCATGCTTTCATTATTCCAACACATACAACCCGGCAATCCTAAATCCGATCATCATAATCACTTCCTTCTTGAGTCCCATGACTCAACCAACAATGCATCGAGCAAGGCCCTCGAGAACTTAATATCAACTAACTCACCAAGGTATATAGCTCTTAAACCCAAACCAAGATGGCCACTAAGGCCCAAACAATCACTAGATACATTCTTAGCCTGAGCTACCATAATCGATAAACCGATAAAGATGGAAAAACAATGCACCAATTCTACATTCCACATTCCACACTTATTCTTACCTCCCTCAAGAATCATTCCAAATCCTATGAATAACTACTCATGTCCACTACCGTTCGATTCATTCACAGATACCTGCTCTCAAATGAATTCACACCGCTAAACAGTGCACCAAATCCTATAAAGCACTTCCTAGGCTCTCCAAGGATTCTCACCTCACCCTGTCAGTAGCTGCTAAAGAACCCCTACTAATATCCGCTAACTACTTTATGAATAAAATTACATGCAACAAGACTTAAATAATCTTTCGAATAAAAGACTAAACTCTACAACGTTTAGACTCAAATGAGAGCTATGTAGTAGGGCTAATTCAATCATTCTAGAATTATCTAACATATTCACTTAATAGTTAGCTTATATCAATATGGGTTCCACAAAGCACAAAACAAGCAGCATTCGTGCAATAACACTCTATAGGTTATAAATCACAAAAATTATCCTCCAACTCGCTTGCTTCTACGATGCTAGAAACTTCTACCAACACTGCTGCTTGCCTAATGCACGCAAATTATACACAATACAGGATCAAATAGACTATCGAATAATGGATTCAACCCAAAGACCACAAGCAGATAGGGAGCATAAAATAACGGTAAATCACTCATTCTAGGGCCATATGATCATAACCATATACAATTTTTAAAACATACACTTACTAATCAATTCTACCAAGATAGATTCAAAATCTGACATAGCATCCAATTCCTACTAGGCTAGACGGCATCATAAATCAGTTCATTCTATCATGCAATTCCTGAGGGTATGCTTAGCCTAGCCACTATCAAGCATAAAAGGAATCTCTCTTAAGTAGGCATTCTAGCATGCAATGCTGAGAATATCCTTATTCTAACTTTTAGTATGCATATCATACAATAACACATATCATATCAACAAATACAAGGTATTTTGGGAATCACTTATATGAGCTCGATTGATTGCATGCATTGCACCCATTTTCTTTATAAAACCTTTATATAAAATCATTTTATTTTAAAATATTTTAGAAATCCTCAGTTTAAGTTCACACACACCTGAAAGTCTGCTCGAATCCCTCAAACAAAAGCTATGATGCCAACTTGTAACGTCCCAAAAATAACAAGTAAAAATTTCATTTTAAATAAATCAAACCATTCATTCATTGTTCCAATAGATGATCAGAGTGAAAGTATTCTCAAAACATCATAGTCAAATCATAAACAGTCAATGTAAAAGAAATTTGTAGGGGATGCAGTACGATCAAGTCGGACCCTTCCTTCTAATACAAGAAGTACCTAAAAACATTTAAACACAAAACCTAGTGAGTTCCTGCAAAATACCACATACCATAGAAGTAACATCCCCAACCCAACATACATGCTTTGGGCCAACCCATGTATTTGGGCCTAGCCCATATAATCGGACCCAACCCATATAGTCAGGCCTAACCCATATAATCAAGCCCAACCCATATAATTGGGCCCATCCCATACAGTCGGTCCTAGCCCATATAATTAGGCCCATCCAAAATAGTCGTGCCTAACCGTACATAACATACATACATATGCAAGAGTTACAAAGACATCTAACATCCTACATAACACAATATATTAGGCCAGCATTGGTGCCTCCGCACAGAAGTACAATGAAAAGATGCACCAAAAGTATTCAACAAAAGCCCAACAGCTACCTCATGAACAGAACAGCCAACCCGAGCTTCCTAAAGCCAAACTGAGACCAAAAGTCAAATTGGTCAAAAAATCAAAGGCTAAAGTCAACTCCAGCTGAAGTGGCCAACCCATGGCTATAATGTTGCCACATAATCTAGCCTCAATCAAAAACTACCACCATGTCCTCGCATACATGCTACAACACCATGGTAGAATCCAGGAAAAACATTCACAAATAAACTCGTCGCCACGTTGTGACGAGCATCATGTCACGCTGTGGACAAGCCCGGCCAAAACAGACGTGATAAATCCTACCACTAGGCCATGGGTCTCCTTGGTCACACTGTGCTCTTTAGTCTAAAAGGTTTTCTCCTCAATAAGAGCTTAATCCATAAGGACCAAAGCTAAAATCAACAGATTTGGTTCCTAATAGCTTCATAATGGATAAAGTTTCCAACTTTATTTATTAGGATGATCCAAATCACCAATATCTAGACTTTAAGTTTCAAAGGGACCCCAAAATGCATCTTTCTCAACTTAATACCTTAAGTCAAACTCTCTTACTTTCATATCTGAATCAACTAGATGTGTAGATGGATAAAGTTTCCAACTTTATCCATAATAATGTTACAATCCTTAATACACCAAAATGACCTAAATGACCAAGATAACGTGCATGGATAAAAGGAAATGCAAATATCATATCTTTCCTAATCCATGAGGTCCAGGGAGCATCCCAAACTAATCAAAAGATGTTGAAGTCTACTCAAATCCAAGATCACTCATAAAATGGACAAAAAATGCCAAAAACCACAAATGAAGAGATCTAAAGAACTAAACAGCAAGATTAGAACTTTTGATAAGTATAAAGCCATATTGGTTATCCAAGGCTTTAGACAAAAGGAAGGCATTGATTTCTTTGATACTTATGCTCTTGTTGCCAGAATTTCAACTATTAGATTATTATTAGCTCTTGCAGCTATACATAATCTTGTGATTCACCAAATGAATGTGAAAACTGCATTCTTTAATGGTGACTTGGATGAGGAAATATACATGAAACAACCTGAAGGGTTTGTGATGCCTGGAAATGAAAACAAGGTGTGCAAGTTGAAGAAATCATTATATGGTTTGAAACAAGCACCAAAACAATGGCATCAAAAGTTTGATGATGTTGTCTTGTCTAATGGTTTTGCATTAAACCAAGCTGACAAGTGTGTATATAGCAAATTTGATACTTCTGGTAAAGGAGTCATGATTTGCTTATATGTAGATAATATGTTGATTTTTGGTACTGGTTTAGAAGAAGTTGATAAAACCAAGAAATTCTTATCATCTAGTTTTGATATGAAAGACATGGGGGAGGCTGAGGTAATTCTTGGTATAAGAATTAGAAAAGGAAACAATGGGATTTCAATTTCTCAATCTCATTATATTGAGAAGATCTTGAAAAAGTTCAACTTTGAGAATTGTTCTCCTGTTAGCACTCCTATAGATCCTAGTATAAAGCTTCTACCTAATAAAGGATCTCCAGTGTCTCAACCTGAATACTCAAGGGCTATTGGTTGTCTAATGTATGCCATGATTAGTACTAGGCCTGATATAGCAGATGTTGTGGGAAGGCTTTGTAGATATACTAGTAATCCTAGTTCACATCAATGGCAAGTTGTGAGTAGAGTATTCAAGTACTTGAAAGGGACCATTAATTATGGTTTAACATATAGTGGATATCCTTCTGTTTTGGAAGGTTATTCAGATGCTAGCTGGATTAACAACTTAGAGGATCACTCCTCTACAAGTGGTTGGGTGTTTCTTCTTGGAGGAGGTGCCATTTCTTGTGCATCTAAGAAACAAACTTGTATTACTAACTCAACCATGGAGTCTGAGTTTGTTGCATTATCCGCTGCTGGTAAAGAAGTTGAGTGGCTAAGGAATTTGATTTATGAAATTCCATTATGGCCCAAACCGATATCTACCATTTCTATCAGATGTGATAGTGCTGCAACATTGGCTAAGGCTTATAGTCAAGTATACAATGGAAAGTCTAGACATTTAGGTGTTAAACATAGCATGATTCGTGAGCTCATCATGACAGGTGTGATATTTGTGGAATTTATAAGAACTTAGTTGAATTTAGCCGATCATCTAACCAAAGGGTTAGCAAGAGATCTTGTGCACAAGTCGGCTGTAGAGATGGGTTTAAAGTCCACTTAAAATCTTTTATATTGAGATACCTAATTCCCATCTAATGTAATATTAGATGTTGAATTCAATGTAGAAAGCTTGATATTTGAAGATTGGAACGCATTATTATCATCATCCCAAGGTATGTGTTCAGTACTGCAAGTAAAGGAGGTTGAATTTATATTCTTAATAGTTCTTTTTGAAAAATTGCATTTGCAGGTGCAAGAATAAATAGACTACCTATATAAGCATGAAGTTTAGTTGCTTCAAGAAGTTCGGACTTGGTTTTGATATGCTTATTGAAGGATGGGACACAAGCTAGTAAAAGATAGTGTCAAGTTAGAACTTATGAGAATATAAATTGTTGTGTGTACTATTTTCATGTATTCACTATGAATAGAAAGGGTTCAATCCTTAGAGACACCCTGATATTCGAATATTTGGATTGAATAATATACTAATGTGAAATTCAATCGTCATGACATTTCATTTATGCATCAGTTTGTTGATGTTATGTTTTGTTTTAAGTTAATCAAGATTACACTTAAATGGGGGAGGTTTGTTGGTGATTTTGCATCATCAATGTGTATTTAAGTGTAATGGATTGACTTGTTGACCAAAAATCAATCTTGATGAATATTAAACAAGTAAGGAAGGTACAGAGTGCACACTTGTTTGAGTTTATTCAAGATTTAAAGTAGACTGTCATTTAGGGGCGAAGCCCCTAAACGAACGGGGGTCCGAGGGCAGCGACCCTGGGAGAAAGAAAACTGCCTTGACAGTTTTCAGACAAATGATATACATAATCATTCTTTGGTCATTATTTTCCTGGTACAAGAACAATCACAAAATCATAACTTCATATTCTCTATTCTAGAAACTCTTCTGAGTCTTATCCGATTAAAGGTTGGGAGTACCACCCAAATACTTTAATGAAAGTGTTTAACACGATTCTCAGGATTTCCAAGTCTTTTCATACCCCAATTTTATAACAGGATTCATAAATAAGTTTCCATTCTTTGGATTCATAAATCATAGGGAATACATCGGCATTGCTTTATTTAATTATAAAATCAGATGAATCATCTTGATCCTAGCAATTTCCCTCACCAGTGAAATCTCGATTATATTAGAACAAATTCTCCACCAAATCAGGTATAGTTAGATTTGCAAAGATGTAACAACCAATCTCTGAGAGGTGACCACTATCGAAAAATAAGTATTTAGAGTCATCCGGGCATGTTCCGACGAGTTGATTGCATGTATAACTAAATTCTCTTAATCCAGTTCCACAACAACCTCTGTTTGTAACTTCCAACCCTAGGGAAAAGAAGAACAGAATTACAAGCAAGACCTTGTTCAAATGGGAATGTGCTAAATCTACGCCAAAAATTGTATAATATATGAAAAAAATATTTTTGGTGCTGAAAACAAATGAAAACTATTAAAAAATAAAATTCGTTGGAAAACACTATCTAATGAATAATTAATTATATAAATTATGTATTGGATATAGTGAATACCATATTTCTCAGGGTTATTGATGATTCTTATTAGGGGATTGTAGAAATCAACAAAGGCAATCCTGGACTGAGGAAGATTGCTTTCAAGAATTGGGAGTTGTCCTTTTAGCATATTATTGAAAATTTGTGCTTGTTGATTTTGATTTTGGGCCACATCCTAAGTAAACCTCCTTGTAATGTTCTCTCTACAGGAAGACAACCGACAGGTGGTGCACTAAAGACACCTATCTTTCGTGCTCCCATTTTGTATAGTTCCTTCAACAAATATGAAGAACAATATAAGTAACGTCATTTAGGACAACTCTTCATATCCATATACGAGTCCATCGTTTTGTGTTTTTTCTCAAACTGTGTATTTTTTCATTATATAGAAGTGTGTGAATGTTCATCGAAAACTTTGTTTGATAGAAGTATTTATACCTGCACAAAACTTAACGTCAAGTTTACTAGCATGCTATCATAAACATCATCCGGTAATCCACTTGCAGGAAGGGAAAAAAGAATATCGTTGGTACTTGCCACTACCAAAAATACGCTGTTTGTGATTATTTCTTTTGCAGCTTCTTCCCCAATATTGGTCTCAAGCTTCCCAAGATATTCTTTAAACAAATCCAATTGATCCAGCATTGGGATAGCCCTCTAATAGACATAGTAAGACGACAAAACAAATGAAACAATTAAACAAAAATAAGATTTACTTACACATGTAGATAACAGATGTTTTAACTAATAATGAGAATGCTAATTAAGAAGGAAATAGCAATATTAAAGATATGCATTCATACCGTTTGATTGGTTGTTTGTGGATCATACCCACTACCAGCAGAAGCAAAACATACACCCGTCAAAAGATCTTTGATTTGTATCGAAGGGTTAAGATATGGTGGAAGATACTCCTTCACTCCCAATCCTTCGGCTGGGATTTTGTTATCAAGTCGTTGCATTTTTATTAGTAAAAATACAAGACACTACAACAATGAGTGTACTCTATATAGTAACAAATTTCCTAAACTCTTTTGCTAACTCTATACATCCTAATGTATATAAAGGGGGTGTTTGGGGTATCTTTTCAGAGAGCAAAAGAACTTTTGGGAAAAGTTTCAAAAAGCTAGGTTTCCCTGACTTTTTCAAAAAGTCAGTTTTCCTTCTATAAAAAAAATCCAAAATGAGCTTTTAAGGATGTTTTACCAAACATCTTTTCTCTGTTATCTTTTCCCAAAAGTCCTTTTGCCCTCTCAAAAGATATCCCAAACACCCCCAAAATCTTCAGAAAATCTATTTAATGCTTAATAAACGCTAATGATATCCTATTTTCTTACTGGTTGTGAGATTGTTTTATAACAAGCGATTACCAAAGCCTAGTATCGTTGCTGACTATTGAAAAGGTTCATGTGTAACATGAGCACATTATTATGTATATCCATAAAATTAATTGTTTTCTTATCGATTTAACTATCATATATGATTTCCTTTTATTTTGAAACTGCTCCTCATAGTTTTTGTTGGTGAGTTAGACACATGGGAAGTACTTATGTTTAGCATGAAAGTAACTACTTGACCTAAGCATTATCCTTTAAAATATGGATCTGATTCGTATACAAAAAAATTTCTGGATAAGCAAAAATTTGTATTTGAAATGTATTGTACAACTATACAAAACATAAATTGTTGTGTATGAATCGTTTCCTTTAAAATATCATATTTAATATTGTATATTTGTTATGTTGTTGAAATGAATGTTGAATAAGATGGCATGGAGTGATATGAGGGTGTAATTAATGGAATGCGAAGTTAAGTGGAGTTAAATTGAAAATCTTGTTCAAACGAAAACCAAACCAATTTGATATGAGAACCAATTTTTTAAATTTACAATATAAAATAAAGAGTGTAAAATTATTTTTATTTTATATTAATTGATATTTTCAAGATGTTGAAATATAATAACTTGTAATCTCAAATATAAATGAATAGAAATACTAATTTCAAAATAAGAAACTATGTTTACTTTTATAAAATATAATTTTTGTTGTGAGAGGATTTCTTGAATTATTTAAACTTATACATCTAAAATATAAAAAAATAAATAAATAAATAAATAAATTAACTGATTAATACATAAGAGAAATTGACAAAAATGAAGAACATTTCGATGAGATTTTAAATATATGTGCTAAAGGGTCACGGATAGATTAATAATAGAATATATAATGATTTATAACCTCTATGAAGATCCCATAGAAGCAATGAAATATCATGATGCTATCATGTTCCTTCCATTGTGAAAGAAGGCATTAATGGTGAAATGGGTTTCATCTTAGATAATAATACATCAATTCTATGAGCATAATAATATATGCCACAATTGAAGGCAATAGACTTTGTATGTATACATAATTGTACAAAGAAGTAAGAAATACAGAGATTACAAAAGATATGGACAAGGCTAATAAACATGGAAACAAATAAATCTAATCTTATAGAGGATCTATATGATCGTTGTTATTAACCTTAATACCCTCCCTCAAGCAAATCGTAGGATTTGATCCAATGCCAAGCTTGGAACGAAATGTAGCAAACAAGGGTTGAGCAAGACTTTTAGTGAAGACATCATAAATGTTTAAGTGAGATGGAATGAATTGAGTCTTCAACTTCCGTGATTAAAAAAGTTTACTAGTGAAATGATAGTCGAGTTCAATATGTTTTTCACGTTTATGAGAGATTGGGATGTCACTAATTAACATTGTTCCCTTGTTATCACATAGAACGAGTGGACAAGTAGTAAGAGAAATGTGTCAATTTTCCAGGAGATGTGTGACCTAAATAATGTCTGTTATAGCATTAGCAAGGGAGCAATACTCAGACTCGTAACTTCAACGTGATATCGTAGGATGTTTTATGGAACTCCTCAAAAAATAATAGAACCAAGAAAAAAGGAATGGCCCAAAGTTGATCTTCGCGTGTCAGGGCATGATACCCAATCAGCATCTGAATAGGCAAGAAGACAAGGATTGGGGCAAGAGTAAGTCAATGTAAAATGAGAGGTACCCCCTAAGATAGCGTAGAATACGCTTAACAACAAGAAAATGATCATCAGTAGTATTCTCTAAGAACTAACTGACATGATTGACTATAAATGAAATGTCATTACGAGTGATAGTCAAATACCAAAGAGCACCCACCATGGAGAGATGTATGGTAGGGTCATTGAAAGGATTTCCATCACATTGTAATTTTTGACCAGAGACCATGGGTGTGGCTACAGGCTTGCTTTCATGAAGTTGATCATGCAGGAGAAAATATGAAGCATACTTTGCTTGCCTGAGAAATAGACCGTCAGTAGTGTAACTAACCTCTAAACCAAGAATGTAGTGAAGCTTGCCTAGATCCTTAATAGCAAATGCAAATTGCATCTTTTAGATTAACGATGTGATCAAAGGTTCATTGTTCCCTGTCAAGGTTATGTTGTCAACATAAATAAGTAGATACAAAATGGTATGGTCCTTATGAATTACAAACAACGATATGTCAGCTTGACTGCATTTAAAACCAAGACGAGTAACAAAATCACTTAACCTTTGAAACCATGCACGAGGTGCTTGTTTTATACCATACATCGCTTTACAAAGACGACATACATGGTTTGGATCAGAAGTATCGAAGTATCCTGGTGGTTACTCCATGAAAATTGTTTCAAACGGATAACCATTGAGAAATGCATTTTTGATGTCCAGCTGATGCAAGTTCCATTTTCGCATGACCACCAAGCTCAAAACAATACCAACTGTGGATGCTTTAATTACCGGACTGGAGGTAGAGTTAAAATCAAAACTAGTGACTTGAGTATTGTGCTTTATGAAGGTCAGTTGACCCATTTCCATTAAACTTGGTGCGGTGGGCCCATTTGGATCTGATAACATTGACACACGAAGGATAGGGAACAAGCTCACAAATAATTATTTCACATCAAATTATGATCAAGCAACTGAGTAGGCATGCGATTTATAGTAAAAATTGTAGCAGAAAAAGCATCAAATAAGTATTTTGCATTTAAGTTTGCGTGAAAATGATTGTTAGTGTGACATCTTGATGATAAGGTACTTCTAATTTTAAACCCATAATTTGTTTATATTTCAATTTAGACCCTAAGTAAAAGAAAGAGTGCAATGAAGACCCTGGTGGCAATTTCATAAATTAGGTGTTGGGGGAGTATGTCATGCATACGTGTGTACACTAAGCGTACTAGGGCATGCCCAAGTATGCAGGGAATACATATGTATATAGGGCATACGTGTCGTGCATGCAAACCCTAATTTTTAGGGTTTGGATGATATTTAAACCCCATTATAGCCTCATTTTTGCTCACTTCATTAGTATGTGTGTATGTGTTTTGAGCTTTTGAAGATGAAGAAAGGAAGGAGAGACAACCTTGGAGGAGTGAAGCTCTTTAGATCCAGGATCACAACACCTTTTGGCAGCATTTTGAGGTATAAAGTTTTGAACTTGGTGAAGTTTCATTTAGATCTCGTGTTGGAATGATTTTTGGTCCTTTTTGTCCCAAATATGGAGATTCAAGAACATAGCATGTTCTTGACCCATTAAGTTGTCCTTTCAGACCTTTGGAAGGGTATTGAGTCATAAAGATGGGGTTTAAATAGTTGGTTTTGCTTCATGCATCATTTAGAAGGGCATAATTGATTAAGAAGTTTAGTTAAGCACTTAATGGGCATGCAAAGTCATAAAGTTGGGAAATTTATGACTATTGAGGGTATTTTAGCCATAGATCTGAAAGATGGATGTGCGAGCTTAAGCCATTAAGCTATTAATGTGAAATTAAGAATCTGGGAGTATGCCCCGCGTACATGGAGTACGCACCACGTACGAGGTCAACCACATCGATGGTGGTCAACGCTCGAGAACACCCATCGTATATTTGGAGTACACCCCACATACTCACTTTGTGTTGACTCGGCTGGGTTGACTCAGTTGATTTGACCAAGTTTGAATTAAAGGTATTTTGTGTATTTTTGGGATTTTGATTGATATTGGTGATTTGGTTGGATATGTGACAGTTAGAGCTGAGATTCGGAGTCAGGACCTCATCAGGTTTTGTCCAGTCTGTGAGGTGAGTTTTCCTCACAGTACTTATGGGTCGAAGGCACCAAGGCCGGCCCATTAAATTGATATCCTGGTATACACTAATATTTTGAGTATGGAATAGATCTTCATGATTATACACTAGTTATCGATATGCTAGTCTGGTAGATCTGTAGGACTAGCTACGATTATGTCTGCATGATTCTCTATATATGCTTGTTATATGTTATATGTTGACGTATTGTGTTGGGTTGAGGTTTTACAGCTGCGTGGTGTAGCCAACAAACCCTGGATCATTCTAGATATAAGTTAAGGGTCGGGCAAGGCATGCCAGATTCATATTGAGGGCTCAGGAGCATTCCAGATACAAGCTGAGGACTGGGGGTATGCCAGACTCGTATTGAGGGCTTAAGGGTATTTCAGTCAGATGACTGATAGCTAGACATAAGTTGTGGGCCCCGAGGGCAACCCATACTTATGCTGAGGGATTAGGGGTAATCCAATCTTTTAGCTATGGACCCATAACACGTTATTGTATATGTTATATGTTTATGTGTTCCTACTTTGGGGGAAACTCACTAAGATTTGTTTTATGGTTTTTAGTTGTGGTTTCAGGGACTTCGGATAATCGCAAGAAGGCGACGGCAAGACCGTACACATCCTCTGTTTTATGTACTTTTGAACTATAGGATACTCTGATATTGAAAAATACTTGAAAACAATGATTTTGTAAACATTCTATGATTTGGGGTTGTTTTAAAGAGTTTAAATTTCTTGTAATTTTTATGGATGTTACAGTCAAACCCATTTCAGTGATGTGACAATGTTTTCGTTCGGTGTGCCTATTTTGAGATGGTGTATATAGACATGAGAATCGACAATGAATTCTATGAGCATGAAAGAGATCTTTAAGAGAAGCATTTGTAAATTCACCACCACCATAACTTTGAAAGACCTTGATTTTCGACCAAGGCTTGAAAATGATTGAAAGTGTTAAAAATTTATGATTTCCACTTCAGTGGATAGATCCAAGAGAACCTGTAATAACCATCAAGAAATAACAAATAGTATCGAAAACCATGTACAGATGTAATTGGAGCTGGTCCCTAAAGGTCGCAATGTATTAAATCAAGAACAAATGCATAGCGTTTCTCATTACCTATAAAAGCTAGTCGAGGACTCTTTCCTACTTGACAAGGTTCACAACTTTTATGATTTGGAAATGGCTTAGACAAATATAAGTGACCTTGTTTATTTAAAAGATAAATAATAAAATGCCACTTGTGGAGAAGACTAATTTGCCATCGATGAATGAAATATCTTGAAGCTAATGGCCTTAGAAACCCTTTCTTCCAAAGTAGGTAGCAGGGTTAATGACAAATGAGTGAAGGCGAATTAAGTAAAGGACTCACCTAAGCCTCTTTAGAACCAATGGATTTTGTCAGTCTCGTCAATGGAGCGACAAATGGAGGCTAGTTGGTCGCATAGAGTTTTGAACTTTTTAGAGTTATTAACCACATATTGATTACCTTGACGAAGGTATTGCAGCTCATCTTTGAGTTCATCTCTTGTGTTTTGGATGCATGATTGAAGGTGGCTTGAAGGTAGACCATATTTTCTAAGAAGTCTGATAGCCAACAATAACAACAACAACTTGAAGAGTAAGAGAAGCTTGTAAGAGGGTTCCAACCATATGATCAAATCGGACCCATTCCTTATAGGTACGATTGGCAATTCACATAACAACATCAGAAGGAGATGATATAGTTCTTGGTGGTGGCTTGGTACTGACATCACAAAGTTCATATAGATCAGAACATATCAGGAGATTGAACCAGATCAAATAGTTGGTTGAGTCAAGTTTATGATTACTGACAAGATGAACCATACTATTGAAAGTAACAAAATCATCTGATTTATAAGAGGGAGGGGTTGATGATGAAGCTAGTGTCGCAGGATCCATGGGGATAGATTATGGTTTTTCTAAGGATAAAACATAAGGATCATTTGATATCATATGTGGTTAATAATCCATGCCTCAGTTGAAGGAAGGAGACTTTATATATATATACACAATTATACAAAGAGGTAAGAAATATATAGATTACAAAAGATATGTCCAAAAGTAACAAAATGGGAAACATATAAATCTAATCTTCAAAACGATGTGTATGATCATTGTTACTATCCCCAATAGATTCAAATCAATTTACCCATGATTCAAAAACTAGCAATAGTAAACATATTTTCAAGAACAATTTAAGAATTGATGGCACTATTGAAAAGTTTATGGCTTGATAATTTGCTAAGGATTCCACACAAAAAGGCTTGATTACTTTGGTACATAGGCTTAAGTGATTAACAAACTCATAGATCACCCTTTGGATTTCATGATTTCTTTCATAAACGGTGAATAGAGTCCATAAATAAGGAAATATATATAGAATGCCATGATGGTTTCATAGTTCGAATAGAAGGAAACAGATTTTGTGAAGTTATTTGGTCCTTTGAATGATATTAAACAAGCTTCCAAACAATAACATTAAATGTTTGATTATGTTAATTGGATAAACAATTTTGGATTAAGGAAACAAGCAAATATGTGTATAGGTGATTTGCGAAAGGAAAATGGGTTCTAATTTTCTTGTATGCAAAAGATATGTTGCTCGATGAAACTAACATAGAACTAGTACAAATGACATATTAAGTTTTAACTAAAAATCATGATTTTAAAGATTTGTGAGATTTCAATGTAATTCTAAAAATAGCAAACCACACCATCTGAGGGTCACCTGTCAATCCACCCCGGTGCTCATATGAGAGGTCAATTGCATAATACTAATAATATTTTGGGTATGTCAATCCGCCCCAAGGCTCATATTAGATGTCAATTGTATAACACTAACAATATTTTGGGTATAGAATTTCACTCCTCAACTACTAACCTCTCATCGGGACCAATGATCTAGAAATAATTACCCTCATAGATAACAATAACTTAACGATATACGATACTCACTGTATTGAAAAGAGTTTTAAAAGGTTTGTATAAATTTGATTGATTAGCTTTTGATATATTTTGTGTAAAAAAACATTTAATTATTAATAGTCAGAATATACACCAAAAATGAGTATGCTAATGTTATCGGTAGCCAGGATGGAACATGAATATTAAGAAAATTAAGCGGCCAAAATCAAAATTTATATTTCAAAAGATTACGCGATATCGACATACAAACAAGATAAAAATTATGTTAGAATATTATTCTTATTGAATTATATTTATATTTATATTTTTTGTTTAACTATTTTTTAATCTTCATTGTCATAGTGTTGTTGTAAACTATTGTTGTTGATGATGTAAAGCAAATAGCAAAACACTTTAAAAAACCCCTTGTTTATTGTTATTTATACAACTGATATCCTATAGTATTTAAAGGATATATTCATGACTATTGGATTAATGAGCATGAAAATTTAGTTCGATTTCCATACATAGTAGGTTGCAGCGTACATGTTGGATTAAAGAAACAAACTTTTATTACATATTTCATTATGGCAATTAACAAGGATTGTTGGACTAGCATATTATTGTATACAAGCATAATGCCTTAATTAAGGGACTTGCTAATAT
Organism: Lactuca saligna; assembly: GCF_052625555.1. Classification (NCBI taxonomy): domain Eukaryota; kingdom Viridiplantae; phylum Streptophyta; class Magnoliopsida; order Asterales; family Asteraceae; genus Lactuca; species Lactuca saligna. The sequence goes on along the minus strand of NC_136418.1, from coordinate 10,244,422 downwards.
ATTTACCCTAATGCACAAATCCATTTCCACCAATATATGTGAATTTGTGAATTGTAATAGTGCGGCTACACAATCGAGGGCATGTAATCCTATCTAAAATGATAATTTTAGAGATAGTATAATAACGTGCATATAGTTTAATATTCATGAGCTTCTTACAGTCGATTAAGAACATGACAATGCCCTCTTAGAGAAAGGATTTTAAGGAAAACTGATTGAGAGTTTACAAAATAATATAAGACTAGTCGGTTTGGATACTAGAAAAATAAAAAAATTTGTTTTTGGTGGATCATAACGATATATTGCATATGCTGCAAAAGAACGTTGTGAGCATATACATGGATGCCACAATGACCTTTTTCATGACTTTTCAAAAGGACATTATGTCTATTCATATGACAATTATGACATGTGACGTTGAAAAAGCAAAAACAAATCCTTTGTTGACTATTATGAAGGGTCACAACATTTGCAAAATATTATGAAAGTTCGAGAATAGATTTTTCTTCGCTGTTGAACATTTACGATGAATCTATATAAACAATGATTAATTGTGTTTTATTGTTAAAACTCCTTTTGATCTTTATAGATTTTTGAGAATCCAAAAATTAACCTTTTTTTAAGGGGTCTTAACAATCGTGTTGCTATATAAACACATATATTCAAGCCTCTAAATACTTGCCAATGCAATTCTACATTTTTTGCTTTATTATATATTTTGAAGCAATTTCCAAAAAAACATGAGCATGATGTTTTTCGCTAAAACGTCTTGAAGCAATAAGCACTAGCGATTTAATTTGTATTCTATCCACACATAAAACCTGGTAAACCACTTAACATGTCCTCCATATTAATATAAACACATTACATAAATTTTAAATTAATTTCATAGATTTTCCCAAAAATAAATTGATAACGTTGTCATGTTACAGGAAAGTTTATTCATGGGAACCAAATGTTGGTCTTTATGAAAGTTTTCAATTAGTTTCAACAATACCTACTTCAAAATAATAAATTAAAACAACTTTCTGTCCAAAAAATATGTCAAAGAACAAAGAGGTACCAAAAACGTCAGAGATTATTTTCCCATTGGAGAACCTTCCGGTTGGTACTCCGCCCATAAAATCCTTTCCATATGGAAGAAAGTTGGCCTTGAACATAGTGTCGATGTAGTTATTATTCCCAGTATCAGCATAGGAATCCCCAAATACTAGGATTGCTGGCACTGAGAGAATTTCTTGCATATTTTTTTCATCGCTTAGGTTGCATAAACAAAGAAACACATACAGAGAAATGAGAATGAACTTAGCAACTAAAAGAAGCATTTGAAAATATTTGAATAGTTATCAAGACCAAAATATATAAATGAAGAAAATGTGTAGCATCATGCCATCTGTGATCTATATATATACTAGAGAACTAAACACTTAATGACTAATATTTCAAGAGTATTTGTGGATCAGTTTCAGCCACGTTAGACATTATATATGTCGGCCGGTTAGAAAAACATGTTTTCTTTGTTTCATTATTTTCATAAAAATTGAGATCCTTGCTCCACGTGAAAGGTACTTTTATAATCTTTTCGTAAAGTTTAAGAATCATAGTACTTGTGTAAATTAAATAATTTTTTTCTAAATGTTACCCATAAAATAAAAACCTGCTATTTTCTTGGAAGTCTATGAATTTTTTTATGTTCATTTGGATTACTAGTGTGCTTACAAAGTGATCTGGGTTTCCAAACAGAAATCAAATTTTAATCTTTATTACATACAAGAGACGTGTTCAATAGGGCGATAACAGTCGTCTCATAAAGTATTTTCATTGTTGCTAAAAACAAATAGCAATGAGTGCCTTTGAAATGAGTTTCCTCTTAGAAGTGGCGTTAATACTTTCTTTTGAGGTGACCTTGATATCTTTGCTGAAAGTCATTAATATTAACGACAAAATTTTGTCTAACGTCCAAATTTAAAACCAAAATTTTCATTCAAAACCAGGTCAAATATTAAAAAAAATAAAAATAAAAATAAAAAAATAAAAAAATAAAAAAAAAACTTTTCTAAAATAATAATATAACATCCTTCTACCTTAAAATAATAGGGTTTAAATAGAGTTGAATTACAAAGCCAACGAACGTCAAATAATAATAAAACTTCGATGCGAATATATAGTTACATTGTGCACTTCCCTCAATCAACCTAAAAAACATTTAAATTAACATCGTAGGTATAAGCTTCGTGAAATCTCCAGTATACCATATATTCCACCCTACATACAATGCATACAAACAAAAACTATCTTATCGATCATACCATATATATATATATATATATATATATATATATATATATATATATATATATATATATATAAGTCCAAACCAATAATCCTAAAATTAGGGTTTTCCAAACCCTAATTAGGTTCCCAACCCATTACAATCTGACTAGGTCCAAAAGCTAAGTCCTTAGGCCCATTAGGGCTTCATTGGGCCCACTAGGGTTTCATTAATCGGGCACCACTCACTACCTCCTCGGGTAGTGGTGGTCAATGGTGGCTCGCGGTGGTGGTGGTTACGGGTTTTCTTTCCATTATACCATCACAATTACAATTTATAACACCATTTCCAATAACACACACACACACTAAGCTAAACATACACACACACACACACCCTTGTGGTGGCTGGTGGTGATACAAGGTGGCAGGAGGTGGAAATCGCCGCCTCACGGCGGTGGTAATGTCGTTTCTTGATTTCCATGGCGAGATACACCCACAAAATGAACAAAATACCATGTTACCCACAGATACATGCAACATGGAAGCTGGAACGCACGCTACATTCTCCCTCGGGGTAGTGGACGTTGACCGGAGCAGCAAGAATGAGCCCCACGGGCGGCGACAGTCGGCTTGATTCCTTGGCGGTTGTTACTTGACACATGCGATGTGCTTGATGGTGAATAAAATGAAAATAAGAAGAAGATGAGGCGCGTACTCAAGTCCCCCGTCGGTAGCTCCGTCTACAACAGCTTGGCAGTAAGCTTCGTCAGCATCCATGGAAGGAGGTGGCGGTGAACGCTGGAGGGCAGTCCATGAGCAAACGACGACAACAACATGTGTAGTTCACTTCCCCGGTGTTAGGATGGACACGAGGGGATTGCTCCGGTGGTTTCCGACTTCACTAGAAAAGGTGGCGGCGGTTGAAGATGGAGAGGATGGCGGCTGCTTATTACCGCTAGGGTTAGGGTTTCGCATATGTAATAAGGTGACGGGTTTAATACCCATATCCCATCCAACCTCCATATGATTTTTACACATTCAGTCCCTCCTTGTATTATTCCTTTCGAAACAAGGCCACAATTTAACCTTTTAACCCTACCTCCTGAAACCCTTTACAAATCAAGTCCAAAATGTTACCAATCAGCCCCTGCCTCCACAAATCCTTACATAATACGTCCCAATAATACCAAACACCCCCTGACTTCTAAAATCCTTTGTGAAACAAGTCCCAGAATTACACTTTAACCCCCCAAATAATCCAAATTATAACATTCGGCTCCCCCAAACCAACAATCCACTAAATAATATGGATTTAGTGCGACTATTCGTTCATCAATTTTATCTATTTATTTATTAAATAAACAGAATGTTACAGACATCATTATGGAATGAAAGGTAAGTTTTGTTGGAATGAGGTCCAAGCAAAACATAATGACACAATCTACTACAAAATAAGAATACACTACTTTAGAAGTTGAATTCAAATATGATTGGATCATTGAAAAAACTATGTTGATTTCTGCCATTCAAGGATCACATAGATATCTTTGTGACTTCGAGAGTATACTTAATCAAGCTAAGAGACTATATGTCACGAAAGAACACCAATCATATTCTCCAAATTAAATATGTAGATGATAGTATTCACATAATTCATACAAATTAAATTTTGTTTAATCCATTGATAAAGTTATTCTTTTGAGCTAAGTATGAATGGTCACACTTTAGCTATAAGACTTTATTATTCTAGAAATGGTTTTTTGATTTGGATTTAGTATTTGGATATTGGAACATTATAACAACAACTATTAGATAATGTTATGATATATTGGGATATAGTCATGACATTTATACTTGTTGTGTTTTATATTAACATGTTTGATCCACGAATAATGTTATTATTCTAAAGGTTCATAGTCGGTTATAGTTATGGGATCAATTATGAAGTATGACTAATATGAATTGGATTGGTTGACTCTCACTAGATGAAAGTAGGTAAGTGGTTGTAACCAAGTTTCATAGGTACTTGTCAGAGAACTAGTATTGAACTGACCCGCATCAAGATCATCTCATGGATCGTTATCGTGAATGATACTTGATTAAAAGGTACTATCTTTGTATCCTTAACACCTGAGATACATAGTGGAACTTAAGTGTAGGAGTACTATGCTTTGATAATGGTCAAATGTTGTTCCTTAACCGAGCAATTATAAAAGTAATTTTCAGGTATGGTGTGAACTATACAAAAGGCTTATGTAGTCAAGATGGGATTTGTTCCTCTTATGTGTTGAGAGTTAGACATATAAGGCACCTTACCAAAAGTTGAACATCTAATGAGATTGATCATGATCTGAATCTCATGTTCAACATGATGTCTGTAGCAAAGGGATAACTGATAAACTTACCTTATACACCAATTGTAGCTTTGAGCATTTTGGGAATTGGGCGTTGATAGAATGGCACAAACAGCCATATGGTTTTAGGACAGTTAAATTTTGCTAGATGTTCACCACTATCTATATCAGTCTAATATAAGTATTGCGCAAGTGGGAGATTGAAAGATCTAGTATTCTCACTAGTCATATTAAAGTGATATTGCTAAATAACATATGATACTAATGGGTCACACTAACAACAACTTGATACAATTGATTATTTATTAGAAATTGATATTAATAAATATTCAATAAAACTCTTATAATTAAATTGGAAATTATTTGTTTCATGGAAATAATAATTTTCATTAGCAAGTAACATTATATTATTTCATATGGTATGAATTAATAAGTCATGCACAAAATTTTGGACTAGCTGAAAACCTTTTTTCTTTTACTTAAAAGACAAAGTTTATATTTTATAAACCTTGAGTTTATAAAATTTAAACCAACATTCTTCTTCTTTATGCAATTTTCGAGATTTGCATAAAAAGAAGAAGTGTATGACTTGTTTAATCATGCTTTAAAGGCATGGGAGACATGCTTATGAAAATGAGGACAAGTTTGCTTAAAGTTCTAATGACTAATAGTTAATACCTTCGCTTTTTGCATATATATATATATATATATATATATATATATATATATATAAGAGGGCTTTCACTTGGCTAGTTGCTCATTCTCTTCCTTTGAAGCTTGTGGCCGAAAGTCCTTTCTTCTCCCTCATTCTCTCTTGTTTTATTGAGAACACTTGAAGATTACTTGCATTAATACTCTCTTGAAGTTCATACTTTGGTTATGAACTATAAGCTTAAGGGTTTAAGAGTTTTGGACTAGCATCCACATCAATTTGAGTCATTGTTGGTGACTTAAAGGTTTCACATTCTTCATCAACTTCCAAGCCTCCCAAGAGAACCCAAAGAACTATCCAGCTCTTCTTTAGTTGGTATCTAAATATTTCTCTAACATGCAAGAAGATCATTGATGGGTATGAAATGTTTATGTTATTTCAAAATTAAAGTCTTCGGTTGCTATAGTTTTTCTAGTTTATGAAACTATTTTTTAACTAAAACCCAACAACTTATTAACTTATCAGTTTTTTAAAATTTTAAATCTTAAAGTAATTACTAAACTCAACTACCTTATTAACTTATTAGTTTTTTTTTAAAAAAAATTGTTAAAATAAATACTTGGTAACGTGAAAATGTTTTTATAAATAATTTTTTGCTGCAGCTTTCAAAAAATCATCATAACTTTTTGAAACATCTTACAATATTGTAGCACCATAAAATTTACGCCAAATTTAAACTTTTAATACTACCAAAAGAGTCAAATAGTAACTGTTTTTACAAAACATTTCCAATTCTTTTATCATCAGAGTGTCCCAAAATAAATCATGAGGATGAGGAGCAGTACGGTCACGCCTTCGCCTTCCCTCGCTCTCCTGAAGTACCTGAAACAATAAACTAAAAACTTTAAGCCCGAGGGCTTAGTGAGCTACCCCCAATATACCAATACTACACTGGCAGAAACCATAGCCATAACGATAAATCAAACAGCATACATACTGGGCCATCGGCCGGACTCGTCCGCCCTACTGGGCCTACAGTCTATCTGTATCTATCTCGAGCCTTTGGCATGACTGGTCCGCCGCGTGGGCCTACAGTCTCCCCGGACCGCTCAGAGGGTGTGTTGGCCTTCAACACAAAGCAGGACCGCCTCAACCCAACTAACCATGTACGCATACTATCATATACTCGCACATACACATAGCAACATATCTATCTCATTTACCATCAATCATAGAGTCTCACTCGTAACTAGAGCGTTGACCTAACAGGTCACTAACATACCAATCCTTACAGATCATAAAAGCATAACATACTATCTATACTTATTTCGATATAACAGATCTGTAACAACGCAAATTTTCAAATAAATTTTTCATTTTAAATAAAGTGAGTTCATTCAACCAATAATATTTATTTCATGTTTCAAAACAAATACACATGTAAAATCCCCAAGATCTCAAATAGCAGCAGTGTGTATGCATCATGTCGGCGCCTTCCCACGGTCCTCGCTAGTACCTGAAACACATACATAACAACTTGTAAGCATAAATGCTTAGTGAGTTCCCCAGTATACCACTTACACATATACGCCTTTCCAGGCCCGGACCTTCCGGTCCACAGTACAATGCCTTCCGGCCCATATGATAATCGCCTTCCGGCCCATAAGATAATTGCCTTCCGGCCCATAAGATAATTTCCTTCCGGCCCATAACATGATTGCCTTCCGGCCCGTAAACATTTTGCCTTCCGGCCCATAAACATATATAACACATAATACATTTACTCTAACACATATAGTACATATATCATATATCATACCTGACCTTCCTGTCACATAATACATTGCCTTCCGGCCCATAAACATACATAGCATGCATAGCAACTATTCCTTTCAATTATAACATATATACAACACATAACATATCCGACCTTCCGGTCACACAGTCAAACCCTTCCGGGTACAGTATAGTGAGAAGACTCACCTCGTGGTAATGTAAGCTATCAACTCTTGAAACTACTCGCACTCGATCCGCCGATCTGCAGACTCCCTATAATACCATATACCCTTATTAATACTCTTATCATTCAAGACAACTGACCCTAAGAATTTACATGCAGGTCAACTCTGGTCAACGGTCAACTTGACCGGACTCGTCGAGTGCAAAGGCGACTCGGCGAGTCTAGACGTCCTCCCCAATTTTCCCTGTTGTTCTCCTTTCTACTCGTTGAGTATCCCTCTTGACTCGACGAGGTCCTCGTGGAAGAATCGCGGGGCCACCCCGACTCCACTCGCCGAGTCTGAAGAACAACTCGGCGAGTCCCAGTGAATCTTCAAGCTACTCACCGAGTCTGCTCATCCGACTCAGCGAGTCCATGCCATGCAGTCGATCAACTGCTTCCTGAAACACGTATGATCCCGAAATACACACTCATGGGACTATCTGGACCTCTAAACATCCTATTACTGGGGTATAAACACTTGGGTAACAACATAATAATCCATCTAATCATCAAATGGGTTCTATAAACCCTAACTCCATTTACACATCAATCACAGAAGAACGAAATCCGAGATATTACCTGATTGATGCACTTTCTGTGTCTCCAATCCTCAGAACGTGATTCTCTTGCTGTTCCTTTAGCTAAACCCTTCCTCTTCTTGTCTAACAAATCCTTCAAGGTTCCAATAGCCTTCACTCCTGCTCCAGATGCCCACAGACGTTTAGGTTATCCTCAATCGGCCAAAAGACGAGCAATGACGGCCTAAAAGACGTTATATACGATCCAGAACCAAACGGCTAGGGTTTCTGCTGAACAGCATCGACTCGCCGAGTCCATTCTGGACTCGTCGAGTCCAGTCACGAACCCGCGACCAAGTCTGTGATCCTACTCGGCGAGTCTGGCTCCAACTCGCCGAGTCCCATCCAAAAATGCCCCAAATTAGATTTAAAGCAATACCTGAAATTCCGGGCTGTTACAACTCTCCCCCACTAGAACTAGACTTCGCCCTCGAAGTCTCACTCTGCGAATAACTCCGGATGTTGCTCCCGCATCTCACGCTCCGGCTCCCAAGTCATCTCTGATCCTTTCCGATGTTGCCACTGCACCAACACCAGAGGTACTTCCTTGTTCCGCAGAACCTTGATCTTCTGATCCCTAATAGCTACTGGTCTCTCGGCGTAATTCAGGCTCGCATCCACCTGAATATCCGCTAACGGAACCACCGCTGATTCATCGGCTATACACTTCCTCAACTGTGATACGTGAAAGGTATTGTGAATCTGTCCCAACTCTGCTGGCAACTCCAACCGATAAGCTACCCGACCTACCCTTGCAATTACCCAAAATGGACCTATGAACCGGGGCCCCAACTTGCCCCTCTTTCTGAACCGGATCACTCCCTTCCAAGGAGAAACCTTCAGGAGAACGAAGTCGCCAACCTGGAATTCCAGCTCGGACCGGCGTCTGTCCGCATAACTCTTCTGTCGACTTTGGGCGGTCAATAATCTCTGCCTAACCTGCTGAATCTGCTCTGTCGTCTGGAGTACGATCTCTGTACTGCCCATCACTCTCTGACCCACCTCTCCCCAGCAAATGGGGGTCCGACACCTCCTACCATACAACAACTCAAAAGGTGGCATACCAATGCTCGAATGATGGCTGTTGTTGTAGGAAAACTCTGCCAAGGGTAAATACGCATCCCAGCTACCCCCGAAGTCTAACACACACGCTCGAAGCATGTCCTCCAATGTCTGAATCGTCCGCTCGCTCTGCCCGTCGGTCTGGGGATGGTATGCGGTACTAAAATGCAGTTTAGTACCCAGCTCCTCATGAAATTTCTTCCAGAACCTGGAAGTGAAACGTACATCACGGTCTGAAACAATCGAGATCGGCACTCCATGCCGAGATACTATCTCTCTCACGTATAACTCCGCCAACTTCTCCGCTGATGAACTCTCGCTAATGGCAAGGAAGTGTGCACTCTTCGTCAACCTATCCACAATCACCCAAATTACATTGACTCCTCTGGCAGTTCTCGGCAATTTGGTGATGAAATCCATCGTAATCTGTTCCCACTTCCACTCAGGAATCTCCAAGGGCTGCAACTTACCATGCAGTTTCTGGTGCTCGGCCTTAACCCTACGGCAGGTCAAACACCTCTCAACGAACCAAGCGACGTCTCTCTTCATGCAAGGCCACCAATATTCCTTTCTCAAGTCCAAATACATCTTCGTAGCACCGGGATGGATCGAGAATTTCGATCTATGAGCCTCCTCCATCAAAGTAGCACGCGTACCGCCCACGAATGGTACCCAAATCCGACCCTGAAACGTCAGAAGTCCACGTCCATCCTTAACGAACTCCGAAACTAACCCAGCGACCCGCTCTTTCTTCTGCATTTCGGATCTCACAACCTCGGCCTGTGCCCCACGAATAGCATCTAATACCGGAGTCATCACCGTCAGTCTCAGACATACGTCTCGCAATGGAGTGCTCTCCACCCTACGACTCAATGCATCGGCTACCACATTAGCCTTGCCTGGGTGGTATAGGATCTCACAGTCATAATCCTTAACCACGTCCAACCATCTCCTCTGACGCATATTTAGGTTGGGTTGATCCATCAAATACTTCAAACTCTTATGGTCCGTGTATATAGTACAACGAACCCCGTACAGGTAGTGACGCCATATCTTGAGAGCGAACACCACTGCCCCCAACTCTAAATCATGTGTGGGATATCTCGCCTCATGAGGCTTCAGCTGCCTCGACGCATAAGCTATCACATGACCTCTCTGCATCAACACAGCACCCAGTCCCGAAATCGATGCGTCGCAATATACGACAAAATCCTCCATCCCTTCTGGGAGAGCTAACACCGGGGCTTCGCACAATCTCTGACGAAGTGTCTCGAAGGAAATCTGCTGCTCGGGTCCCCATGAGAATGTAACACCCTTCCGGGTTAACCTAGTGAGCGGTACCGCGATCTTGGAGAAGTCCCTAATAAACCTCCGATAGTACCCCGCCAACCCAAGGAAACTCCTGATCTCGGAAGGTGACTTCGGTGCCTCCCAAGTCATCACTGCTTCCACCTTGGCCGGATCGACCAATATCCCTGCCTGATTAACAACATGTCCAAGAAATTGGACCTCCCGCAACCAGAAGTCACATTTGGAGAATTTTGCATATAGCTTCTCCGACCTCAGTACCTCAAGGACCTCCCTCAAATGTCTCTCATGCTGCTCTCTAGTTCGTGAATATACTAGGATGTCGTCGATAAATACAATCACAGACCGATCCAGCATCGGCCTGCATACCCTGTTCATGAGGTCCATGAACACTGCCGGGGCATTGGTGAGCCCAAAAGGCATCACCACGAACTCGTAATGCCCATACCGCGTCCTGAATGTTGTCTTCTGGACGTCCTCATCCCGCACTCTTACCTGATGGTACCCTAATCTCAGATCGATCTTGGAAAACCAAGATGCCCCTTGCAACTGATCGAATAGATCATCGATCCTCGGTAACGGATAGCGGTTCTTGATCGTCACCTTGTTCAACTCCCGGTAATCAATACACATCCGATGTGAACCATCCTTCTTCTTGACGAATAGAATCGGTGCTCCCCACGGCGAGCTACTCGGCCGAATAAATCCCTTCCCCAGCAACTCCTGGAGTTGCGAGGACAACTCTTGCATCTCTAGAGGTGCAAGACGATAAGGCACCTTCGCAATAGGCGCAGCCCCCGGAATCAGATCGATACCAAACTCCACTTGCCTCGCAGGAGGTACTCCCGGCAAATCCTCGGGAAAGACATCTGGAAACTCGCGCACCACTGGTACCTCCTCCACTGACCTCGGTCTCTCGGAAGCCTCCTGCGTATCCATCACATACGCCACAAAACCCTTACATCTCTGCTGTAGACATTGTCTCGCCCTAGCGGCCGAACAAAAAGCTGATCCCGAACGGGTACCCTCGCCATACACCGTAAGAACTCCCCCACTAGGGTCTCGTATAGTCACCAGCTGGCGCTCACAGTCGATGACGGCGCTGAATCGGCTCAGCCAGTCCATGCCCACGATGACACAGACATCTCCCATCGCAATAGGAATTAGGTCAATCGGAAATGCAACCCCAAAAATCTCTAGCACGAATCCCCGAAGAACTTCCGTAGCACAAACCACCCTCTCGGCCGCTATAGAAACGCTCAGGGGCCGACTTAACGGCTCACGACTAATGCTGATATGCTGACTAAAAGCTAAAGATACAAAAGATCTACTCGCACCCGAATCAAATAACACAAGAGCAGGCATAGAGTTCAAAAGAAAAGTACCTACACATATATTAACATAAGCATAACATTTCAACTTTAAATAAGTACGCGAATTACAGTATACCTGCCACAACATCGGGTGCAGCGCGGACCTCCTCCGCAGTCAGCTGAAAGGCTCTCCCGCGAGCCCTCGGAGCCTCGACCTTCGCCGGTCGTGTCTCGGTAGTCCTGGTAGTAGGTGTAGATCCCTGACGAAGCTGCGGGCATTCGGCCTTCCGATGGCCTGTCTAGTTGCAATGAAAGCAAACCATAAACCCCTTAGGACAATCCCTGGCAATGTGTCCTTCCTTGCCACACTTGTAGCAACCACCCGCTCTACACGCCCCCTCATGACTCTTGCCGCACTTTCCGCAAGTGCGGCCCTTCGAACCTCCCGTCCTCGAATCAGCGGACTTGAACCGCTTGGCTGCCGGCTGAGACTAAGCCGGTCGCCGGTCCACCTGCCGAGACTTGGCCTCCTCCCTGGCCTGAGTCTCCAACTCGATCTCGCGCTTCCTGGCATTCGCCTGAAGCTCAGTGAAAGTACGATAGGTGGAGTTTGACACAAACTCCCGGATATCCCTCCTTAACACGCCCAAGTACCGGCTCATCCGTGACTGCTCTGTAGACACCAACTCGGGGCAGAACATCGCCCTCTCATGAAACTTCCGTGTAACCACCGCAACGGAATCAATACCCTGCTTAAGGGTCAAGAACTCCTGGATCAATCTTTCCCTCTCCACTGGGGGAACGTACTCTTCCCTGAACATCTCAGTAAACCTCTCCCATGTCACCGCTGAAATCTCCGCCTGAGTGAAGTTCGCCGTCACGAACTTCCACCAATCCTTCGCTCCCAGACGGAGCTGGTTCAAGGAGAACCGTACCCTCAGGTGCTCCGGGCATGAACAAGTGTAGAAGCACCCCTCAATATCGGCGATCCACCTCATTGCAGCAATCGGATCCTGCGTCCCATCGAACTCAGGGGGTTTCGTGTTGCTGAATTCCCGGAATAGCAACGAATCACCCCCTTGCGGCCTAGCAGCGGCCACAGCTGCGGTAGCGGCAGCGACTGTAGCTTCAGTCAGTGCGGCGTACCGCTCCTCAAACTCCTCCATCAGGGTGGTCTTAATGGACCCAAACATCTCCAGGATCTCAGCCCGAACCGCCGCAGCTACCTCCTCCTGAATCATCTGACGAATCTCCTCGTCACTCATACTGCTCGAACTCGCTCCGTGGCGTGTCGTAACCATAATGTCTCTAAAATATAACATAAGATTATCAGAGACTCCATCAATTACTGTTGCACTCGATAACGCAACCCTACTCAGTCTCCGACATCCAGGGATTCTTACTTGGGTCGCCCGCCAACCCGGTGTCTTCGGTAGTATGGGCCCAATACTACTGACCACACCGTATCAGCATTCGTCCCAAATCTTCCTCCCCGAACCCCGAATAGTGAGTACTCTACTTTTAATATGCACTACCTACCTGCACGCTACCGAATATCTCATATAAGCAATCTTCCTAGACTAAGGCATCACAAAACAGGCCATTCTAGTCCTATCATGTATACCTAGTCTTCTAGCATGCATAACAATTCATAATTCAGTGCATAACATAACATTGTAAGGTATTCTGGGGATCTTTACCGTTCGGGCGCTGGCTGATCGTACACACTGCTTCTTTCTTGTTTACCACTTTACCATTTATAAAAGTTTATGTATTTATTATTTTTTTTTAAAAGATTTTTCCTCAAATCCTCGGTTTGAGTTCAGTTACACCCGAAGGTACACCCGAATCCCTCAAACCAAGGCTCTGATACCAATTGTAACAACGCAAATTTTCAAATAAATTTTTCATTTTAAATAAAGTGAGTTCATTCAACCAATAATATTTATTTCATGTTTCAAAACAAATACACATGTAAAATCCCCAAGATCTCAAATAGCAGCAGTGTGTATGCATCATGCCGGCGCCTTCCCACGGTCCTCGCTAGTACCTGAAACACATACATAACAACCTGTAAGCATAAATGCTTAGTGAGTTCCCCAGTATACCACTTACACATATACGCCTTTCCAGGCCCGGACCTTCCGGTCCACAGTACAATGCCTTCCGGCCCATATGACAATCGCCTTCCGGCCCATAAGATAATTGCCTTCCGGCCCATAAGATAATTGCCTTCCGACCCATAAGATAATTGCCTTCCGGCCCATAACATGATTGCCTTCCGGCCCGTAAACATTTTGCCTTCCGGCCCATAAACATATATAACACATAATACATTTACTCTAACACATATAGTACATATATCATATATCATACCTGACCTTCCTGTCACATAATACATTGCCTTCCGGCCCATAAACATACATAGCATGCATAGCAACTATTCCTTTCAATTATAACATATATACAACACATAACATATCCGACCTTCCGGTCACACAGTCAAACCCTTCCGGGTACAGTATAGTGAGAAGACTCACCTCGTGGTAATGTAAGCTATCAACTCTTGAAACTACTCGCACTCGATCCGCCGATCTGCAGACTCCCTATAATACCATATACCCTTATTAATAATCTTATCATTCAAGACAACTGACCCTAAGAATTTACATGCAGGTCAACGGTCAACTTGACCGGACTCGTCGAATGCAAAGGCGACTCGGCGAGTCTAGACGTCCTCCCCAATTTTCCCTGTTGTTCTCCTTTCTACTCGTCGAGTATCCCTCTTGACTCGACGAGGTCCTCGTGGAAGAATCACGGGGCCACCCCGACTCCACTCGCCAAGTCTGAAGAACAACTCGGCGAGTCCCAGTGAATCTTCAAGCTACTCGCCGAGTCTGCTCATCCGACTCGGCGAGTCCATGCCATGCAGTCGATCAACTGCTTCCTGAAACACGTATGATCCCGAAATACACACTCATGGGACTATCTGTACCTCTAAACATCCTATTACTGGGGTATAAACACTTGGGTAACAACATAATAATCCATCTAATCATCAAATGGGTTCTATAAACCCTAACTCCATTTACACATCAATCACAGAAGAACGAAATCCGAGATATTACCTGATTGATGCACTTTCTGTGTCTCCAATCCTCAGAACGTGATTCTCTTGCTGTTCCTTTAGCTAAACCCTTCCTCTTCTTGTCTAACAAATCCTTCAAGGTTCCAATAGCCTTCACTCCTGCTCCAGATGCCCACAGACGTTTAGGTTATCCTCAATCGGCCAAAAGACGAGCAATGACGGCCTAAAAGACGTTATATACGATCCAGAACCAAACGGCTAGGGTTTCTGCTGAACAGCGTCGACTCGCCGAGTCCATTCTGGACTCGTCGAGTCCAGTCGCGAACCCGCGACCAAGTCTGTGATCCTACTCGGCGAGTCTGGCTCCAACTCGCCGAGTCCCATCCAAAAATGCCCCAAATTAGATTTAAAGCAATACCTGAAATTCCGGGCTGTTACAAGATCATAATCATATGTAGCATACCATGACAACCGATCTAACCGATCTCTAGCATAACAACCATCCTAAACAGGATGAATTCTAACATAGCAATAACATAACACCCATCCTAAACCAGGATGAAATCTAACATGGCAATAACAAAGCAACCATCTTAAACCAGGATATAAATCATAAAGGGTCGACCTTGGTGTCGTATACCTTATCGATATAGTGAGGATAACCCACCTCGCAGATGTCGATTCGAAATGCAAACTCCAGCTATCGGATCACTTGACACCGGCTCCACCACCTATAACCATAGCACAATGTACTCATAAGTTCTTACTCTTATGAGACATCCCATAACCTCTTAGTGATTCCTGATCAAGGTCAAAACCCTTAGTCAAGGTCAACAGTCCATGTTGACCTCAACTCTCGGAGTACACTCGGCCACTCGCCGAGTCTATGGAACACATTCCAACTCGCCAAGTCATCGGAGTGACTCGTCGAGTTCCTTCGAATCCTGATCAATCCTTAAGGCCACCCGTCGATTTTCCTCCTTGCAACTCGACGGGTACACACGCATGTATATCCTAGGGAAAATCCATCCGACTCGTCGCGTTTTTATTCAACTCGTCGAGTTTTATAGTGATCTTCATCGGACTCGCCGAGTTGTTCATCCAACTCACCGAGTTCAATGACCACCTTCATGTGACTCGCCAAGTTCATTCTTGCAACTCGCCAAGTCCATCCAGCCCTCTTTCCATACATACTTGTTTTGAGCCATGCAGCGGCTCCAAATCACAGATCCAAGCTTGTAGGGCATACTTACCACGTAAAGTTGCAAACTTTACGTGCATGCATGGTTATAAAGGCTCCAAATGTCTATTTTAAGTTCTTAATGGAGCTTCTAGTCCAAGAGGGACTTCCACCACAACCAATACAGAAACTTTATGACTCTAGCATCCAAGGAGGGTCCAGATCTGAAGTTACAACTTCAGATCTAGCCCATAGCTCAACATCCCAACTTGAAAATCCATAAAAAGACCTAGAACTCAATAAAAGGGAAGAAAAGGAAGTAAGAATGGTACTTTGATACCTTCAAACGATGATAGTTGAGGCAAAACCTATTTCCCACTCCATTCTTGCTTCAATTTCCTTTGCACTCTTAGCTTCCTTCCTCCAAGATCCTCTTTTCCAAGCTTCAAACCCACACCAAGGCACACACACACGAATTAGGGTTTCAAGGGCTCTCAAAGACTGAAAGGAGGCCCAAAGGAGGCTGAGGCTCCTTTAAATACGGGTGCAAACCCCGGCATTTAGGGTTTCATTTGCCAGCTCCTACTCACTGAGTCCTAATAGTGGACTCGCCGAGTAGGTCACTAAACAGGTGTTCTCACCCCGCTGCTACTCGACGAGTAGGTCGACCAACTCGTCGAGTAGAGCTTCATCCAGAAATTTGTAACACCCCGAGATTCAGGTACATTTCTTTCATCTTTGTTCTTTATGGATTGGTCATGTTTAGTCCTTGAGTGGAGCTTCTTTTTAGCGAGTGAGTACGTTGGGCATACCAGAGGGGTACGCTACGCCTACTCATGTGCTTAAATTGGACGCGGTGTCGCCAAGGTACGCTGGGTGTACCCAGAGTTACGTCGGGCATACCCAGCCTAGATGCAAAAACCCTAATCCATCTTGTGCACTATTTAAAGGGTGCTAAGGGTCATTTCTCAGCCTCCATGTTAGTGAGTGAAACCCTAAAGAGTTAAAGAGCTGAAGCTGGGGAGTACGTCGGGCATAATCCCAGTACGCGCCGCATACTGGGTGGCGTTCCCCGATCCTGAGATACAGTCGGGTACGTTCAGCGTACACATCTGGTACGCGCAGCGTAACCCAGAAAGTTGACTTTTGGGTTGACTTTTAGGGTATGATCTATTGTGGGGCCTTTTGAGCTGTAAGAGGGGTAAAATGGTCTTTTACCCTTCTGAAAGTGTCATAAGAGGACATAGTCTAGCCTTTGAGAGTTATAATTATTAGGGTATTTATTTTTTATGATTAGGCGGAGCTTAGACCAGCGTTACCGAGGCAGAGATTACCGAGATACCTGAGGTGAGTTTTCTCACTTTACTTTACCTAGTGTGGTAACAGAGTTATGTGATAGAGTATTTTAGAGTTATATGCCAGTGTAATTGCATGTTATTTATGTGTTATGATTTATTGTGATATGTGATATGCATGATTCAGAGTTACAGAGTTAGGACCTTCGGGTCCACAGAGTTAGGACCTTCGGGTCCACAGAGTTAAGGCTAGAGGGCCCATAGAGAGTTGGGGCTGGAGGGCCCATAGTCTAGCCTTTGAGAGTTATAATTATTAGGGTATTTATTTTATATGATTAGGCGGAGGTTAGACCAGCGTTACCGAGTCAGAGATTACCGAGATACCCAAGGTGAGTTTTATCACTTTACTTTACCTAGTGTGGTAATAGAGTTATGTGATAGAGTATTTTAGAGTTATATGCCAGTGTAATTGCATGTTATTTATGTGTTATGATTTATTGTGATATGTGCTATGCATGATTCAGAGTTACAGAGTTAGGACCTTCGGGTCCACAGTGTTAGGACCTTCGGGTCCACAGAGTTAAGGCTAGAAGGCCCATAGAGAGTTGGTGCTGGAGGGCCCCACTGAGACACATAGACCTGAGGGTCAACAGAGTTACAGCCTCGAGTGGCTATTATGTGTTAGAGTGGTATATTGGGGAACTCACTAAGCATTATGCTTACAGTGTTATGTGTTATGTGTTTCATGTACTAGTGATGATCGCGGGAAGGCACCAGCATGATTCGTACACACGCACACCGGAGTTTATGTATTTTGATCTGGGGTTTTGTACTGATACAATGTTGACACAATGTTTTTATTTATGATTACAAATAATATTTTATGGTTTTCAAAAGTGAAAAATTGTTTAAATTTTTAAGGTGTTACAAGTTGGTATCAGAGCCTTGGTTTGAGGGATTTGGATACATCTTCAGGCGTATTTGAACTCAAACTGGGGATTTGAGGAAATTTTTAAAAAAAAAGTAAAAAGAGTCTTGAGACAAATAGAGCAGAGTTGTGTGTACGATCAGCCAGCACCCGAACGGTGATTTCCCAAAATACCCTCATAATAAGTAAATACCCTCATAATAATTGATTATCAGATATGTTATGTTATGCTATATGATGAGTTATGATATGCATGCTAGAGTAGACTAGGTATTCTTATTAGGACTAGAGTGGCCTGATATATGGTGCCTTAGTCTAGGGGTTTTGCTGCTAGAAATGCTTAAGAGTAATTTAGATAGCAGCGAGGTGCTTATGAGAGATTTGCTAGTGAGTAGCACATGATAAAGAGAGTAGAGTAATTGGGATTTGGGGCTCAAGGAGGAGGACTTGGGATGAATGTCGATGCGATATGGACGGTAGTATTGGGCCCGTACTACTGAAGATATCGGGTTGGTGCGGAGTCCAAGTAAGAATCCTTAGGGAACTAAGGAACAAGTAGGGTGGAGTTATCGAGTGTGATTATACTCAAAGGGGTCTCTAATATTATTATGTTGTATTTTAGAAGGAGACCATGGTTGGGACACGCCACACACCAGAGAGTAGTAGCATGAGCAAGGATGAGATTCGTAGGATCATTCAGGAGGAGGTGGCTACGGCCATCATGGCGGAGATACCAGAGATGTTCGGGTCTATCAAGACCACTCTGATTGAGACATTTGATGAGAGATATGCTGCTCTTTCTGAGGCTACTGTTGTTGCGGCCACTGCAGCTATAGCTGCGACGAGACGGCAAGGTGGTGATGCGTTGCTGTTCCGGGAATTCAGCAACATGAAACCACCAGAGTTCGATGGGACCCAGGACCCGATTGCAGCGATGAGATGAATATCAGACATGGAGGGATGTTTCTTTACCTGCTCATCACCTGAGCATTTGAAAGTTCGGTTTGCACTGAACCAGCTTCGCTTGGGAGCGAAGGACTGGTGGAAGTTTGTGACAGCGCACTACACGCCTGCTGAGCTTGCTGCAGTGACCTGGGAAAGATTCAATGCTATGTTCCGAGATGAGTACGTTCCCCCGGTGGAAAGGGAATGATTGGCACAGGAGTTTCTGACCCTCAAGCAGGGTACTGAGTCAGTTACAGCAATTACTCGAAAGTTCCAAGAGAGGGTGATGTTCTGCCCAGAGCACGTGTCCTCCGAGTAGGCACGTATGAGCCAGTATTTGAGCATGTTAAGGAGGGATATACGAGAGTTCGTGGCGAACTCATTGTACTGGACATTTGCTGAGCTTCAGGCAAATGCCCGGAAGAGGGAAATAGAGTTAGAGACCCAAGCCAGGGAGGAGGCTGAGTCTCAGGGAAAGGATCGACGGCCAGCTCAGTCTCAGCCGGCAGCCAAGCAGGCCAAACCCGCTGATTCGAGATCTGGGAACCAGAAGGGCCGCACTTGTGGCAAGTGCGACAAGAGCCACGATGGGATATGCAGAGCGAGGTCTTGCTACAAGTGTGGCAAGGAGGGGC
Source organism: Lactuca saligna (assembly GCF_052625555.1). Lineage (NCBI taxonomy): Eukaryota > Viridiplantae > Streptophyta > Magnoliopsida > Asterales > Asteraceae > Lactuca > Lactuca saligna. The sequence goes on along the minus strand of NC_136418.1, from coordinate 10,224,808 downwards.
ACATGGCCAAGGATTGCCCCAAGAGTTTTACAGTCTGTTTTCATTGAAACCAGACTGGACACAGGAAGGCAGAGTGTCCACAGTTGTCTGGGTCAGTGCAGGGAGCATTTACGTGATCAGCCCCTGCTGCGATGAGAGCTGCGAATGTTCATCCTGCGAAGGTCGAGGCACCGAAGACACACGCGAGAGCCTTCTAGTTGACTACGAAGGAGGTCCGTGCAGCGCCCGATGTCGTGGCGGGTATGTACTCTTTCATGTATTCTTTTGTATTTTGTGATATTGTGCTTATATTATGTTATGCGTAGGTACTTTCCTTGTGAATTCTATACCTGCTCTAGTGTTATTTGACTCATGTGCGAGTCGATCTTTTGTATTGTTGACCTTTAGCCGACACATCAGTATTAGTCGAGAGGTGTTGAGTCGACCTCTGCGAGTTTCCATAGCGGATGAGAGAGCGGTGTATGCCACCGAGGTGAATTGTCACACCCCCGAACCAGACGGCGGAAACGTCCGGGGGCTGTCGTGACTCAATTGAATACCATAACATTGAATATATATGAAACATAACAACATTCGTCACCATTCATCAACATAGTACAACCAGTAGTGTTTACATATCATACATTGTTTAAACATTACATTCCCCAAAAATTAAGTTGTTCAATTCATACAAAAATAAACCGCAACCGTCACTGGATATGATTTCCCTCGATTCACTGGTTCCCTGAGAATACAAGTATTTTGAAAAACGTTAACATATGAAATGTTGGTGAGTTCATAAGTAGTGTTTAAAATCGAATGTTTGTATTGTTTGAAAAACCACCAGAAAATCCGATATTTTCTGAAAAGGAAAGCTTTAAAAAAAAAGGTTTGTGAAGATCCATAGGTATGCTTTGCTTGTTTCTATACTTAAAAAAAAATGTTCATTGAAGTTGTATGCTTTTCGAATTTGTGTGTATTGAAAACCCTAGGAAAACCCGATGTTCTCCTAGTTCCTTGAATTACGTGATGTTACATTGAAACCATTGCATAGCGTATAGTGTCAGTCCCAGGCGACGTTGGAAGGTTTTCGAGCAGGATTATTTACTACAAACCCGCGTTACACAAACGCCCAGTTTATAGTTATACTAACGACTCCGAAGGCGTCGTCAGTACTAATCGCGTTATCCAATCGCCCTGACTAGGTGAAGTCCCACATCCGAAGAGAAAGAGGTCACGAAGACCCCGGTAACTCCATTAGCCGGTTGGGGATAAAATGTACGAGGGGTCCCAGACCCGCCTCGCATGAAATGTAGACCTTACTAGCAAGACCAAAGGACCCTTGGGGACCGGTGGTATACAAGCCATTGAAAGTCCATTTACGTTGTGTCGGATCGGTAAAACCCAACACTCCGTAAAAAAAATGTCTTCGGGCCTTAAGATCAGGTCATTGGGCTAGCTAGGCTCAACGAACAAGATTTTACACTTGTGGGGCCCAAAGATGGTGCATAGACGTCTGTGCACACTCGCATGTGTATGTATAACCAAACGTTACTTGTATGAATCGTAGTGTTAGTAGTTGTAGATTTTTATTGGCTCGAGACCGAGCCAATTCGTTTAACAACGACTTTTGGTATTGTAATGTATTGTATTTCGTTGATAGTCGTGGTGCCATCATTCGATCAAATTGTGTATATTGAACTAGCCTTGAAATATTCTTGTTTTCAGCCCCTCATCATTTGTAAAATTTACATTTTTAACCCTTTATATTAAATACTTCCCGGTTTAGTCCTTAAACTATTTTTCTTGACATTTTAACACCAAAAATTATTGAAATTAATATTTTTCAACATGTTTTTCATAAAAACAGTTTAAGTTCTTAAAAATGCAGTTTTCACGGTTTTAACCCCTTCTTTTCGCAACTTTTACAATTTTGGCCCAATTTGGAAAATTTTTGCAACTTTGGTCCTTTTTAAATTTAAAAAGCATTTTTAACCTTTGAAAAGGGGTTGGAACACTTATAGTCCACTGTTTTACAGAAAGTTACAGTTTTGGCCCTCCAAAACAGAAAAATTCGCATAATGGGCCTTATTGGGCCGAAAGTTACATTTTTAGCCCATTAAGCTTAAAATTTATGATTTTAGTCCCCTAAATGAGTATATTTCCAGAAATTTACTTATGAAAACTGTTTTGGCACACTTCATCCATCAGAATCTGTGAAATGACGATTTGGGCCCTTATTTTTGCATTTTTCACATTTTAGGCCCAAAATTTGTGTTTTTAACCCAAAGAAATTATTACTAAACTACTTAGCCATTTTTCTTGAAGCACTTTGTGTTTAGAAATATATTTGAAGTAAAAATCATGTAGCACAAGTTATATCTCGGTTTTGATGAGTTTTGAGGCTAGATCCAACATAAAAACACATAAAAGCATACATATAAGCATGGAAATCATACAAGGCATACAAACACATATAGATCTACACTTTCACTTGTATTCCCCCCGCCCCCCCCCCCCCCCCCACAAAACTCATAAAAACAGAAAATAGGGGTATGAAGCTCACCTTGGGGTGTTGGTTCGGTTTTGCAAGGAAAATGGAAGGAAAAATGAAGTGTTTTTGGCCTTGGCTCCCTTTGATGAAGATCTCGAGTTTTGAGATGGTTCTAGGGTGCAAGATCACGATTTTTGCATAGATTAGGAAAGGATTTTGATAACAAAAGAATTTAAACCATAGATCTATGCATAATCTTACCTTAGATGATGATTTACTTGCAAAATCCTCTTGGAAAGTCCCTAATTTTCGAGATTTTTGGAGAGGGGAGGAAGGAGAGTTCTTGAGTGTTCTAGAGAGAATTTGAGATATTTTTGGTGTGTGTGAGAGGGGGTTCGGCCGAGAGTGAGGGAGAAGAGAAGAAGAGATGACTTTTGAAGTGATATGCATGGAGATATGGACTAAGGTGCATGGAAACATGTTGGGTAATAATGAGGTGGCACTTGAAAGTCAACTCCTTCTTGTGTTTGGGCCTTGGGCCGAGAATATGAAGGGAAGAGGGAAGAATTGGGCTTTTTGCCCCTAAGCCCAACATTAGAGGTAGTTTAGGGTATTTATTGGCCTTATAAAATAAAATTGTGATTTTTATGCTTTATTAAGCTAGGTTAGGTTGAATTATGGATCAAAACTTGTGATTTATTTCATTCTAGGTTCTACCTAGCCCAAAATATTGAAATAAACGAATGTGGGTCCAATTAGAGCCCAATTAGGGTCCTAAGCCCATGATAGTCCAATTGGAAGTTCATTGGTCCATTTGGATCCAATAAGGGAGTCCTAGTCCAAAATGGACTTAACAAGAACTTCTAGGGTCTCCAATTGTTTGATGACTACTTGTAGTGCTTGTATATTGTATTTGATTGAAGTTTTTGATTCACATTAGGTTGAATGTATAGATTACATGACACAAAATTTCCAGTTGTGACATCATCCCCCCGTTAGAGGGAATTTCGTCCCGAAATTTTGTTTGAAAGCTAGATTTGAGAATGCTAGAATAGGTGAGGGTACTTCTGCTTCATTTGATCTTCGCGTTCCCACGTGAATTCTGGCCCACGCTTTGCGTTCCACCGTACCTTCACGATCGGGATGCGACTCTGCTTAGTACGCTTCACCTCCCTGTCCATGATTTCGATTGGCTCTTCGACGAACAGGAGATTCTCATTGATTTCGATTTCGTCAAGAGGAATGACTAGGGTTTCGTCTGACAGGCACTTTTTTCAGATTAGAAACATGGAACACGGGGTGTACACCGTTTAGCTCTGCAGGTAGTTGTAGTCTGTATGCTACTGGACCTATTCGGGCGACGATTTCGAAAGGTCCAATGTATCGCGGGTTCAGCTTTCCCCGTTTTCCGAAACGTATAACCCCTTTCCAGGGTGAGACCTTCAACAATACTCGATCACCGACCTGGAATTCTAAGGGCTTTCGCCGTTTATCAGCGTAGCTCTTTTGCCGGTCACGCGATGCCTGTAATCGAGCTTTGATCTGGACAATCTTTTCTGTGGTCTCGCGAATGATTTCCGGTCCCGTTAATGCCCTGTTTGACGTATGTATTCTTGCTAGCTGGGTGTCACCTACTTCAGCCCAACACAACGGTGATCTACATTTACGCCCGTACAGTGCTTCGAAAGGGGCCACCTTAATGCTCGAATGATAACTATTGTTATATGAAAACTCGATCAACGGTAGGTGGGTATCCCAAGACTTTCCGAAGTCTATCACACATGCACGAAGCATGTCTTCAAGCGTCTGAATGGTTCGTTCGCTTTGTCCGTCCGTTTGTGGGTGATACGCGGTGCTCATATCAAGATGAGTTCCCATGGCCTTGTGGAGCGACTGCCAAAAGCGTGACGTGAACCTACTGTCCCTATCCGAGATGATAGATTTCGGCACTCCATGAAGTCTTACAATCTCTCGTAGGTACAAACGCGTCAGCTTCTCCATCTTGTAGGACTCTTTGATGGGCAGGAAATGGGCAGATTTCGTCAGTCGGTCGATTATTACCCATATGGTGTCCAATCCGTCCGACGTCTTGGGCAGCTTGGTCACGAAGTCCATGGAAATCCCCTCCCATTTCCACTCAGGGATTGCCGGTTGCTGTAACAATCCGGAAGGTTTCTGGTATTCCACTTTTACTTTGGCACACGTGAGGCACTTACTAACATAAGTTGCGATTTCCGCTTTCATGTTAGGCCACCAATAGTGCTGCTTAATGTCCAAATACATCTTGTCCGAACCAGGATGAATGGAGTATCGTGTCTTGTGGGCTTCCTTCATAACGATCTCCCTGAATCCTCCGATCTTTGGAACCCAAATACGGTTCATGAAGTAGTATACCCCATTCTCTTTGACTTCCAGGTTCTTCTCCATTCCGCGTAATGCCTCGCTAGTTCTATTTTCCGTTTTCATAGCCTCTGCCTGGACTGATGCAATTTGAGTGGTCAGATGAGACTGAATGGTTATCGAGTGCGTTTTCGCACGGCGATTTGTGTACTCCTTCCGACTTAATGCGTCAGCTACCACGTTGGCCTTGCCTGGATGGTACTTGATCTCGCATTCGTAGTCGTTTAACAACTCCACCCATCTTCGTTGTCTCATGTTCAGCTCCTTCTGATTCAAGATGTGCTGGAGGCTCTTGTGGTCTGTGAAGATGGTGCACTTTGTACCGTACAGGTAGTGCCTCCAAATTTTTAGGGCGAAGACCACGGCTCCCAGTTCTAGGTCATGGGTTGTGTAATTTACTTCGTGCGTCTTTAGTTGACGGGACGCATATGCTATCGCTCTTCCACGTTGCATGAGAACGCAACCTAAACCTTGATTTGACGCGTCACAGTAAACTACAAAATCTTCCGTCCCTTCGGGTAGAGATAGTATAGGAGCGCTACAAAGAGCTTGCTTCAAGGCTCGAAACGCAATCTCTTGTCGGTCTGTCCACTTGAATGGCACACTCTTTTGCGTAAGCAAGGTAAGTGGCTTGGCGATTTTAGAGAAGTTTTGGATGAATCTCCTATAGTAGCCTGCTAGGCCTAAGAACTGACGAATTTCTGTGGGCGTAGTCGGAGTTGCCCATCCTTCCACAGCTTTGACCTTAGAGGGATCCACATGAATTCCATCTTGGCTAACTACGTGACCGAGAAAATTCACGCTCCGTAGCCAAAGCTCACACTTAGAGAGTTTGGCGTAAAGCCTTTCCGATCGCAGCGTCTCTAGGACTTGTCGGAGATGTTGGCCATGTTCCTCTTTGCTTCGAGAATAGACGAGGATGTCATCGATAAACACAATGACGAAGTTGTCCAAGAACGGTCGACAGATTCGGTTCATTAGGTCCATAAATGCGGCGGGTGCATTTGTTAGACCGAAGGGCATTACGACGAATTCATAATGTCCATAGCGGGTTCGGAAAGCGGTTTTAGGGATATCTTCTTCTCGGACCTTGAGTTGATGGTATCCGGACCGTAGATCTATTTTAGAAAAATAGCTAGCTCCTTGGAGCTGGTCGAATAGATCATCGATTCGTGGGAGTGGGTAGCGGTTTTTAACAGTGAGTTTATTCAACTCTCTGTAATCGACGCACATTCTGAAAGATCCGTCCTTCTTCTTGACAAAGAGCACCGGAGCTCCCCATGGCGAGTAACTAGGTCGGATAAATCCCTTGTCCAGGAGCTCACTGAGTTGGCTGGACAATTCCTGCATTTCAGCAGGTGCCAATCGATATGGTGATTTAGCGAGAGGAGTTGCTCCTGGGACGAGGTCGATTCGGAACTCAACCTGTCTCTCTGGCGGTACTCCTGGAAGATCTTCAGGAAACACGTCCGGGAATTCACACGCTACTGGAATGTCTTGGATGTTAATTTCTTCTTTGGTCTTGTCCACTATGTGGGCCAAGAACGCTAAGTTGTTCTTTCGCAGATGTTTTTGTGCTTTGATGCACGAGATAAGACGAAGATTCGTGCTAGGCTTGTCTCCGTAAATTACTAGGGTTTCGTGATTCGGGAGACGAAGGCGAACGGCCTTCTCGTGGCACAAAACCTCAGCATGGTGGGGGCTTAACCAATCCATGCCGATAATCACATCGAAACTCCTAATTGACACTGGCATCAGATCTATTCGTAAGACGTGTTGGTTAAGGGTTAGGGTACATCCAGTGTAGATTTCTCTAGTGGATTCGGTTTTCCCATTGGCCATTTCCACCGTATAGGTTTCATTTAGCTTTTGGGGTTGTTGTTTTAATAAGTGTTTAAACTTCTCGCTTACGAAACTTCGCTCCGCTCCGGTATCAAATAAGATGCATGCATAAGCGTGGTTTAGGAGGAACGTACCGGTCACAACTGCGGGGTCCTGAACTGCATCACTCTGACCCATAGTCAGCATTCTTCCTGCTCCTCTGTTTCCTGAGTTGTTGTTGTTAGGGCAATCTCGACGGAAGTGTCCCGTCCTTCCATACCCGAAACAGGTGTGACTAAGCCCTGCATTGTTGCTACCGGCATTGGTGTTGTTGTTATTGCGGGGGTTGTTGTTGTTCTGATTGTTTCCCTGATTCTGGTTCTGAGAAGGATAAGTCCTGCAGAACTTTGCAGTGTGTCCCCTTCGGTTGCAACTGGTGCAATGGAACTCCCTACATTCTCCTTGGTGATGGAAACCGCACTTGTTGCATTTGGGATGAGTACCGGAATAGGGTCTTGAAGCATTTGTAGCAGCTGAGGCTGGAGCATGTGGTGTGGCTGGAACCGGTGCAGTGACAGCGTGAACTGCCACCGTTTGCTGCTTTTTAGAGGTCTCGGGACCCTGACGCCCCTTCCTCTTGTTGTTCCATCCTTTCTTACTATCACTCTCCTTCTTCTTCTCAGTCTCTACCGGTTTCTCGCCCTTTTTGTGGTTATGATCGTATAGCCTCTTTGCCAATCTCTTCGCACTGTCAAAAGTTTCAAGGTTCGCAGCTATCACATTCCCTTGAATGGGGGATGTCAGTCCCCAAATGAATCGTTCAATCTTCTTTCCCTCTGATGTGATCATACCCGGGCACAACAGAGATAGTTCGCTGAATCTCGATATGTAAGCATCGATGTTCCCATTCTGCACCATGAGATTCCATAGTTCCTGTTCCATCTTCTGTATTTCGCCTCGGGGGCAGTACTCAGCCGTCAACATCTCTTTCATTTCTGCCCAGGGAATAGAGTTGGCGACAGGAAGTGTCATAGCTTCTACATGACCATTCCACCATGTGAGTGCTTGGTCCACAAAAGTGCAGGCCGCGAACTTCACTTTCATCTGCTCGGGGCACTCGCATATCTCGAATACCGACTCTACCTTCTCGATCCATCGCTTCAGGGCGATCACTCCTCCGGTACCGTTGAAAGTTCGGGGTTTAGCGTTCGCAAAATCCTTGTAGGTGCACGTTTTAGTGAGTCCTTGGTTCGCCCCGTTGTTCGAACTTCCAGATCCTTGCCCGTTACCTCCTCCGTTGTTTCCTCGGTGAAGTTGTGCCATCGCTGCTGTGACTGCAGCAGACACGGCTGCCTGGAAAGCAGTGGAGTCAACTTCCGGCGGGGTTGGTTCGGGATTTCCGCGAGTAGCTGGGCGAGGCATCTTTCTGTCACGAAACGGAAAGATGTTGAGTGTACGTGATTTCCGTGAGGTGGCGACTCTACTAACTAGGTGTATGGTACGAACCTAAACGTTACTATCATCAAGCATACAATCCTAACGTCTCAACACATAACAACTGAGAATATCATAGCAAAACACACAAAAGTTTATTAATATTATCCGTATTTAGTACAAGAAAATTTGCTCGTAGGAGCATACATAAGTAACACTAATCCGACAGCATAACGGCTCCATGAGTAGTGTAGTCACTTAAACATAGAGCCGGAGTACATAACATAGTTCCTAATGATCTACTATGATAAGTCTACCCCTAACCGCGAAGAGCTGTGTCCGGAGGTGGTGCCAAAGTCACATGCCGAAATGTTGCGCCAGTAACTGCGCCATCTCTGCCATGTCTCCAATAACCTCATCCCTCTCATGCTCTGTTCGCACCGCCCGAGCTTCCATAGCATACAGCTGTTGTCGCAGTGCGACGACCTCAGCTTCGAGGGAACAGTTCTCTCTTGGGGGGTTCACTGGTGGAGCGGGGTGATCGTGTTGTGCTACGTCCTCATATGGCGGGATGGGGTCCTGGTCCCCAGCCTGACCTTCCTCGTCGTCACTGTCGATTCCTCCAAACTCGTAGTCAGTGTCTACATATTCATCGGGTCCGACATCGTGTGCTTCACCTGGATTCTCTCCTGGCTCATCCACAAGCATCCCGTGAGCTACTAAGGCCTGATAATACTGGATACCCTGCTGCTCCCCCTCCTCCTCTAGCCACCCGTTGTTTCCCTGATTAGGGAAGTAGGGGTCTCCCGGGTGATGAAAGCCAGCCATGCTGTCTGCGCGAGTACGTAAATGCTAACATTATCCTAGGATGCTATGACTATTGTACAGACTAAGCAAACATTCTCTTTTTGGGTGATAAAGGGTATAGTTTTAGGTTCCCTGGCTATCCCGATCTCATCAAGACGTGTGTTAGTTTTACCTTGGAGAGAATGTAGTTGATCAGGCTACATTCACTCCTTGGTATCCCTAAGAACAGTCCCGAATCAACCAAGATACCAGCATTATTGTGTTTGATTCGACGCTAGGTTCTTATCCCTAATGCAAGCAAGTGTGTTTTATTTACTTGTGTTGTTCAGAGTTATGTTAGTCCCTCTTTTTGGTTTATAGTTGCATATCAATGTATGGCTCGACATGCTAGTTCACTATAAACAAAGCTCTGATACCAACCTGTCACACCCCCGAACCATACGGCGGAAACGTCCGGGGGCTGTCGTGACTCAATTGAATACCATAACATTGAATATATATGAAACATAACAACATTCGTCACCATTCATCAACATAGTACAACCAGTAGTGTTTGCATATCATACATTGTTTAAACATTACATTCCCCAAAAATTAAGTTGTTCAATTCATACAAAAATAAACCGCAACCGTCACTGGATATGATTTCCCTCGATTCACTGGTTCCCTGAGAATACAAGTATTTTGAAAAACGTCAACATATGAAATGTTGGTGAGTTCATAAGTAGTGTTTAGAATCGAATGTTTGTATTGTTTGAAAAACCACCAGAAAATCCGATATTTTCTGAAAAGGAAAGCTTTAAAAAAAAAGGTTTGTGAAGATCCATAGGTATGCTTTGCTTGTTTCTATACTTAAAAAAAAATGTTCATTGAAGTTGTATGCTTTTCGAATTTGTGTGTATTGAAAACCCTAGGAAAACCCGATGTTCTCCTAGTTCCTTGAATTACGTGATGTTACATTGAAACCATTGCATAGCGTATAGTGTCAGTCCCGGGCGATGTTGGAAGGTTTTCGAGCAGGATTATTTACTACAAACCCGCGTTACACAAACGCCCAGTTTATAGTTATACTAACGACTCCGAAGGCGTCGTCAGTACTAATCGCGTTATCCAATCGCCCTGACTAGGTGAAGTCCCACATCCGAAGAGAAAGAGGTCACGAAGACCCCGGTAACTCCATTAGCCGGTTGGGGATAAAATGTACGAGGGGTCCCAGACCCGCCTCGCATGAAATGTAGACCTTACTAGCAAGACCAAAGGACCCTTGGGGACCGGTGGTATACAAGCCATTGAAAGTCCATTTACGTTGTGTCGGATCGGTAAAACCCAACACTCCGTAAAAAAAATGTCTTCGGGCCTTAAGATCAGGTCATTGGGCTAGCTAGGCTCAACGAACAAGATTTTACACTTGTGGGGCCCAAAGATGGTGCATAGACGTCTGTGCACACTCGCATGTGTATGTATAACCAAACGTTACTTGTATGAATCGTAGTGTTAGTAGTTGTAGATTTTTATTGGCTCGAGACCGAGCCAATTCGTTTAACAACGACTTTTGGTATTGTAATGTATTGTATTTCGTTGATAGTCGTGGTGCCATCATTCGATCAAATTGTGTATATTGAACTAGCCTTGAAATATTCTTGTTTTCAGCCCCTCATCATTTGTAAAATTTACATTTTTAACCCTTTATATTAAATACTTCCCGGTTTAGTCCTTAAACTATTTTTCTTGACATTTTAACACCAAAAATTATTGAAATTAATATTTTTCAACATGTTTTTCATAAAAACAGTTTAAGTTCTTAAAAATGCAGTTTTCACGGTTTTAACCCCTTCTTTTCGCAACTTTTACAATTTTGGCCCAATTTGGAAAATTTTTGCAACTTTGGTCCTTTTTAAATTTAAAAAGCATTTTTAACCTTTGAAAAGGGGTTGGAACACTTATAGTCCACTGTTTTACAGAAAGTTACAGTTTTGGCCCTCCAAAACAGAAAAATTCGCATAATGGGCCTTATTGGGCCGAAAGTTACATTTTTAGCCCATTAAGCTTAAAATTTATGATTTTAGTCCCCTAAATGAGTATATTTCCAGAAATTTACTTATGAAAACTGTTTTGGCACACTTCATCCATCAGAATCTGTGAAATGACGATTTGGGCCCTTATTTTTGCATTTTTCACATTTTAGGCCCAAAATTTGTGTTTTTAACCCAAAGAAATTATTACTAAACTACTTAGCCATTTTTCTTGAAGCACTTTGTGTTTAGAAATATATTTGAAGTAAAAATCATGTAGCACAAGTTATATCTCGGTTTTGATGAGTTTTGAGGCTAGATCCAACATAAAAACACATAAAAGCATACATATAAGCATGGAAATCATACAAGGCATACAAACACATATAGATCTACACTTTCACTTGTATTCCCCCCGCCCCCCCCCCCCCCACAAAACTCATAAAAACAGAAAATAGGGGTATGAAGCTCACCTTGGGGTGTTGGTTCGGTTTTGCAAGGAAAATGGAAGGAAAAATGAAGTGTTTTTGGCCTTGGCTCCCTTTGATGAAGATCTCGAGTTTTGAGATGGTTCTAGGGTGCAAGATCACGATTTTTGCATAGATTAGGAAAGGATTTTGATAACAAAAGAATTTAAACCATAGATCTATGCATAATCTTACCTTAGATGATGATTTACTTGCAAAATCCTCTTGGAAAGTCCCTAATTTTCGAGATTTTTGGAGAGGGGAGGAAGGAGAGTTCTTGAGTGTTCTAGAGAGAATTTGAGATATTTTTGGTGTGTGTGAGAGGGGGTTCGGCCGAGAGTGAGGGAGAAGAGAAGAAGAGATGACTTTTGAAGTGATATGCATGGAGATATGGACTAAGGTGCATGGAAACATGTTGGGTAATAATGAGGTGGCACTTGAAAGTCAACTCCTTCTTGTGTTTGGGCCTTGGGCCGAGAATATGAAGGGAAGAGGGAAGAATTGGGCTTTTTGCCCCTAAGCCCAACATTAGAGGTAGTTTAGGGTATTTATTGGCCTTATAAAATAAAATTGTGATTTTTATGCTTTATTAAGCTAGGTTAGGTTGAATTATGGATCAAAACTTGTGATTTATTTCATTCTAGGTTCTACCTAGCCCAAAATATTGAAATAAACGAATGTGGGTCCAATTAGAGCCCAATTAGGGTCCTAAGCCCATGATAGTCCAATTGGAAGTTCATTGGTCCATTTGGATCCAATAAGGGAGTCCTAGTCCAAAATGGACTTAACAAGAACTTCTAGGGTCTCCAATTGTTTGATGACTACTTGTAGTGCTTGAATATTGTATTTGATTGAAGTTTTTGATTCACATTAGGTTGAATGTATAGATTACATGACACAAAATTTCCAGTTGTGACATGAATTGTGGTTGTGTACTTGAGATTTTCGGGGTTGAGTTTTCGATAGATTTGGTCCCTATTGTGATGGGGGATGTCTGTGTCATCGTGGGCATGGACTGGTTGAGCAGATTTGGAGCGATCATCTACTACGAGCGACAGTTGGTGACCATGCGGGACCCTAGTCGGGGAGTTCTTACGATGTACGGCGAGGGTACACGTTCCGGTTCAGCATTTTGCTCAGCCGCTAGGGCGAGGCAGAGTCTTCAACAGGGATGTAAGGGATTCATAACGTATGTGATGGACGCGAGGGTTGAGACGGAGAGACTGAGGTCTGTGGGAGAGGTTCCGATAGTGCGTGAGTTCCCGGATGTATTTCTGGAGGAGTTTCCCCCCGTACCTCCTGTGAGGCAGGTGGAGTTTAGTATCGATTTGGTTCCGGGGGCCGCGCCTATCGCCAAGGCGCCCTATCGCCTTGCGCCTCCAGAGATGCAGGAGTTATCCTCGCAGCTTCAGGAGCTGCTGGGAAAGGGTTTTATTCGGCCGAGTAGTTTGTCGTGGGGAGCTCCTATCCTTTTTGTCAAGAAAAAGGATGGTTCACACCGGATGTGCATTGATTACCGGGAGTTGAACAAATTAACGGTCAAGAACCGTTACCCGTTGCCGAGGATTGACGATTTGTTCGATCAGTTGCAGGGAGCATCTTGGTTTTCCAAGATCGACTTGAGATCTGGATATCATCAGGTGAGGGTGCGAGATGAGGATATCTAGAAGACAGCGTTTAGGACTCGTTACGGGCATTACGAGTTCGTGGTGATGCCTTTCGGGCTCACCAACGCACCAGCGGTGTTCATGGATCTCATGAACAGAGTGTGTAGACCGATGTTGGATCGCTCGGTGATAGTATTCATCGACGACATTTTTGTGTATTCAAGATCTAGAGAGCAGCTCGAGGAGCATCTGAGGGAGATCCTAGGGGTCTTAAGATCGGAGAGGCTTTATGCCAAGTTCTCCAAGTGTGATTTCTGAAGAGTTAAAGGGCTGAAGCTGGGGAGTACATTGGGTGTAATCCCAGTACGCGCCGCGTACTGGGTGGCCTTCCCCGATCCTGAGATGCAGTCGGCTACGCTTAGCGTACACATCTGGTACTCGCAGCGTAACCCGGAAAGTTGACTTTTGGGTTGACGTTTAGGGTATGATCTATTGTGGGGCCTTTTGAGCTGTGAGAGGGGTAAAATGGTCTTTTACCCTTCTGAGAGTGTCATAAGAGGACATAGTCTAGCCTCTGAGAGTTATAATAATTAGCGTATTTATTTTATATGATTAGGCGAAGGTTACACCAGCGTTACCGAGTCAGAGATTACCGAGATACCCGAGGTGAGTCTTCTCACTATACTTTTCCTAGTGTGGTAACAGAGTTATGTGATAGAGTATTTTAGAGTTATATGCCAGTGTAATTGCATGTTGTTTATGTGCTATGATTTATTATGATATGTGTTATGCATGATTCAGAGTTACAGAGTTAGGACCTTCGGGTCCATAGAGTTAGGACCTTCGGGTCCACAGAGTTAGGGCTAGAGTGCCCATAGAGAGTTGGGGCTGGAGGGCCCCACTAAGACACATAGACCTGAGGGTCAACAGAGTTACAACCTCGAGTGGCTATTATGTGTTAGAGTGGTATATTGGGGAACTCACTAAGCATTTATGCTTACAGTGTTATGTGTTATGTGTTTCAGGTACCAGTGAAGATCGCGAGCAGGCGCTGGCATGATTCGTACACACGCACACCATAGTTTATGTATTTTGATCTTGGGTTTTGTACTGATACAATGTTGACACAATGTTTTTATTTATGATTACAAATGATATTTTATGGTTTTCAAAAGTGAAAAATTGTTCAAATTTTTAAGGTGTTACAAAATTCTTAATCAATTAATACCTGGGGATCGGGGCATTACAATTCTCCCCCACTTGAACTAGACTTCGCCCTCGAAGTTCACTGAAGAAAACAATGTCGGGTAATGCTCGCGCATTTCCGCTTCCGGCTCCCACATCCACTCGGATCCCCTCCGGTGTTCCCACTGCACCATAACTAAAGGTATTTCCTTGTTCCGCAGAATCTTCTTCTTCCTTTCCAAAATAGCTACAGGCCTCTCCACATAGTTCAGGCACTCATCGACCTGAATGTCACCCAACGATACCACCGCCTCCGGGTCCATGATGCACATTCGCAATTGCGATACATGAAACGTGTTGTGGATCCGGCTAAGTTCCTCTAGAAGCTCTTGCCTATAAGCCACCCTGCCAACCCTAGCAACAATCCTGAACGGCCCGATGTATCGGGAGCCTAATTTTCCCCTCTTCCTGAAACGGATCACACCCTTCCAGAGTGAGACCTTCAGGAGAACCATGTCACCCACCTGAAATTCCAACTCAAATAACCGCTCCCTCGGGGAGTGTCAACACTGGCGCCTCACATAACCGTTGCCGGAGGGTGTCAAACGCCCTCTGCTGCTCTGGGCCCCACCGGAAATCCACTCCCTTCCTCGTTAGACAAGTGAGGGGTACGGCAACCTTGGAGAAATCACGAATGAATCTCCGATAATACCCTGCTAATCCCAGAAAACTCCTGATGTCTGAGGGAGATCTCGGAGTCTCCCACTACATAACCACCTCCACCTTAGCCGGATCGACCAAAATCCCATCCTGGTTAACGAGATGTCCAACTGAACCTCTTGCAACTAGAACTCACACTTCGAGAACTTGGCGTAAAGTCGTTCTCGTCGCAGCACCTCCAACAGCTCCCTGAGGTGCTCCTCATGCTGCTCTCGGGTCTTGGAATACACCAAGATATCATGTATAAACACAATGACCGAGCGATCGAGCATCGGTCTGCAGACTCGGTTCATCAGATCCATGAATACTGCTATCGCGTTGGTGAGTCCAAACGGCATCACCATGAACTCATAATGACCATAACGAGTCTGGAACGCGGTCTTCTCCACGTCTTCCTCCATCACCCTGAACTGGTGGTATCCTGATCTCAAATCGATCTTGGAAAACCAAGATGCACCCTGCAACTGGTCGAAAAGATCATCTATCCTCGGGAGCGGATAGCGGTTCTTCACCGTTAACTTATTCAGCTCCTTATAGTCAATGCACATCTTGTGCGAACCATCCTTCTTCCTGACAAAGAGGGTCGGTGCTCCACAAGATGAGCTACTCGGACGAATAAACTGCTTACCCAGAAGTTCATGCAGCTGAGATGATAGCTCCTGCATCTCTGGCGGTGCCAAACGGTACGGCGCCTTGGTAATTGGGGCCGCACCTGGCACTAGATCAATCCTAAACTCAACCTGCCTCACCGGAGGCACTCCGGGTAACTCCTCCGAAAACACATCAGCAAACTCTCTAACCACAGGGAGCTCTGAAACTGAGAGCTGCTCTCTAACCCGCGTATCAACCACATATGCCAAATAACCAACACACCCGTGCTGAATATACTGTCAAGCCCTGATCCCAACCTGGTGCCCTCACCATATACTACCAGTTCTCCCCCACTTGGGGTTCGAACCACTGCCCGCTGTCCCTCACAGTCGATCATGGCGCCAAAATGGCTAAGCCAATCCATTCCTACAATCACGCATACATCCCCCATGGGGATAGGAATCAAATCTATCGGGAAAGACACCCCGAAAATCTCCAACTCGCATCCTCAATAGACCGAAGAAGTAGAAATCTCGTGCTCGTTGGCGATCGAAACTTGCAACAGACACTCAAGATCATCTATCAGCACACTGAACCCTCTAGAGAAGGTCTGAGATACTAACAACCGACTCACCCCCGAGTCAAATAAAACCAAAGCAGGCAAAGAATTTACTAAAAACGTAACTAATCATAGGCACAACCAATAAGCATAGTACAAATACAATAACTGAGATAGGGAATAGAAACATACCAGCAACCACATCCGGTGCTGCCTTGGCCTCCTCGGACGTGACCTGGAAGGCGCGACCTTGAGCCTTCGGAGGCTCCGTCTTGACTGGCCTCCCATCTCCAATCCTCACAGTAGCTGGCGCAGCACCCTGCGCCGGCTTGGCGGCGAGCTGCGGACAGTTGCTCTTCACATGACCAACCTGATGACAATGGAAGCAAATCCTCATATCTACTGGAGGGGCGGACTGGCGACAGTCCCTGGTATAGTGCCCCTCCTTGCCACATTTGTGGCATCCACCTCCTGCTCGACAAACCCCTGAATGAGCCTTGCCACACTTTCCACAAGTGCGACTCTGATGACCCCTGGACCGTGTATCAGTAGTTTTAGACCGCTTAGGCACCAGCTGAGACTGTTTCGGTGTCTGACGCTACTCCTTCAGCTACAACTCTATCTCCAACTCACGCCGCTGCGCGGCTTCCTGAAGATCCAGAAGGGTATCGCAACGCTGTGTAGCCACAAACTGTCGTATATCCGTCTTAAGCATACTCAGATAACGGGTTATCTGAGATTTCTCCGACACAAACCCCAAGAAAAACATAGCCGTCTCCTTGAACATCCAGGTAATCTCCATCACTGACTCCCCATCCTGTCTCAAGGTTAAAAACTCTTGAGCAAGCCGCTCTCGTTCCACGCGCGAAACGTAGCGGGTGCGAAACATATCCTGAAACTGCTCCCAGGTAATAGCAGCCCTCTGATCATCAGTATACAACTCAGTCGTCAGCCTCCACCAATCTTTCGCCCCAAGCCTCATAAGGGTCAGGGCACACCTGACCTTCTGGTTAGTAGGGCATGAACACGTGAAGAAACATCCCTCCACGTCAAATAACCACCTCATAGCCCGAATAGCATCCTGTGTACCATCAAATGTCGGGGGATTCGTATTTTCGAAGTCCCGGTACTGGAAATCCCTGCCGACTCCTCCTCCAACCCCTACAGTAGTTACAGCCAAAGTGGCTGCAGCGCCAGCAGTCTCTGCTTGAGCGGCATACCGCTCATCAAAATACTCAACCATCGCGGTCTTAATCGACCCAAACATCTCTGGTAGCTGCGCTCGGAACGCAACAGCAATCTCGTCGTGCATGATCTCCCGAATCCGGGCATCCAGCTCCTCAGTCCCTATCTGAACCACGAGCTCAGGTGCTACCAGCACCTGTAATCCTCCGTCTCCTGACCCTGATCCTGATCCTGATCCGGATCCCGAAGCAACACGTCTCGTCACCACCATACTGCAAACAACTCAATGTCTCGGACAATTCATATAATGATGGGAGACCAATTACCCTCAATCCCTAGGGGTTGTGACTTCCTTGATATGCGTATGGGTCCTGTGCTTTCAGTAGTATGGGCCCCTACTACCTTCCACACCTACCCATATTTGTCTCAAGTATCACCACAACGCCCTAAACTATATTTAACATAATATGCGCCCAGCCCTCACTAAAAGGGGACATCGCCTAACTAGCAACTGATCCTGCACTATCGCACCACTCACACATCCATGTGTAACACTCAAAATTTAAGCCAAATTTAATTTTTTTTAAAACACGTCAAATTCATCAAAACATTACAACTTTGTTTTCAAAATAAATTTATATCAGAGTTTTCCCAGAAACATAACACAATAGGAGGAGCTGTAAGATCAAGCCTTAGCCTTGCCGCGATCCCCTGGGGTACCTGAAACAATAAACTAAAACTGTAAGCCCGAGAGCTTAGTGAGTTACCCCCCAAAATACCGATACACATACAGTTCACATAGCAATATCAACATTAGCATATCATATCAATCAAAACAGAACAGCGTGCATTGGGTCCACAGCTTTACAAGCTGGACTACCCCTGGGCCCTCAGTACGAGTCTGGAATGCCTATCGGCCCTCAGCTTGTATCTGGAATGCCATCGAGCCCTCAGTACGAGTCTGGAATGCCTACCGGGCCCTCAGCTCGTATCTGGAATGCTCTTGGGTTTGTTGGCTACCGCACGGAGCAGTACAACCTCAACCCATCCCACATAACAGGTCGACATGTAACAGATAAATGCTCACACAGGTAATCAATCAGTATCACAGGCAGTCCTACAAATCTACCCGACTAGCACATCAACTGGTATGCATTACTAACTCAAACTCCACATAACAATAACTACTAGGATATCAAAACCAATGGGCCGGCATTGGTGCCTAAGACCCCTTAGTATACTGAGGATAACTCACCTCGCAACTGTCGTCAGAAATAAGAAAGCTCAACTCCCGGGTCCAACATGAACTTCACCACCTAAAAGTACCACACAACCTTTTTCATAAATCTCCCAATCCTAGAAACCCACAGAATTCAATTGGTCAAACCCTTGGTCCAATTCAAAGTCCACAGTCATAGTCAACAGTCCATGTTGACTCGACTCGCTGAGTGCAGGTCTCCGACTCACCGAGTTTTCTAACACTCGCCGAGTTCAATGCAATCTTCATCCAACTCGCCGAGTTTATGGCTATCTTCAACGGACTCGCCGAGTCCATGCAAATCTTAATCCATGCAGCTGCTTTTTAAGCCATGGCAAGGCCCTAAATTACAGATCGAAGCTCCTAAGGCACGTTTATTACATAAAGTTGCAATCTTTACGTACATGCAAGGCTCTAAAGGCCCGAAATGATCAATCTAAGCTCTTTAATGGAGTTTTACACCTTGGGAGAGTCTCAACCTTGCACAATCTGGGAACTTTATGGATCTAGAGGTCAAGGGAAGTCCAGATCTGAAATTATAACTTCAGGTCTTAGCTTAAACATGGAGAGTCCTTCATAACACCCATCCAAGGGAGGTTCAAAGTGGAAAGAGCCTAAGTGAATAGCTTATTACCTTCCAGAGAGTGATGTCTGATGCAATCCCTTAGCTTTTCCTGAGTTCCTGGCCTTGCTTTTCCTTTCTTCTTCAAATGCTTCCTTCCAAAGTTACTCCTTCAAGCTTGGACACCAAAACACACACACACACACGTTTTAGGGTTTGAGAGAGACAAGAGGCATAACGGGAGGCTGGTGGAGGCCAATGATCCTTTAAATAGGGTGTAAAACCCCAGAATTTAGGGTTTCATCTGCCAGCTCCTACTCGCCGAGTCCCTTGGTGGACTCGCCGAGTAGGTCACTAAACACGCATTCCAATCCCACTGCTACTCGGCGAGTAGGGCAACCAACTCGCCAAGTAGGACATAATACCAATTATTCTTTAATTAAATTTATACTTGGAATCGTTACGTTACAATTCTCCCCCACTTGAACTAGAATTCGTCCTCGAAGTCTGCTGCGGTAAATAGCCTCGGATAATGTTCTCGCATTTCTGCCTCTGCCTCCCACGTCCATTCGGATCCCTTCCGATGCTCCCATTGTACCTTCACCAAAGGTATTTCCTTGTTCCTTAGTATCTTCACCTTTTTCTCTAGTATGGACACGGGCCTCTCCACATAGTTCAGGCGCTCATCGACCTGAATATCATCCAACGACACCACCGCCTCCTGATCCATAATGCACTTTCGCAGCTGCGAAACGTGGAAAGTGTTGTGTATCCGACTAAGCTCCTCCGTCAGCTCTAACCTGTAAGCCACCTTACCAACCCTGGCAGTGATCCTGAACGGTGCGATATACCGGGGACCCAATTTTCCCCTTTTCCTGAAGCAGATCACGCCCTTCCAGGGCAAGACCTTCAGGAGTACCATGTCTCCCACCTGAAATTCCAACTCAGATCGGCGTTTGTCGGCATAACTCTTCTGTCGACTCTGAGCGGTCTGCAAGCGTTGTCTAACTTGCTGGATCTTTTCGGTAGTCTGCAAAACCACCTCTGTATCACCCATCACCCTGTGTCCAACTTCGCCTTAACAGACCGGGGTGCGACATCTACGCCCGTACAACTGCTCGAATGGTGGGGCGCCCAGACTGGAGTGATGGTTGTTGTTGTAGGCGAACTCCGCAAGCGGTAGGTGGGAGTCCCAGCTCCCGCCGAAATCAATGACACATGCCCTCAACATGTCCTCGAGGGTCTGAATAGTCCACTCACTCTGGTTGTCGGTCTGTGGGTGGAATGTTGTGCTGAAGTGCAACCGCGTGCCCAGCTCCTCGTGAAACTTTTGCCAGAAGCGAGAGGTAAACCTAACATCCCGATCCGAGACAATGGAGACAGGAACCCCATGGCGCGACACGATCTCCCGAACGTACAATTTGGCTAGTTTCTCGGCCGATGAGCCCTCTCGAATAGCCAAGAAATGGGCACTCTTGGTTAGTCGATCCACGATGACCCATATAGCATCAAATCCCCTTGCCGTCTTCGGTAATTTGGTAATAAATTCCATCGTGATTTCTTCCCATTTCCACATGGGAATCTCTAGGGGCTGCAATTTCCCATGCGGCCTCTGATGCTTGGCCTTGACCATCCTACAGGTCAAGCATCTCTCAACGTACCAAGCTAGTTCCCGCTTCATGCACGGCCACCAATAACTCAACCTCAAATCTCGATACGTCTTGGTGGCCCCTGGGTGAATAGAGAAATGAGACTTATGAGCCTCTTCCATAACCGTCTGCCTAACCCCACCCGTCATTGGGAACCAAACCCAACCACATCGGGTCAATAGTCCTCAACTATCTTTCACGAACTGGGTGTTCTCGCCTTTGATCCTTTCCAGCTTCTAATTTTCCGGGCGGATGCCCTCGACTTGGACATCTCTGATCAAACCCACCAGCGGAGAATCCACTAATATCCTCATTCATACTGCTGGGGTGGAAGACCCTGCTGACTTGCGGCTCAAAGCGTCCGCCACTACATTCACTTTACCGGGATGGTAAAGAATCTCACAATCGTAGTCCTTGACTACATCCAGCCACCTACGCTGCCTCATGTTCAGGTTTGGCTGATCCATGATATGTCTCAAACTCTTGTGATCCATGTAAATGGTACAATAGACCCCATATAGGTAATGTCTCCATATCTTGAGAGAAAACACCACCGCCCCCAACTCCAAGTCATGCGTAGGGTATCTCGTCTCATGTGGATTTAGCTGTCGCAATGCGTAAGCTATCACTCGTCCTCTTTGCATGAGGACCGCCCCTAAACCTGTGATGGATGCATCACAAAACACCACAAAATCCTCAACTCCCTCCGGGAGTGTCAACACTGGAGCCTCGCACAATTTCTGACGGAGGGTCTCAAACGCTCTTTGATGCTCGGGACCCCACCGGAAATCTACTCATTTCCTATTCAGATGAGTGAGTGGCACTTCAATCTTGGAGAAGTCCCGTATAAACCTCCGGTAGTACCCTGCCAAACCCAGAAAGCTCCTAATATCCGAGGGAGATTTCAGAACCTCCCACTGCATAACTGCCTCGATCTTGGTCGGATCGACCAAAATCCCCTCCTGGTTAACGAGATGTCCGAGGAACTGGACCTCCCGTAGCCAAAAATCACACTTCGAGAACTTGGCATACAGTTTTTCCCGTCTCATAGCTCCCAACAGCTCCCGCAGATACTCCGTATGTTGCTCTCGAGTTTTGGAATACACCAAAATATCATCTATAAATACTATGACTGAGCGATCAAGCATCGGTCTACAGACTCGATTCATCAAATTCATGAACAACGCTGGTTCGTTGGTGAGCCCGAACGGCATCACCACGAACTCGTAATGCCCATAACGAGTTTGGAACATGGTCTTCTCCACGTCCTCCTCTCTGACCCTGACCTGATGATACCCAGACCTCAAGTCTATCTTAGAAAACCAAGATGCACCCTGTAATTGGTCGAAGAGATCATCTATCCTTGGGAGCGGGTAACGGTTCTTCACCGTCAACTTATTCAACTCCCGATAGTCGATACACATCCGGTGTGAACCATCCTTTTTCCGGACGAAAAGTATCGGTGCTCCCCATGGAGAACTACTAGGCCGAATGAACTGCTTCCCTAGCAGTTCCTGCAGCTGCGATGACAGCTCCTGCATCTCTGGCGGTGCTAACTAGTACGGCGCCTTAGCAATAGGGGTGGCACCTGGCACCAGGTCAATTCTGAACTCGACCTGCCTTTCCGGAGGTATCCCTGGTAGTTCCTCCGGGAATACATCTGCAAATTCCCTAACCACTGGCACGTCGGAAACCGAAATCTGGTCCTTGGCTCGCGTATCTACCACGTACGCTAGATAACCTGTACACCCATGCTGAAGGTATTGTCGTGCCTTGGCAGCTGAACAAAACCCTGATCCCACTCTGGTGCCCTTTCCATAAACAATCAGTTCTCCCCCACTTGGGGTTCGAACTACCACACGCTGCCCCTCACAGTCGATCATGGCATTGAATCGACTGAGCCAATCCATGCCTACAATCACGCATACCTCCCCCATGGGAATCGGAATCAAATCTATCGGAAATGACACCCCGAAAGTTTCCAAGTCACACCCTCGATAAACTGAAGAAGCAGAAACCTCGTGTTCGTTGGCGATAGACACTCGCAACGGACACTCTAACTCGCCCACTGGTACACTGAACCCCCTACTAAATGTCTACGATACAAAAGACCGACTCGCCCCCGAGTCAAATAAAACCAAAGCATGAAAGGAGTTCACTAAAAACGTACCTAACCATAGGTGCCACAGATAAGAATGCAACAGATATAAAAATAACCAGATAAGGATAGAAACATAGCAGCAACCACATCCGGTGCTGCTCTGGCCTCCTCCGCTGTAAGCTGGAAGGCACGACCCTGAGCCTTTGGAGGCTCAGTCCTGACTGGTCTCCCATCCGTGATCCTCAAAGTAGCCGGAGCTGGAGCCTGCGCGAGCTTGGCGGCGAGTAACGGGCAGTTGGCCTTCAAATGGCCAACCTAATCACAATGGTAACATAACCTCAGACTCTGAACTGGAGCGGCCTGACGACAGTCCCTCGCGTAATGCCCCTCCCTTCCACACTTGTGGCATCCACTACCACCTTGACACACACCAGAATGACCCTTGCCACACTTCCCACATGTGCGGCTCGGCTGACCCCCAGTCCTAGTATCAGCGGTCTTAGGCCGCTTCGACGCCGGCTGAGAATGTGTTGGGGCCTGCCGTTGTTCTCTCAACTGTTGCTCAATCTCCAACTCACACCGTCTGGCGGCCTCCTTCAACTCTAGAAGAGTATCACATCGTTGGGTAGACACAAACTGACGGATATCCGTCTTGAGCATACTCAGATAACGAGTCATCTGGGCCTGCTCTGAAGCAAACTTCGGGCAAAACATCGCCCTCTCGGTGCACATCCGGGTGATCTCCATCACCGACTCCCCCATCCTGTCTGAAACTCAAAAACTCCTGTGACAATCGCTCCCGTTCAACCCGTGGAATGTAACGGGCACGGAAGATATCCCTGAACTGCTCCCAAGTAATAGCAGCTCTCTGATCATCAGAGAATGACCCAGTCGCAAGTCTCGACTAGTCATTGGCCCCCAACCTAAGCAGGTTCATAGCACACCTGACCTTCTGGTCAGCAGGACACGAGCAGGTGAAGAAACACCCCTCCACATCTGACATCCACCTCATAGCCTTGATGGGATCCTGCTGTGACATCCCCATTTTCACGGCCAGAAAAGACCGATTTTTGTTTATGTTTTATAAAAATCAGAGTACTTCTTTTAATAAAAATGTTGCGGAATTTGTTCCCAGAAAAACATGATAAATACGTTTTTAAAACATTTTCGAAGAAACGTATTTTGTTCATTTTAAAACATTTGGGATGTCATCGTTAATACAGAAACATAAGCATAAACAGAACTTACATTTATTTACACTAGTGATCTACATCTCTTTAAATCTCTCAGTGTAATGTGACTTCATATCAACACCTGTGATATAAATAAACTGAGTGGGTCGAATAGGACATTCTCATGCTATAAGATCTTGACTACCCACAGCCGTGATGCATACACTAAACATCTACAGTTATGATGTAAATCCCATATACAAGAAACCCTAGGCTAATAGGTATCATACAATCAGGCCAATCTATCCTGCGATTCCAGAAAATACCTAGCCTAGCACTAGCATGCTGTTCTAACATATCATAATATCAAATAATTGTATGGTATTTTGGGGCTTACTTACAGGCTCCGGCTGAACGTACCCTCTGCATCCTCCATCCTTTATTTTGAAAACCATTTTAAAACTTATTTTTCGAAAATCTCCTTGATTTGAGACTGGATTCACACGAGTGTTCCTCCAATTCACTCAAACCAAGGCTCTGATACCAACTTGTAGCACCCATAAAATTTACGCCAAATTTAAACTTTTAATACTACCAAAAGAGTCAAATAGTAATTGTTTTTACAAAACATTTCCAATTCTTTTATCATCAGAGTGTCCCAAAATAGATCATGAGGATGAGGAGCAGTACGGTCACGCCTTTGCCTTCCCTCTCTCTCCTGAAGTACCTGAAACAATAAACTAAAAACTTTAAACCCGAGGGCTTAGTGAGCTACCCCCAATATACCAATACCACACTGGCAGAAACCATAGCCATAACGATAAATCAAACAGCATACATACTGGGCCATCGGCCGGACTCGTCCGCCCTACTAGGCCTACAGTCTATCTGTATCTATCTCGAGCCTTTGGCATGACTGGTCCGCCGCGTGGGCCTACAGTCTCCCCGGACCGCTCAGAGGGTGTGTTGGCCTTCAGCACAAAGCAGGACCGCCTCAACCCAACTAACCATGTACGCATACTATCATATACTCGCACATACACATAGCAACATATCTATCTCATTTACCATCAATCATAGAGTCTCACTCGTAACTAGAGCATTGACCTAACAGGTCACTAACATACCAATCCTTACGGATCATAAAAGCATAACATACTATCTATACTTATTTCGATCTAACAGATCATAATCATATGTAGCATACCATGACAACCGATCTAACCGATCTCTAGCATAACAACCATCCTAAACAGGATGAATTCTAACATAGCAATAACATAACACCCATCCTAAACCAGGATGAAATCTAACATGGCAATAACAAAGCAACCATCCTAAACCAGGATGTAAATCATAAAGGGTCGACCTTGGTGCCATATACCTTATCGATATAGTGAGGATAACCCACCTCGCAGATGTCGATTCGAAATGCAAACTCCAACTATCGGATCACTTGACACCGGCTCCACCACCTATAACCATAGCACAATATACTCATAAGTTCTTACTCTTATGAGACATACCATAACCTCTTAGTGATTCCTGATCAAGGTCAAAACCCTTAGTCAAGGTCAACAGTCCATGTTGACCTCAACTCGCCGAGTACACTCGGCCACTCGCCGAGTCCATGGAACACATTCCAACTCGCCGAGTCATCGGAGTGACTCGTCGAGTTCCTTCGAATCCTGATAAATCCTTAAGGACACCCGTCGAGTTTCCTCCTTGCAACTCGACGGGTACACACACATGAATATCCTAGGGAAAAGCCATCCGACTCGCCGAGTTGTTCTTCAACTCGTTGAGTTTTATGGTGATCTTCATCGGACTCACCGAGTTGTTCATCCAACTCGTCGAGTTCAATGACCACCTTCATGTGACTCGCCAAGTTCATTCTTGCGACTCGTCGAGTCCATCCAGTCCTTTTTCCATACAGACTTGTTTTGAGCCATGCAGCAGCTCCAAATCACAGATCCAAGCTTCTAGGGCATACTTACCACGTAAAGTTGCAAACTTTACGTGCATGCATTGTTATAAAGGCTCCAAATGTCTATTTTAAGTTCTTAATGGAGCTTCTAGTCCAAGAGGGACTTCCACCACAACCAATACAACAACTTTATGACTCTAGCATCCAAGGAGGGTCCAGATCTGAAGTTACAACTTCAGATCTAGCCCATAGCTCAACATCCCAGCTTGAAAATCCAAAGCCCTACAACTCAACAAAAAGGAAGAAAAGGAAGTAAGAATGGTTCTTTGATACCTTCAAACGATGCTAGCTGAGGCAAAACCCGCTTCCCACTCCTTTCTTGCCTCAATTTCCTTTGCACTATTAGCTTCCTTCCTCTAAGATCTTCTTTTCCAAGCTTCAAACTGTAACACCCCCCTCTGGCACGTATCACAATATTGTCCGCTTTGGGCCACTCGGTACGAGGACTTCCCAAGGGGTCACCCATCCCGGTACTACTCCCGCCCGAGCGCGCTTAACTGCAAAGTTCTTATGGGATCTGCTGCCCTCACGGCTTTAAAACGCGTTGTGATAGGGAAGGTATCCACACCCCATATAAGGAATGCTTAGTTCTCCTTCCCAGCCGATGTGGGATCAGATCTAACCCACTTTCACCCCCCATTATAGGGTTCGACGTCCCTGTCGAACACATCGACCCGTGCCCTGGCTCTGATACCATTTGTAACACCCCCCTCTGGCACGTATCACAATATTGTCCGCTTTGGGCCACTCGGCACGAGGACTTCCCAGGGGATCACCCATCCCGGTACTACTCCCGCCCGAGCACGCTTAACTGCTGAGTTCTTATGGGATCTGCTGCCCTCACGGCTTTAAAACGCGTTGTGATAGGGAAGGTATCCACACCCCTTATCAGGAATGCTTAGTTCTCCTTCCCAGCCGATGTGGGATCAGATCTAACCCACTTTAAAAGTGGGTTAGATCTGATCCCACATCGGCTGGGAAGGAGAACTAAGCATTCCTGATAAGGGGTGTGGATACCTTCCCTATCACAACGCGTTTTAAAGCCGTGAGGGCAGCAGATCCCATAAGAACTCTGCAGTTAAGCGTGCTCGGGCGTGAGTAGTACCGGGATGGGTGACCCCATGGGAAGTCCTCGTGCCGAGTGGCCCAAAGCGGACAATATTGTGATACGTGCCAGAGGAGGGTGTTACAAATGGAATCAGAGCCAGAGCATGGGTCGATGTATTCGACAGGGACGTCGAACCCTATAATGGGGGGTGAAGGTGGGTTGCACCTAATCCTACATCGGCTTGGAAGGAGAACAAAACATCTCCTTATAAGGGGTGTGGATACCTTCCTTGTCACAACGCGTTTTAAAGCCGTGAGGGCAGCAGATCCCATAAGAACTCTGCAGTTAAGCGTGCTCGGGCGGGAGTAGTACCGGGATGAGTGACCCCCTGGGAAGTCCTCGTGTCGAGTGGCCCAAAGCGGACAATATTGTGATACGTGCCAAAGGGGGATGTTACACAAACCCACACCAAGGGGCACACACACGAATTAGGGTTTCAAGGGCTCTCAAAGACTGCAAGGAGGCCCAAAGGAGGCTGAGGCTCCTTTAAATAGGGATGGAAACCCCGGGATTTAGGGTTTCATCTGCCAGCTCCTACTCGTCGAGTCCCAATAGTGGACTCGCCGAGTAGGTCACCAAACACGTGTTCTCACCTCGCTGCTACTCGACGAGTAGGTCGACCAACTCGTCGAGTAGTGCTTCATCCAGAAATTCTTAATTAATTAATACCTGAGGATCGGGGTGTTACAAATATTTTTTAAGATAAAAAACTTAATGAACTCTCTCATTCCATTTCCCTTCCATTCTCTCTTTCTATCTCCATTGTAGTCATTTTACAATTATAAAATTTATTACCTATCACATAAACTAATTTAATCATTTTTACAAGATTTCATTTTATTATGCATAAACATTTTAAAAATAAAATTTTTTAAAGATTTCATTTTATTATGCACAAACATTTTAAAAATAAAAAATTTTAAATAAGCAAAATCCGAAACAACCCATGGTGTACTTTGAACTATAAAAATAAAAATAAAAATAAAAATAAAATTTTTAAAAAATAGAGTTATAGATAACAGGGTGATTATAGGAACACGTAGATGCAATCCAATCCAACACTCAAAAACCTATGGCTTTGGTTGATGCATGAAACCCCTATTTCCTTCACATAAAAATCAAACCCATTTCCCTCAAATTCAATCGCTTTTCACACGATTCCCCAATATTTATACACTTGATTGATCGAATTCAAGAAAACCTCTACCAAAAAAAAAAAAACTCAAAAGCTTCATTAATGGCTTCCGCCACCAATACTGTTCTTTCTTCCAATTTCTTTGGCTCAAATGTCTTGCTCTCAACCCCAACGCCTAAAACCCACAAAACCTTAAGGAATAGATTCGTAATCCCGCAATCAATTCTTAGCAAAAAACCCAATTCCTCAAATGATTTCAATTTTCAATCGAAAGCCACTTTAGCTGCTCTGCTATTCTCTTCAATCACAACACCACAAGCCTTAGCGGACACCAGTCCACCACCACCACCGCCACAAGCCCCACTTCAAGCTGAGTTAGTTAAACAAAACCCATCAACAAATTCTTTACCGTTTTCACAATCGAATGTTCTCACTGCACCAAAACCCCAGGCCAGTTCCGACCTTCCTGAAGGTAGCCAATGGAGATACAGCGAGTTCTTAAATGCAGTCAAGAAAGGGAAAGTCGAAAGGGTTAGATTCAACAAAGACGGTGGCGTTTTACAGCTCACCGCCGTGGACGGCCGTAGAGCCTCCGTAGTCGTCCCAAACGACCCTGATCTTATCGACATCTTAGCAATGAACGGTGTTGATATATCAGTGTCAGAAGGTGAAGCCAGTAACGGCCTTCTCGGGTTCATTGGCAACCTATTGTTCCCATTGTTAGCCTTCGGTGGTCTGTTCTTCTTATTCCGCCGATCCCAAGGAGGCGGCGGTGGACCAGGCGGCCTCGGCGGACCTATGGATTTCGGAAGGTCAAAATCCAAGTTCCAGGAAGTCCCAGAAACCGGCGTTTCTTTCGCAGACGTCGCCGGAGCAGATCAAGCTAAACTAGAGCTCCAAGAAGTCGTTGATTTCTTGAAAAACCCAGATAAGTACACAGCCCTCGGAGCTAAAATCCCAAAAGGGTGTCTCCTCGTGGGACCACCAGGAACCGGGAAGACCCTTTTGGCTAGGGCGGTGGCCGGAGAAGCTGGTGTGCCATTTTTCTCATGTGCTGCATCAGAATTCGTTGAGTTATTTGTGGGTGTTGGTGCATCTAGAGTTAGGGATTTGTTCGAAAAGGCGAAATCAAAAGCACCTTGCATTGTGTTCATTGATGAAATAGATGCAGTCGGAAGACAAAGAGGTGCAGGTCTTGGTGGTGGGAATGATGAAAGAGAACAAACCATTAATCAATTGTTGACAGAAATGGATGGTTTTTCGGGTAATTCTGGTGTCATTGTTTTGGCTGCTACTAACAGACCCGATGTTCTTGATTCTGCTTTGTTGAGACCTGGGCGGTTTGACCGACAGGTGACAGTTGACCGGCCTGATGTTGCTGGTAGAGTCCGGATCCTTCAGGTTTGATCATATCCTTTTTATTGTGTCATGAAATTAGTCAAAAAGAAAAAAAGTATCTGAAGTTTCTTATATGTTGCACAGGTGCATTCAAGGGGAAAATCACTTGCAAAAGATGTGGATTTTGATAAGGTTGCTAGGAGAACACCAGGTTTCACAGGAGCTGATTTGCAAAACCTGATGAATGAAGCAGCCATTCTTGCTGCTAGACGTGACCTTAAGGAAATAAGCAAAGATGAGATATCAGATGCTCTTGAGAGAATCATTGCTGGCCCTGAGAAGAAAAATGCGGTTGTTTCAGAAGAGAAAAAGAAGCTCGTTGCATATCATGGTAACTAAACTTTTAACATTCCTGTCTTTCTACTCTTCTCTTCCCATGATAAACAACTAAAGGGTATTTTAGACATTTCATATCATGGTAACCAATTATATATACCTATCTCTCTACTTCTCCCGTATCATATCACCGTAAACACACATATGTACCTGTCTCTCCTTTTCCCCTTCACATGAAAACCAGAAAGGAGAAAGGGTAGTTTAGACATTTTGATAAGAAACGTGCTTGTGAAAAGTCATGTTCTGCGATTTTGATAAAGTTCAAACGGAATTTTCCTTTTGTTGAGTGCCTATTATCACAGTACCTGTTGACCTTATGCTTATGATCTACAAAAGGGTATTTTAGACCTTTTTGCATAACATGGTGGCTGGACATTCTTTACTTTTACACCCTATGTTCTCTCCTGAAACTCCATTGTTTTATTCTCTAGAAAGTAGTATAGCGGCTATAGCCAAAAGCCCAAAAGTACCTATTTGTCTATTACCTTTTATCACTATAAGTCTATAACTATGATCTTCTGACATTAGAAAAACAAGGATAATTTAGACATTTTGCTAAGAGGAAAATATCATTGTAACGAGAACATGTTTTACCTTTTACGCCCCCTATCTTGTGAGAATTGTGTTATTCCATTGTATGAAAAAAAATTCAAGCTAAATTACCTATTTGCCCATTACAGTCCTTTTAACGAAGAAAGGTAGTTTATAACTTTTTTGCTTATTGTGAGATAGAACACCTTGCTTGTAACTAATCCGTGTAACACTAATTTTGGTCCTCAAGGGTATTGTAGTCATTAATTTACTAGGAACAAAACACATTTGTCAATATAAATTCTAATTAATTGTGTTGAATTTGCAGAGGCTGGACATGCTCTAGTTGGTGCCCTAATGCCCGAATATGACCCTGTAGCAAAGATATCCATCATTCCTCGTGGTCAAGCAGGTGGTCTTACATTTTTTGCCCCAAGTGAAGAAAGACTCGAATCTGGTTTATATAGCAGAAGTTACCTTGAAAACCAAATGGCTGTTGCACTTGGTGGAAGGTACAATACATACTTATGTAGTTCTGAAAAAGACAGTTTTGCCCCTACCAGCCATATTTGGTTCTGGATAGTTTTTAAGCCTAATTAGGACTCCATATGACACCATCAACCATATTGTATAGGGTTGCGGAAGAGGTTATTTTTGGAAAAGACAATGTTACAACCGGAGCATCAAACGACTTCATGCAAGTTTCTCGTGTAGCAAGGCAAATGGTTGAGAGATTTGGATTCAGCAAGAAGATTGGTCAAATAGCAATTGGAGGTGGTGGTGGAAATCCCTTCTTGGGTCAACAGGTATCAAACAATCCATCCATTTGTACATTTCGATAACATAACTTTCAAAGATATTAAAGTTATTGAAGTCGGGCTTTCTCTTTTTTTTTTTTATATAGATGTCATCCCAAAAAGATTATTCCATGGCAACAGCAGATATTGTAGACGCAGAAGTACGTGAACTTGTGGAGAAAGCATACATTAGGGCAACCACAATCATCACAACACAAATCGACATTTTGCATAAACTCGCCCAACTTCTAATGGAGAAAGAAACAGTCGATGGTGAAGAATTCATGAGCCTTTTCATCGATGGGAAAGCTGAACTCTACATCCTAGATTAGGAAAATTTGTGCAATTTATATGTAAAAACATAAGTTTGACAAATCGATGTACATTTTCTTCACACATTCGGGATTTTAAAAAAAGTAAAATAAAATAGACGGGATTTAAATAATCTGATCTCGTTATAGCACGACTATTTTACGACAACAATATTTGATTTCTTTTTTTTTTTTTTTTGATCAACATTATTTGGTGCGTTTTTTGTCTTCAAGTAGGAAAATTTGCGCAATTTATATGTAAAAACTTAAGTTTGACAAATCGATGTACATTTCCTTCACACATTCGGGATAACAAAAAGTAAAATAAAATAGACGGGATTTAAATAAAATCTTATCTCGTTATAGCACGACTATTTTACGACAACAATATTTGATTTCTTCTTTTTTTTTTTTTTTTTTGGATTGAGATTATTTGGCGCGTTTTTTATCTTCAAGAGTGGCGGCTTCGTTTAGCATGTCGACTGCGTCTTTGTGCATGTCGAGTTTGGCGAGCGCGACGGCTTGCATGTAGAAGGCGGTCGACCAATCGGGTAAGACACACTGTGCTTGCATGGCGTCTCGGAGGGCGGCATCGGGTTGATCGCACATGAGGTGGCATAGACTGCGTCTTGCGTATACGGTTGGGGATATCATTGTGCCCACATCAATGAACTACATGTACAAATATAACAATTAAAAATCATGTAACAAATATTTGAACACATAAGCAGTATTAGACAGACTTTCTAGGGCTATTTTCGATTACATCTTTTGCATAGACAAGAGAGCAGACCCCTGTCACACTTGTTCCAACGTTTTTCAAGGGGTTAAAAATGTGATTTTGTGGGAGATTAGTAGCAAGACATTTTGTATCTCCTATAGTGGAGTGTTAACGAAACTAAAAGTAGGGATGAAGTTTTATGGTATCAACAAAGGTTAAATGGAAGAAATAACAACATACTTTTAATTTTCTTTTCCTTATTATAGAATATTTCTTTTATTTTTTAATATTTATAGCATTGTACTTTGAAAATTCTATCCAATCATTGCCATGTCATCTAAATAAATAAAAAAATGTCAGTATTATAATTAAGTTGATTTTTCAAAATACCAAGTCATAAGAAAATTTTTTAAGTACAATGCTAAAACTATATAAATTTTTTGAAGTACAAAGCTTTGATAAGAGAAAACCCAAAAGTGGTGGAAACAAAGTGTTAAATGCAAAAAGTTTGGTTAATTTGCTTATAATAGTGTCTTTCATTTCTTCCTGGATACAACATTGTGCTTAAAAGATTTCACTATAATTGGGTAGATTTGTCAAAGTACAAAACCTTGACAAAAAAGTTGAAAGCATAATGTTATTATAGAAAAAAGTGAAAGAAGAATGCTATAACAAACAAACAAATTAATGTATGTTGCTATTTCTTGAATTTATCACTAGAAATAAAGCAAAAATAAATACCTGGGAATAGCAATCGATGGCTGTTCTAAAATCTTTATCACGAAAAGCAAGATCCCCACGCTTTCTTGCCTCCAGCATATCCCTCATTTGTTGTGTCCACTCTTGAAAAGACAGCTGAAACAAAAAAATATATATATATTAATTTCACAAAATCAATAAGTTGAATTTTTATCAAACTAAAGTTAAAATATTATGATCACCTCATTGGTGCCTTCATCATCTTTATAATGTGTCATCACTAATATCTGGTGAATAGCTGTCAGATCCATTCTTGAACATGCATCACCCATTGGAGAAAGAGGGTGTGGAGGGGTTGCAGGTGCTTCTTCATGTTTTGGTATCCCCAGCATTTGATAAGAAGGAACCTATAAATATTTTTTTTTTCAAAAAAAATATCATTACAATAAATAGCTAAATTCAAGAAATCGCAATGTCTTTTCTTTTGAGTGTGTATTATATAGCATTTTACTTCCATTTCTTTCTACTACAACATTGTATTTTGAATAATCTACTCCATTTTGTTTGTGTATTATAGCATCCTGCTTCTATTTCTTTCCAATAAATAACTGTAGTTCCAAGTTTTTTTTATTTATAAATTGTAATTCGAAAATCTACCTAATAATAGAATTGCACATATAGTTTTTTTTTTTTTAATTATAGGATTGAAAATTTCTTTGTATTTGGATGATATTGCTATAATTAGGGTAGCTTCTTCAAAGTACAGCGCTCTAATAGGCAAAAGAGTAAATTACATGAATGGTCCCTATGGTTTGAGGTAATTTGCACGTTTGGTCCCTAACTTATTTTTTTAACTCGGAAGGTCCCTACTGTTTGTTTTTGTTACGCGTTTGGTCCCTATCTTACCTAAAAAGACTATTTTTCCCTCGATTTTTTAATTTATTTAAATAAACACACCCCAACCCCAGTACCCCAACCCCTCACCTTACCTTACCTACCCCACCATTTTTCCCTATTTGAATAACAGTCTTTTTAGGTAAGACAAGGACCAAGAGCATAACAAGTAGGGACCAAACGCGTAACAAAAACAAATAGTAGGGGCCTTCCGAGTTAAAAAAATAAGTTAGGGACCAAACGTGCAAATTATCCCAAGCCATACAGACCATTTGTGTAATTTACTCTAGGCAAAAAAATAAGTGAAACTATAATAAACAAAACAATTAAATGAGATTGCTATTTCTTGCATTTAGCCCTAAATTATATGATTTTATCTAATAGAACAATCAAGAAGGGTGTAACCGCAGAACCCATTTGACTCATTTCCTTTTAGCATCCTAATTTTAATTCTTCCTATTACAACAATATACATTGAAAAATCTATCCAACTATAGCAACGTCATCCAAATAAAAAAGTAATTTTCACTTTTATAGTTGGATGGTTTTTCAAAGTACAATGCTTTAATAAGAAAGAAAACTGAAATAGGTTTCAAGTATGTTGCTATTTCTCTAGTGAGACATAAAGAGAAAAGTAGGAACTCACATCTAATTTGTTTTGCAATGGAGCAAGTGTGGCAACCAAATCTTTAGTATTTGGTCGTTCCCTTGGTTCATACTGCAAACATCGTGAAGCAAGATCAAACACAACCGTTGCTTCTTCAGTTGAAAAGTTACCCTCTAAATGTGAATCCATCAAAAGAAGAATGTTTTTTCCTCGTATCATTTCAAGTGCCTACAACAATATCATATCTCATTCATTAATCGAAACTAGAGGAAGTAATGGAATCGTGTAGGATCGGAATCGGAATCGGAATTACTTACATGACTTGGTGGAATATGCTTTCCGCTCAGAAGATCCAAAAGTACAGTCCCAAAGCTAAAACTAACACTCTCTGGCGTCACTCTCCCTACAAAAGAAAAAAAAAAAAAAAAAAAAAAAAAAAGGTCAATTTAATCTTCAAAGCCAAAATTCACCAAAAATTTTTGGTGATGTGTGTGGGTGAGTGGGGTGGGGTGGGGTGGGGGGGGGGGGGGGGGGGAAGGGGGAGAGGGGGTAATACCATTTCTAAGATACTCGGGAGGAGTGTAAGCAAGATTTGTGCTGTAACTTTTTCCATCTCTGCTATTTTTCATCAACCCAAAACACGAAAGCCTTGGATCACCATTCTGCAACATTTTCCAATAAAATTATCAATTTAATTCAAACAAAATATAGAAATCTTTTTTTTATAAAATAAAATAAAAATACAGTACCTCATCAAAGAGAACTCTATAAGCATTCAAGTCATGATACAATGGACGACCTTCAGTACTGCAATAATCCAACGCCTCAGCAATACAAAGAGCGACACGTAAACGCATTGCCCATTCGATCGTTTGATTCTCCCCTGTTGAAGACAAAGGCAAACAGAAAGGTTAAATTACTTATATGTCCTCGTAGTATCTATAGTATTACTTTCTAATAAACAGAATTCACCAAACATTCAACACCACTTCCTACAACGTATTTTATTACATCTGATTATGATTATTCATAAGCGGATAAGCCTATGACAAATGAATTCAAATTTAAAATTCCGACATTATTTTGAGAATGGAAATGGGAATTGTAAGATGGAATTATAGTTATGAATACATACAGTGAAATAGATGTTTTGCTAGAGTATCATTAGGCATATACTCTGCAACAAGTAGCCTTTCGTCTCCATCACAGCAATATCCAATCAAATTAGCCACCCGATTATGCCTCAACTTTCCAACCCCCCATGCTTCATCCTTTCAAGAAAAAAAATATCACAATTATTATTCTCAACTAATACATGTGTCATTAAAAATTATTCAAGAAAATGAGGAACAACAAATAAAAAGAATTTAACGAGTTTGAGTTGCTATGATGTTTGGGTAACCTACTTCTATTTATAATTATTAGGGTTAATTGACTGTTATAGCAACCAACAATGAACTATCTCAATTTTACTAATTTGGGTAACAAATTATTCTATTTTCCAATTAGGTTTATTAAACTTGGGAAAACTGGTTAATTGGATCATTTGGCAACAGTGATTTTGAATATTTGGTCAACAAATGCTAAAACCTAATTGCCATATAAATGCTAATTAAGTGACATATTACATAGAACCAATATCAAGTCATCACTTATAAGGTAACTACTTCAATTATAACTACAGAAAATTGATTATCAAAAGGCAAATTACTTATATACCCTAATCTCGTCTATTACTTCCTTAAATAACCAGTATTTGCCCAACAATTAACATTATGAAGAGATCAAATTAGCTCATTTTGATTATTCAATATCATATAACTGCATCCTAACACATTCTAAGCTATATATACTTGCAATGAACAAACAAACTATACCCTAAAAACCCTAAAATTTCAAGTAAAGCTGAAAACTTCAATCACCCAAATGCGAACTCATTCGTAACAGCAAGAACCAGTTGCGCAAGCTTATTCAACCACATAATGTTATTCTAAAGGAGAGCCAAATAACTGTAAACCCTAACCTTTCAAATAAACAGTAAACCCTAATGCCCGAATCAAAGCAACAATAATAAATAGAAATCGATACCGCAAACTGTTTCGGATCAGGCCACGCCATTTTTGAAAACTTCTTCACAGCAATCCACCTCCGATTCTGAAGCCGGCCCTTATAAACAACATTCGGAGCTTTTTCGCCACTTTCAGAAACGATAAACTCTGAACTGAAGTTATTAGTTGCAGCCTTCAAGTCCGCCAGTGAGTACTCAGAAAACACAGGCACGCCGCCACCATCTCCGGCGAAAGCAGCACCTTTTCCGTTCGATGGCGAGTGACGCTGAGTACTCTTGTGAATATTATCTTTTTCTGATGTGGGTTCTTTCGAAAAACACGAACTACAACAACCCATCACTCCAAAACCTCCCAAAAAAAAACTTGAATCTTCTGAAAACGGAAGCTCCGTTCTTTATCAGTGAACAGCCATATTCACACAAGAAATTATTGTACTCTAAAAGGACATAAAATGTTGATATGTAGATGAAATTTTGTTTTTTACTTGAGTTTTTTTAATTTAATGAGAGGAAAATACACAAAGATTCAGATATTGAAAAGTTTGGAGGCGTCTAAATGTATACATGTTGTCGTGTGGATAGAGAGAGATCTGAAAGTCGGTAAGAAGATGAAAGTGGAAAAAAAAAAAAGGCCGTGACCCATATACAGTTCTTGAATTATCTCCGCGGAAAATCCTAAACCTTGTCGACTACAGGTTTTACATATAGATTCCGACAAATTAGATGAAAAGTGTAAGATACGAGGAAACTAAGAATATATATTTTATGTTGCTTATTTGACTATAGTTTATGCTAATTTACATTCATCATTCATGGACGTGTTTATGGGAAAGTTATTTTTCACTTTGTTCAAAAGTTTTTTTATTAGTCTCTAAATGTAAAATGGTTATTTTGTCATCATTTAGTTTTCATGTTATTTATTTTTTATTAATGTTATATAAAAATTAAGTATAACCCACTTAATTTTTATATAACATTTATAATAAAATTAATAATTAAGTGTGTCACACTCTCCGATCACACCTAGGGTTGTGTTGCAATGTGGTCTTCCGGATACGTGGTAGACAGTTGTCAGCAACCTTTCCTAACGAGCAATCAAAAAGACATGCTGCAAAAACAAGACAAATGCTATGTTAGAAAGTCATACTGAATGTTGGACCTCGATATTACTTTCTGATGCCTAGGTTAGATGTCGATTGAAGTCATGAACAAAATTGCAAGAGATCCATGTTTGGAGAACGTTACCTTATCATTGTGTCTTTGAAGGCTTTTATAGGCATCTCTATATTCCTTGGTACAAGGTTTTACCCTATAGCTTGTGTTACACGGGTAAAGACAGCTAGGTTGTGTGTATTGTTTTATATTTTACTATTGTTAGGATCTTGTACTTGTGTGCAACTTTGGGGATATGTCTTATTTCCCATTTTTTGCTCATTGTGTATTGGTGTTGCCTTGTGGGTCAATTACTTTGGATAGTTGCACTTTGTCGTTTATAAATTGATCTGTCATGGTAGGGTTGGTGTTGGTCTGGTGGGCTAAACGGTTGGATCTGTATGCTCAAGAATCATTATTGGGTCATGTTACTAATAACATATAATCCTATAAGGTCATACCTTAATCAAGTTGGTATTAATTTGTAACATCCCAAAATACGACCCAAATTTTTTTGTTTAATAATTACTAAAAACATCATGTCAATATCATAAAAGAAAACTCGTACGTCAATATCTCAAAACCATAGCAAAGTATTACGAGAAAACTGTATCAAATCATATCTATGAAAAGCTAAAACAACTCCCAGGACCAACTGAAGCTGTGGTGTGTGCGATGCCATCAACCCGAGCTCTTCCCTTTACTTGCGGAAGTACCTGAAACCAAAACTGAAACTGTAAGCACAAAGCTTAGTGAGCTCCCCCAAGCTACCACATACCATACAATAACATATAACACATATTGGGCCTTGTCCACTGCATCGGACCAAAGTCCGGAATTAACGAGGGCCTTGCTCTCTGCATCGGACCGAAGTCCGGGACTAATTGCATCGGACCAGAGTCCGGAACTGACTGGGACCTTGTCCCCTGCATCGGACCGAAGTCCGGGACTAACTGCATCGGACCGAAGTCCGGAACTAACTGGGCATAACATAGCATAACATAAACATATCAACTATCATAAACACATAAAATGCATACTGCATCGGGTCGTAGCCCGGAACACATAACACATAAACCTTGTCTGAAACACTAAGGCATCAAACATTCTAACTACCGCATCGGACCGAGGTCCGGAAACTACTACTAATTAAACGGGCCGACATTGTGGCCTTAGACCCGTTCCTACTGGAAGGAAACGCACCTCGTAACGCTGACTGTCGAGGTACTAACTCTGAAACTGTGTGACAGCTGCTCCGGAACTCCCCGGCTACAATTTCCATAAACACTAAGTCAAATACTGATAGCTAATCTTAGGGTAAAATGACTATTTTACCCCTGGTCAAAGTCAACTTCCTGGTTGACCGGACTCGCCGAGTTGCCTTGCCAACTCGCCGAGTCTCTTCCATATGTTCTAGTTTTATACCTGTTCTACTTGTCAAGCTTAGCAAAGACTCGACGCGTTCTTCTTCTATGCACACCTACTGAGTCCAAGTTCATCCGACTCGCCGAGTTAAAGAACAACTCGTCGAGTCTAAGGCAATCTTCATCGGACTCGTCGAGTTGCTCATCCAACTCGCCGAGTCCACGGCTATCTTCATAGGACTCGCCGAGTCCATCGTTTTACTCGACGAGATCATCCAGTCTTTTTTCATACAGACTTGATTTGAGTCATGCATCGGCTCCAAACCACAGATCTGGGCTTCTAGGGCATGCTTATCACGTAAAGTTGCAAACTTTACGTGCATGCATAGCTTTAGGGGCTTCAAATGTCCAAACTAATCCCTTAATGGGGTTCTAAGCTCAAGAGGGTCCTTAATCATGGATGTGACTGAAACTTAACACGTCTAGAAGGTAATGAGAGTCCAGATCCGAAGTATAACCCAACCATAAGGTTCCTTTACCAAGGATTTGGGGGTTTTAGGCTTAAAAGCAACAATTTAGAGACAAACAAGATCTAACAGATCAATAACCAAGATGGAAGCTTTATTACCAGAATGGATGGCCACAATTAAATGTATTCTAGATCTAAGTCCCCCTCCTTGACCTCTTCAACCTCTCCCTTCTTCCACTTGCTCCAATGTGCACCAAAAGTCCCTTCACAAGGCAACAATCACTCAAACTTACCAATGGAGGCTAGGGTTCGATAAGGAATGCTCTGAGGGTGATGGAGGCTGAGATGGGGCAATAAGGACGTTTAAATAGGTTGCAAATCTTAAGGATTAGGGTCTCCTTCTGATTGGCCTACTCGCTGAGTCCATGCATGGACCCGCCGAGTAGATCACTTAAAGCACGCATCCAACTCGACATCTACTCGACGAGTTAGGGCTACAACTCGCCGAGTAGCTCTTCCCAAAAGAACATTTAATCAAAATAAATACGTACCAGGAATGGGGCATTACATTATTGAATATTTATTAAGTATTTGATAGTAATAAATAAATTCAGCTATTGTATTTAATTGGAGAACAATTATTGTTTTACGAAAATAATAATAAAAAAAAACTAGTCATAATATGATATGGTATCATATAATAAGTCATGTAAAAAGTTTTGGACACTTTGGCTTACAATGGTTTAGTTAATGGACTAGTCTTTGGTTAAATAAGCTAGACATAATTTTTGTCTTCTTTTGTTGACCATATGGTTGAATTTTTTAAGCAAGCATGTGACTTACTTGTCAACAACTTGTCAACTTCACATCTTACATCCATACCTTGTCCCTTGTTGCTTTTATGTTTTATGATACTTTAGAATATTATAATTAAAAGGGCTTACTTTGCATGGGCTATAAAAGGAGGGTGTTTGCATGAAGGTGTAGGGAGTTCCTTTATGTAACATCCCAAAATTTAAGACAAAAAAAATTCATTTTTAATTTAGTTATTATAAAACCAACAGTATAAGAAAACATCCATAATAACATCTCATGTCAAAACCAAAGTGTTAATAATCCAAACATGTTATCATAAAACAATATCAGAGTGTAATCACAAAGATCTCATGTACAGAAAACATAGTGTGATGCACTGCGATCGTCAGCTCCTTTCCTTTGAAAACAAAGTACCTGAAACCAAAACTGAAAACCGTAAGCACAAAGCTTAGTGAGTTCCCCCATCATACCACATACCATACAAATAACATATTGTCAGGCATATCGGGGTGCCCGACCTACCCCTGTTAGGCATATTTGGGTGCCCGACCTACCCTGTTGAGCATACTGAGGTGCTCAACTGTAACAACCCAATAATACAGTCCAAAAATTTCTTTTTAAAACATTACTTAAATCATAATTGTCAAACCATAAATAAATCCTAACATAATTCAGAGTGTTAATTCCAAAACATATTTCCATTATCATAGTAAAACATCCTAGGCTGACTAATCAATGGTGTATGCCATGCGATCACCCCGAGCTCTTCCCTCCGCTACCAGAAGTACCTGAAACCAAAACTGAAAATCATAAGCACGAAGCTTAGTAAGTTCCCCAACCTACCACATACCCTGCATAATCACATATTGCATACATTGGGCCACGCCCTCTACTTCGGGCCTCGCCCACTACATCGGCCCCACCGATCCCAGGTCCCGCCTGTCTTCGAGTCCCGCTCGGATACAAATCTGTTTCTCTTAGGCCCCACCTATCTCTGGGCCTCGCCCGCTCAATACATACTACATATAACAATGGCATATAACACATAAACTGAGCATACCCTACTGCATTCCTGTACTAAGGCGTCGTCTGTCTTGGGCCTCGCCCCTGACCTGTTACTAGTGAGTCATGGAACCCCGTCCAAGCTCCTGCTGTAAGTGAGATACAAACCCCTGCCCACACTCACTTCACTCCTATCTCGGGCCTCGCCCCTACTCTGCTACTAATGAGGTATGGAACACCATCCACTCTCTATTATTGGTGAGATACGGGACCTCACCCACACTCACCTCCCTACAAGGCTCATACATGTTTCACACAGAAAACAAGTATAAACTATCATGTAAACCGATCCTTGGGCACCCGCCTGCTAACATTAGACCTTAGTCTTGAATATCATACTAACATACAGTGCCTAGGGCTAACCCCCAGGTCTTCCTACTCATATCTACATGGGCCGACATTGTAGCCGTAGACCCATCCACAAAAAGGGAAAACTCACCTTGCACTGCTGAAGCTATGACTGATACTATTCTGACTGCTATCTGATAACTCCCCAACCGCTACTCCAATAGCTCCCCGAGCTTCAATATCAATATAACACTTAGTGCCAAATTGACCTCCAGAAGTCAAACTAAGTAAACCCTGGTCAAAGTCAAAGTCCTGGTCAAAGTAAACCTTCCAGGTTGACCTTACTCGTCGAGTTAGCCTATTGACTCGCCAAGTTCATGAATTCAGAAACCCCCAAAATCGCAACTTGACTCACCGAGTCACCCTGCGGCGTGTTGAGTCCTTCAACTTCTGAGTCCTAGTCCTGGTTCTGACTAACCCACTGAGTCACCGCCTTAACTCACTGACTCTACTCGCATCCAGAAGAGGTTAGGGTTTCGACCTGACTCACTGAGTCCAAGAACAGATTCGTCGAGTCCACCTTCATCATTTTCATTTTGTCGATTTCAGTCCATTCCATTGCTTCCGAATCGTAGATTTGGACTCCTAAGGCTAGCATCACATGTAAAGTTGCTAACTTTATGTGCATGCAAAGGGTTATGAAGCTAAAACACCAAATCCAAGAAAAAATGGTGGTCTATGACATAGAATGGAGCCATGTGTAACGCCCGTATATCCGAGCTAGTCAATTTAGAGGCAATAAGTGTTGAAAATGACTTTTCGACAAAAGATTATTTAGAATAAATAATTTGAACCAAGTTTTAGTATATGTCACAAGGTTTCCGTACATATAAAGAACGCCGAAATCCGAGTTATAACGAAGAAGTTATGACCCGTCGAAGTTTCGCGATGGAACCGGTACGACACCGGGAAGCGTAAATAGTAAATTTACGATAGAGCAAGTTTTAGCCTTAGTGATCTAAATGTAAGTCGTAGAATATGTTAAACCGAGAGCGTCCATAAAAAGAACGCCTAAATATGACTTCGTATGAAGAAGTTATGATTTTTCGAAGTTTCGGCTTAGCGTTGTACAGTCCAAAAATCGAATATTAGATCGAGCGGTTTTTAGCCGACACAACCTAAATGAGAATTGAAGATCTCGTTATTTGTAGTGTAACGATAAAAAGACAGATGAAAACGGACATCGGATGAAGAAGTTATGAATTTTTAACGGACCAATCCTGTCCCGGCCTGTTAAAAATATAAAATTTAAAATAAAGTCAAAATTAGCAAAGGGAGTCTAAATAAAAGTTGTAGAGTACGTTCCCGCCTTCGCGTGGATACAAACAACGTCGAAAACGGA
This sequence comes from Lactuca saligna, assembly GCF_052625555.1. Lineage (NCBI taxonomy): Eukaryota > Viridiplantae > Streptophyta > Magnoliopsida > Asterales > Asteraceae > Lactuca > Lactuca saligna. The sequence continues at coordinate 10,181,660 of NC_136418.1, read as the reverse complement.
GCTCTTATGTGAAAGTTTTGATTTTTCTAAGTCGGGAGGGTGCTGTGCGAGTTTGGGTGACGTGGTGCGATCACAGCTGTTGCTTCCTCCCCAAGGCTAGCCACCAGATGGTGACACGTGGCACATTATGCCCAACGTAATTTTGAGTATGCTCAGCGTAACCATTATGCTTAGCGTAATTTTTGAGTACGCTCGACGTGCTCGGCGCTGGCAGCCTATAAATAGAGGCGCAAATCTCCTATTTTCTTCACAACTCTCCACTTCTTTCCTCCCAAATACCCCCAAACCTTGAAGGTTTTTCCCTAGCACTTCCAAGGTGTTAGAAGAAAGTCCCGGAGCACCAGGAAGCTCTGAGAGGAGGAGCCTTTCAACTCGGGAACACTGCTCCAGCAAAGCCCGGTTTTCGATAAAATCCGTTGTTTTGTCGAGGGAAATTATTTTAAGAGTAACGAAGTGCTGTCCGAGTACCGAGTCACCACCATATCAGGTGATTGCATAGTCTCTTTCATCTTACACATAGATATGAAGTATTTTAATATAAATTACATGCTATGTGTGCATATTGTCTGAATACTTGCTGTCTATGTTGGGTGAAAGATTTTTATACATGTTTTAAATGATTTAAACTATATATGTATTTGATATCTACAAAATGTGTTGGGTAAAACATGGGTAGATGAAATAGTTGTTGTGTGATAACACGATAAAAAACATCAATGTTGATAGTGATCCAGTCATCTAGTGGAGTATAGATGACGACCCTGGACGATAGTAGACAGTCCAGTGGAATGCTAGAAGGCTCGTAACCTGTAGGTGTTTTTGAACTTGGTGCTCATTAGGTATTTTTGAACTGAGTGTATTCACTAGGTATTTTGAACTGAGTGTGTTCACTAGGTATCTTTAAACTGAGTGTGTTCACGAGGTATTTTGAACTAAGTGTGTTCACTAGTTACTTTTGAGCTAAGTGTTTACCAGATGTTTTGGACTACGTGTTCACCAGTTATAATCTATAAACCTTGGTAACGATGGACTTCGTGTCGATTCCTTAGGATGATCCTTAGGAATAAATAAACGAGGAATAGCTGATTCTTAAGGTAGATCTTTAAGACTAAAGAAGATAATGAGGATGGGTAATTGGGTTGATTGCTTGATTGTTTAAACATAATAATTATATTATTGTAGGTTGAAAACCCTATGTACTCACCAGGTTTCCCAAACTGAACCACTCAGTTTATTTATATCACATGTGTTGATATGAAGTCACATTACACTGAGAGATTAAAGAGATGTATATCACTAGTGTAAATAAATGTAAGTTCCGTTTATGCTTATGTTTCTGTATTGATGATGACATCCCAAACGTTTTAAAATGAATAAAATACGTTTCTTCGAAAATGTTTTGATAACGTATTTATCGTTTTCTTTTAACAAATTCCGCAACATTTTTATGAAAAGAAGTACTCTGATTTTTTTACAAAGCATAAACAAAATCGGTCTGTTCTGGCTGTGAAAAACGGGGATGTCACACCATGGATGGTCTGAGCTTCTAGAACCCAAAAGTACTCATATCTGAAGTCTTATTCGTCCTCAAAGGCACAACATTCGGATTGGCCTTGGAAATGGCCCAAAAGTGACAAAATCTAACTAGGAAAGGGGATCTAAATGAGTAACAGCCAAGGTATGAGCTTCATACCCTCAAATGATCTGAAATATCACACCAACTCTGGATCTACTATCCCTTCTTGAATCACCAAAGGTTCCTTTCTTCCTTCTAGCTTCAAATCACCCAAAAATGGTAAAGAAAGCTTGAGAGCACTTCAATGGAGGCTTAGGGTTTCGAGAGTAGGTAAAGGGAGTGATGAAGGCTGGGGTGGAGGACTGAAATGATGCTTAAATAGGGTACCAGGTGTTGAAATTAGGGTTTCCCAACCCAGACCTTACTCGCCGAGTCAGTCCCTCCGATTCGCCGAGTCGGTCACTTAAATCTCGATGTGGAACCCACTCCAACTCGTCGAGTTCCCCCATGGACTCGACGAGTTGACCCCTTTGACTTAGGGTTTTCATTTCCTTTCTTGGTCTTCCGGATTCCAGGTGTTACATCAACCTACCCCTGTTAGGCATACCGGGGTGCCCAACCTACCACTGTCAGACATATCGGGGTGTACGGCCTACCCCTGTCAGACATATCTGGGTACCCGACCTACCCTCTGGTTTATCTCAACCGGTTTCGGGGACTATTTCACCCCTACCATTACCACATAATAACATAACATGAACATACTTCTAGGCATACGTGGTTATTGTTTACCCCTTCAGTCTCTTCCAACCGGTATCTAGGGACTATTTCACCCCTGCTACTACTAACACATATATAATAGCAACCTAGCACATAAGGCATATCAGATAGTAGCAAACCAAACAATCATCTCAAACATAAATCACCTACCGGTGGGTCAGCATTGGTGCTGTAACATCCAGATTTTTCAAGGATATTATCGTGTAGTTTGATCTTGTGATTAAAGAAGAGACTCGACGAGTCGGGGGTCCAACTCGCGGAGTCGAGCCGGGTTTTTCCCGTGGACTTAATGAATGTACTCGACGAGTCAGAGGAGAGACTCGCTGCGTACACGTTGATTAGGGAAACCCTAATTTCCGGGGTTTGGGACCTATATAAAGGCACTTATAGCCTCATTTGCGGCCACCCTTTCCCTGGAAGCAAACCCTAAAGGTCATTTGAGCTAGAAAGTGAAAGAGAATCTACCTTTGGGTTTTTAGTGCATCATTTGAGAAGAAGAGAAGGAGATCAAGCAAGGATCAAGAGGGGGAAAGTTGGATCCAGTGATGGATCGTCCAGAGCTTCTGAGGAAGGTAAAAGTCTGCACCTTTCTCATTATTTTGGTTATATCTCATATGTTTGGAGTTCTAGGGCTTTTACCACCTTTGGTTTGGGACTTTGAGTAAAATGGATTAACTAGAAGCCTAGTCCTTAGATCTGGACCTTGTGAGGTCCCTAGAGTCCAAAGGTCCCAACTTTATTCATCCATATGAGGGTTGTTGTGCTTAACACCTTAAGAAGGGCTTTTTTGGCATTTTGAGGCATTTATGCCATGCATGAACGTAAAGGTCGAGACTTTATGTGTCTGTGGTGTCTTAAAGGGCTAGATCTAGGGTTTGGAATGAGAAATCTGACTTTGGACGTCTGAATGAGGAATTAGACCGAGGGGACTTGTCGAGTCCATGAGTTGACTCGACGAGTCAGTGAGGGTTTGTCCCGATGAGCTTGTGTATGCGATAACTCGACGAGCTGAGTTGGACCTTCACGAGACTTCTAAGGATATGTGTGGACTCGACGAGTTGCATGAGTGCACTCGGCGAGTCGGGTCAAACATGGACTGTTGACTCGAGTTTGACTTATGTTGACTCCGGGGTTTGGTCAACATGAGTAATGGAGTCCATGGAGGGGTAAAATGGTCATTTAGCCAATTCAAGAGTTAGAAAGAGAAGAATAGCCCTCATTTATTAGGTTCATGTAAAGAGTATTGATTAGAGATATTCATCTTTTTTGCTAGGCGGAGGCTAGTTCGAGTTTCAGGTGCGAGGGTATTTACTTGCTGCTTGTCAGGTGAGTCTTCTCACTATACTTTACCTAGATGGTAATTAGAGTTATGTGATAGAGTATCTTGTATGCTATTTATGTGATGTGATGCACTACATTATTTATATGTGATTTATGTTGTGTATGTGTTCCAAAGCTATAGGGTTAGGACCGGAAGGTCTACAGAGTTAGGACAAGAGGGTCCACAGAGTTAGGGCCAGTGGGCCCATAGAGTTATAGCCTCGAGTGGCTAATATGTGTTATATGTGGTATTTGGGGAACACACTAAGCTTCTTGCTTACTATGTTATGTGTTATGTGTTTTAGGTTCTCAGTATCGCGGGACGGCACCGGTTGATTGTACACACCATAGAAAGAGTTATAAGTATTCTGGATTATTAATTACTAAAACATGGAGTTAGTTTTTGTGAATTGAACAAATGATATTTTAATAAAATGTGCCATGAGGATTTATATGATTTAAAATGAAAAATTTATGTTGTGACAAGTTGGTATCAGAGCCTTGGTTTGAGGGATTCAGATGCACCCTCAGGTAAATCTAGACTCAAACTCAGTATTTAAGAAAGAATTTTCAAAAGAAAGGATTTTTCTAAAACGAGCAAGGGTTTCTAAGAGAAAACGAGGAGCAGTGTGTACAATCAGCTAGAGCCCGAACTGTGATTTCCTAAAATACCCTTATTTTATGTTATAAGATATTGTATGAGATATTATGTATGCTAGAGGTAGGCTAGGTGTTTCATATTTTAGGACTAGAGTGGTCTGATTTTTGATGCCTTAGCCTAGGAGTTACAGTTATCTGTGATATGCTTTCGAGTATGTGTTGAGTAAGAGTATCCAGAGGGAATCCTTGTGGAGAAGGGACTTGAGTAGAGAAGTAATCTAAGAGAGATACCTAGATGAGTATTTATGGTACCTACTGCGAGAATAGTTAGACACCCGCGAGGGGTAGAGTTACTTGATTTCGGTGATATCTTTTGAGCGTGAGTAGAGCCAGTGGAGTTGTACCTAGAGTGGTTTCTCGTGTTGGTAGAAAATATTCAATGCCTGAATGTTGCTTGCTTCGTGCTTTGTAGAACTCTCGGTGATAGGAGACAACTACTAAGTGAATATGACGATATTCAGGAGGTAGGTGGCTGGCATCATTAGGGGTTCTTCAGCAGCTGATGGCGGAGAAGTGAAAAAACCTAGGAAGGGCCTAGGAAGTGACCTTAGTCAAAAGAGTACGTTGGCAGAGTATAGCATTTTGCTGGGAAGCGAGTACGCGTTTAGGGATTGATGATTGAGAGGGTTGAGCAGCTACTCAGAGAATTTGGGATGGTCCATGTAGAGAGTATGGGTAGATGTGGCAGGTAGTATGGGCCCGTACTACTGAAAGCAAAGGACCCATACTCGACACAGGGAGTATTCCATACATTATGAGTAGCAGATTGAGAGGTGATATCATGGTTCGAGTACCATGATCAGTAGCAGAGCGAGAGGTGATGTCATGGTTTGAGTACCATGATCAGTAGCAGAGCGAGAGGTGATGTCATGGTTCGAGTACCATGATTAGTAGCAGATCGAGAGGTGATGTCATGGTTCAAGTACCATGATTAGTAGCAGATCGAGAGGTGATGTCATGGTTTGGGTACCATGATCGGTAGCAGAGTAAGAGGTGATATCATGGTTCGAGTACCATGCTTCCTAGCGGATAGTGTTTGTGCTTTTTCCAGTTATCCTGTCGTGTTTAGGTTATTTTATGATTGGATGAGATAGAATATAGGGCCAGAGGGCCGTGTTGAACGAGTTTTAACAAAGCATACCTTAAGAAGAAATTTGAGTTGATTCAGAGAGATTTTTAGTGAGATACCAGTTAGAGTCGCAAGATACAAGGATAAGTGGAGATGGCGTTTTGAGGATTACAACCTGAGTTGAGAAATCAGTCAATAGTGGTGCTATTTATGTTTCTTGTGGAAGACGTAAGAGGTGTTGAAATTTCGGTTTCTAAGTTTGGGGGTGAGCCCCGTGGGATTGCATTGATGATGATCTTCAATCAGAGTATCTGGCAGTAGGTCTGCTGCGAGGTAATGATATAGCTTGAGAAGGGAGTCAGTGGGAATTGAGATGGTCAAGGACCAGGATACACCCTATGTGAGTATAATAGGGCATGTGTTAGCCTCAGCATCGGAGAATCAAGAAGAGTGTATCAGGGTGGTAACTCTTATTATCTTTGACGGGTATCTAGAGTGGAAATGTGGGTTCTGCTCTTATGATAAGTGTCATGATGGAGCGTTGATTGAGGAGTCGAGGATGAGGAGAATGATAGTTCATTATTTCCAGGCTAAGAGTCAGGGTTAGTACCGGACAGTTGGGAGGTCCGGTGATGGAATGGTGTGAGATTCTGAATGACTAAGAGGCAGTCATGATGGGAAGTTTTGAGGATTTCATCTGAGATTTAGGGTTATTTGGGGTTGCTTGATCTCTGTCGGGAGATTATCGAGTGTGCGTAGCACCTTCCAGGAGTAGGTGCGATGTTACTAGTAGGAACAGTCTGTGGGATAGGTTGTTGATGCGTTAAATGATGATGGTTCAATCCTTGAGTTGGGGAGAACCGGGTTTTCTAATGAGAGAATCAGAGGTTGGTTCAGGAGCGGTTAGAGAACTGGATATAGAGACCTGTGGTATGGATTCAAAATACCAGCGTTATTGGTGGTTAAGGTGAGGTGCCGAGTAAGTTTATGCATGAGGCTCGTGTTCATGAAAGAATAAGTGTCTCCACGACCGGTGGTTGTTGGTCAGGGAACTTGTAGTGGTTAGAAATTCTTCAAGGTGGTTTGGCTGGTAAGGTTAGTTCGGCGGTTGGGAAATTCCGGTCCAATGTATGGGTTGTTATATGTAGTTTGGGGAAGAGCAGATGTAGAATTAGACAACCAACCTCAGGGTCGGTCAGTGTATTCTTGCATGAGTTTTGAGCAATAAAGGAGGGATTTTCGGTTGGTTGTCATCATATTCTGAGTCATTATCAAATCATCAGTGTTTCAATTGAGACTTGGGATATTCCAAAGTTGCTCGATGTGTGAAGGAAGGATATTTATGAGATTCTGAGAGAATGCATTGAGGTGTCTATGTATGATGCCATAAGTAGGAGATTAGTGGTTGAGGCAAGACATCATGATGTTCTGTGATGGTGTTCCGAGGTATCCGAGTATCATGCCCTGAATTCATAATTATTTTAGGTCTTGAGTTTGAGACGACAAGTGGAGTAACAAGTACCTACGGTTCCAATGGGAGCCCTTCGAATATTGACATATAGAGGGATTAGCTAAGAATGTGGAATTCAGCAGGGAAGGATGTTTTGCCATGGCGGTTGCTGTCAGAATCTGTGATGCATAAATAGGGACAAGTATGTATGTACATATCTATATTAGTCCACAGAGCATGAGTTAGTGGATGTAGTGTGGTGTTGGCGTGAGAATGTGATTGTGGGTTACGAGAGAGGAAGGTGTTGTGATGCTACAGGGAGCCATAGTACTCACTAGTGAGAGAGAGGGAGTTGTGATGCTACGGTTAGCTGTAGTACTCACTAGTCAGAGAAAGGGTGTTGTGATGCTGTGGGGAGCCGTAGTACTCACTAGTGAGAGAGAGGGTGTTGTGATGCTACGGGTAGCCGTAGTACTCACTAGTTAGAGAAAAGGTGTTGTGATGCTACAGGGAGCCGTAGTACTCACTAGTCAGAGAGAGAGAGAGTGTGGTGATGCTATGGGGAGCCGTAGTACTCACTAGTCAGCAAGAGGTTGTTATGATGAAGTACTCCTTGATCAGAGCGTGACACATAAGAGATTAGGGCTTGGGTAGCCCTAATAATTGAGTTTTTGGGAGCCTGACGGACGAAAAAGGAGTGAGACTGGGGTCTCCATTTTTGTCGGAAATTGTTATATGCTGAAATGAGAGGTGGTTGTCGCCACATAAGGGAATTGGAAAAGTGGAATACGCGCGGGTTGTGAATCCTGAGTTTGAGTTAGGTGCTTCGTTGGGACGAGTGGTTCCAAATTTTGGATCGGACCAGACTCTCGATATGAGTTTGGCTCTAGTGGTGCATTGGGTAGGCAAAATGAGACTTCGGATTCTGAAGATAAGTTCCATTTTAAGGAATATTGTTTTTCATCAGATGTTTTGGACCGGAGTGGGTCATTTCGTTGGTGCGGGAGGTACCACGAGGTGCTCATATCTAGGGAGTAGCATTCGACGGGGGTCGAGGGTGAAACAATTTTGTAGGATTGTGGGATCCGTTGGGGTAAAGAGAACTTCGTGACTTGGAGTCACTGGGCCGAGATAGTTGTTGTGAGAAGGAAGTCAGTAAGACATTTCAGGATATGTTATGGGTGACCTTTGGAGGTTCAACTATGGAGTCAGAAGTTGACCTAGTGCTCAGTATTAAAAAGGGGTATGAGGAACGAAGTTGGGACTTGTGATTGTGATGTCTGAGGACACTTCTGAGCGAGGTTGGTTATTCTCTTGTGTCTGCAGGGTAGAGGGTTGAAGATTCTTTATTCGGATGGGTTCTGATAGCAGTTTAGTGTATGATCCCTGGTGGGGTGTGGACCCTTCCGTTTCTTGGGGCGTGATTTGGGTCATTAGCATGTTGTAACATCCGGATTCCCAGGTATATTATTTATTCATTTAATTTTTGGAGTTTGTGGAGGAACTCGGCGAGTTGGCGCCAAGACTCGCCGAGTAGGGACACGGATGTTCATTTTAGTTCATGTCCGGACTTGGCGAGTCTATTCGTGGACTCGGTGGGTCCACGATGTTTAGTGAAGCCCTAATTTCCAGGGCTTGGGACCTATTTAAAGTCCCTTATGACCGTCCATTGTGGCTACTACCCCCAGAGAGAGTCTTAGATCGTTTGAGAAGCAAGGAGTGACCATTGTTGATCTTTATGGTGTCATTTAGTAAGAAGAAGGAGGTTCTAGCCAAGGGAAAGCAAAGGAGGTTGCTATTCTAAGGACTAAAAGCTAAGAGCATTCATTTGAGGTATTATTTCGACTCTTCTTCTGTTTTGGGGAGGATATGTGGTTTTAAGGTTTCTTGTACCCTTGACTAACTTGATTTGAGGTCCAAATAGTTCCTTCTGGAGATGAGGCTTTGTACCTGAACCCATAGAGGTCCAGAGAGCCTTATTCTTCAAGCTTTATGAAGAACAATGGAGGTCATGACCTTGGGTTAAGGTATTTGGGACAAACTCACCATTTGATGCCTATTGGTTGAGTTATAAGCATCAAGATTCAGACTTTACGTGACATTTATGCTTGGGAAGGCCAGATCTATGGATTAGGGGCACAGATCTGACCACAGGAGGTCAATAGAATCTGTGCATGGCATGAACTCACCGAGTTATTCTTGAGACTCGGCGAGTAGGGTTAAGGTCCACGCAGATCAGTCAGTGAGTAGACTTGCCGAGTTGGGGGATAACTCAGTGAGTCAAAAGGGGGTTAAAAGACTGGAGTTCAAGGCGGTACTCACCGAGTTGTTCTTGAGACTCGGCGAGTTGAGTCGGGGTAGCCCCGCGATTCATGTCAGGTGTGACTCGTCGAGCATAGGGTAAGACTCGACGTACCAAGCGGGACAGAGAGTTAGTGGACATGTGTGTACTCGCCGAGTCACCGGAGTGCACTCGGCGAGTTGGGTCAAAGTTGATCGTTGACTTTTTGTTGACTTTTAGGGTTTGGTCAACAATGGGGTCCTTGAGTCAAGAGGGGGGGGGGGGGGTAAAATAGTATTTTACCCTTATGAGGGTGACAATAGAGGGTCGATTCTAGCCTCGAGTGTTATGTTTATGAGGGTATTTACTTTGTGTGAATAGGCGGAGGCTAGGCAATACTTCTATCGAGTTAGAGATTTACGAGACGTCTGAGGTCAGTCTTCTCACTATGCCTTACTCGATGGGGTAATTATATGTGACCGAAGGGTCTCATGTGTATGATGTATATGTGATGTAAGTTATATGTGATATGTTATGTGTTATGAGCATGATGTGGGTCAGAAGGTCAAGATGATACGGACTGGAAGGTCAACAGAGTCTGGGATGGAAATCCCCTGAGACACTTGGATTGGAAGGTCCTATAGCCTGGAAAGGCATATGTGCTATATGTGGTATTTTGGGGAACTCACTAAGCATTTATGCTTACAGTGTTATGTGATATGTGTTTCAGGTACTAGCGATGATCGCGGGAAGGCGCCAGCATGACTTGTACACATGCACATTGGAGTTTAAACATTTTGATCTTGGGGTTTTGTACTGATACAATGTTTTTATTTATGAATGCAAACTATATTTCATGGTTTTTCAAAAGTGAAAAATTGTTCAAATTTTTACGGTATTACAAGTTGGTATCAGAGCCTTGATTTGAGGGATTCGGATACATCTTCGGGCGTATCTGAACTCAAACTGGGGATTTGAGGAAATTTTTAATGATAAAGTACAATTTTTGTAAAAGAGAAAAAGGGTTTTGAGACAAACGAAGCAGAGTTGTGTGTACGATCAGCCAACGCCCGAACGGTGATGTCCCAAAATACTCTCATAATAAGGGTTATCAGATATGCTATGTTACGCTATATGATGAATTACAATATGCATGTTAGAGTAGACTAGGTATTCTTATTAGGACTAGAGTGGCCTGATATATGATGCCTTAGTCTAGGGGTTTTGCTGCTAGAAATGCTTAAGAGTGTTTAGGTAGCAGCGAGGTGCTTATGAGAGAATTGCTAGCGAGTAGCACATGATAGTAAGAGTAGAGCACTTGGGATTTGGGGCTCAAGGAGGAGGACTTGGGATGAATGTCGATGCGGTATGGACGGTAGTATTGGGCCCGTACTACTGAAGATACCAGGTTGGTGTGCAGTCCAAATAAGAATCCTTAGGGCGCTAAGGAACCAATGGGGTTGGGACGCGCCACACACCAGAGGTCAACGAGACGAGTGATGAGGAGATCCCTAGGATCATCCACGAGGAGGTGGCTGCGGCCATCAGGGCTAAGATTCCAGAGATGTTCAGGTCTATTAAGACCACTTTGATTGAGACTTTTGATGAGTGGTATGCTGCTCTTTCTGATGCTGCTGTTGCTGCAGCCGTTGCTGCTGCCAGGCCGCAAGGGGGTGACTCGTTGTTGTATCGGGAGTTCAGCAACACGAAGCCACTAGACTTTGATGGAACTCAGGATCCGATAGCAACGATCAGGTGGGTTTCTAACATAGATGGGTGCTTCTATACATGTTCCTGTCCGGAGCCTCTGAGAGTTCGGTTCGCGCTGAACCAGCTTCACTTGGGAGCGAAGGACTGGTGGAAGTTTGTGATGGCACACTACACCCCTACCGAGCTTGTTGCAGTAACCTGGGAGAGGTTCACTGCTATGTTCCAAGATGAGTACGTTCCCCAGGTGGAGAGGGAGCGATTGGCACAGGAGTTTCTAACCCTTAAGCAGGGTATTGAGACGGTTATAGAGATTACACGGAGGTTTCACGAGAGGGCGATGTTCTGCCCTGAGCACGTGTCGACCGAGCAGACACGTATGAGTTGATATCTAAGAATTTTGAGGAGAGACATTCGTGAGTTTGTGGCAAACTCATCATACCGGACATTTGCTGAGCTTCAGGAAAATGCCCGGAAGAGGGAGATCGAATTGGAGACGCGGGCCAAGGAGGAGGCCGAGTCTCAGAGGATGGATCGGCGGCCGGTACAGTCTCAACCGGCAGCTAAGTGGGCCAAGCCCTCCAATTCGAGGACTGGGGTCAGAAGGGCCGCACTTGCGGAAAGTGCGGCAAGGGTCATGCCGGAGTTTCTAGGGTTGGTGCTTGCTACAAGTGTGGCAAGGAGGGGCATATCGCCAAGGATTGCCCAAAGGGATTCATGGTCTATTTTCACTGCAACCAAACTGGGTACCGGAAGGCGGAATGTCCACAGTTGCGAGGGACGACGCAGGGAGCACCTCAGGGATCTGCCCCTACTATTGCAAGAGCTAGTGAGAGTCGGCTAGTGAAAGCCGAGGCGCCAAAGGCGCGAGGGAGAGCATTCCAGCTGACAGCAGAGGAGGTCCGTACAGCACCTGACGTCGTGGCTGGTATGTATTCTATCATGTATTCATTTTATGTTGAGAGATTGTGCTTATATTATGTTATGCGTAGGTACTATTCTTGTGAATTCTGTACCTGCTCTAGTGTTATTTGACTCGTGTGCGAGTCGATCTTTTGTATCGTTGGCATTTGGCCGACACATCAGTATGAGTAGAGAGGCATTGAGTCGATCTCTGAGAGTTTCCATAGCGGATGAGAGAGCAGTCTATGCCACTGAGGTGATTTGAGGTTGTGTGCTTGAGATTTTCGGGGTTGAGTTTCCGATCGATTTGGTCCCCATTGCGATGGGGGATGTCTGTGTCATCGTGGGCATGGACTGGTTGAACAGATTTGGAGCAATCATCGACTGCGAGCGATAGCTGGTGACCATGCGAGACCCTAGTGGGGGAGTTCTTACAGTGTACAGCGATGGTATACATTCTGGGTCGGCGTTTTGTTCAGCCGCCAGGTCGAGACAGAGTCTTCAGCAGGGATGTAAGGGATTTATAGCGTATGTGATGGACGCGAGGGTTGATTCAGAGAGACCGAGGTCAGTGGAAGAGGTCCCGATAGTGCTCCCAGATGTATTTCCGGAGGAGTTGTCGGGTGTGCCTCCCGCGAGGCAGGTGGAGTTTAGTATCGATCTGATCCCGGGGGCTGCGCCTATCTCCAAGGTGCCATATCGCCTTACGCCTCCCGAGCTGCAGGAGTTGTCATCGCAGCTCCAAGAGCTACTAGGGAAGGGATTTATTCGGCCGAGCAGTTCATCGTGGGGAGCACCTATCCTTTTCATCAAGAAAAAGGATGGTTCACACCGGTTTGCGTAGATTACCGGGAGTTGAACAAGTTGACGGTCAAGAACCGTTATCCATTGCCGAGGATTGACGATTTGTTCGATCAGTTGCAGGGAGCATCATGGTTCTCCAAGATCGATTTGAGGTCTGGATATCATCAGCTAAGGGCGCGGGATGAGGATATCCAGAAGACAACATTCAGGACTCGTTACGGGCATTACGAGTTTGTGGTGATGCCTTTCGGGCTCACCAACGCACCAGCGGTGTTCATGGATCTAATGAACAGGGTGTCCAGACCGATGTTGGATCGCTCGGTGCTCATACTCATCGACGACATTTTGGTGTATTCGAGATCTAGAGAGAAGCATGAGGAGCATTTGAGGGAGGTCCTCGTGGTTTTGAGATCGGAGAGTCTTTATGCCAAATTCTCCAAGTGTGATTTTTGGTTGCGAGAAGTCCAGTTCCTGGGACATCTCGTTAACCAGAAAGGGATATTGGTCGACCCGGCCAAGATTGAGGCGGTGATGAGTTGGGAGGTGCCGAGGTCATCAACGGAGATCAGGAGTTTCCTAGGGCTGGCAGGCTATTATCGGGGGTTTATCAGGTATTTCTCCAAGATCACCGTGCCACTCACTAAATTGACCCGGAAGGGTGTAGCTTTTGCTTGGGGTCCAGATCAGTAGGCCTCCTTCGAGACACTTCGCTAGAGGCTTTGCGAAGCCCCGGTGTTAGCCCTTCCGGAGGGAATGGAGGGATTTGTGGTATATTATGACACGTCGATATCAGGGTTGGGAGCAGTGCTTATGTAGAGGGGGCATGTGATAGTGTGTGCATCGAGGCAGCTGAAGCCTCATGAGGCAAGGTATCCTACCCACGATTTGGAGTTGGGGGCAGTAGTGTTCGCCCTCAAGATCTGGCGTCACTATCTGTATGGAGTCCGATGTACCATTTACACGGATCATAAGAGCCTGAAGTACTTGATGGATCAGCCCAACCTGAATATTCATCATAGGAGATGGCTAGATGTGGTAAATGATTATGATTGCGAGATCCTGTATCACCCTGGTAAGGCGAACGTGGTAGCCGATGCCCTGAGTCGTAGGGTGGAGAGCGTTCTGATGCAAGGCATTTGTATGAGATTGACAGTGATGACTCCGGTGTTGGACACCATCCGAGGAGCCCAGACTGAGGCCGTGAGACCAGAAAACCAGAAGAGGGAGCGAGTTATCGGTCAAGTATCGGAGTTCGTTACCAATAACCGAGGGCTTATGACTTTTCAGGGACGGATTTGGGTACCGTTTGTGGGCGGAATGCGTACCGTTTTGATGGAGGAGGCGCATAGAATGAAGTTCTCAATCCATCCCGGTGCCACTAAGATGTACTTGGATCTGAAGAGGGAATATTGGTGGCCCTGTATGAAGAGGGACGTCACGTGGTTCGTTGAGAGGTGCCTAACCTATCGCAAGGTTAAGGCTGAGCACCAGCATCCGCATGGTAAGTTGCAGCCATTGGAGGTTCCCGAGTGGAAGTGGGAACAGATCACCATGGATTTTATCACCAAGTTGTCGAGGACTGCTAGGGGTGTCGATGCAATTTGGGTGATTGTGGACAAGTTGACGAAGAGCGCTCACTTCCTTGCCATCAGTGAGATCTCTTCTGCTGAGAGGCTGGCAGAATTGTACGTGAGAGAGGTGGTATCGCGACATGGAGTGCCAATATCGATTGTCTCAGATCGAGATGTGCGTTTCACTTCTAGATTTTGGAAGAAATTCCATGAGGAGTTGGGTACGAGGTTGCATTTTAGTACCGCATACCACCCGCAGACTAACGGACAGAATGAACAGACGATTCAAACGCTCGAGGACATGCTTCAAGCATGTGTGCTAGATTTCGGCGGGAGCTGGGACACGTATTTGCCCTTAGTGGAGTTTTCCTACAACAAAAGCCATCATTCGAGCATTGGTATGCCACCCTTTGAGCTGTTGTATGGGAGGAGGTGTCGGACCCCTATTTGCTGGGGAGAAGTAGGGCAACGTGTGATGGGAAGTACAGAGATCATGATTCAGACGACTGAGCAGATTCAGTAGGTATGGCAGAGGTTGCTAACCGCTCAGAGTCGCCAGAAGAGTTATACAGATAGGCGATGATCTGAGCTTGAGTTTCAGGTTGGTGACTACGTGAAGGTATCTCCTTGGAAAGGAGTGATCCGATTCAGGAAGAGGGGCAAGCTGGGCCCCCGGTATATTGGGCCATTCAGAGTGATCGCGAGGGTGGGCAGGGTAGCATATCATTTGGAGTTACCTGCGGAGTTGGACCAGATTCATGATACGTTCCATGTGTCGCAGCTGAGAAAGTGTATAGCCAACGAGTCAGTGGTGGTGCCATTGGAGGATATTCAGGTGGATATGGGCCGGAACTACATTGAAAAACCAGTGGTGATTTGGGATTGAAAGATCAAGGTCCTGAGGAACAAGGAAGTGCCTCTGGTGCAGGTCCAATGGTAGCATCGGAAAAGGTCGGAGCTTACTTGGTAGTCGGAGCGTGAGATGCGTGAGCAACATCCGGAGTTATTTTCAGAGTGAGACTTCGAGGGCAAAGTCTGATTCTAGTGGGGGAGAATTGTAACATTCGGATTCTCACTTATATTATTTATTCATTTAATTTTTGGAGTTTGTGGAGGAACTCGGCGAGTTGGCGCCAAGACTCACCGAGTAGGGATGCGGATGTTCATTTTAGTTCACGTCCGGACTCGGCGACTCCATTCGTGAACTCGGCGAGTCCTTCCTGTTTAGTGAAGCCCTAATTTCCAGGGCTTTGGACCTATTTAAAGGCCCTTATGGCCGTCCATTGTGGCTACTACCCCTAGAGAGAGTCTCAGATCGTTTGAGAAGCAAGGAGTGACCATTGTTGATCTTTGTGGTGTCATTTAGTAAGAAGAAGGAGGTTCTAGCCAAGGGAAAGCAAAGGAGGTTGCTATTCTAAGGACTAAAAGCTAAGATCATTCATTTGAGGTATTATTTTGACTCTTCTTCTATTTTGGGAAGGATATGTGGTTTTAGGGTTTCTTGTACCCTTGACTAAGTTGATTTGAGGTCCAAATAGTCCCTTCTGGAGATGAGGCTTTGTACCTGAACCCACAGAGGTCCAGAGAGCCTTATTCTTCAAGCTTTATGAAGAACAATGGAGCTCATGACCTTGGGTTAAGGTATTTGGGACAAACTCACCATTTGATGCCTATTGGTTGAGTTATAAGCATCAAGATTCAGACTTTACGTGACATTTATGCTTGGGAATGCCAGATCTATGGATTAGGGGCACAGATCTGACCACAGGAGGTCAATAGAGTCTGTGTATGGCATGAACTCGCCGAGTTGTTATTGAGACTCGACAAGTAGGGTTAAGGTCCACGCAGATCACTCAGTGAGTAGACTTGCCGAGTTGGGGGATAACTCAGTGAGTCAGAAGGGGGTTAAAAGACTAGAGTTCAAGGCGGTATTCGCCAAGTTGTTCTTGAGACTCGACGAGTGGAGTCGGGGTAGCCCTGCGATTCATGCCAGGTGTGACTCGTCGAGAATAGGGTAGGACTCGACGTACCAAGCGGGACAGAGAGTTAGTGGATATGTGTGTACTCGCCGAGTCACCGGAGTGCACTCGGCGAGTTGGGTCAAAGTTGATCGTTGACTTTTAGGGTTTGGTCAACAATGGGGTCCTTGAGTCAAGAGGGGGGGGGGGGGGGGGGTAAAATAGTCTTTTACCCTTCTGAGGGTGACAATAGAGGGTCGATTCTAGCCTCGAGTGTTATGTTTATGAGGGTATTTACTTTGTGTGAATAGTCAGAGATTTATGAGACGTCTGAGGTGAGTCTTCTCACTATGCCTTACCCGATGGGGTAATTATATGTGACCGAACGCTTTTATGTGTATGATGTATATGTGATGTAAGTTATATGTGATATGTTATTTGTTATGAGCATGATGTGGGCCGGAAGGTCAAGATGATACGGACCGGAAGGTCAAGAGAGTCTGGGATGGAAATCCCCTGAGACACTTGGATCGGAAGGTCCTATGGCCTGGAAAGGCGTATGTGCTATATGTTGTATTTTGGGGAACTCACTAAACATTTATGCTTACAGTGTTATGTGATACGTGTTTCAGGTACTAGCGATGATCGCGGGAAGGCGTCGGCATGACTCGTACACACGCACATTGGAGTTTAATCATTTTGATCTTGGGGTTTTGTACTGATACAATGTTTTTATTTATGAATGTAAACTATATTTCATGGTTTTTCAAAAGTGAAAAATTGTTCAAATTTTTACGGTGTTACACATGTTGATATGAGTAAGCGGTAGCCGATTGTTGGATTTGGTCTTGTGAGAATCAGAGGTTCAGTGAGTTATTAGGGTTTGATATTCGAGGAGTGAATATCATGGTGATCGCTTGAGTTGGCGGTCTGGCGGCGGGTCAGGACACTAGAGCTTCCGGATAGTGGGAACTAGTATATTGGCGACGGAAGAGTTGGTTTAGTTCTGGTCTTGGGAGTTTTGTGTGGTTTCAAGTGTCCATAGAGAAAGTTATCGGTGTAGTATGAGATCCTTTCGGTGGTGCCTTTTTGGTTGATGATTTCATTATGTGAGTGGTTAAGGAGTGATTTCAAGGGCAAAATCTAATTCAAGTGGGGGAGAAATGTAACATTCGGATTTTTCAGGGATATTATCATGTAGTTTGATCTTGTGATTAAAGAAGAGACTCGACGAGTCGTGGGTCCAACTCGCCAAGTCGAGCCAGGTTTTTCCCGTGGACTTAATGAGTGTACTCGACGAGTCAGAAGAGGGACTCGCCAAGTAGACACTGATTAGGAAAACCCTAATTTTCGGGGTTTAGGACCTATTTAAAGGCACTTATAGCCTCATTTATGGATACCCTTTCCCTGGAAGCAAACCCTAAAGGTCATTTGAGCTATTAAGTGAGAG
Organism: Lactuca saligna; assembly: GCF_052625555.1. Taxonomy (NCBI): domain Eukaryota; kingdom Viridiplantae; phylum Streptophyta; class Magnoliopsida; order Asterales; family Asteraceae; genus Lactuca; species Lactuca saligna. Next base: position 10,164,191 of record NC_136418.1, on the reverse strand, counting down.
AGAAGCTACCTTGGGGTTTTTAGTGCATCATTTGAGAAGAAGAGAAGGAGATCAAGCAAGGATCAAGAGGGGGAAAATTGGATCCAGTGATAGATCGTCCAGAGCTTCTGAGGAAGGTAAAAGTCTGCACCTTTCTCATTATTTTGGTTAGATCTCATGTGTTTGGAGTTCTAGGGCTTTTACCACCTTTGGTTTGGGACTTTGAGTAAAATGGATTAGCTAGAAACCTAGTCCTCAGATCTGGACCTTGTGAGGTCCCTAGAGTCCAAAGGTCCCAACTTTATTCATCCATATGAGGGTTGTTGTGCTTAACACCTTAAGAAGGGCTTTTTTGGCATTTTGAGGCATTTATGCCATGCATGAACGTAAAGGTCGAGACTTTATGTGTCTGTGGTGTCTTAAAGGGCTAGATCTAGGGTTTGGAATGAGAGATTTGACTTTGGACGTCTCAATGAGGAATCAGACCGAGGGGACTTATCGAGTCCATGAGTTGACTCGACGAGTCAGTGAGGGTTTGTTACGATGAGCTTGAGCATGCGATTGGACTCGACGAGTTGCATGAGTGCACTCGGCGAGTCGGGTCAAACATGGACTGTTGACTCGAGTTTGACTTATGTTGACTCCGGGGTTTGGTCAACATGAGTAATGGAGTCCATGGAGGGGTAAAATGGTCGTTTAGCCAATTCAAGAGTTAGAGATAGAAGAATAGCCCTCATTTATTAGGTTCATGTAAAGAATATTGATTAGAGATATTCATCTTTTGTGCTAAGAGGAGGCTAGTTCGAGTTTCGGGTGCGAGGGTATTTACTTGCTGCTTGTCAGGTGAGTCTTCTCACTATACTTTACCTACATGGTAATTAGAGTTATGTGATAGAGTATCTTGTATGATATTTATGTGATGTGATGCACTACATTATTTCTATGTGATTTATGTTGTGTATGTGTTCCAAAGCTATAGGGTTAGGACCGGAAGGTGTACAGAGTTAGGGCCAGAGGGTCGACAGAGTTAGGACAAGAGGGTCCACAGAGTTAGGGCCAGTGGGCCCATAGAGTTATAGCCTCGAGTGGCTAATATGTGTTATATGTGGTATTTGGGGAACTCACTAAGCTTCGTGCTTACCGTGTTATGTGTTATGTGTTTCAGGTTCTCATTATTGCAGGACGGCACCGGTTTATTGTACACACCAAAGAAAGAGTTACGAGGATTCTTGATTATTAATTACTAAAACATGGAGTTATGTTTTTTGAATTGAACAAATGAGATTTTAATTAAATGTGCCATGAGGATTTATATGATTTAAAATGAAAAATTTCTTTTGAAAAATTTACATTGTTACAGGTGCCTTAGACCTACCTCTACTGGAAGGTAACTTGCCTCACACTGCTGAAGTCCCGCGGACAAAACCCTAGCTGCTAGATGACAGATTCCCGAATTTTCAACAACAAAACAACACCGAATTATTAATTGGGTTCCAACACATAACCATAAGTCAATGCTTGGGGTGAAAGACTACTTTACCCCCATCTTGGCTTGATTCAAACTCAAGGCCTAATCCAAAGGCCTAAAAGTCAAACTATGAACCAAAGCCCAACAGATGGCTCAACTTTCCAAATTGAGCCCAAACATTTACATGGTTTTACCTAAGGCCCAACCATTTATTCCAGTCCAAACATTTTGCATTCTAATGGTCCAATATCTCATAATCATCAAGGCCCAACTATAGCCTAATTTTTCAAATTGGGTCTAAACCCCTCACATGGGCCTTACCCTAAAGCCCATTCAAATATTCTAGTCCATATGCTTGTTCTCGGATGGCCCATTAATAGCCCAATCACCAAAGCCCAATAGAAGGGCCCAACTCAAGGCCCAAGCAAAATTAGGGTTTTCTCATAAAATGACGATTAGGGTTAAGTGTTTCTTACTTAACCCATTAAAGACTTAATCCATTAAGTCTATCACTCTACTAAATAAATCATACGGTGTGATCGGGTGTAATTCGTAATTCAATTCTAATTGCCCAAACACATGTCTCGATAAGTCTAAACCAACAAATCCAAAATTAAGGTTTTCTAAACCCTAATTAGGGGTTCCAACCCAATCACAAACCAATTAGTCCAATGGTTAGATTTTTAGGTTAATTAATGTTTCATTATGTCAACTAGGGTTTCCTTTGGTCAATTAGGGTTTCATTAGGTCAAGTACCACCCACTGCCACCTCGGGTGGTGCTGGTTGACGGCGACACCCGGCGGTAGCCACCACCTCATGGTGGTGACTATGGTTCTAGTCCAATCATGTCTAAGCATCCCAGAAACAATCTAAACACATGCAAAGCACACCGCCACCCAACACGGCAGCTAGTGGCGGCTGATGACGGCAGCCACCACCCTATGGTGGTGGTTAAGAATTTCCTTGATTATCCTAGTCGCTAATTACAATTATACAACACAATATCACAAAATAAAAAAACACACACACACAATAAGATACACACACAGCCACCCTTTTGGTGGCCAGTGGTGGTACAAGGTGGCAGCCACCACTTCACGGTGGTGGTGGTGGCTTTTCTCATGAACTCCGGCCTAACAACCACCTCTACGGCATGCTCTCTAGTGGTGGAAGCACCCCCACATGTTTGCTCGGAAAATAAACCCAGCCACCCACCTGGTGGCGCATTGCGACGACAACAGTAACACTAGTGGTAACAACGGTGTCTAATAGTGGTAGTGGCTTGCCCTTTTTACTCCCGACGTCCCACCGTTGGTCTTCATCCTCAACCAGAACAGAAACGACAACAACTTTTTCTTCAATGGAAACGGGAAGCGGCGGCGCCAACAGAGCTGACATGTAACGCTGACGAAGCGATGACGAACAGAAGAAGGATGGAGGCATCGACTGACGGTAAAACAACCGCATGGTGGCGGTAGCAATGACGAGACCTGATCAACAACACATTCGACCGGTCTCGGTGGTTCATTCGGCTGCCATGACGTCCGACAACGGTGATAACATTCTGATGGCGAAGAGGCGGGTGGTATGGTGGCAACGACTGGAGGATGGGAGTGGTGAGGGCGGTGGTTGGTGTTTTGCATTAGGGTTAGGGTTACCCGGAGGGTGACGGGTTTATATACCAGGTCCCCATCAAAATTCACTCCATAATGACAACATTGGTCCCTCCATTCTAAAATAATTTCAACTTAGCTCCAATACTTACACATTATACCCCTGCTCCCATAATTCCTTTCATAATAAGTCCAACAGTTACCAAACATCCCCTCCTCTACAAATGACTTTCAATTGAAGTCCATATATTACCATTCTGCCCCTTAGCCTTGACAATCTCTTCAAATTAAGTCCTAATACTTTACCAAGCAGCCCCGACCTTCATAAATAGTGACAAAACCAATCCATAATTTACACTGTCACACCCCCGAACCAGACGGCGGAAACGTCTGAGGGCTCTTGTGACTTAAATCGAATACCATCACATTGAATATACATGAATCATAACATAATTCATCACCATGCATTGAAATATTACAACTGATATTGTTTACATCCAATACATTGTTTTAGACATTACAATTTCATAACATAAACTATCTGATAGATAATCTAAGCAAAACACCATGACATTACTTGGTACTTATTCTTCGGCTTACCTGTTACCTAAGAATACAAGTTATTTTGAAAAAATACGTCAACATATGAAATGTTGGTGAGTTCATAAGTAATGTTGTGGTAAAATGATTTGGTGTAGTTTATAAACCTAGAAAATCCGATATTTTCTGAAATGATCATTATTTATAAAAAGTGTGAAGATCCGTGAATATATGCTTGTTGATTTTCAAAACATGCATAATTGTTGAACTTTTGTATAAATTACACAAGTGAAAATGTTGAACTTCCCAGGAAAACCCAATGTTTTCCCAACACATAAAATACAGTGACTTGTCTATTGTTATACCAATACGTCGAATGATTTTGATTACGCGAGTGACAATGGATTAATTAGGGTTGTGAGTTGTTATAATCACGCATTAAAGAAAATGACTAGTTTATAACTACAGTTTACGAACGATCCTTAAAGGCGTCAGCCGTTACTACTCACTTAATCCACCCACCATGATTACTCTTGTTTATCGTCCTGAATCTGTTTACTTTGATTTCTCATAAGCCCAACAACCGAGGAGATAGGAGAGTACGAAGCCCCTTTATTTCCATGAGTTATTCAAGGCTATCGGGAATGCGAAAGATACTTGGCCCCACTCGCATTTGACTTCTCGACCTCACTAGCAGTACTAATGGGCCACTAGGACCCAATAGCACATTAGAGCTATTGAAAGTCCTTTTACGTGGAATTGGGTCATAAAAGGCCCAATATCACGTAAGCATATTCCCTTTAGGCCCAAAGATCATGTTAATGGGCTAGCAATGCCCAACAAGCATGATTTGAAACTTTTAAGCCCAAAGTTTGTAAGTTAGTTCATCATAGTTATCGCGTGTTTATTGAAATGCTTTGGTTTATCGATTTTGTTTTGTTATTGATTCGAGACCGAATCAATTCGTTTTGTGACGAAATTTGTTGTTGAGAGTGTATTTGTTTTTCCGTTTTGTTGGTAGTCGTGGATCTTGTATTTTGTATTAATGACTTAATTTTGTTTGAAAATGGAGTTTGGTCCTTTTCATTACCCTCCTTTTATAAAAATAACACTTTTGGTCCTTTTATATAAAAGAATTTCATTTTTAGTCCTTAAAACACTTTTCTGAACACTTTTGTATAATTTATTTGATGAATACACGATTTTAACCCAAAGTATACTTAGTTGATAGCTTCAGCCCCTCTAGAATAGTGATTCTCGGTTAAGGACCCATTTTCACAACTTTTACAGTTTTGGCCCAAAATCTAAAAAGTTTGCATTTTTGGTCCTTTTTGATAATGAAGAGCATTTTTGACCCTTATAAACATTTTGTTATGCTAATTACCCCCTGTTTTATAGAAAGTTACATTTCCATCCCCTCAAACTTGTAAATTTCGCATTTTGAGGCTTATTGGGCCGAGAAGCTCATAATTAGCCCATTAGGTTAAAAATTTACATTTTAAGTCCCTTGAAATTTCTAATATTCAGAAAAATATTTATAGAAACTGTTTTGACCCCTTTTAACCTTCAAGAAACCGTGACTTGTTGATTTTTACCCCAAGTTTGTATTTTTGACAATTTAAGCCCAAAAATGGGTTTTATGTTAAAGTATGTTCATCATAACCTTATAAACTATTTTTCTTGACTTGTTTAGTGTAAAATAGCTTAAGTTATGTTTATTTCCTTTCTCATGTCTTAGATCTCGGATTTACCCCCTTTTTGGTAACATATTCATCACAAATCACATGAAATCACACACATACATGCATCAAATCACACATAGCATACATATACACATAGATCTACACATTTTCTTGTATTCTCCCCCATAAAACTCATAAAAACCGAAAAGAAAGGGGTATGAAGCTCACCTTGAGATGTGGTTTCGGTTTTGAAGAAGATTTGGAGAAGTTTGGTGCTATTTTCGGCCCTAGCAAGTTTCTTGGATGAATCTCGAACTTAGTGGTTTCTAAGATGCAAGATCATGAACTTGAATGGATTAAGAGATGATTTTTGATGAAAAGAAGTAGTTAGATTATGGATCTAAGCAATATCTTACGTTAGATGATAAATTTTTGTGGAGAATTTCCTTGAAAGCCTTCTAGATCTCGAAAGTATGGAGAGGAGTGGAGAGAGTTTTCTTGAAAGGATTTTTGAGTGAAGTGTGTGTATGTGGGTTTTGATTCGGCTGAGAGCAATAAAGAGAGGAGAGAAGAGAGAGTGAGTGATTGCATGGTGCATGGAAGTATGAGTCATTTTGCGTGGAAATCCTTTGAACAATTGTGAGGTGGCATGCAAGAGTCAACTCCTCTTCTAGGGTTGGGCTTGGGCCGAGAATGGAGAAGGAAGAAAGAATATTTGGGACTTAAATGATTAAGTCTATTTTATGGTTATGTTGAGTGATTTTTGGCCCAAATAAATATAAATATGATTTTTATGACCTATTAGGGCTAAATTAGGTTAGTTATGGCCCAATAAGGTCCATTTAAATATTTTATTTCATTCTAGGCCCAATATGGCCCAAAATATTAAAATAAATGAAAGTGGGTCCAATTAGAGCCCATTCAAGAGTTCTAAGCCCAAAATAGTCCAATTGGAAGCTTATTGGTCCATTGGGTCCAATAAGGAAATCCTAGTACAAAATGGACTTAAACAAGGATTTCTAGGGTTTCTAATTATTTGTTGACTATTTGCAGTGCTTGTATGAAGTGGTTGATTGAAATTTGGTTGTTATTGAATAAGAATCTTACATGTTTTCACATTGTTGGTTCACATTTGTTATCATTGTTCAATGTTTACAAGGCATCAAAATTCCTAATTGTGACATCATCCCCTCGTTAGAGGGAATTTCGTCCCGAAATTCTTTTGAAAGCCAGATTTGAGAATGTTGGAATAGATGAGGATACTTTTGCTTCATTTGATCTTCGCGTACCCATGTGAATTCTGGCCCACGCTTTGCGTTCCACAGTACCTTCACAATCGGAATGCGACTTTGCTTAGTACGCTTCACCTTCCTGTCTAGGATTTCGACTGGTTCTTCCACGAACAGGAGATTCTCCTTGATCTGAATTTCATCAAGGGGAATGACGAGTGTTTCATCGGATAAACACTTCTTTAGGTTGGAAATATGGAACACGGGGTGTACGCTGCTGAGCTCAGCGGGTAGCTGCAGTTTGTACGCTACTGGACCAATTCAGGCAAGGGTCTCGAAAGGTCCAATGTATCATGGATTCAATTTTCCCCGTTTTCCAAAATGAATAACCCCTTTCTAGGGAGAAACTTGTAACAACACTCGATCCCCGACCTGAAACTCTAAGGGCTTTCGTCGTTTATCAACATAGCTCTTTTGTCGGTCGCGAGATGCTTGTAGTCGAGCTCTGATTTGAACTATCTTTTCTGTGGTTTCACGTATGATCTCCGTTCCCATTAACGTCTTGTCTGATGCTAGTTCCCTTGCTAGCTGGGTTTCGCCCACCTCAGCCCAACACGACGGTGATCTACACTTACGTCCATATAGTGCCTTGAAAGGAGCAACTTTGATGCTCGAATGGTAACTGTTGTTGTATGAGAATTCAACTAAGGGAAATTGGGTATCCCAGGACTTCCCAAAGTCTATCACACATGCGCGAAGCATGTCTTCAAGCGTCTGAATGGTTCGTTCACTTTGACCATCCGTTTGTGGGTGATAAGCAGTGCTCATGTCCAGATGGGTTCCCAGTGCTTCCCGAAGGGATTGCCAAAACGTGAAGTGAATCTACTATCTCTATATGAGATGATAGATAGTGGCACTCCGTGAAGTCTCACGATTTCTCGAATGTATATTCTTGTCAATCTCTCCATTTTGTAGGATTCTTTTATTGGTAGGAAATGAGCGGATTTCGTCAGTCTGTCAACTATTACCCATATAGTGTCCAATCCATCTAACATCTTGGGCAGCTTGGTCACAAAATCTATAGTAATCCTTTCCTATTTCCACTCGGGAATTACTGGTTGTTGTAATAACCCCGAGGGCTTCTGGTATTCAACCTTTACTTTGACGCAAGTAAGGCATTTGTTAACATAGGTGACAATCTATGCCTTCATGTTAGGCCACCAATAATGTTGTTTAATATCCAAGTACATTTTGTGCGAACCCGGATGGATGGAGTATCGCATCTTGTGAGCTTCATGCATGACTACTTCCCTAAATCCCCCAAGTTTAGGGACCCAAATACGGTTCATGAAATAATATACTCCGCCTTCTTTCATCTCGAGATTCTTCTCCATCCCGTGTAACGCTTTGCTTGTTTTGTTTTCGGCCTTCATGGAATCTGACTGGGCTGCCCTGATCTGAGTGGTTAGGTGAGATTGAATGGTTATTGAGAGAGTTTTCACACGAAGATTAGAGTACTCTTTCTGGCTCAAGGCATCAAATACCACATTAGCCTTGCCTGGGTGGTACTTGATTTCACACTCATAATCGTTTAATAGTTCAACCCATCTTCATTGCCTCATATTCAGCTCTTTTTGATTCAAGATGTGCTGGAGACTCTTGTGGTCCGTGAAGATGGTGCACTTCGTACCATAAAGGTAATGCCTCCAAATCTTCAGGGCGAAGACCACTGCTCCCAATTCCAGATCGTGGGTTGTATAATTCACTTCGTGTGTCTTGAGTTGCTGGGACGCGTAAGCTATCACCTTTCCACGCTGCACGAGAACGCAACCTAAACCCTGATTTGACGCGTCACAGTAGACTATGAAATCTTCCGTTCCCTCTGGTAGTGATAGTACCGGGGCACTGCAGAGTGCTCGCTTAAGAGTTCGGAATGCAAATTCTTGTTTGTCCGTCCATTTGAATGGTAGGCCCTTTTGTGTAAGCGAGGTAAGTAGCTTGGCGATCTTAGAGAAGTTTTGAATGAATCTCCTGTAGTAACTTGCTAGACCTAAGAATTGGCAAATTTCTGTGGGTGTTGTCGGGACTGCCCATCCTTTGATGTCTTTGACCTTAGAAGGATCCACATGTATTCCTTCCTGACTAACAACATGACCCAAAAAGTTCACGCTACCGAGCCAGAACTCATACTTGGAGAGTTTTGCATATAGCTTCTCAGTTCGTAGGGTTTCCAGGATTTGTCGGAGATGTTGGCCATGCTCTTCTTCACTTCAAGAATAAACTAGAATTTCGTCAATGAATACAATAACAAAGTTGTTGAGGAATGGTCGGCATATTCGATTCATTAGGTCCATGAATGCGGTAGGGGCATTCATTAGACTGAAGGGCATTACGACAAATTCATAATGTCCGTAATGAGTTCGAAAAGCGGTTTTGGGAATATACTCTTCCCTGACCTTGAGTTGATGGTACCCAGATCGTAGATCTATCTTAGAGAAGTAACTAGCTCCTTGGAGTTTGTCAAATAGATCATCGATTCGTGGGAGTGGATATCGATTTTTGACAGTGAGCTTATTCAGTTCTCTGTAATCAATGCACATCCTAAAAGATCCGTCCTTCTTCTTGACAAAGAGGATTGGAGCTCCCCATGGTGAGAAGTTGCGTCGGATGAATCCTTTGCCCAGGAGTTCACTGAGGTGGCTGGACAGTTCCTGCATCTCAGTAGGAGCCAATCGGTAAGGCGATTTAGCGATGGGAGTAGCTCCTGGAACAAGATCAATTCGGAATTCAACTTGTCTTTCTGGGGGTACTCCAGGAAGATCTTCAGGAAATATGCCTGGGAATTAACGTGCTACAGGAATGTCTTGAATGTTAACCTCTTCCTTGGTTGTATCCACTATGTGCACCAGGAACGTCAAATCGTTCTTTCGCAGATGCTTCTGTGCCTGGAAGCACGAGATGAGATGAAGGTTTGTGCTAGGTTTGTCTCCGTAAATAACTAGGGTTTCATGATTTGGAAGGTGAAGGCGAATGGCCTTCTCGTGACACATAATTTCAGCATGGTGGGGGCTTAACCAGTCCATGCCAATAATCACATCAAAACTCCTAATGGAAACAGGCATTAAGTTTATTTGAAAGACGTGTTGATTTAGAGCTAGGGTACATCCGATATAGATTTCCCCAGTTGTATCTGTTTTCCCATTGACCATATCCACCGTAAAGGTTTCATTGAGATTCTGGGGTTGTTGTTTTAACAAATGTTTAAACTTATTGATCACAAAACTCCATTCCGCTCCGGTATCAAATATGATGCATGCATAAGTGCGGTTTAGGAGGAACGTACCGGTTACGACAGCGGGAACCTGAACCGCTTCTCCCTGACCCGTGGTCAATACCCTTCATGTTCCTCCATTTCCGGGATTGTTGTTGTTGGGGCAATTTCGACGGAAATGCCCAGTCCTTCCACATCCACAACAGGTGTGGCTAGGTCCTGCATTATTGCCACCATTGTTGGTGTTGTTGTTGTTGTTGTTTCCCTGTTGTTGGTTCTGAGGAGGGTAGGTCCTGCAGTACTTTGTCGTGTGCCCCTTCCGATTGCAACTGGTGCACTGCATCTCTCTGCATTCTCCATTGTGATGGAGACCGCACTTGTTGAACTTAGGAAGATTACCAAAATAAAGCCTAGGAGCACTTGGAGCAGCTGAGGCTGGAGCATGTTGTGTGGATGGAACTTGAGTGGGTACAGCATTAACTGCCATTGTTTGCTGCTTCTTGGATGATTCGGAGCCTTGACGTCCCTTCCTTTTGTTGTTCTTCCCCTTTTTGTTATCATTTTCCTTTTTACCTTCAGCCTCCACTGGCTTCTCACCCTTCTTGTTGTTGTGGTCATACAGCTTCTTGGCCAATCTCTTGGCATTGTTGAAAGTTTTGGGATTTCTAGCTATCACGTTCCCTTGGATCGGGGAGGTCAGTCCCCAGATGAATCATTCGATCTTATTTCCTTCTAAGGTGATTCTTGGCAGGGCACAGCAGAGACAATTTGCTAAACCTTGATATGTATGCATCTATATCAGCATTCCAGACAGTGAGATTCCACAGCTCTTGTTCCATTTTCTGAATTTCGCCTCGGGGGCAGTACTCGCCAATCAACATTTCATTCATCTCTGCCCATGGCATGGAATTGGCTACGGGGAGTGTCATGGATTCCACGTGTCCGTTCCACCAAGTGAGCACTTGGTCCATGAAAGTGCATGCGGCAAACTTCACCTTCATCTCCTCAGGGAAATCACATATCTCGAACACCGATTCCACCTTCTCGATCCATTGTTTCAGGGTGATCATTCCTACAGTGCCATTAAAGGTTCGTGGTTTGGCGTTGGTGAAGTCTTTGTAGGAGCATGTTTTGATAGGTCCTTGATTCATCCCGTTGTTTGAACTTCCAGCCCCTTGTCCGTTGACTCCTCCATTGTTCCCTTGGTGAATTTGTGCCATTGTTGCGGTGACCACAACAAATACAGCTGCTTGGAATGCAGCTGAGTCGACTTTGGGTGGGGTTGGCCCAGGGTTTTTGCGGGTGGGTTGTTGAGGCATCTTTCTGTCATGGAACGGAAAAATGTTGGGTGTCTGTGGTTTTTGTGAGGTTGTGATCCTATAAACTAGGTGTGTGGCACAAACTTAAATAATTCATAATTTAGCATACAATCATAGATATGTAACACATAGCAGATTATAACGTCACTAGTAAAACATATAAAATATTTCATTACTATTACCCGCACTTTGATACATGAAAATTTTGCTTGAAAGAGCATACATAAGCGGTACAAGTTTGACAGCATAACGACTCTATGAGTAGTGTAGTCACTTAAACATAGAGTCGATGGTACATAGCATAGATCCTGGTGACATAGTACTAAAGACTGATACGGCTAACCCTAGTCGCGGTGGGATGTGCCAGGGGGTGGTGCTGAGGAAGTGGATGCTCCCTGAAGACGAGCCACCTATCATTCTGCATCCTGGAGTCGGGACTCCCACCTTACATGCCTCATGTGGAACTCACGGAGAACGTCTCACGTCTCCTGCTCCGCACGCTCAACCCTAGTCCGCATCTGGCGTACCTGTTCGGCGGTACTCTGAGTTAGGCCGCCTGTGTTCCGTAATCGTCTCACCATGGCTGGAAAGGCGCGGTTGGCCGGTCCTGCATCCCTCAGGTCAAAGAACTCGTGTGACATGCCGAACGGGGGTCACTATCCCTGCTGTCTGCTCCACTTCCAAAGATCCATACCCCAGGGGGGGTGTAGGACCAGTGGGGCCCACCTAGTAAGCAGGCACTCTAATCGGATAAGGGGATTGATGACTTTGGACTCTGCATCTGAATCACCCTCTTCGTTATCGCTGGGTTCCTCCTCAAGACTTCCTTTAGCTTCCTCCTCTTCCTGGTCCATCACTGGCTCGGCAGGTCCGCCTTCGACTTCCGCCTCAGGTTCCCCTTCAGATTCCTCCTCGGGTTCCTCCTCAGACTCTTCCAACCATCCATTATTCCCCTGGTTAAGGAAGTAATGATCTCCGGGGTGATGGAAACCAGCCATGCTATCTGTGAGAGTGTGTAAATAGGCTAACATTATTCCTAAGATGCTACAATTATTGTATAGATTGAGCTGATGTTCTCTTCTTGGTGATAAAGGGGTATGTTTTTAGGTTCCCTAGTCATCACGATTTCCTCGGGACATGTGATAGTTGTACCTTGGAGGAAATGTAGTTGATCAGGCTACATCCACTCCTTGATACGACTAGGAACAATCCTGGTTTAACCGGGATGCTAGCATTATCTTGTTTGGTTCAGTATGATGTTCTTTTTCCTAATACAAGCAAAGATGTTTTTATCGTTATGTTTTACTTGTTTTGTTCAGAGTTGTGTTAGTCCCTCTTTTGGTTTATAGTTGCATATCAATGGGTGCTTAGATATGCTAGTTCACTATAAACAGAGCTCTGATACCAACCTGTCACACCCCCGAACCAGACGGCGGAAACGTCTGAGGGCTCTTGTGACTTAAATCGAATACCATCACATTGAATATACATGAATCATAACATAATTCATCACCATGCATTGAAATATTACAACTGATATTGTTTACATCCAATACATTGTTTTAGACATTACAATTTCATAACATAAACTATCTGATAGATAATCTAAGCAAAACACCATGACATTACTTGGTACTTATTCTTCGGCTTACCTGTTACCTAAGAATACAAGTTATTTTGAAAAAATACGTCAACATATGAAATGTTGGTGAGTTCATAAGTAATGTTGTGGTAAAATGATTTGGTGTAGTTTATAAACCTAGAAAATCCGATATTTTCTGAAATGATCATTATTTATAAAAAGTGTGAAGATCCGTGAATATATGCTTGTTGATTTTCAAAACATGCATAATTGTTGAACTTTTGTATAAATTACACAAGTGAAAATGTTGAACTTCCCAGGAAAACCCAATGTTTTCCCAACACATAAAATACAGTGACTTGTCTATTGTTATACCAATACGTCGAATGATTTTGATTACGCGAGTGACAATGGATTAATTAGGGTTGTGAGTTGTTATAATCACGCATTAAAGAAAATGACTAGTTTATAACTACAGTTTACGAACGATCCTTAAAGGCGTCAGCCGTTACTACTCACTTAATCCACCCACCATGATTACTCTTGTTTATCGTCCTGAATCTGTTTACTTTGATTTCTCATAAGCCCAATAACCGAGGAGATAGGAGAGTACGAAGCCCCTTTATTTCCATGAGTTATTCAAGGCTATCGGGAATGCGAAAGATACTTGGCCCCACTCGCATTTGACTTCTCGACCTCACTAGCAGTACTAATGGGCCACTAGGGCCCAATAGCACATTAGAGCTATTGAAAGTCCTTTTACGTGGAATTGGGTCATAAAAGGCCCAATATCACGTAAGCATATTCCCTTTAGGCCCAAAGATCATGTTAATGGGCTAGCAATGCCCAACAAGCATGATTTGAAACTTTTAAGCCCAAAGTTTGTAAGTTAGTTCATCATAGTTATCGCGTGTTTATTGAAATGCTTTGGTTTATCGATTTTGTTTTGTTATTGATTCGAGACCGAATCAATTCGTTTTGTGACGAAATTTGTTGTTGAGAGTGTATTTGTTTTTCCGTTTTGTTGGTAGTCGTGGATCTTGTATTTTGTATTAATGACTTAATTTTGTTTGAAAATGGAGTCTGGTCATTTTCATTACCCTCCTTTTATAAAAATAACACTTTTGGTCCTTTTATATAAAAGAATTTCATTTTTAGTCCTTAAAACACTTTTCTGAACACTTTTGTATAATTTATTTGATGAAAACACGATTTTAACCCAAAGTATACTTAGTTGATAGCTTCAGCCCCTCTAGAATAGTGATTCTCGGTTAAGGACCCATTTTCACAACTTTTACAGTTTTGGCCCAAAATCTAAAAAGTTTGCATTTTTGGTCCTTTTTGATAATGAAGAGCATTTTTGACCCTTATAAACATTTTGTTATGCTAATTACCCCCTGTTTTATAGAAAGTTACATTTCCATCCCCTCAAACTTGTAAATTTCGCATTTTGAGGCTTATTGGGCCGAGAAGCTCATAATTAGCCCATTAGGTTAAAAATTTACATTTTAAGTCCCTTGAAATTTCTAATATTCAGAAAAATATTTATAGAAACTGTTTTGACCCCTTTTAACCTTCAAGAAACCGTGACTTGTTGATTTTTACCCCAAGTTTGTATTTTTGACAATTTAAGCCCAAAAATGGGTTTTATGTTAAAGTATGTTCATCATAACCTTATAAACTATTTTTCTTGACTTGTTTAGTGTAAAATAGCTTAAGTTATGTTTATTTCCTTTCTCATGCCTTAGATCTTGGATTTACCCCCTTTTTGGTAACATATTCATCACAAATCACATGAAATCACACACATACATGCATCAAATCACACATAGCATACATATACACATATATCTACACATTTTCTTGTATTCTCCCCTATAAAACTCATAAAAACCGAAAAGAAAGGGGTATGAAGCTCACCTTAAGTTGTGGTTTCGGTTTTGAAGAAGATTTTGAGAAGTTTGGTGCTATTTTCGGCCCTAGCAAGTTCCTTGGATGGATCTCGAACTTAGTGGGTTCTAAGTGTTGGATTAATGTCTAAGTCCATAACTATAATTGGTAAGACTTGACCCGACCCGGCATGGTCCATTTGGGTTGCATGGCATCATGCACTTGGATAGACTATAATGAGAGAAATAAGACACTTATGGTTATTAATATATTATAAGTTCTAGTATATTAATAATAAGAATAATAAGATTATTTAATTAGTATTGATCAAGAATTAATCTAGGATTAATTAAGTGATCAAAAGAAGACTAATTAAATATATGGGTTGATTGTGTAAATCATCCATACTTATATAGTGGGCTAATGCTCCATGGATTATCTAGTTGGGCCAAAACCCATATGATGCTCCATGGTGTATTTGAACCCATGGATCCAAGGAAATGGAAAGTCATGACAATTAGAGTTTACCCTAATTGTATAACTATATAAGCATCCTATTCTTGACCAAAATCGGCCACTAGGATTATTCTAGAGAGGGCTAGCCGATTTTATGAAGTGTTCTAATTTCTCTCTAAGTTATTCCAAGTGCTTATGGTGTTGTGTGAACCATTTGAGGTGTCACACTTGGGGCACTAGGCACTCAAGCTTCATGAAGACAAGCACTATCGAAGAGGTATGTATTCTATCTTGTTATATCCATTATTTTGTATGCTAGATTAGGATAATACCTTGGATGTTCATATTTGCATGTATAATAGAGAAAACATAGATCCAAGGTATTTAGGGTTGCATGTACACTTAGGAGTGTTAGAATGCTCATAATCCAACAGTGGTATCAGAGCCTAGGCTTGTTTTCTTGTTATACCTGCAATAGAAGCTGAAAAATCGAGTTTTGATGCTGTCAGCCCAGCTGACTCGCCGAGTCCATGAAGGGACTCGACGAGTCCAAGGCAAAATGCATCCAACTCGCCGAGTTGTGTTCATGCACTCGACGAGTTGGACCCCAGACAACATATCTTCAAGGTTTTTGGCTAGAAATGGACTAGGAACATTACCCTAAGCTGTTTTGAACTTATAAACTTGTTTTTTAATGTGGTAATGTTCATGCTAATCCATTTTCAAAGATAATTGTCAATAGATTCATGTTTTGTATTAGTTTAAAGGTTAAACTAATTACATGAAAAAGTTTGATTTGAATTATCTTGTTCTTATGAGTTGCTTAGATTAATAGAAAAGTTGAGTGAAAAAGTTGTTTTCAATCCAAATTAATCTAAGAGTTGATTCTAAAATGTGTTTTTGTAACTTGTCCTCAAGTTATATGAAAAGTCACATTTAAGTTTCATAAAAACTCATAAAAGTTGGCAATGGTTACAAAAGATGAAGAGTCTTGTCCTTAAGTTATGGAGGTTCAAGAGTCACTTCATTAATAAATAAATAAATAAAATATGTAACCTTAATTAATTCCATAAGTTATAAAATAAAGAAAAGGTTAATTCTTTATTAGTTTAAAGTCTTCCATAATTTGTCCACAAGTTATGGAACTTGAAGAGTTTTTGGATTAAAACTACTTTAAATACATAAGTTATGGAATTAATTAGTTTTGAATAGGTTCAAAACTTACCCTCAAGTTTTGGAATTTGTAAAGTTTTCTCTTATGAATACTTTAATTCCAAGTTAGCCCTTAGAATTTTAAAAGTTAAAATTCAACCCTTATACTTTATAATATTATAAGTTAATAATATATATATATATATAAGAGAAAAAGTCGGTCTTACCGCTAGTACGACTCATTCACGAAGCCGGTCTATAAGGTGGGTATAAGGTTGTTGCCTATAAATGGCAACTTAATGGGTGTCCACTCTCACCCACCGCTTGCTTGACTGGTGGAGGGTCGTTAGCCGAACGGGTTTGACAGGACTATAATTCTCCCTTCATTAAAAGTATTAATGATAAATACTAAGTAACTAAACTCTAAATAATACCCAATCTTAGTTACTTAGGAAAATGTGAATAAGGTGCAAATCCATGAAATTACACTTTGCACTTTGTTTAAGTCGGTTAGTGGAGCGTGTGTGGTTAACCGGCACACTGACTCGTATTTAACAAGGTAGGCAAAGGGTGACTTAATGTTTATCATAGTATCGATGGAGCGTGTGTGGTTAACCGGCACATCGATTGAGGGGTAAACACTTAAGGGTACCAAGTAATTTGCATGGTTACTTCACACCTTGTTTTGTGATCCTCGGCATCCCAGTCACAAAACCTGAAGGGCACACTCGAGATTGAAACATGCCATTGAAAAGTTCAATGAATCTCAAAAGATCTAGGAGTTTCAAAACCAATTAAAACCTAATAATACATTTCGTTTATCTTGGTGGAAATTGGTGAATCGTCATTCACCTACCTTCAAATTGTTTTATAGCTTGGATTACGGCATACCTCTTCTAAGTTATAAAATAGTTTGTTGGGTCCTAGCCTTAATATTTCATATTGGGTGTCATATTAAGGACTTTAGATCAACTATCTAGAATATCTCCTAAAAGATGTCTGGTTTAGACATTTATGATCTTCCCAAATCTCTTGAAACAAGCATTCCTAATGAAGATGATGTCCTATGGAAATCATACTTCTTTCTCCTCCTCCAATTATTCACCCTACCCCACAAGTTCTTGAAAAGTTTAAGGTCACTCAAGCCCGAATGGCAAGGCAAGGTCTAGGTGTGATCACATCTTGGAGATGTAGTCACATATTGACAAGCCGGGAGAGTTGGGTGTCAAAGTCTTGAGAAAGTTGGTGGTTCAACTACTTTCTAAGTCACATAGTGAGTTCTTTTGGAACACCTATGAAACAGACTATGACAAGACCCTTAATGATCTTATCTATTTGTTAAGATCAACTTCCTCAAAACTTGATGGACATTGACAATAGTGACACAGAAAATCCAGAAAAGCATTCTCTTCCCAATGGAAAGGGATCGGCCATAGTCAACTCGGTTGACCAAATGGTAAAGAGAAAAGTCTAAGTCTGTGATAGTTTTGTGTACCATTATCAAAGGGTCCATATGTTTATATTGCCAAAGGAAGGGGCATTGGTTGCGAAGCTGCCAAGTTTACCCAAGGATGTTAAAGTCAATAAGTTTGACTCTACTTCAGGTAAAGTCCACTATCTAACTCTGTTAAGTTTCTATTCTGAGATTCTTGATACATGATGTGACTGGGTCACATGGTAATGTTTTAAGAATCAAAGAAAAGTAAAGGAACTTAAAGAAAGAATATGCTGAATCTGATCGCATAGATGGATTTCTATCGTGCAGTTTGAAGATCGGATTCTTGAGCTACTTCTTAGGAGTTATGAGATATTGCTAAGGAATAGATAACAACAAGTTTTCATATGGATTGTAAGGATAAGTTTTTCCGCATAGTTCTAAAATAAAAGAATTTTTTTTTTGATTTTAAAAAATATCCTTACAATGGCATTTGAGTAAAAATTGTTGCTTATATGATTTCATTAATAGCAAGAGTGGAAATATGAAATTGATTCCTTCATTTGTGGTAATGTCTAAATTTACCAAATAAAGAAAGATTCTCATCACCCAAGTCTCAATTGGACCGGAACTTGGAATCATGCAAGTTGTATAGCGTGATGAATGAGAACTTTTCAAGTATTGGAAAAATTAAGACTAATTACTTATTCACATGGATGTGTGAGTCAAGTAATGGACTAAGGGATCGAGTACATAGTCATGTGCACTGATTAAGTCCACCACAAAATATATAAGGCTATTCGTCATATTTTACTAGAGTTCAGTAAATATGATTATACTTACAAGATTAAGTGTAACTCTGAGACATTGGAAAAGGTTCCAATGTAAGGCAGAGCGAATAAGAAGAATCAAATTAGGCAGAAGGATAAAAGTTTCTCAAATCTGAAAAGATGGGAGAGTACTTTAGTATCAGCTTTGTGATCATCTTAATGATTAAGAAACCATATCAAAATTAGTTCTCTAAGGAAGTCTTAGTGCATTCTTATGACTAAGAAGAAGGGATCTTGAATTGTTGAAATGGTTAAATCAAGAAGATGAGTTATACTTCGTTCCAATACAAGTCTTAGAGTCGTACTCCAAGATTGTAATTTGAGTGACATGTCTTAAAGAAGGTTTAAAACACTTATCAAATGTAAGAGTAAAAGTTTTCTACTCTTGTACATTTGAAATTGGTAAGTTGTGATGTTTTGGATAAAACAAAGACCAACTAAGGCCAATTGTGTGAAGTGTTTGTCTTGATTAGAATCCGCACTATCTCTTGGATGTTTGACAAGGGAGTCTTATAGGTCAAGAGGACAGTGGGAGTCTTAAAGGTCTTGAAAGTCTCAAGAACTAATCAAGAATAAAACCTAAAGTTCTTCACTAGCACACGACTTAAGGTTTATAACCTATCGTGTTGACATATTCTGTGCCCATTCCCATCAAAGTTGGCTTTGCATATGAGTTCTTAGAGTTCTCAATGTGTTGCACAACAACTTGGAAGCAATGGCAGGCCCTTGAGCTGCCAGGTGGCAAGAAATTAAGATTGAGTTCAATCCATATGGTTTTGGATTTGTCATTATCCTTGTCTTGTGATTATGGTTTTGACAAATTCATATGGGTAGGAACTCATACACCAATAAATCTAAGTGTCATAAGGTTTGTCTCTGATTCATGAAAATGATGGTGAGGAAACACTTCCACTAAGTAGATTTTAGCTAGATAGCAATTGTGATATTTGCATTCTCAAAGTCGTTAGTGGAGCGTGTGTGGTTTACCGGCACACTAACTTGGACTTGTGAGAAATGGCAAAGGTCAAAACGATCAAGACTATGATTACGGCATCCCTTTTTCATAGTTCTTAAAATTGTTTTGACACACCCATGAGCTATCTAAGGGAAGGTGTATGTTTTTTGATAAAGTCTTATCAAAACAATCTAGTATCAGAAATCTGAACTTTGGTAACAAAGTCAATAAAGTATTGATTTCTAGAAGTCGAGCTTTCTGAGTATATGTCAAAGCTAGTGGGAGCATAAGTGTTATGCTAATGATCATCATGTTAGTGGGAGCATGATAATTACGATAAGTATTGCAAGCTAGCAATGTTAATTATAGAAAACAAAAGGTTTCAATTGGGAAAAAGTTGTTTTGCTATAATTAAGGGAGAGGAAATTATACTTCATCTCAAATCTATAAGCTTAGATCGTGAGGTTTTAATCATTTAGTCAAGGATATATATGAATTTCATGTTGGAATGGCTCAACATAAGGAAATTCTGTACATGGGTCCATTATTTGCGTTCTTAAATTCGATTATGATTACGGCATCCCTTTTCATAATCTGAATTATGAGAACTTGGCAAATGAAATGGAAATGTTATAGCAAAAGACTGGTTTAGTCTTTATGTGAGACATCATGAATCGTGTCCCATATCCTTCGGATATAGGATCGATTACATGTGCTATATTCATCCTTTCTAAAATTTTCCAAATGTCTAGGGCATTAAGAAGGGAAAAGGTTTAGAACTGGATATGACTAAAAGGATTAAACAATTGTCGAGGACAATCTAAGGTTTACCAAAGACTGGTTTCTCAAAGACAATTAGAAGTATAGTGATAATTCTGGAGGACCATATTGACATAATCTGTAAGGAGGCAACTCTTGTTCAGAAGTGATAGTCAAAATGGAATCTGGAAATAATTCTGGGAGGACCATATTGACATAATCTGTAAGGAGGCAACTCTTGTTCAGAAGTGATAGTCAAAATGGAATCTGGAAATGTTTCAAAGTTAGAATTTTCAATCTGTGTAAGGTTAGGAAACTTAATGCAAGAAGGATGTTTCTAAGGAGCTGATCTCCTTTGGAATGCTCTGTAATGATTGTTGTTAAGTCTTTCTGACTTTGTGCATAATCATTACAAGAGGATCGGTGCATATAAGTTTAGAATCTAGCAGATTTCAGTAAATGGCATGAATTTGGAATTCTTGCATTTGCAGTAAGGATTTGGGAGTGTGAAAGAAAAATCATTGAAGTTATGTTCATTTGATCTAGTTCACAAAATAAAGATCATAGACAAACATATTATGCATACTTGGTGTATGGCATGACTAGTGTTTAGAAAACATAGTGTGCATGCTTGGAGCATGGGACAACTATTGTTTTAAATTCAAGAATAATGTTGATAGCTGAAACAATATACAATAAATAATGTGTAATCATATGGTGATAAATAAAAAGTGTTTTATTTATATTCATAAGTTCTGAGACCATATTGGATTTAATTATTATTGTGTTTCACTTTGCATGTTTTGACTTCCCGAATAAACTAGGTTATTCTTCCGGAATGACTAAGTTATTCAAACCATCCACAGTCGGTCATATGTTGGAAGTAGATATGAATTAAGACTGTCATGGGTTGGCTTGTAGAGGTCTAAGTTGTTGGACAAAGGGCTACAACACTCATGAGTGCTCATAAGTTCTGAGTATTGGATTCAACCCGCGCTCATTGGAATCACTTCATGGATTTTATCACGAGTGATCATGAGACGATAATATCTTATATTCTTCAAACCTAGAGATATGAGTTGTTACTATGAGTTGATAGTACATTGATTACACGAAACACATTGGTAACTCGATGTTATAAAACGTGTCTTTGTGTACGATTCAACAAGTAGTAGAACAAGCCATATGAGTCGAAGTTTATCCATTCCTTTTACCTTCGGGATAGAAGCGATATCTGTGGGCCCCTCGATGATTTGATGATGACAAATGGAAGTGCTCGGCCGGGCCAGGACTGATTTGATTTGTTCAATTAGTCAGTCGTCATAAATCGGAAATCGGGAAACAACTAATGGACAGAGAGAATGATTATAATCCATGTCTCAGTCCATATGATATCTAGAATGGAGGAATATATGATCCCTTATCTAATGGACAAGTCATTGACAAGATCAGAGTTCATCTACAAGGTCAAAGTTCGACAGAAGCTTTTGAGAGCTACGATTGCCAGTTGGTTCCTGAAGTCATACGCAAAATAGTTTTAGACTTATCCAAGTGGGAGACTGTTGGATTAATGTCTAAGTCCATAACTATAATTGGTAAGACTTGACCCGACCCGGCATGGTCCATTTGGGTTGCATGGCATCATGCACTTGGATAGACTATAATGAGAGAAATAAGACACTTATGGTTATTAATATATTATAAGTTCTAGTATATTAATAATAAGAATAATAAGATTATTTAATTAGTATTGATCAAGAATTAATCTAGGATTAATTAAGTGATCAAAAGAAGACTAATTAAATATATGGGTTGATTGTGTAAATCATCCATACTTATATAGTGGGCTAATGCTCCATGGATTATCTAGTTGGGCCAAAACCCATATGATGCTCCATGGATGCTCCATGGTGTATTTGAACCCATGGATCCAAGGAAATGGAAAGTCCTGACAATTAGAGTTTACCCTAATTGTATAACTATATAAGCATCCTATTCTTGACCAAAATGGGCCACTAGGATTATTCTAGAGAGGGCTAGCTGATTTTATGAAGTGTTCTAATTTCTCTCTAAGTTATTCCAAGTGCTTATGGTGTTGTGTGAACCATTTGAGGTGTCACACTTGGGGCACTAGGCACTCAAGCTTCATGAAGACAAGCACTATCAAAGAGGTATGTATTCTATCTTGTTATATCCATTATTTTGTATGCTAGATTAGGATAATACCTTGGATGTTCATATTTGCATGTATAATAGAGAAAACATAGATCCAAGGTATTTAGGGTTGCATGTACACTTAGGAGTGTTAGAATGCTCATAATCCAACACTAAGATGAAAGATCATGAACTTGAATGGATTAAGAGATGATTTTTGATGAAAAGAAGTAGCTAGATTATGGATCTAAGCAATATCTTACCTTAGATGATAAATTTTTGTGGAGAATTTCCTTGAAAGCCTTCTAGATCTCGAAAGTATGGAGAGGAGTGGAGAGAGTTTTCTTGAGAGGATTTTTGAGTGAAGTGTGTGTGTGTGGGTTTGGATTCGACCGAGAGCAAAAAAGAGAGGAGAGAAGAGAGAGTGAGTGATTGCATGGTGCATGGAAGTATGAGTCATTTTGCATGGAAATCCTTTGAACAATTGTGAGGTGGCATCCAAGAGTCAACTCCTCTTCTTGAGTTAGGCTTGGGCCGAGAATGGAGAGGGAATAAAGAATATTTGGGCCTTAAATGATTAAGTCTATTTTATGGTTATGTTGAGTGATTTTTGGGCCAAATAAATATATATGTATATATATGATTTTTATGACCTATTAAGGCTAAATTAGGTTAGTTATTGCCCAATAAGGTCCATTTAAATATTTTATTTCATTCTAGGCCCAATATGGCCCAAAATATTAATATAAATGAAAGTGAGTCCAATTAGAGCCCATTCGAGAGTTCTAAGCCCAATATAGTCCAATTGAAAGCTTATTGGTCTATTGGGCCCAATAAGGAAATCCTAGTCCAAAATGGACTTAAACAAGGATTTCTAGGGTTTCCAATTATTTGTTGACTATTTGCAGTGCTTGTATGAAGTGTTTGATTGAAATTATGTTGTTATTGAATAAGCATCTTACATCTTTTCACATTGTTGGTTCACATTTGTTATCATTGTTCAATGTTTACAAGGCATCAAAATTCCTAGTTGTGACATACACTTTTAACCCCCAACTTCTAAAATTATGACAGTTAACTCCTTGAAACCAACACCTTGCTAAATTATTATTGATTTTAGGGCTACTATTCATTCATTAATTTGTCTATTTATTTATTTAATAAACGGGGTGTTACAATTTGGTCTTTTTTCTTCCTTTATTCTTGCACAAAGTCGAGAGCAAAAGGAGCTAGAAGCTCTCTTCACTTTGAAGTTGTTACTTGTCTTTTAGTGCTCACTTTGTGTCTTCCTTTTAGTGCTTAATTGTTTAAGCTCTTCAGGCTTAAAGAACAAAGTCATACAAGAGGAAAACTAGCATTTTGAGTACCTTATTCTTGCTAGTGGATTACTTGTAGAGAATATCAAGCTTCTTGTTCTTGCCATCTACTTCAACACACCAAATCCAAGAGGATCTAAAAGCATCAAAGGTTGTTATTTCTAAACACCTTATGGTTTTTGCAACATCATTCTAACCTCTTTAAAAGGATCATTGATGGTTTGTTTTGTTTTCATACTCAAATTTTATAAGAAATTTTAAATTTTCTATTGCTGTTTTTTTTTTTTTTTTTTTTTTTTTTTTTTTTTTTTTTTTTTTTGTGAAAAACTATATATTTATGCAGCAAAAACCCTTCACAAACAAATGTGCTTTGTCGTTTATTGATAACATCTATTTTATGCATATATTTATGATATTTTATTATTATTTTATACTATGTTTTTATGTTATATAGAACTAAAAGATACTTAATATGCTTTGAAATATTCAATTACAGTAAAAATGGGAGCTAGAATGCAAAAGGAAGAGAATGAAGCTGAAAAGATGCAAAAAGGATATCGCTGGCAGATTGATCCCTCTTCAATGTTTCGGGTATATTTGATGACTCATAAGTCCAATTGACGAGATTCAAAATGTTCTGAAAACTAGACAAAATTTTCTATGATTTATGTGAGACGGAATTTTTGTTAATTCCGCATTTATCTTATCCAAAATCGGCCTTGAAAATGAAGCGTAAAAGCTGGACGGAAATTCCCTCCAAGTTACTTATTCCCCAAGCACCACTTATCTTATTTTTATTTGCTTAATCCCTACGCCACCATTAGTTTCCTTATTCCAATCCAACTCTAATATTCCATATAAATTCCATCTCCATCAACTATAAATACCCCATATCATTCCACCATTTTCATAATCTATGATATTCCACTTTGACTTGTGTGACATGAAAACTTCATATCTGCCGTTTTGAGGGTCTAGAAGGCGGCCGGAAGGTCGTTAATCTGACAGGAGCGAAGATCTGAAGGATTAGAGAGTGGATTCGTGTCGGTAATCATGTGGTTTGTTATCGTGACCATGTTTAGCATTCCACTATGACACTATTATGTTTTTACTTTCTGATTTTGGTTTCAAAACCATTTGCGTTGAGTTTATGATTAGATGAAACCTTGATTTATTGGATTAATTGCTATATTGGATTGTTTGATTCATGTTTAATTTATCTTGCCAAGCTTGTTAAAAAATCCTTACATGTTAATGATAGTTATTTGCTGTTAATTGTCAAGTAAATTGAGTTGTATGAACATCTGCTTGATTGCTTGTCTCTTATGATTTCGATGACCATCAAGATTATATGACTAGGAATAACGAATGTAAAACTAGGATTAAATCAGAAATAAGTAAGTTAATGTGTGAGCCTTGTGTGATAAACCATCAAAAAGAGGTTAAATTGAATTAGTAATTTGATTAACTATTATTACAAGTCTTGCTTGATACAAACTGAACACTAGGAAACATGTTAGTTTAATCAACTGATCACTGTTTGAATTGAGTTGTTTGCTAAAGGATTAATAATAGTGAACGCAAATCTAATCATATTAGGAATCGGTGAACATGAATAAATGAATTCGTGTATGCAATTGTCTATGCTTTTAAGGTGTAATTTTTCTAAACAAAAGTACCTGAAGAGATTTGTTTTCCTGTTAGTTTATCGAGATTTGTTAATTAATCGTTCGTTTGAGATTTAACAAACATTTCTTTATTCCATTCGTGTGTTTTGTAACCCTTAATCAAAAATTTTAAATTAATTCACTACCGTTCCCCTTGTGTTCGACACCCTTGCTTATCAAAGCTATACTATACTCGATCAGGTTCACTGCCTGTAAGGTGTGGTTTTGATGCGATAAGATAGGAATTATAAATAAAAAACTAGTGCATTAAATATTCACATCATTTATAAACTGATATGTTGTGGTTGGGTTGGAGTTGGTCTGGTGGGTCGGCTTGGGTATACCATTAAGCTCCCCTATCTGAAGGGTTAAAAATAGTGCTAAAAATATACGTTGACTGTGGACTTCAAGTAGCATCTGTCTCCCAAACATTCTTGGACCTTCGCCTAATTTGGATGACGAGGTTCCATTGAATGTAGACTTGTGTAGGTATCTTCCTTTATTTTCTTGTTGTTGTATAAAAAGGCCCTTTTCCATGAGGTGGTGTTGGCTTTATGTCATATGAGCTCGATTTGGAAAGCTTGAAAGCAGTTACTGGTGTTATCAGTCGATTGCCCAGGTTAGTAATAAATGTATTATATTTCCTGATTTGGAAATCTTTCTTTGCTTCTTATTCCTAGTTTCACCTAATATAAATTTCATTCTTTTGCTTTCTTTTTGCACATTTAATGTAGGCAAGAGTAAATGCGTAACATCCCAAAAATAAGACCCACAAATTTCATTTTTAATTTAAATAAAACGATATTTCAAAACATTGGCATACAACCCAAATAGACCAAAGTATGTCACTACATCATATCATATCAGAGCAAATGTCGAAATACGGAAAAAGTTGGTGTGTGCTCTACAATCATCTCGGGCTCTTCCCTATCAATCATGAAGTACCTGAAACATAAACTGGAAACCGTAAGCACAAAGCTTAGTGAGTTCCCCAAAATACCACACACCATACTTAAATAAACACATACAGGGCCCCCGCCCCACATCGGGCCTCTCCCTACATCGAGTCCCACTCGGCCTTAGGCCCCGCCCGATATCGAGCCCCCTTCGGGTTATAGGTCTGTTATTCATTAGGAGTCACCTGTCATCGGGCCCCACCCAACACACATATAAACATATAAACATATAATCATGCTAACACATATGATAATCACAAACCAATGTCTGTAACATCCATGGAATATTGTTTTCACATCAGAGTTTTTCCCATAAATCATGACACAAATACGAGGAGGTGCACGATCAAGCTTTCGTCTTTCTACGATCATCTGAAGTACTTGAAATGTAACCAAAAACCTTAAGCCCAGAGCTGAATGAGTCTTCCCCAAAATACCATCACATAACATAACACACAACTCCAAGCATGAATGAGCCTTCAGCATGACTGGACCGCTCATGAGCCTTCAACATGATTGGACCGCCTCGTAGGGCCTACAACCTATCTGGACTGCTCACCTCATGGCCACAATCGAGTCCTGGAATCCATTGAAAGTTGGGGGCTTCGTATTATCGAAGTCTTGATATTGAAAGGCCCGTCATGTCCTAACACCTACAGCCACCACGGCTGCAGAGGCTGCAGCAGCAACTGTCTCAGCAATGGCTGCGTAGCGATCATCGAAGAACTCCATAATCGGGGTCTTGATAGACCCGAACATCTTCAGAATCTGATCCCAGAAGATGGCCACAACGTCCTCATGGAGGATCCTCCTGATCCTAGCATCCAACTCATTTGATCTCATCTGACTGTCAGTCCCTGATCTCGACCCAGATCCAATCTCAACTCGCCTCGTAGTCACCATACTGAAAATACACCAGGAAGATATCAAATAATCGACATAAATAACAGGGAACCAACTCGCAACGAAGCCTTACGGGTTGTGACTTCCTTGCTACACATACAAGTCCTATGCTTTCAGTAGTATGGGCCTATACTACCTTCCACACCTACCCATGTTTGTCTCAAGGATCATCACAACACCCTAACAATATTCATCAGCATAAACGATCATGAAGTCCTCACCCCTATAGGAAAACTAAACATCTCACTATTGGCCGAATGAACCCTCACGACTCATCCATGAAACTTCCACCAATCCTGCAACACTTGTGTATGCTAGCCATACATAACATTGGACACTATATGTTGGATTAGTGTCTAAATCCATAACTATTTTGGTATGTACTTGACCTGATTATGAGCATGGTCCTTTTGGGTTGCCTTCACCATAGTAATATGTAGGATGAATTAAAGAGAGAGAGGTTTAATTATGATTTATTAATATATTAGAAGAATAATATATTAAAGGAGAAATCATAATGTTTAATTAATATTAGTCAAGAACTAATTAAGAATTAATTTTGTGGCTAAAAGAGATTAATTAAACTTAGGGGACCGAAGTTGTAATTATAAGATAATTACAATTGGGCTATGGTGTAGCACCTGGTTCATGGTATGTATTTTAATCTAAGTATTTTTGCATTTTTAGCAGGAACTCAGCGAGTTGTAGGCCCGACTCGCCGAGTAGAGACGAGATATTGAGCATGTTTAAGTTAGCGACTCAGCGAGTCCATATCCTGGACTCGGCGAGTCTGCCAGTCTGGATGAAACCCTAATTTCAAAGGTCTGCATCGTATTTAAACATCTTTTTGTGCCTCATAATGGTTCCATTGCATCCAGAACACTCCCTCACGAAGCCCTAACCCTTGTTTTAGTAATTTGAATGCTTTTGGTGCAATTCCTTGAAGTTTTGGAGAAAAGAAAAAGGTAGATCAAGAGGAGAGGAAGGAGATCCATAATCTTTGTGCCATTTCAGAACTTCTAGAGGTATTAGACTCGAAACCCTCTATGTTCCTTCATTATTATCTCTTTAAGAGCTTAAGATAGTCATTTTAAGGCCTCTTCTAGTCTTGATCTTTGGGTAATGAGCTTATAGTGTTAAGGGACTTCAGATCTAGGCATGATTGAGATCTAGGAGCTCAGATCTATTGCCTTTATGAGCCTAACTTGTGTATAAGTCCTAGATCTACTCTTCTAGTCCTTGTTAAGTCTCTTATTTCCCTTTTGATGCATGAATACATGTAAAGTTGGAAACTTTACGTGTAAAACCTACCCTAAGAACCTAGATCTATGAATGGAATGCATTGGATTCAAGTAGAATCGAATATATAGTAATTGCATGCATGCGACTTGGTGAGTCGTTCTTCGGACTCGGCAAGTCGAGTCGCGAGTCCCTGGTTTTCCCCTTTTTAGTTACGCTGAGTGGGATCAGTGAGCTATAAGTGGACTCAGTGAGTCGAAAGCCAGACTCAGTAATGGAGGGACTCGACGAGTCTAAGGTAATCTTCTTGCCTCAAGATCAGACTCGACAAGTTGTTCATACAACTCGGTGAGTCATGGACCAGAGTGTTCATCGGATGAAGATGAACTCGATGAGTTGTTCATACAACTCGACGACTCGAATGAAGGACTAATGGATATCTGTTTAGAAGGAGAACTCATCGAGTCAATGCCTAACTCGATGAGTAGGGACGAGAATGAGGACAATCGACCGGATAAGGACTCGACGAGTTAGCGAGCTAACTTGACGAGTCGGGTCGATTGGAAGTTGACTTTGACTTTGACGTTTGACTTGGTCAGGGGTAAAATGGTCATTTTACCCTAAGGACAGTTAGCAGTGTTTGATTGAGTGTTTTGTGGGAATTATAGCCGGAGGATTTCCGGAGCAGCAGCAGTAGACATGCAATTCCTGCGCAGATCAACAACTACTTCGAGGTGAGTTACCTTCCAGTAGCCGTGGGTCTACGGACACAATGCCAGCCCACCAGTAGAGGTTGTGTGTTAGATGATTGTCTTTGTGATATCATCTAGTTTTTTCTACTACCTGATATGTTATATGCTAACTTGATGTGTTATAGTAGTAGAGTTCGATTGTTAGGACTGAAGGGTAGTCAGACATCCCAGATATGTCTGCTAGTATGTTATGTTATGATATATGATAGTAGTAGTGGTAAGGGGTGAAATAGTCCCCGATGTTTGGTTGTTAGGACCGAAGGGTGGTCGGCATCCCAAAATGGCCGCACGGGTAGGTCGGCACCCCAGAACAGCTGTACCGGGTAGGTCGGGCACCCCAGAAATGCCTGACAAGTATGGTATGTTATATGATTTTATGGTATGTGGTATGTTGGGGGAACTCACTAAGCTTCGTGCTTACAGTTTTCAGTTTGGTTTCAGGAACCTCTTCATCAAAGGGGAAGGAGCTGGCATGGTAGCGATACATCATACACATACACTATTTACCGCCTGACGAGATTCATCTGGGATTTGTACTCTGATATTAAGTTGGTTTCATATTTTGGGTTTTTCAAACACGTTATATGATTGTGGAATGATTTGATCAGATAATGTTTTATTTACAAATTCTTTCCAAAGTATTGATTTAAAAATGAAATTTTTGGACGTGAAAATTGGGTTGTTACAAGTTGGTATCAGAGCCCTGGTTTGAGGGATTCGGACGCACCTTCGGGGGTGTTTGGACTCAAACCCAGGGATTAAAAGATTTTTACAAAGAAAATGACTTTCTAAAAGATAAGATAAAAGAGTTTTGAGAAAGAACAAGTGTGTGATGTGCGCAACCGGCCGAGCTCAAGTAAGTATTCCCCAAAGTACCCATACAAGTTTAAGTTACGTTTAACAGTTTCAGTCGAACAACATGCTAGTATAGGACTAAGGATCTAGGAGTGATGCATTATGTGCCTGCTTTATGTGCTTCAGCTTATGGGGATTGCATGCTAGAATTGAGTAGACAATAGTAGGATAGCCTGTTTAGGTTATGCCTGATAATATGAGCTTAGCATTATATGCTAGTACAGTTCCTGTTATGAGAATATAGTTGCTAGAGAGTTGTTCCCTTTTGTTCAAATGCTACTTCCTTTGTGCTTTGTGTTACTCTGAGCAATTAGGGTTATCCATTAGGTGAACACGTCACATCACATGTGATCAGGGTTGAATAATCTCAGAGTGCTGGAATTGGCTCTATTGCGCAGCTCTCGTTTGAGTCTAACTGTTGTGGGGATGAGTATTTTACTCGAAGGATTATCTGAGCCTCACCCCATGTGATGGTAGTCAGGTAATGGCTAATTGGCATTGCAAGGAGGCCTTCATCAGCTGAGGACCGGATAGGGTTGAGTCAGAGGTTTTCCCTAGGGTAAGCCTAGGATGAGGATAACAGTGATCAACGGTTGTAAAAGGGATCTGGTGGAGTCAAGGCAGTCCTTGAAGAAGGTACGGATAAATGTGGAAGGTAGTATGAGTCTGTACTACTGAAAGCAGAGGATCCGTACCCGAACTGAGGAAGGCCGAGATAAGACCAGGGAACTTGTAGTAGATATGATTCCTCGAGAGGTATCAGTATCACTAACGATTGTTATTATGTATTGCAGAATGGTGGTACTACGTTCGAGGCCAGCAGTTGGCAGCTCAGGAGAGGGATTGGGTTCCGAATCAGGTTTCGAGCCAGTAGATGAGGGGCTACGTGAGTTCATAGCGTCGGAGATCACTAGAGGTATCCTTGAGTTGACCCCCATCATCTTCGGGTCGATCTAGGAAGGGATAGTTGAGCTGATGAAGGACCGCCTCAGGGCGTTTAGGAGTTACCTGGCATCTGGCCAGTTAGGATCTCACATACTATCCTTTAAGGACTTCAGGGGCAGTGGTGCGCTAGATTTCCATAGGGCGAAGGACCCCGTTGCTGCCAGACGATGGATCATAGACATTGAGTCTGTGCAGTTGACTAGCTTCTTCCCCGAGGGGTCAAAGGTGAGGTTCGTAGTAGGGTATTTGAGAGACAGAGCTAGATACTGGTGGGAGTCTGTTGGTGACTCATTGGGAGCCTCGGCTGTTGAGGCTATGACATAGCTGGACTTTGTGACCCAGTTCAAAGCGGAGTTCGCACCTGCGGTGGAGCTCCAGCAGTTAGCTAGAGAGTTTTTGGACATGAGACAGACGATGAAGATTATGGTGGAGATCACCTCCAAGTTCCGAGAGAGGGCGTTGCTGGTGCCCCAGTATGCGGGAGATGAGGATATGAAGAGGACCCGCTACCATGACATGCTACGAGCCGACATTCGGGAACATGTCGGTTTTTCGACTTGCCCTACCCTGGACTCTATGATTTCCAGGGCGAGGGAGAGCGAGATAGATCTGGAGCAGATCCAGAAGAGGAAGTTGTTGGATAAGGTGTCTAAGTCCATAACTTATTTGGTATATACTTGACCCGACCCGGCATGGTCCATTTGGGTTGCATTTCATCCAAACTATTTATGGATAATTTTATGAGAGTTATACACATATGATTATTAATATATTATAAGTTATAATATATTAATATGAAGTCATGTTATTTAATTAGTCTTAGTCTTAAATTAATTATGAATTAATTTAGAGATTAAAAGGAAGACTAATTAGATTGTGGGCTATTGGTTTTATATGGTGTGGGCTAATACTCATTTGTTAATGGGCTAGGCTTGTATGGAAGTCCATGGATGATCCATGGAGCTTTTAACCCATGGATCCTTGGAAAAGGAAAGGTCATGGGTCACTAGGGTTTCACCCTAATCATGTAAACTATATAAGCATGCTTATGTTGCATGAAATAGCCACTAGTGAAACTAGTGTGACTAGTGGTCTGTGTTTTGTGTGTGGCCGATTTTATAGTGTGTATACACTCTCTCAAAGTTTTCCAAGATTTTGTGGTGATTTGTGATTCCATTTGAGGTATTCACACTATTGGTGCTTGGCCCTCAAACTCCTTAAGAATCAAACTCATCAAAAAGGTATGTAATCTCATCTAATTCTTTTATGTTTAAAAGTATCCCATGCCATGTTAGATAGGTTATGAACCTTGGAAAACTATTATTTTGCATGTATTTAGACAAACATAGATCCAAGGTTTATTAGGGTTGCATGCACACTTAGGAAGTGTTAGATTGCTCAAAACCCAACAATGGTATCAGAGCCTAGGCTTGCTTGTTTGAATACTTGATGCAAATTGCTGAAAAATGTCGAAAAACTGCATTCTGCACAGCAGACTCGCCGAGTCCATTGATGGTACTCGCCGAGTCCATGTGTATATTCAACCAACTCGCCGAGTCAGTTCATGCACTCGACGAGTTGGCAGGCTGAGTGCAGATTTTTGAGTTTTGGTGCTGGAATTGGTCTAAAATCATTACCTTAAACTGTTTTGGACTCATAGAACCTGTTTTTGATGTGGTAATGATGATGGTGGACTAATTTCAAAGTTATAATCAAAATTTCAAGTTTATATGTGTTCATATGATTCTTGAAATTGTTGATGTGGATGTTCATGTTCATATGAGTTTTGTTAGATCATAGGAATTATTTGCAAATTGTTTGTTAGTTAATTCTTGATCTTAATGTGTTTTAATGGAATTCATAATTTGTCCTCAAGTTATGGAATTCCAAAAGTTTTTTCTTTTAAATGTTTTTTTAAGAAGTCATAAGTTACACTTTTGAAGAGTTTTTCTAATAAATGCTTTTATGGACTTCATAACTTGTCCTTAAGTTATGGATTTCCAAGTGACTCTTCATTAAAAGTATTAAACACTTAATTAAAACTCATAAGTTATGAATATCCAAAAGTTTATGAATTGTTCAAAACTTGCCCTCAAGTTTTGGAATTTGTAAAGTCTCACATAAACTTTAATTCCATACCCTAGAAGTTTTAAAAGTTAAAATTCTACCCTTATACTATTATAAGATTAATGGTTAATTATTATATATATGTATAAGAACAAGTCATTTTACCGTTAGTAGGCCTCATTCACGAAGCCGGTCTATAAGGTGGGTATAAGGTTGTTGCCTATAAGATGTCAACTTAAAGGGTGTCCACTCTCACCCACCGCTTGCTTGATCGGTGGAGGGTCGTTAGCCGAACGGGCAGGACAATGACTTTAAATTCTCATTAAAAGTATAATGATTATTATAAAGTAACTAAATATTTTTTATTTAATTCCCAATCTTAGTTACTTTAGGAAAAATGTGAATTTGGTGCTAGCCCATGGAATTCACACTTTGTACCTTACCAAGTCGTTGGTGGAGCGTGTGTGGTTAACCGGCACACTAACTTGGACTAGTAAGGATCACGAAGGGTGACTTAATGTTTGTCATAGATCAATGGAGCGTGTGTGGTTAACTGGCACATTGATTAGGTGATAATATTAAGGGTACCAAGTGAATTGGTATGGTTATTCACACCTTGTTTTGTGATCCTCGGCATCCCAGTCACAAAATTTGAGAGGGCACACTCGAGATTGAAATATGCCATTGAAAATTTCAATGAATCTCAAAAGATGTAGGAATTTCAAATCCAATTAAAACCTAATAAATTATTTTGTTTGTCATGGTGGAAATTGGTGAATCGTCATTCGCCTACCTTCAAATATTTTATAGCTTGGATTACGACATCCCTCTTCCAAGTTATAAAATATTGTGTTGGGTCCTAGCCTTAATATTTCATATTGGGTGTTATATTAAGGACTTTGAATCAACTAACTTGATTTTCTCCCATTATAGATGTCTGGTTCAGACAACTATGATCTTCCCAAATCTCTTGAAGATGGTGTCACTCAACATCATGCTTCACTTCCTCCACCTCCTCCAATTATTCTCCCTCACCCACAAGTTCTTGAAAAGTTTAAAGTCACTCAATCCCTATTGGCAAGCATAGTCTATGCGTGCTCACATCTAGGAGATAAAGTCACATATTGACAAGCCGGGAGAGTTGGGTGTCAAAGTCTCGTGAAAGTTGGATGTTCAATCACTTTCTTAGTAACATAGTGAGTCTCTTTGGGACTACTGTGAGACAGACTATGACACGAGCCTTAATGATCTTATCTATTTGCTCAGTGCTGCAGAATCAACAATGATTTGGAACACCAGTAAAGCAAATTTGATTAAAAGAACAACTTCCCAAGTCTTAAATGGACATTGACAATGGTAGCATTGGATATCAAGAAAAAGATTTCTCTTCCCAATGGAAAGGGATCGGCTATAGTCAACTCGGTTGACCAAATGGTAAAGAGAAAGGCTAAGTCTGAGATAGTTCCATGTGCCATTACCAAAGGGTCCATGTGTTTTGTTGCCAAAGGAAGGGACATTGGTTGCGAAGCTGCCCTATTCACCTGAAAGGTCATAAGGTTGATCAAGTCAAGAGGTTTGACTCTAATTCGGGTAAAGTCGACTGTCTAACTCTATTAAGTTCCTATTTGGAGATTCTTATTACATAATGTGAATGGGTCACATGCTGATGTTTTAAGAATCAAAGAAAAGATAGGAAGCTTAAAGTAAGTATATGTTGATTCTGATTGCGAAGGTGGGTTTCGATCGCATGGTTTGATAATAAGAATTTTGAGCTGTTGCTTAAGAGTTATAATATATTGCTTATGAATAGATAACAACAAGGTTTTCATGTGGATTGTAAGGATAAGTTTTTCTGCAAAGTTTTAAAATAAAAAAAGGGTTTTAATTTTATTTATTTTAAAATATCCTTACAATGGCATCTGTGGAAAATTGTTGCTTATATGTTTCCAGTAATAGCAATATTGGAAAGTGGATTTGATTCTTTCATTTGTGGTAGTGTCTGAATTTACCAAATGAAGAAAGTTTTTCATCACCCAAGTTTCAATTGGACAGAAACCTGGAATCATACAAGTTGTATTGTATGATGAATGAGAATTTTCATCTCTGAAAATTAAGACTAATTCTTTGATCACATGTATATGTGAGTCAATTGAAGGACTAAGGAATTAGGTACACTGGGTGTGCGCTGGTCAAGGTCCACCACAAAGATTGATTTGTCATGATTTACTAAAGATTAGTAAATATGATTATACTTATAAGGTTAATTATAATTCTATAACATTGGAAAGGTTACAATGTATGACAAAACAAATGAGAAGAATCAAATTAGGCAGAAAGATAAAAGTTTCTCAAATCTGAAAGGATGGGAGAGTACTTTAGTATCATATTTCATGATCATCTTAATGATTATGAAACCATATCACAAATTCATACTCTAAGGACGTCTTAGTGCATTGTTATGGCTAAGAAGAGAGGTCATGAATTGTTGGATTGGTTAAAATCAAGAAGATGAGTCATACTTCGTTCCAAAAACAATTCTTAGAGTCATACTCCAAGATTGTAACATTGAGTGACATAAAGTAAGGTTTAAAACAATTATCAAATGTAGTGTATAATGTTTCTACCCTTGTACATTTGAGATTGGTAACTTGTGATGTCTTGGATGAGACAAAGACCAACTAAGACCAATTGTGTGAAGTGTTAGTCTTGATAAGAATCCGCACTATCTCTTGAATATTTGTTTTGTCAAGGAATGGTTCTTGACTGGGGAAACTTATATGTCAAGGGGATAGTGGGAGCCTTAAAGATTCTGAAAGAGTTTCAAGATTTAATCAAGAGTAAAACCTGTAATTTATCACTAGCACACGACTTAAGGTTTGCAACCTATCGTGTTGACATAATTCTTATTCCTGTACCTACTTCAAATAAGTTGAATTTGCATGTGAGTTATCAGAGTTCAACTTGGAAGCATTGGTGGGCCTTGTGCTACCAAGGTGACAAGAAACTAAGATTGAACAAGTTTAATCCATGTAAGGCTGGATTTGTCACTAACCTTATCTTGTGATTATGGTTTTGACAAATTCACATGGATAGGAACTCATACACTATAAAATCTAAGTGTCATAAGGTTTCTCTCCGATTCATGAAAATGATGGTGAGGAAATGCTTTCACAAAGTAGATTTTACGTAGATATCAATTATGTTATTTGCATTTTCAAAAGTCGTTAGTGGAGCGCGTGTGGTTAACCGGCACACTAACATGGACTTGTGAGAAATGGAAAATGCCTAAGCAATTGAGACTATGATTACGACATCCCTTTTCATAGTTCTGAAAATTTTTTAGACACACATGTGAGCTATCAAAGAAAGGGTGTATGAATCTAAATTTCAGAAGTCCAACAGATTTCTGGAAATATGTCAGAGCTAGTGGGAGCATAAGTGTTATGCTGATAATCATCATGTTAGTGGGAGCATGATTATTACGTTTAGTGTTGCAAGTTAGCAACGTTAATTATAGAAAACAAAGTTTCAATTCGTGAAGTTGCAGGGGTTGAAAAGTTGTTTTGCTATAATTAAGGGAGAGGAAATTATACTTCATTTCAATTCTAAAGCTTAGATTGAGATTTTAATCATCTTTAGTCAAGAATATATATAAGAATTTTATGTCTGAATGGTTCGACTTAAGAAATTCTATATATATTGCGTTCTCAAAATTCAATTATGACTACGACATCCCTCTTCATAGTTAAATTTTGAAAACATGGCAAATAAAAAATATTGTAGCAAAAGACTGGTCTAATATCATGTCTTTATGTCAAACATCATGAATCGTGTCCCATATGCTTCGGATATAGGATCGATTGCATGTGCTATAATATTCATCTTTTCTAAATTTTCCAAATGCTTAAGGCATTGAGAAGGGAAAAGTCTAGAACTGGATATGACTAAAGTGATTAGGCAATTATCGAGGACAATATGAGGTTCGCCAAAGATTGGTTGCTCAGGGAAAGTTGGAAGTATGATGTAAATTGTCGGAAAGGACTATATTGACATGTTCTGAAAAGAAGTAACTCTTGTTCGGAAGTGATAGTCAAAATGGGACTATGGAAATGTCTCCATAGGTGGAAGTTATTCAATCTATGTAAGATTAGAAAACCTTAATGCAAGAAGGATGTTCAAAGCAATGTACTTTGAGTATGAGACTTCCGTTCCATAGAAGTTGACCTTCTTTAGAATACTCTGTAATGACTGGTGACAAGGTTTTGGTGACTTTGTGAATAATCATTACAAGAGGAACATTGCATAAAAGTTTAAAATCTAACAAATTTTTGGTAAATGATAGGAATCAGGGATTTTCACATTTACAATAAGGATTTGGGATTGTGAAATGAGTATCATTGGAATCATGTTCAATTGAACTACATCACAATGTAAGGATCATAGACAAACATAGTGTGCATACTTGGAGTATAGCATAACTATTGTTTAGAAAAACAAAGTGTACATGCTAGGAGCATGGGACGACTGTTGTTTTTATTCAAGTCTTAAGTTGATTGTTTGAAACATTATACAATGAATAATGTGTAATCAATATGGTGATAAATAAAAGGTTGTTTTATTTATATTCAAAAGGGTTCTGAGACCATATTGGATTCGATTATTATTGTCTTTCACTTTGCATGTTTTGACTTCCAAAATAGCTAGGTTATTCTTTCCGAAGGACTAAGTTATTTAAACACTCCACAGTCATTCATATGTTGGAAGTAGGTATGAATCAAGACAGTCATGAATTGAGTTTGTAGATGGCTAAATGGGTTTAGTCATAGCAATGGTTGCTACAACATTCATGAGTGCTCATAAGTTATGAGTATTGGAATAAACCCACGCTCACTTGTATTACTTCATGGAATTTATCTTGAGTGATCGTGAGACGGTAATATCATATAAATCTTCAAATCTAGAGATATGAGTTGTTACCTATGAGTTGGTTGTGCATTGATTACACGTAAACGCATCAGTAACTTGATGTTATAAAATGTGCCTTTGTGTACAACTCAACAAGTAGTAGAACAAGCATATGAGTCTGTCACACCCCAAAACCGGAACGACGGAAACGTTCTGGGGTGGATGATGTCATGTCAAGTATCACAACACATGCATTATAGTAATCAAAGTACAACAAAACATTGCATTAATAGTAATAGTTTTACAAGGTTACATTACAACAATTTAAAGTATGCAAGTAAATATAATAAATACAACAAGGTACTAAGCCATCTTCATCAACAGCTCTGGGGGTGTACCTGTTTAATTGTTGACCTGAGAATACAAGTTATTTGAAAAGCGAGTATCAGCATTTTTACAAATGCTGGTGAGTTCATAAGTATTTAGTGTCATTTAGTCAAATAACTTTATAAAGTAATAGTTTAAGTGTTTTCTGTGTATTAGTGTTCTTTCCAGAAAATCCTATATTTTCTTTAATAAAAGCAGCCTTCTACCAAGACTGGTCAGTGTAATGTGGTAAAAAGAAGTTTCCCTTAATTTCTATTATTATCAAAATACTGAATTTGATTATAAAAGAAAGCAAGAGACATCAGGGAATAATATGTGCCTTAGCAGTGAGGACTGCTGACTAAGGCAAAAGAATCATAGACTCCAGGAGAGTATCGAACTAACGACAAGCCTGGTTCAGTCTAACAAATGGAGGCACAGACCCCAGAAGGTACCAAATGAAAGGTACAGCTGGTAAGGTCTAAAACAGTGAACGCAGATCGAAGACGATACCAAATGAAAGGTACATCTTGCAAGGTCAAAACAAAGACTACCAACCGCAGACAGTATCAAATGAAAGACACATCTAGTAAGGTCAAAACAGTGAAGACAGACCGCAGATGATACCAAATGAAAGGTACATCTCGCAAGGTCAAAACAGTGTGACTCTGAAAAAGGTGACATCAGCATACAGTGTAAATCGCTGACAAAATACCGTTACCTTAAAGCCATGAATTATAAGGCAACTTAGGATACTCGTAACCATGCTGACTAGAGTTCCAGACGCCCTACAAGCATCTATATAATGTGACATTTGTCACCCCTTGGCTTGGTAGGCCGTGGACTGTAGCTAGCAGTTAGGGTGCGGGGTTGTCAATCCCGTATATGCCTATACATACAATGTTCGCTCTCCCTACAGGAGACTCTGGTTACCAACTAGACGGCGGAGAAGGCCGCGTCCCTAAGATGCATCCCAAATAGAGGATAGTGTGTTACTAGGAGGGAGTGGGTTTCTAATGTAAGTATAGACTAGAGGTAGAGACTCTTAACTGAACTGACTAGAGAATTTCCTGTATGTCCATACACATATACAGAGTATATAACTAATGAACCAAACGACCTTCGGACGGCCACCCGATCCCACCAGACCACATCTCAACGAAGAAAAGGAAATAGGGCAGATGAGCCTTCCTAAGTCTTTCAATCATTACTTATGTGTATCTATATAAGCACAGACGTACATCTAACTACGACTGAGTGTGTAATAATTTAAGACATATCATCGTGGTGTGAATTCATACAGTGTGGAATAACATAATCGGAAGTATAAGTGTATCATGTATAAGTGATTCTTGTGAAGTAGGAGTGTCTAACGAGTGAAGTAGGAGCGGTCGCAAGTGAAGTAGAAGTGTCGAACAAGTATAAGCGTATCACGAAGTAGAGGCGACAATAAGTGAAGTAAAAGCGTATCAAGTATAAGTGAAGTAGAGTCGTTATCAAGTATAAGTGAAGAAGAAATCGTATCACTAAGTAAGAGCGTGAATAAGTATAAGCGTCATCAGGTATACGCGACTACAAATATAAGTGAAAGCGTTACCGAGTAGGAGTATAAAATAAGTATAAGCGAAGCAGCAGTATTTAACAAGTAAAAGTATACGTCTAAAGAGGAAATCTTTAATGAAAAGCCTTTATGTACAGAGAAAATCCCAAATTGTATTATTTTGTAAAATATGTTTAAAAACCTTAGAGGATCTTTCATAAACCAATTTAAAATGAATTTGGATAAATCAGTATAAGTAAAAGTTATGAAATAAGTAAAAGTCATTATAGTGTCCCACTCGGTAAAACAGTGCAAAGTGGTAAAATTTTGCGCATGCGATTTATCAATCACATGTGGTTGATATGATAACTGGCATGTTTAACTTGTATTCCCCCCTATAAAACATTTAAAAGCATTTAAAAGGTTCATTCAGGGGTATGAACTCACCTGGTGTAAGTAGATCCAACGAGAGTGCTGTTTGGGCGTTCGGTGCCACGTAAGGACTCGAACACACTCAATGACCTATTTAACATATGATAACATATGTTCACATACAATTAGTATATTTAATGCTAATTACACAAATATACGTGCTCAAAGGAGCGGAAAACACTTTTGGTTAAGTGTTTGGGGTCTCGGGTAGCGTTTAAGGGTGCTAAGGGTCTCCTATCAGTTGTGGAACTTTGCTAAACTCAAATATCAAGTGTGTGAATGGGTTTAAAGCATTAACATGGACCAATTTGGAGTTTACGGCCTAACTCAAGGGAGTTTACGGCCGTAAACTCCCAAGGTCATATTCTTGGGTGTTTTATGCTTCTAGCTTGCTCATTGATTTATTCTAAGCACTTTTCCCAAAAGGCATGAGTGGGTTTGAGGCCTCTAAGGGCATGATCTATGAGTTTACGGCCAAGGGACCACTCCTAAAGGAGTTTACGAACGTAAACTCTAATCCTTAGAGTTTTGGGAAGTTTAAAGCCCCTAATGCCTTTCTAGTGATTTCTAATGAAGTATGATGCTATTTTGGAGGATTAAAACCATCATTTGAGTGGATTTTGGGGAGTTTACGGCCTAGATAAATGCTTGGGCCGTAAACTCCAAGTCATGCCTCATTTCCTTGTGCTTAAGCCTTTAAATCCCCTCCGAGTATTTCATGGTAAATGTATGAGGCTATTTGGGGGACAAAACAATTATTTTGGGCATGTTTAAGGGTGTTTATGGCCTTGACCCTTGTCTGGGCCATAAACTCCCTTTAATAATTCATTTTGGAGTGTTTCAAGGGTCTAAACTCAAGAAGATAAGTTCCTAAATTATGTATGAAGCCCTAGGATGAGTTTGGAGTGCATTTGGGACCATGACTTGGGGAGTTTACGGCCTAAGCATGTGCTTGGGCCGTAAACTCTTCTTTGAGTCCTAAATCCATGCATTTTAGTGTTTAAACACCCCTAGGCTAATTCCCCTATTTATTTCCAAGCTATTAGGGACAAGTTTGGGTCATTTTGACCTTGTTTTGGGTGTTTACGGCCTAAGGAGGTGCTTAGGCCGTAAAATCCTTTTCCATTGCTTCTAAGTCCGATTTTTGGGCTATAAACACAAATCAATATGTTTAGAATAAGCTAGGGTAAGCGGACTTACAATTTGGAAGCGTTTGGTTGCGGTTTCGGGGTGAAAACGGGTCTAGAGAGAGAGTATAGAGAGAGAGTGTGTAAAAAGTATCCAATAGACTCCACTCACCCTTATATAGGGTTTTGAGTTGGGCTTAGTGGAATTTTCCCCAATACTGCCGTTAAACGGGGCTTTTGGTCGCACCCGATTTAGTGGTCGTAATAATAAAACTTGACATTTTCCAAATAAATGGAAACGTGTGTCCTGCGTTTTTATTTCCTTTCATCACGACTTAACGGCATGCTTATTGCAACCAAATGGAATGTTTACTAAATTGACGCCCTCTAAGTAACAGAACTTTTATACAGTGGAATATTCCGTTAACTCTAACGGGGAAAATGTAACGGGAACACTTGGGTTGTCACATCGAAGTTTATCTGTTCCTTCTATAAATAGAAGCGATATCTGGGCCCCTCGATGATTTTGTTGTGACCTATGTACCGGCCGGTCAGAACTAAATTGATGTGTTCGATTAAGTTCTTTGTTAAACAAATCGAAAATCGGGAAACAAACTGCTGGACAATAAGTACGACGTTGTTCCATGTATTTTTCCGGCTGATATCATGAGAACAGAGGATTATACGATCACTTATCTAAAATGGCGCTTCATAGTTCAACAGAGTTTTCGAGAGCTACGATTGCTGGTTGGTTCCTAAAGTAACATATGCAAATATAGTTATTAGACTTATCCAAGTGGGAGTCTGTTGGATAAGGTGTCTAAGTCCATAACTTATTTGGTATATACTTGACC
The DNA here is from genome assembly GCF_052625555.1 of Lactuca saligna. Classification (NCBI taxonomy): domain Eukaryota; kingdom Viridiplantae; phylum Streptophyta; class Magnoliopsida; order Asterales; family Asteraceae; genus Lactuca; species Lactuca saligna. Next base: position 10,121,952 of record NC_136418.1, on the reverse strand, counting down.
CGACCCGGCATGGTCCATTTGGGTTGCATTTCATCCAAACTATTTATGGATAATTTTATGAGAGTTATACACATATGATTATTAATATATTATAAGTTATAATATATTAATATGAAGTCATGTTATTTAATTAGTCTTAGTCTTAAATTAATTATGAATTAATTTAGGGATTAAAAGGAAGACTAATTAGATTGTGGGCTATTGGTTTTATATGGTGTGGGCTAATACTCATTTGTTAATGGGCTAGGCTTGTATGGAAGTCCATGGATGATCCATGGAGATTTTAACCCATGGATCCTTGGAAAAGGAAAGGTCATGGGTCACTAGGGTTTCACTCTAATCATGTACACTATATAAGCATGCTTATGTTGCATGAAATAGCCACTAGTGAAACTAGTGTGACTAGTGGTGTGTGTTTTGTGTGTGGCCGATTTTATAGTGTGTATACACTCTCTCAAAGTTTTCCAAGAGTTTGTGGTGATTTGTGATTCCATTTGAGACATTCACACTATTGGTGCTTGGCCCTCAAACTCCTTAAGAATCAAACTCACCAAAAAGGTGTGTAATCTCATCTAATTCTTTTATGTTTAAAAGTATCCCATGCCATGTTAGATAGGTTATGAACCTTGGAAAACTATTATTTTGCATGTATTTAGACAAACATAGATCCAAGGTTTATTAGGGTTGCATGCACACTTAGGAAGTGTTAGATTGCTCAAAACCCAACAGAAGTCAGAGGAGGGACAGATAGGAGGGGATTCGGGGAAGAAGCCCAATGGATCAGATGGTAGGCCGAAAGGCCAGACAGGACCGAGCCGCTACAGGAAATGTGGCAGGCCGTATGAGGGAGCATGTAGAGTGGGATCATCGGGCTGCTATAATTGTGACAAGATAGGGCACTTCAACAGGGATTGTACCGCCCCTGCAAATGTGATACAGACGTAAGAGTTGCTGTGTTTCCACTGCAACCAGAGGAGCCACAAGAAGTCCAATTGCCCCAGTTGACAGCGGTAGTGCTAGTGAAGGCGCCAACTCCAGCAACCCTGCGGATTACCAATGGCCGACAGGGCAAGGCAGAGGCTCCAGTGGTGAAGAGTCGGGCATTTCAGTTGACTACCGAGGAGGCACTGCACCCGATGTGGTGATGGGTATGATTCTTTCCCTCTAATTTATTTATATGATGTTATGATGTTGATATGTGCTCTGTGTATATGCGTTTAGGATTGTTCCATGTGAACGTTATCCCAATGCAGGTGTTGTTCGACTCAGGTGTCACCCGATCGTTTGTTTCTCTTGCGCTTAGCAAGAAGTTCACTGAGTCTCCAGGCATGTTGGATTGCCCTTTAGAGGTAGAGATTGCCGATGATCGGTCGGTGCAAGCATCAACAATATTTAGAGATTGCGTTCTGAGGCTATTTGAGGAGCGCTACTTGGTAGACTTAGTTCCCATTCCGTTACGTGGGAACAAGGTGATTATAGGCATGGATTGGCTCAACCCCAATGGGGGCGGTGATAGATTGCGCTCAGCAGCTGGTGTGGATCCGGACCCCAAGTGGGGGAGAGTTGGTGGTTCAGGGCGAGAGGCCACATCGAGCTCCAACGGTATGTTCGGCAGCGAGAGCTAGGCGCTACCTTCAACAGGGTTGCGCAGTATATGTCGCGTATGTTATGGACACCCGTGAGGCGGGTAAGGTGATGGTGAGCGAGGTTCCGGTGGTGCGAGATTACGTAGATGTGTTCCCAGAGGAGCTTCCTGGGATACCTCCGGAGCGACAACTAGAGTTCAAGATCGACCTAGTCCCTGGTGCAGCTCCGATAGCCAAGGCACTGTATCAGTTGGATCCACCTGAGATGCAGGAGCTGTCTACACAGCTGCAGGAGCTGTTAGACAAATGATTCATTACACCGAGCAGTTCGCCCTGGGGAGCCTCGATTCTATTTGTGAAGAAGAAGGACGGGTCGCATCGAATGTGTATAGATTATCGGGAGCTGAACAAGGTAACAGTGAAGAACCGTTACCCACTCCCGAGGATTGATGACCTCTTTGACCAGCTTCAGGGAGCATCTTGGTTCTCCAAGATCAACCTACGTTCAAGATATCATCAGATGAGGGTTAGGGAGGAGGATGTGCATAAGACTATGTTTTGAACGCGTTATGGCCATTACGAGTTTGTTGTGATGCCCTTCGGGCTCACTAATGCTCCTGCCGCGTTCATGGACCTCATGAACCGCGTGTGTAGAATGATGTTAGACCAGTCTATGATAGTGTTTATTGATGACATCTTGGTTTACTCCAAGACGCAGGAGGAGCACGAGGAGCATCTGCGAGAAGTTCTAGAGACTTTGATGAGGGAGAACTTATATGCTAAGTTCTCCAAGTGTGAGTTTTGGTTGCGCGAGGTGCAGTTCCTCGTATATCTTGTCAACCAAAACAGGATCTAAGTGGACCAGGCCAAGGTAGAGTTCGTGATGAGATGAGAAGTTCCGAAGTCTCCATCTGAGATTCAGAGTTTCCTGGGATTAGCGGCCAACTATCGGAGATTCATTCAGGATTTCTCCAAGATAGTCGTACCCCCGACGTGGCTGGCGAAGAAAGCCGTGGTCTTTCGATGGGGGCCTGAGCAACATGCAGCGTTTGAGTCTTTGAGACAGAGATTGTGCGAAGCGCCAATCTTATCCCTTCTAGAGGGCGTAGAGGATCTTGTTGTATTCTGTGACGCGTCCATTTCAGGGTTGGGTGCGGTGCTGATGTAGAGAGGGCATGTCATTGCTTACACTTCGAGGCAGCTAAAGCCTCACGAGGCGAACTACCCGACCCACGATTTAGAGTTGGGGGCGGTTGTCTTCTCCCTCAAGATTTGGCGGCATTACCTCTATGGAGTCCGGTGTACCATTTACATGGACCATAAGAGTTTGAGATACCTCATGGACTAGCCAAATTTGAACATGAGTCATCGACGGTGGTTAGACGTGATAAAGGATTATGACTGCGAGATCCTTTATCACCCAGGAAAGGACAATGTGGTGGCCAATGCGCTTAGCTGTAAGGCAGCACCGATCAGAGATGTGTATATTGTTGGGGTATGAGCATTCTAACACTCCTAAGTGTACATGCAACCCTAAATACCTTGGATCTATGTTTTCTATATTATACATGCAAATATGAACATCCAAGGTATTATCCTAATCTAGCATACAAAACTATCAATATAACAAGATAGACTACATACCACTTTGATGTAGAATGTCTTCATGAAGCTTGAGTGCCTAGTGCCCCAAGTGTGACACATCAAATGGTTCACACAACACCAAATACACTTGGAATAACTTGAGAGAATTCTAAACTTCATGAAATCGGCTAGCCCTCTCTAGAATAATACTAGTGCCGATTTTGTCAAGAATAATATCTTTATATAGTGTTACAATTAGGGTAAACCCTAATTGTCATGACTTTCCATTTCCTTGGATCCATGGGTTCAAATACACCATGGAGCATCCATGGACCATCCTATGGGTTTTAGCCCAACTTGATTATCCATGGAGCATTAGCCCATTGTACAAGTATGGATGATTTACACAATCAACCCATATATTTAATTAGACTTCTTTTGATCACTTAATTAATCCTAGATTAATTCTTGATCAATACTAATTAAATAATCTCATTATTCTTATTATTAATATACTAGAACTTATAATATATTAATAACCATAAGTGTCTGATGTCTCTCATTATAGTCTATCCAAGTGCATGATGCCATGCAACCCAAATGGACCATGCCGGGTCGGGTCAAGTCTTACCAATTATAGTTATGGACTTAGACATTAATCCAACAGTCTCTTACTTGGATAAGTCTAAAACTATTATTGCGTATGACTTCAGGAACCAACTGGCAATCGTAGCTCTCAAAAGCTTTTGTCGAACTCTGACCTTGTCGATAAACTCTGAACTTTGTCAATGACTTGTCCATTAGATAAGGGATCATATATTCCTCCATTCTAGATATCATATGGACTGAGACATGGATTATAATCATTCTTTCTGTCCATTTGTTGTTTCCCGATTTCCGATTTATGACGACTGACTAATTGAACAAATCAAATCAGTCCTGGCCCGGCCGAGCACTTCCATTTGTCATCATCAAATCATCGAGGGGCCCACAGATATCGCTTTTATCCCGAAGGTAAAAGGAATGGATAAACTTCGACTCATATGGCTTGTTCTACTACTTGTTGAATCATACACAAAGGCACGTTTTATAGCACCGAGTTACCAAATGCGGTTTCGTGCAATCAATGTACTATCAACTCATAGTAACAACTCATATCTCTAGGTTTGAAGAATATAAGATATTATCGTCTCATGATCACTCGTGATAAAATCCATGAAATGATTCCAATGAGCACGGGTTGAATCCAATACTCAGAACTTATGAGCACTCATGAGTGTTGTAGCCCTTTGTCTAACACCTTAGACCTCTACAAGCCAACCCATGATAGTCTTAATTCATATCTACTTCCAACATATGACCGACTGTGGATGGTTTGAATAACTTAGTCATTCCGGAAGAATAACCTAGTTTATTCGGGAAGTCAAAACATGCAAAGTGAAACACAATAATAATTGAATCCAATATGGTACCAAAACCTATGAACATAAATAAAACACCTTTTATTTATCACCATATGATTACACATTATTTATTGTATACTATTTCAGCTATCAAATTTATTCTTGAATTTAAAAAAATAGTTGTCCCATGCTCCAAGCATGTACACTATGTTTTCTAAACACTAGTCATGCCACACACCAAGTATGCATACTATGTTTGTCTATGATCTTTACTTTGTGAACTAGATCAATTGAACATAACTTCAATGATTCTCTTTTCACACTCCCAAATCCTTACTGCAAATGCAAGAATTCCAAATTCATGTCATTTACTGAAATCTGTTAGATTCTAAACTTATATGCATTGATCCTCTTGTAATGGTTATGCACAAAGTCAGAAAGACTTGACAACGATCATTACAGAGCATTCCAAAGGAGATCAACTCCTTGGAACCATCCTTCTTGCATTAAGTTTCCTTAATCTTACACAGATTGAAAATTCTAACTTTGAAACATTTCCAGATTCCATTTCGACTATCACTTCTGAACAAGAGTTGCCTCCTTACAGATTATGTCAATATGGTCCTTCCAGAATTATCACTATACTTCCAACTGTCCTTGAGCAACCAATCTTTGGTAAACCTTAGATTGTCCTCGACAATTGTTTAATCCTTTTAGTCATATCCAGTTCTAAACCTTGTCCCTTCTTAATGCCCCAGGCATTTGGAAACTTTTAGAAAGGATGAATATAGCACATGTAATCGATCCTATATCCGAAGCATATGGGACACGATTCATGATGTCTCACATAAAGACTAAACCAGTCTTTTGCTATAACATTTCCATTTCTATTTGCCAAGTTCTCATAATTCAGATTATGAAAAGGGATGCCGTAATCATACTCGAACTTTAGAACGCAAATAATGGACTCATATACAGAATTTCCTTATGTTGAGCTATTCCAACATGAAATTCATATATATTTCCTTGACTAAATGATTAAAACCTCACGATCTAAGCTTATAGATTTGAGATGAAGTATAATTTCCTCTCCCTTAATTATAACAAAACAACATTTTCCCAATTGAAACCTTTTGTTTTCTATAATTAACATTGCTAACTTGCAATCTTTATCATAATTATCATGCTCCCACTAACATGATGATTATTAGCATAACACTTATGCTCCCACTAATTTTGACATGTATTCAGAAATCAGCTGACTTTCTTACCAAAGTTCAGATTTCTGATACTAGATTGTTTTGATAAAACTTTATCAAAATAATACACCTTCCCTTAGATAGCACACTTGTGTGTCTAAAAAATTATGAAGAGGGATGTCGTAATCATAATGGTTAGACCTTTTTGCCACGTCTCACAAGTCCAAGTTAGTGTGCCGGTAAACCACACACGCTCCACTAACGACTTTGAGAATGCAAATATCACAATTGCTATCTAACTAAAATCTACTTAATGAAAGTGTTTCCTCACCATCATTTTCATGAATCGGAGAGAAACCTTATGACACTTAGATTTAATGGTGTATGTGTTCTTATCCATGTGAATTGTCAAAACCATAGTCACAAGACAAGGATAATGACAAATCCAAACTCATATGGACTAAACTCAATCTTAACTTCTTGCCACCTGGCAGCTTAAGGGCCTACCATTGCTTCCAAGTTGTTGTGCAACAAACTGAGAACTCTAAGTACTTATATGCAAAACCAACTTTAACTGAAAGGGCACAGAATATGTCAACACGATAGGTGATAAACCTCAAGTCGTGTGCTAGTGAAGAACTTTAGGTTTTATTCTTGATTAGTTCTTGAGACTTTCAAGACCTTTAAGACTCCCACTGTCCTCTTGACCTATAAGACTCCCTTATCAAACATCCAAGAGATAGTGTGGATTCTAACCAAGACAAACACTTCACATAGTTGGCCTAAATTGGTCTTTGTTTTATCCAAAACATCACAACTTACCAACTTCAAATGAACAAGAGTAGGACACTTTTACTCTTACATTTGACACGTGTTTTAAACCTTGTTAAAGACATGTCACTCAAATTACAATCTTGGAGTATGACTCTAAGACTTGTATTGGAACGAAGTATGACTCATCTTCTTGATTTAACCATTTCAACAATTCAAGATCCCTTCTTCTTAGTCATAAGAATGCACTAAGACTTCCTTATAGAACTAATTTTGATATGGTTTCTTAATCATTAAGATGATCACAAAACTAATAATAAAGTACTCTCCCATCTTTTCAGACTGAGAAACTTTTATCCTTCTGCCTAATTTGATTCTTCTTATCCGCTCTGCCATGCATTGAAACCTTTTCCAATGTCTCAGAGTTACACTTGAGCTTGTAAGTATAATCATATTTACTGAGCTTTAGTAAACTATGACGAATAGCCTTATATCTTTTGTGGTGGACTTAATCAGTGAACATGACTATGTACTCAATCCCTTAGTCCATTACTTAACTCACACATCCATGTGAACAAGTAATTAGTCTTAATTTTTCCAATACTTGAAAGTTCTCATTCATCATGCTATACAACTTGCATGATTCCAAGTCCCGGTCCAATTGAGACTTTGGATGATGAGAATCTTTCCTTATTTGGTAAATTTAGACATTACCACAAATGAAAGAATCAATTTCATATTTCCACTCTTGCTATTAATGGAATCATATAAGCAACAATTTTTCCTCAAATGCCATTGTAAGGATATTTTAAAATAAATAAAATCAAAATATTTTCTTTTATTTTAAAACTATGTGGAAAAACTTATCCTTACAATCCATATGAAAACTTGTTGTTATCTATTCCTAAGCAAGATCTCATAATTCCTAAGAAGTAGCTCAAGAATCCGATTTTCAAACTACGCGATAGAAATCCATCTATGCGATCAGATTCAACATATTCTTTCTTTAAGTTCCTTTACTTTTCTTTGATTCTTAAAACATTACCATGTGACCCAGTCACATCATGTATCAGGAATCTCAGAATAGAAACTTAACAGAGTTAGATTAGTGGACTTTACCTGAAGTAGAGTCAACCTTATTGACTTTAACATCCTTAGGTAAATTTGGCAGCTTCGCAACTAATAACCCTTCCTTTGGCAATATAAACATATGGACCCTTTGATAATGGTACACGGGACTATTACAGACTTAGCCTTTTCTCTTTACCATTTGGTCAACCTAGTTGACTATGGTCAATCCCTTTTCTTGGGAAGAGAATGCCTTTTCTGTATTTCCAGTGTCACCATTGTTAATGTCCATAAAGTTTCAGGAAGTTGATCTTAGCAAATATATAAGATCATTAAGGGTCTTGTCATAGTCTGTTTCATATGTGTTCCAAAAGAACTCACTATGTCACTTAGAAAGTAGTTGAACCACCAACTTCCTCAAGACTTTGACACCCAACTCTCCCGGCTTGTCAATATGTGACTACATCTCCAAGATGTGACCACACCTAGACCTTCACTTGCCAATAGGGTTCGAGTGACCTTAAACTTTTAAGAACTTGTGGGTTTGGGAGAATAATTGGAGGAGGTGAAAAGAAGTATGATTTCCAAGGGAGATCATCTTCATTTAGGAAAGCTTGTTTCAAGAGATTTGGGAAGATCATAAATGTCTAAACCAGACATGTTTTGGGAGATATTCAAGATAGTTGATCTTTGAGTCCTTAATATGACACCCAATATGAAATATTAAGGCTAGGACCCAACAAACTATTTTATAACTTAGAAGAGGTATGCCGTAATCCAAGCTATAAAATATTTGAGGTAGGTGAATGACGATTCACCAATTTCCACCAAGATAAACGAAATGTATTATTAGGTTTTAATTGGATTTGAAACTCCTAGATCTTTGAGATTCATTGAACTGTTCAATGGCATGTTTCAATCTCGAGTGTGCCCTTCAGGTTTTGTGACTGGGATGCCGAGGATCACAAAACAAGGTGTGAAGTAACCATGCAAATTACTTGGTACCCTTAATAAATTACCCCTCAATCGATGTGCCGGTTAACCACACACGCTCCATCGATACTATGATAAATATTAAGTCACCCTTTACCTACCTTGTTAAGTCCAAGTTAGTGTGCCGGTTAACCACACACGCTCCACTAACGACTTAGACAAAGTGTAAAGTGTAATTTCATGGATTAGCACCTTATTCACATTTTCCTAAGTAACTAAGATTGGGAATTATTAAGAGTTTAGTTACTTAGTATTTATCATTAATACTTTTAATGAAGGGAGAATTATAGTCCTGTCAAACCCGTTCGGCTAATGACCCTCCACTAGTCAAGCAAGCGGTGGGTGAGAGTGGACACCCATTAAGCTGCCATTTTATAGGCAACAACCTTATACCCACCTTATAGACCGGCTTCGTGAATGATGCGTACTAGCGGTAAGACCGACTTTACTCTTATACATATATATATTATTAACTTATAATATTATAAAGTATAAGGGTTGAATTTTAACTTTTAAAATTCTAAGGGCTAACTTGGAATTAAAGTATTCATATGAGAAAACTTTACAAATTCCAAAACTTGAGGGCAAGTTTTGAAACTATTCAAAACTAATTAATTCCATAACTTATGTGTTTAAAGTAGTTTTAATACAAAAACTCTTCAAGTTCCATAACTTGTGGAAGACTTTAAACTAATAAAAGAATTAACTTTTCTTTATTTTTATAACTTATGGAATTAATTAAGGTTATATTATTTATTTATTTTTATTTATTTAATGAAGAGACTCTTGGTCCTCCATAACTTGAGGACAAATTATGGAGTCATAACTCCAATTAATTAGAACTAGACTCTTCATTTTTTGTAACCTTTGCCAATTTTATGAGTTTTATGAGTCTTTAATGTGACTCTTCATGTAACTTGAGGACAAGTTACACAAACACATTTTATACTCAACTCTTAGATTAAAATGGATTGAAAACAACTATTTCAATTAAATTTTCTATTAATCTAAGCAACTCATAAGAACAAGATAATTCAAATCAAACTTTTTCATGTAATTAGTCTAACCTTTAAACTAATACAAAACATGAATCTATTGACAATTATCCTTGAAAATGGATTAGCATGAACATTACCACATTAAAAAAAACAAGTTTATAAGTTCAAAAACAACTTAGGTAATGTTCCTAGTCCATTTCTAGCCAAAAACCTCGAAAATATGCTGTATGGGGTCCAACTCGTCGAGTGCATGAACATAACTCGGCGAGTTGGATGCATTTTGCCTTGGACTCGTCGAGTCCCTTCATGGACTCGGCGAGTCTGCTGGGCTGACAGCACCAATTTCGATTTTTCAGCTTCTATTGCAGGTATAACAAGAAAACATGCAACCCTAAATACCTTGGATCTATGTTGGGTTATGAGCATTCTAACACTCCTAAGTGTACATGCAACCCTAAATACCTTGGATCTATGTTTTCTATATTATACATGCAAATATGAACATCCAAGGTATTATCCTAATCTAGCATACAAAACTATCAATATAACAAGGTAGAATACATACCTCTTTGATGTAGAATGTCTTCACGAAGCTTGAGTGCCTAGTGCCCCAAGTGTGACACCTCAAATGGTTCACACAACACCAAATACACTTGGAATAACTTGAGAGAATTCTAAACTTCATGAAATCGGCTAGCCCTCTCTAGAATAATACTAGTGCCGATTTTGTCAAGAATAATATCTTTATATAGTGTTACAATTAGGGTAAACCCTAATTGTCATGACTTTCCATTTCCTTGGATCCATGGGTTCAAATATACCATGGAGCATCCATGGAACATCCTATGGGTTTTAGCCCAACTTGATTATCCATGGAGCATTAGCCCATTATACAAGTATGGATGATTTACACAATCAACCCATATATTTAATTAGACTTCTTTTGATCACTTAATTAATCCTAGATTAATTCTTGATCAATACTAATTAAATAATCTCATTATTCTTATTATTAATATACTAGAACTTATAATATATTAATAACCATAAGTGTCTTATGTCTCTCATTATAGTCTATCCAAGTGCATGATGCCATGCAACCCAAATGGACCATACCGGGTCGGGTCAAGTCTTACCAATTATAGTTATGGACTTAGACATTAATCCAACAGTCTCCCACTTGGATAAGTCTAAAACTATTATGGATAAGTCAGAGTGAGCGAACCATCCAGACTCTGGAAGATATGTTGCGAGCGTGCGTGTGTGTTGGGTCAAAATATGGTTTATACTTTACTTTTCTGGGCAATTGTATTTTTCTGTAATATTTATAAGTTTATGGTCATGTTTACTGCTGAGTTTACGGCCGTAAACACCTGACGGCCGTAAACTCATTTACTGCCCATTTGTTTCCGGCCCATGTTCCCCTAGTATAAATATAGGTATTAGGGTGTGAGGAAGAGATTTTGATGAACCCTAAGGATTTTACGTCCAGAGAGAAGAGAGTTTACAGTCAGAGAGCATTTTGTGTGAATCTTTTGTATCTGGAACTTTACTTCATATCAATTCATACGAAGATTCATATTATTCTTGTTCTCCTTCTCTTCTATTTGATCTGACATCATCCGTTTGATTGGGATTCCACACCATCAAACGGATCTGATTGATACACAGGCAAATTAGGGATTTACAATTGGTATCAGAGCCAAGTTGTATCAGTCAATTTTGTCAGATTTGGGGCATTATTTGATCTTATTTTCGAAATATTCTTGCGTTTTTGGATAGATCTCGCAAAAATAAGGGGGTTTTGTTCTTCGTGTTTTTAATAAAAAAAGGTTTTTGATCGAGTTTTGGAGCTTCAAAGTCGAAAAATCGTTGTTTTTCACGAAATCATTGAAGGGTTTTCGGCCGGAGCTTACTGCCGGAAACAGTTCACGGCCGGCGGCGGGGTTCCCGTTTGCGGCTAGGGTTCCCGAGCTTATGGATCGGCTCGACGGCTTGCGGATCGATCGTATACAGCTCAGCTCGGCTTCAATAAAAAGGAAGCAAAGGTGCAGGCGGCGGGTTTCGAACCCGAGACCTCCAAAACAGCCCAAAAATCAATTTATTTTTATTTTAAAATTCCTTTTTCAACCCAAAATTTTTAGTTTTTATTTTATTTTTAATTTGTGACTTTTATTTTTGACTTTTGTCTTATAAAAAAAAAATAATAAAATAAAATAAAATAATAATAATAATAATAATAATAATAATAATAATAATAATAATAATAGTAAATAATAAAATAATAATTAAAAAAATTTGTTTTTATTTTTGACTTTTTATTTCAAATTTTGACTTTGACTTTCAAGTTTGACCTTTGACTTTTTCGTTTAATTTTTAAATTTTAAAATTTAACTTTTCAGTTTGACTTTCAAGTTTGACCTTTGACTTTAAACTTTGACTTTTCGGTTTGACTTTCAAGTTTGACTTTTGATTTTTTTTCGTTTAGCTTTAAAAATTTTCAAATTTAGTTTTTCGGTTTGACTTTTAAGTTTGTCTTTTCAAGTTTGACTTTTGTGTTTATCTTTTTAAATTTGACTTTTAAAGTTGATTTTTGAGGTCTATAATCAAAGGGTTTGACTTTTAAGTTTGATTTTGGGTTTTAGTTGTGCTTTTTAATTGATTTTAAGGTCTACGACGGAATTGAAAACATGAAAGAGAGTCGTCAGGATATGTTAAGACAAAACTTCAACATTTTCGATTATATCCCTGGAGAAACCCTCGAAACTCAGTTGCAGCGATTCACTACACTTACTACTGAAATGAATATAGCCGGGATCTTCTTGACTAAGTCCGAGATAAACAAAAGCTGCTAAATTCACTTCCGAAATCGTGGGATATGAACATGGCTATCATCAAGAAGACAAAAGATCTCAATCATCTTCGTCTTGCAGATGTAATTCAAGAACATGATGCTTTGAAGTGTAGAGAAACAATGAGTTCTGAAAACATCCCGGTCAATGAAGTTTCATGTTCTCAATCATGTGAAATTTGATACAATTAAATTTCTTCGGGAACAAATTGATTTATTAAAAAAGGAAGTTGAAGACCTGAGATATAAAGGATATCAACTCAGGAAAGAACAGAAACCCTTGAAGGCTCAGTTGGAAGCAAAAACCAAGGACTTTAGGAAATTTTAGAAAGAGTATAGCAACAAGTGTGAAAATTATGATTATGTTAAGAGATAACTTGCTGCTGTAACTGAAGAACTTGACGCTTTAAAAATTAAGTGTGGAAAAACTGATGTCAGTTTCAAAAATTATACTGCGTCAAGTCAGACAGTCGAGTCCTTATATGAAACCCAATTAAAATTCAAAGAAAATCAAAACAAGGGTCTAGGGTATGATAGTGTACCTCTTCCTTATAATCATAACTACACATCCATCCCAATGACACAGGAAGAAATTGACAGGGAGGCACATCTTCGATATGGCAAACCAGCTGGATTTGTGTCAGGAGGAGTTATTCAGGTTGAAGATACTAATGTTTCTACTTCATGTGCAGGTAAAGTAGCAGAAGATGAGAACAAAGAGAACACTACTGAAAAAGCCAATGACTCATTGAACTCTGAATTTGTTGCTTCGAACTCAATTGCTTCTGATCAACCTTCCGTTGAGAAATACAGGCCACCAATTCCAACGCAACAGAGTTCTTGTGGCAAGTGTGCATGTGGGAACAACAAAAGACAAGACAAGGATACGCCACCAGGGGCAGGAATAAATAAATTCACAGTGAAGAAAAAGACTTGTTTTCACTGTGGAACACCTGGACACATTGCCAGAAATTATCCTAATTTCTCCCTCAAGCACACTTCATAACCAACATTTTTGGGTCAAAATATGGTTTATACTTTACTTTTCTGGGCAATTGTATTTTTCTGTAATATTTATAAGTTTATGGTCATGTTTACGGTTGAGTTTACGGCCGTAAACTCATTTACGGCCGTAAACTCATTTACGGCCCATTTGTTTCCGGCCCATGTTCCCCTAGTATAAATATAGGTATTACGGTGTGAGGAAGAGATTTTGATGAACCCTAAGGAGTTTACGGCCAGAGAGAAGAGAGTTTACGGTCAGAGAGCATTTTGTGTGAATCTTTTGTATCTGGAACTTTAATTCATATCAATTCATACGAAGATTCATATTATTCTTCTTATCCTTCTCTTCTATTTGATCTGACATCATCCATTTGATTGGGATTCCGCACCATCAAACGGATCTGATTGATACACAGGCAAATTAGGGATTTACAGTGTTAGAGGTAACATCCCAAAATAAGACCCAAAAATTTTTGTTTAATAATTACTAAAAACACCATGTTAATATCATAAAGTGAAACTCGTACGTCAATATCTCAAAGCAATAGCAAAGTATTACGAGGAAACTGTATCAAGATTGTATCAAATTACATCTATGAAAAGCTAAAACAACTCCCAGGACAAACTGAAGTTGTGGTGTGTGCGATGCCATCAACCCGAGCTCTTCCCTTTACCTGCGGAAGTACCTGAAACCAAAACTAGAAATGTAAGCACAAAGCTTAGTGAGCTCCCCCAAACTACCGCATACCATACAATAACATAAAAACACATACTGGGCCTTGCCCACTGCATCAGACCGAAATCCGGAAACTGCATCGGACCGAAGTCCGGAACTGATTGGGACCTTGTCCCCTGCATCGGACCGAAGTCCAGAACTAACTGCATCGGACCGAAGTCCGGAACTTATTGGGACCTTGTCCCCTGCATCGGACCGTAGTCCGGAACTAACTGCATCAGACCGAAATCCGGAAACTGACCGAGAATAACATAGCAGAGCATAAACATATCAACTAGCATGAACACATAAACTGCATACTGCATCGGGCCGTAGCCCGAAAAACATAGTACATAAACCCTATCGGAGCCACGAAGGCAGCAAACATCCTAACTACTGCATTAGACCAAATTTTGGAAACTACTGCTAACTAAACGGGTCGGCATTGTGGCCTTAGACCCGTTCCTACTGGAAGGAAACTCACCTCATACACTGGCTGCTAAATGAACTGCTCTGGAAATCGACTGCTGCTGCTCCGGTATCCCCCCGGCTACAAATTTCCATAAATACACTCAATCAACTACTGATAATTGTACTGAGGGTAAAATGACTATTTTACCCCTGGTCAAAGTCAACCTCCTGGTGAAAGTCAACCTCCAGTTGACCAGACTCGCCAAGTCTGAGGAAGTACTTGCCGAGTCTGAGGAACTACTCGCCGAGTCTGAAGAACTACTCGCCAAGTTCTATCGAGCAGATTTCATACAACTACATTCGAATCCGCTCTAAGGTTCCTAACTCGCAGATCTGAAATCTTGAAACCATCTGAACACGTAAAGTTGCTAACTTTATGTAACATACACATTCTGAAATTGTGTATTGTTATTATTAAAAGTGAATAAAATTGAGTGTTGAGTTCTAACAGCTAGTTTTTACTAGAAATGAAGTAAAACTATGTTTAGAATCACTCATAAAATATTGGAAGTCTTATGAGATTCCAATTAATAGCCAAATAGTGAAATTTAGTGAAAATATAAAATTTTAAATAAGTAAAATTTTATTATTTGATGTTGTAGAGAATCTCATTAGAAATTTGTAGGCGAAAACATCGTCAAAATCCGAGTTGTAACGAAGAAGTTATGACCAACCGAAGATCCGCAACAAAACCAGCACGACGCCGAATGATGTAAAAAGTGAGTTTTTGATAAACTACTTTTTAGCGTTAGTAATCTAAATGAAAGTCGTAGTATTCGTTAAACCGATATATTTGATAAAAAGAACGCCAAAATCTGACTTCGTATGAGGAAGTTATGATTTTTCGAAGTTTCAACTTAACAGTAGACAACTAAAAACTCGAATTTTAGATCGAGTGATATTTTATCGATACATTCTAAACGAGAATCGAAGGTCTCGTCATATGTAGTACAACGGTAAAAATTTTGACGAAAACGGATGCCGGATGAAGAAGTTATGAATTTTTAATGGATTTTCCTGTCCCGGTCTATTAAAAATAATATTATTAAAATTAAAGTCAAAATTAGCCGACGAAGTCTAAATGAAAGTTGTAGAGCATAATTTTAGCTACACGTGCATATCAAGAACGTCAAAAACGGAGCTCGTATGTGAAAGTTATGGATTTTAGAAGTTCGGGGCTCAAAATCCGAGAAATCTCGCATGAGAGGTCCGGATTCGGCCACGTCCTTCGCACAAAGCTGCTGCGTCACCGAATCGTGTCCCATCCGAGCTGCAAATGCGCCTCGCGCTCCTGTCGCCTTCCGAGTGGACCGAAGCGCTGGCCCAATCCGAGTCTGCCACCTGCCCTTCCCGTGTCAACCTGCGAAGAGAGCCACCTGGAGGCTCGCATGCGAGCCACGTGCGTGCTTCTGCTTTGCTCCAGATCCGAGCCTCTCGCCTATAAATAAGAGGCCAACGAGCCTTCTCGGGTAATTTTGAGAAATTGCCATTTTTGGCCCCTTTTCCATATTTTCGCTATTTTGACTTTTCCCGAAGCCCTGGTATCAATTTTTGCACCCGAAACACGTCCCGAGACCCCCGAGAAGCCCGAAAATTTTATTTTTTCGGTTTTGAAGCCCTACCTTCGCAGAGCCCGATTTTCAATTAAGCTCCCGGTTTTCAACATAGAAAGTCATATTTAAAGCTGAAATGCTGTCCAAATTACTATTTTAACCCTCGGTTAACTTAAGGTGAGTTCAATATATAGGAACAATTGTATGTTATGTGTTATATGTGCTATGTGCTTCTTAGTGTTATTATTCTGAGTTATTCTCCTGTGTTATTTTATTCGCTATGTTTATAGCAATTATAATACCTTTGACCATGTGATCAGTGAAAGGATTTAGATTCACATTGGTACTAGTACGTAGCCTCTTGCCATGTAGAGCATGTCTCCGTAAGAGAATGACTTCTATTCTATGGCATTGGCATAAGGTTTGATAGGGATGGTATGCTGCCTCTGACCATGTAGAGCATGACTCCGTAAGAGAATGAACTCTATTCTATGGTATTGGCAAATGGTTAGACAGGGCTATAAGCCTGAAATGTACCTAAATGTTAATCAGAAATTGTAAGTCTTCTGTGCCAATTAGGCCAAAGCTTTATTGATGCATATCAAGTATTGAAATCGTTATGTCTCATTGAAAAGTATATCTTTGAGTAAAGTCTTTGACTGATATGAACGCTTGTCACATGATTTCATATATGTCTTCTTGTTCCCTTCTGCTTTTGTCATATTGGTATATGTAAGGCATAAGATTATATTGTATCTATCTATTGAATTCACTAAGCTTTATCGCTTATTCCTCCCAGTATTTAACAATTGCAGGTGATGAGTATTCCAATATAGCTTTATACTACTGAAAGATTTAGAATAGTTAATAGTATTTCTCTGTATTTTTAATGTTCATGTATGTATATGAATAGTAGATTCCTGGGTAGACATGAAATGTAATAAAAACTTAGTCGGTTTGTATCCAATCCTTTGTAATCACTTTATCAATATAAAATATTGTTTTATAAATATGCATGTAGCATGTTATGAGGAAGTAACTTAAGAAATCTTTTGAAATAGTATGAAAGTTTGGGTCTTTCATAAATACGAAAGTTGGGGTCTTTCAATCATGGTATTAGAGCAATGGTTTAAGTGAACTAAATAATACGGATTGGTATTTAGACTTAAACTGTTGGAAACTCAATATATGAGCTGATTCGTAATAAGTATATGGATACAAACCATAGGAAATATTTAAGTGGGGGATTGGGTAGTGATAATACCTAGTATTCTAAGATATTAAGTTACTTCAGAATTTTAAGAAAATTAGTTTAAGTGAACTAGAAATTTTAAGAATTTCTAAACTTAAACAAGAATTATTAAGTAAAGATAATACGATATATTTTAGGTTGAATACCTAATGGAGGCAAGCACTAGAATATTAAGAGGAGATATGCCTTATATTCTATTATGTGCTAAATGATAAATGAATATAGAGAAGAGATATGCCTTATATTCTATTATGTACTAAATGATAAATGAATATAGAGAAGAGATATGCCTTATATTCTATTATGTGAGAAAGCTTAAGGTCTGTTGCCGACCATGGTTTAGAAAATTTTAAGAATTTTCATAATAGAAAATTTTGAAGTGATAAAGAGACTTATGATAGTTGACATCGATAAATTTATAAATAAATGATCGCGAGATATCGTAAATATGAATTGTTATCGTAATAAGTGAATATTTACCAATAGAGCGGTAATATACATTTAAAGTATGTTTAATATGTAATAACTGTTGGATTAATGTCTAAGTCCATAACTATAATTGGTAAGACTTGACCCGACCCGGCATGGTCCATTTAGGTTGCATGGCATCATGCACTTGGATAGACTATAATGAGAGAAATAAGACACTTACGGTTATTAATATATTATAAGTTCTAGTATATTAATAATAAGAATAATGAGATTATTTAATTAGTATTGATCAAGAATTAATCTAGTATTAATTAAGTGATCAAAAGAAGACTAATTAAATATATGGGTTGATTGTGTAAATCATTCATTCTTATATATGTGGGCTTGTGATCCAAGATTCCTTATGTTGGACTAAGTCCATGGGGTGACCCATGGATACTCCATGGAGGTTAAAACCCATGGAGCATAAGGAATGGGTAAAGTCATGAGTTACATGGTGTAACCCTAATAGCCACCATATAAAAGAAACCCATGGCTCAAGAAATCGTGACTATGACTACACTATGTGTATGTATGAGGGCTACACGATTTCATGAAGTGTTCTAGTTTCTCTCAAGTTATTCCAAGTGTATTTGGTGTTGTGTGAACCATTTGAGGTGTCACACTTGAGGCACTAAGCACTCAAGCTTCATGAAGACAAGCACTATCAAAGAGGTATGTATTCTATCTTGTTATATTGATAATATTGTATGCTAGATTAGGATAATACCTTGGATGTTCATATTTGCATGTATAATAGAGAAAACATAGATCCAAGGTATTTAGGGTTGCATGTACACTTAGGAGTGTTAGAATGCTCATAACCCAACAGTGGTATCAGAGCCTAGGCTTGTTTTCTTGTTATACCTGCAATAGAAGCTGAAAAATCGAGTTTTGATGTTGTCAGCCCAGCTGACTCGCCGAGTCCATAAAGGGACTCGACGAGTCCAAGGCAAAATGCATCCAACTCGCCGAGTTGAGTTCATGCACTCGACGAGTTGGACCCCAGACAGCATATCTTCGAGGTTTTTGGCTAGAAATGGACTAGGAACATTACCCTAAGTTGTTTTGAACTTATAAACTTGTTTTTAAATGTGGTAATGTTCATGCTAATCCATTTTCAAGATAATTGTCAATAGATTCATGTTTTGTATTAGTTTAAAGGTTAGACTAATTACATGAAAAAGTTTGATTTGAATTATCTTGTTCTTATGAGTTGCTTAGATTAATAGAAAAGTTGAGTGAAAAAAGTTGTTTTCAATCCAAATTAATCTAAGAGTTGAGTATAAAATGTGTTTGTGTAACTTATCCTTAAGTTACATGAAGAGTCACATTAAAGACTCATAAAACTCATAAAGTTGGCAAAGGTTACAAAAAGGATGAAGAGTCTTGTCCTTAAGTTATGGAGGTTCAAGAGTCACTTCATTAATAAATAAATAAATAAAACATGTAACCTTAATTAATTCCATAAGTTATAAAATAAAGAAAAGATTAATTCTTTATTAGTTTAAAGTCTTCCATAATTTGTCCACAAGTTATGGAACTTGAAGAGTTTTTGGATTAAAACTACTTTAAATACATAAGTTATGGAATTAATTAGTTTGAATAGTTTCAAAACTTGCCCTCAAGTTTTGGAATTTGTAAAGTTTTCTCTTATGAATACTTTAATTCCAAGTTAGCCCTTAGAATTTTAAAAGTTAAAATTCAACCCTTATACTTTATAATATTATAAGTTAATAATATTTATATGTATAAGAGTAAAGTCGGTCTTACCGCTAGTACGCCTCATTCACGAAGCCGGTCTATAAGGTGGGTATAAGGTTGTTGCCTATAAAATGGCAACTTAATGGGTGTTCACTCTCACCCACCGCTTGCTTGACTGGTGGAGGGTCGTTAGCCGAACGGGTTTGACAGGACTATAATTCTCCCTTCATTAAAAGTATTAATGATAAATACTAAGTAACTAAACTCTTATAAATACCCAATCTTAGTTACTTAGGAAAAATGTGAATAAGGTGCTAATCCATGAAATTACACTTTGCACTTTGTTTGAGTCGGTTAGTGGAGCGCGTGTGGTTAACCGGCACACTAACTCGTATTTAACAAGGTAGGCAAAGGGTAACTTAATGTTTATCATAGTATCGATGGAGCGTGTGTGGTTAACCGGCACATCGATTGAGGGATAAACACTTAAGGGTACCCAGTAATTTGCATGGTTACTTCACACCTTGTTTTGTGATCCTCGGCATCCCAGTCACAAAACCTGAAGGGCACACTCGAGATTGAAACATGCCATTGAACAGTTCAATGAATCTCAAAAGATCTAGGAGTTTCAAAACCAATTAAAACCTAATAATACATTTCGTTTATCTTGGTGGAAATTGGTGAATCGTCATTCACCTACCTTCAAATTGTTTTATAGCTTGGATTACGGCATACCTCTTCTAAGTTATAAAATAGTTTGTTGGGTCCTAGCCTTAATATTTCATATTGGGTGTCATATTAAGGACTTTAAAATCAACTATCTTGAATATCTCCCAAAAAGATGTCTGGTTTAGACATTTATGATCTTCCCAAATCTCTTGAAACAAGCTTTCCTAAATGAAGATGGTGTCCCATGGAAATCATACTTCTTTCTCCTCCTCCAATTATTCTCCCTACCCCACAAGTTCTTGAAAAGTTTAAGGTCACTCAAGCCCTATTGGCAAGGCAAGGTCTAGGTGTGATCACATCTTGGAGATGTAGTCACATATTGACAAGCCGGGAGAGTTGGGTGTCAAAGTCTTGAGAAAGTTGGTGGTTCAATCACTTTCTAAGTCACATAGTGAGTTCTTTTGGAACACCTATGAAACAGACTATGACAAGACCCTTAATGATCTTATCTATTTGTTAAGATCAACTTCCTGAAACTTTATGGACATTGACATTAAGTGACACAGGAAATACAGAAAAAGCATTCTCTTCCCAATGGAAAGGGATCGGCCATAGTCAACTCGGTTGAACAAATGGTAAAGAGAAAAAAAAACTAAGTCTGTGATAGTCCCGTGTACCATTATCAAAGGGTCCATATGTTTATATTGCCAAAGGAAGGGTCATTAGTTGCGAAGCTGCCTAATTTACCTAAGGATGTTAAAGTCAATAAGATTGACTCTACTTCAGGTAAAAGTCCACTAATCTAACTCTGTTAAGTTTCTATTCTGAGATTCCTGATACATGATGTGACTGGGTCACATGGTAATGTTTTAAGAATCAAAGAAAAGTAAAGGAACTTAAAGAAAGAATATGTTGAATCTGATCGCGTAGATGGATTTCTATCGCGTAGTTTGAAAAATCGGATTCTTAAGCTACTTCTTAGGAGTTATGAGATATTGCTTAGGAATAGATAACAACAAGTTTTCATATGGGTTGTAAGGATAAGTTTTTCCGCATAGTTTTAAAATAAAAGAAATTTTTGATTTTATTTATTTTAAATATCCTTACAATGGCATTTGAGGAAAAATTGTTGCTTATATGATTCCACTAATAGCAAGAGTGGAAATATGAAATTGATTCTTTCATTTGTGGTAATGTCTAAATTTACCAAATAAGGAAAGATTCTCATCACCAAGTCTCAATTGGAAAGGAACTTGGAATCATGCAAGGTGTATAGCATGATGAATGAGAACTTTCAAGTATTGGAAAATTAAGACTAATTACTTATTCACATGGATGTGTGAGTCAAGTAATGGACTAAGGGATCGAGTACATAGTCATGTGCACTGATTAAGTCCACCACAAAAGATGTAAGGCTATTCGTCATAGTTTACTAAAGCTCAGTAAATATGATTATACTTACAAGCTTAAGTGTAACTCTGATACATTGGAAAAAGGTTCCAATGTAAGGCAGAGCGAATAAGAAAAATCAACTTAGGCAGAAAGATAAAAGTTTCTCAAATCTGAAAAGATGGGAGAGTACTTTAGTATCAGTTTTGTGATCATCTTAATGATTAAGAAACCATATCAAAATTAGTTCTCTAAGGAAGTCTTAGTGCATTCTCATGACTAAGAAGAAGGGATCTTGAATTGTTGAAATGGTTAAATCAAGAAGATGAGTCATACTTCGTTCCAATACAAGTCTTAGAGTCGTACTCCAAGATTGTAATTTGAGTGACATGTCTCAAAGAAGGTTTAAAACACTGGACAAATGTAAGAGTAAAAGTTTTCTACTCTTGTACATTTGAAATTGGTAAGTTGTGATGTTTTGGATAAAACAAAGACCAACTAAGGCCAATTGTGTGAAGTGTTTGTCTTGATTAGAATCCGCACTATCTCTTGGATGTTTGACAAGGAAGTCTTATAGGTCAAGAGGACAGTGGGAGTCTTAAAGGTCTTGAAATTCTCAAGAACTAATCAAGAATGAAACCTGAAGTTCTTCACTAGCACACGACTTAAGGTTTATAACCTATCGTGTTGACATATTCTGTGCCCATTCCAATTAAAGTTGGCTTTGCATATGAGTTCTTAGAGTTCTCAATGTGTTGCACAACAACTTGGAAGCAATGGTAGGCCCTTGAGCTACCAGGTGGCAAGAAATTAAGATTGAGTTCAGTCCATATGAGTTTGGATTTGTCATTATCCTTGTCTTGTGACTATGATTTTGACAATTCACATGGATAAGAACACATACACCATTAAATCTAAGTGTTATAAGGTTTCTCTCCGATTCATGAAAATGATGGTGAGGAAACACTTTCACTAAGTAGATTTTAGCTAGATAGCAATTGTGATATTTGCATTCTCAAAGTCGTTAGTGGAGCGCGTGTGGTTAACCGGCACACTAACATGGACTTGTGAGAAATAGCAAAGGTCAAAACGATCAAGACTATGATTACGGCATCCCTTTTCATAGCTCTTAAAATTGTTTTGACACGCCCATAAGTTATCTAAGGAAGGTGTATGTTTTTGATAAAGTCTTATCAAAACAATCTAGTATCAGAAATCTGAACTTTGGTAAGAAAGTCAATAAAGTATTGATTTCTAGAAGTCGAGCTTTCTGAGTATATGTCAAAGCTAGTGGGAGCATAAGTGTTATGCTAATAATCATCATGTTAGTGGGAGCATGATAATTACGATAAGTATTGCAAGCTAGCAATGTTAATTATAGAAAACAAAAGGTTTCAATTGGGAAAAAGTTGTTTTGCTATAATTAAGGGAGAGGAAATTATACTTCATCTCAAATCTATAAGCTTAGATCGTGCGGTTTTAATCATTTAGTCAAGGATATATATGAATTTCATGTTGGAATGGCTCAACATAAGGAAATTCTGTATATGGGTGCATTATTTGCGTTCTTAAATTCGATTATGATTACGACATCCCTTTTCATAATCTGAATTATGAGAACTTGGCGAATTGAAATGGAAATGTTATAGCAAAAGACTGGTTTAGTCTTTATGTGAGACATCATGAATCGTGTCCCATATGCTTCGGATATAGGACCGACTACATGTGCTATATTCATCCTTTCTAAAATTTTCCAAATGCCTGGGGCGTTAAGAATGGAAAAGGTTTAGAACTGGATATGACTAAAAGGATTAAACAATTGTCGAGGACAATCTAAGGTTTACCAAAGACTGGTTTCTCAAGGACAATTGGAAGTATAGTGATAATTCTGGAAGGACCATATTGACATAATCTGTAAGGAGGCAACTCTTGTTCAGAAGTGATAGTCGAAATGGAATCTGGAAATGTTTCAAAGTTAGAATTTTCAATCTGTTTAAGATTAAGGAAACTTAATGCAAGAAGGATGGTTCCAAGGACTTGATCTCCTTTGGAATGCTCTGTAATGATTGTCGTTAAGTCTTTCTGACTTTGTGCATAATCATTATAAGAGGATCGATGCATATAAGTTTAGAATCTAACAGATTTCAGTAAATGACATGAATTGGAATTCTTGCATTTGTAGTAAGGATTTGGGAGTGTGAAAAGAGAATCATTGAAGTTATGTTCATTTGATCTAGTTCACAAAATAAAGATCATAGACGAACATATTATGCATACTTGGTGTATGGCATGACTATTGTTTAGAAAAACATAGTGTGCATGCTTGGAGCATGGGACAACTATTGTTTTAAATTCAAGAATAATGTTGATAGCTGAAACAATATACAATGAATAATGTGTAATCATATGGTGATAAATAAAAGGAGTTTTATTTATATTCATAAGTTCTGAGACCATATTGGATTCGATTATTATTGTGTTTCACTTTGCATGTTTTGACTTCCCGAATAAACTAGGTTATTCTTCCGGAATGACTAAGTTATTCAAACCATCCACAGTCGGTCATATGTTGGAAGTAGATATGAATTAAGACTGTCATGGGTTGGCTTGTAGAGGTCTAAGTTGTTGGACAAAGGGCTACTACACTCATGAGTGCTCATAAGTTCTGAGTATTGGATTCAACCCGTGCTCATTGGAATCACTTCATGGATTTTATCACGAGTGATCATGAGACGATAATATCTTATATTCTTCAAACCTAGAGATATGAGTTGTTACTATGAGTTGATAGTACATTGATTACACGAAAACGCATTGGTAACTCGATGTTATAAAACGTGTCTTTGTGTATGATTCAACAAGTAGTAGAACAAGCCATATGAGTCGAAGTTTATCCATTCCTTTTACCTTCGGGATGAAAGCGATATCTGTGGGCCCCTCGATGATTTGATGATGACAAATGGAAGTGCTCGGCCGGGCCATGACTGATTTGATTTGTTCAATTAGTCAGTCGTCATAAATCGGAAATCGGGAAACAACTAATGGACAGAGTGAATGATTATAATCCATGTCTCAGTCCATATGATATCGAGAATGGAGGAATATATGATCCCTTATCTAATGGACAAGTCGTTGACAAAGATCAGAGTTCATCTACAAGGTCAAAGTTCGACAGAAGCTTTTGAGAGCTACGATTGCTAGTTGGTTCCTGAAGTCATACGCAATAATAGTTTTAGACTTATCCAAGTGGGAGACTGTTGGATTAATGTCTAAGTCCATAACTATAATTGGTAAGACTTGACCCGACCCGGCATGGTCCATTTGGGTTGCATGGCATCATGCACTTGGATAGACTATAATGAGAGAAATTAGACACTTACGGTTATTAATATATTATAAGTTCTAGTATATTAATAATAAGAATAATGAGATTATTTAATTAGTATTGATCAAGAATTAATCTAGTATTAATTAAGTGATCAAAAGAAGACTAATTAAATATATGGGTTGATTGTGTAAATCATTCATTCTTATATATGTGGGCTTGTGATCCAAGATTCCTTATGTTGGACTAAGTCCATGGGGTGACCCATGGATACTCCATGGAGGTTAAAACCCATGGAGCATAAGGAATGGGTAAAGTCATGAGTTACATGGTGTAACCCTAATAGCCACCATATAAAAGAAACCCATGGCTCAAGAAATCGTGACTATGACTACACTATGTGTATGTATGAGGGCTACACGATTTCATGAAGTGTTCTAGTTTCTCTCAAGTTATTCCAAGTGTATTTGGTGTTGTGTGAACCATTTGAGGTGTCACACTTGAGGCACTAAGCACTCAAGCTTCATGAAGACAAGCACTATCAAAGAGGTATGTATTCTATCTTGTTATATTGATAATATTGTATGCTAGATTAGGATAATACCTTGGATGTTCATATTTGCATGTATAATAGAGAAAACATAGATCCAAGGTATTTAGGGTTGCATGTACACTTAGGAGTGTTAGAATGCTCATAACCCAACAATAACATCTTTGGAAGAAAGATGCGCGTTTGAAACACGTTTGGACAAGATAAATGTGTTGGTACAAATCCACGAACTTGTTCTACCACTGTTTAGATTGAAGAAGTGATTGTTTAATAGAGTCAAAAGAACCAAAGACTGTTATCAGTACTTCGGCAGTATCACAATGAATATTGTGCAAGATTTAGAAGAATTAAATGAAGATCAAAAGAAAGGCTAATGAAATTTTCAGACTCAATAAGCCGATACTTTGTGATATAAAGTTCCATTGTGTGTTAAGCCGACTTTAACATACAAGATTGGGATGGTGAATTGAGTAATTTAGTGGTAAATGGTTAAGCAAATTACTTGTTTAAGTAAGGTAGAATGCTTAATTGAAGAAGAAATACACCCATAGTATTGTATGAAGAGATGTTGTAGTCAGGAATGACAGAGAACCAAGTTGAAGCTAGTAAAGCTTGCCGAGATGCAGCTAAGATGCAGACGTCTTAGGATAGACTCCTATGAAATAGACTTAGATTTACTCTGATACAAGATTAACGATGTCAAGGAAGAATAATGAAATGAAAAAAAGTGCATGATGGATTGCATGAGTTTGAAGATGATGCAGGTAGTAGAAGACCGTTTATCTCCATGCTGCTAAAGTAAATTTTGGAATAGTATGTCTTGTAGAGTAGACACTGCTCAAGAAGGAATTTATATGAAGAAATGGAAGTAAAATTTCTATCGACCTATGGAATAGTATTAGGATATATTAAAGCAAGCATATGCATGAGAAGAATCCTAGAAGGCGAGTATAAGTAGTCCAATATATGTTTGATAGAAACCTGAAAACCCTAGTTGAGTCTAGGAGAAACTGTTGTATGTATTTGTTTAAACACGTTCATGTGTGATAAGTTGCTTTGTGAAAACTTTTGAGTGGTGACTTGAGAACTGCGAGACAATACTTGGGACGAGTATGAGTAGGTGTGAATAGTAGTAGAGGCCTATACTACTGGAAGCACAAGACTCACACTTGGATCAGGAAAAGTCACAAGGTTACCAAGAAGCTAGTAAATGATTTCATTTTATTCATGTGTGTCGTTACCTTCGTTTCGGTAATGACCAAGAAGATAATTATCATTCAAATCTTAATAAAGAATCGAGTCCGATTAGTACAAATCCGTGAAAGGAGTTAATTGGTTCAGAGAACCATGTCTTATATAGTGACAAAACATCAGTAAGAATACTGAAAAAGTAAATGTTCGAGATAGTCGATAGAAATATACCAATCTTCATTAAAGAATTGAGCAATCACTAGCCAGAGATATGACTTGCTATGTGGGGTTACTAGCCACAAGAAATGTATCCGCCCTACACTTATTAATCAAATGGCGGGGAGTCAAGTTGCTGTTCAACAATCAAAGAGTACTCCAACTAAAAAGGAGGAGGTGCCAAAAGCTAAAAGATATGTAGGTCCGAAAGCACGAATTAGAGATACGTGGTGCTATTCTTTCTGTTCAAAAGCATCTACGTATTGATCAAACTCTTTTTGTTTTCGTTATTCTATCAGCTCGATTTATTTGATCTGATTCTAATATATAAGAGTTTGAATTGTTATGTGTCTTGTGTGAGATAAAATCAAAGGTCATTAGAATATGACCATTTGAGTTGTTGTTATAGCAAAAGTAAAGACCTTATCTTGGGCTTAGCCTATAAACCAAGAAGGAACAGGAATCTGTAATGAGAATTGATTTTTAACTCAAAGATTAAGATCAAATGTTCAATAGAGAATAAAGAACGGGTGCAAATTTGAACACCGCCAATAATTAGGAAGTTTGAAGAATTTGACAATCGTTTGGCAAACTAAAAGTTAAATATCGTACATTTAGATTACCACAACGGAAGTAAGTTAAAACTCGAATGTTGTGCCTAGTAATTTTCTCGTAAACTCTAGGTCTGCTCACATCTTATTTGATTTCAATGCCTCAGATTCTTTCGTGCCTTATAAATTCTCATATTCTTTTCAAATTACTTGTTACGCAGTTGTCCAATCATTTCATATAGATAACATAGGAAATATATCATTACTTGCTGTTAAAGCCTATAGAGTTAGTGTTATAGAAATTAAAAGTTATAATCTTCCTGCTAACCTAATTCCTATCTTTGATATTATTCTCGACATGGATTGGTTGTTAAAGAACCACGTAGAGATCTTGTGCTACAAAGAGAAGATATGCATCCCTATCGAAAGGGAAGATTTTAAATTTCTTTCTTAAAAACTCGTAAATTATGTCGAACGGATATTCTACTTATCCGGCTTATACATTTAATACCTTGAAAGAGGAGAAGAAAACTGTGAATGATAACCTTTGGATAATCATCGACCGGCTGATAAAGAGTACATATATTCTCGCCACACATGAAACGACTCCATTGGAGAAATACGCATAGGTTACTTAGACAAAATTGTGGCAAGTCATGGTGCGCCACTATAGATTATTTCCGACTGTGATACTCATTTCACTCCTCACTTTTGGGTGAGAATGAAGCATGAATTAGGATCTCGAGTTGCTGTTAGTACAACTTATCATCCTCGGACAAATGGTCAAAAGAAGAGAGTAATCCAAATAGTAGAAAATATATTGAAGGTATATAAAGTACTGTATGAGCGTAAATGTCATACTCAAATATGTTGACGTGACGTAAGATGGAAAATCTTTAGAGGATCTAAAATGAATCAAGACATCACTAACAAGATACAAATTTTCCGAGAAAGAATGAAAGCGGCCCAGGATCGATAAATTCCCTATGCAGAAAAGAGGAGATGACCCGTAGAATTCCGGGTGGATGATTTAGTAATACTGAAGGTATTTCATGAAAAGGCGTTATACTACTTTGAAAGAAAGAACGGTTGGTAAGCAAGCATACTGCTTGGAATTTCCTGAAGATTTGGCAGATATTCATGAATTGTTTCATGTGAGCTATCTGTGTAAAGGTTAAGCATATATGATGAAATGGTTCTATTATCCAAGATGAATAGAAGCGATCGTAAATGAAAGAATGACTAATCTATGTAATAAAGAAGTGAAGTTGTTGCTTGTCAAGTGAAAACACCATCAAGTCCCAAATTATAATTGGGAAAAATAAGAATGAAATAAGAGTGAAGTATCCCTAATTGTTTTAATCGTTATGATTTCAGGGACGAAATCCTCAAAAGGAGGAGGTATTTGTAACATATACGTTATGAAATTGTGTATTGTTATTATTAAAAGTGAATAAAATTGAGTGTTGAGTTCTAACAGCTAGTTTTTACTAGAAATGAAGTAAAACTATGTTTAGAATCACTCATAAAATATTGGAAGTCTTATGAGATTCCAATTAATAGCCAAATAGTGAAATTTAGTGAAAATATAAAATTTTAAATAAGTAAAATTTTATTATTTGATGTTGTAGAGAATCTCGTTAGAAATTTTTAGGCGAAAACCTCGTCAAAATCCGAGTTATAACGAAGAAGTTATGACCAACCGAAAATCCGCGACAAAACCGGCACGATGCCGAATAACGTAAAAAGTGAGTTTTTGATAAACTACTTTTTAGCCTTAGTAATCTAAATGAAAGTCGTAGTATTCGTTAAACCGAGAAATTTGATAAAAAGAACGCCAAAATCTGACTTCGTATGAGGAAGTTATGATTTTTCGAAGTTTCAACTTAACAGTAAATAGCTAAAAACTCGAATTTTAGATCGAGTGATATTTTACCGATACATTCTAAAGGAGAATCGAAGGTCTCGTCATATGTAGTACAACGGTAAAAAGTCTGACGAAAACGGATGCCGGATGAAGAAGTTATGAATTTTTAACGGATTTTTCTGTCCCTGTCTGTTAAAAATAATAATATTAAAATTAAATTCAAAGTTAGCCGACGAAGTCTAAACAAAAGTTGTAGAGCATAATTTTAGCTACGCGTGCATATAAAGAACGTCAAAAACGGAGCTCGTATGCGAAAGTTATGGATTTTAGAAGTTCGGGGCTCAAAATCCGAGAAATCTCACATGAGAGGTCCGGATTCGGCCACGTCCTTCGCACAAAGCTGCTGCGTCACCGAATTGTGTCCCATCCGAGCTGAAAATGCGCCTCGTACTCCTGTCGCCTTCCGAGTGGACCGAAGCGCTGGCCCAATCCGAGTCCGCCACCTGCCCTTCTCGTGTCAACCTGCGAAGTGAGCCACCTGGAGGCTCGCATGCGAGCCACGTGCGTGTTTCTGATTTGCTCCAGATCCGAGCTTCTCGCGTATAAATAAGAGGCCTGCGAGCCTTCTCGGGTAATTTTGAGAAATTGCCATTTTTAGCCCCTTTTTCCACATTTTCACTATTTTAACTTTTCCTGAAGCCCCGGTATCAATTTTAGCATCCGAAACACGTCCCGAGACCCCCGAGAAGCCCGGAAATTTTATTTTTTCGGTTTTCAAGCCCGACCTTCGCAGAGCCCGGTTTTCAATTAAGCTCCCGGTTTTCAACATTGAAAATCATATTTAAAGCTGAAATGTTGTCCAAATTACTATTTTAA
This sequence comes from Lactuca saligna, assembly GCF_052625555.1. Taxonomy (NCBI): domain Eukaryota; kingdom Viridiplantae; phylum Streptophyta; class Magnoliopsida; order Asterales; family Asteraceae; genus Lactuca; species Lactuca saligna. The sequence goes on along the minus strand of NC_136418.1, from coordinate 10,091,694 downwards.
CCCTCGGTTAACTTAAGGTGAGTTCAATATATAGGAACAATTGTATGTTATGTGTTATATGTGCTATGTGCTTCTCAGTGTTATTATTCTGAGTTATTCTACCATGTTATTTTATTCGCTATGTTTATAGCAAATATAATACCTTTAACCATGTGATCAGTGAAAGGATTTAGATTCACATTGGTACTGGTACGTAGCCTCTTGCCATGTAGAGCATGTCTCCGTAAGAGAATGACTTCTATTCTATGGCATTGGCATAAGGTTTGATAGGGATGGTATGTAGCCTTTGACCATGTAGAGCATGACTCCGTAAGAGAATGAACTCTATTCTATGGTATTGGCAAATGGTTAGATAGGGCTATAAGCCTGAAATCTAGCTGTGACTCGCCGAGTTGTATGAACAACTCATCGAGTCTGTTCTTGAAGTATGAAGATTGCCTTGGACTCGGCGAGTCAGGGCATTGACTCGCCGAGTTCTTCCACGAATGAGTCTAACCCTCTAGCTCACCGAGTTCATCTCTCACTCAATGGTTCCACTCGGCATAACTCAAAAAAGGAAAAATAGGGAATCCGCGACTCGACTCGCCGAGTCAGAAGAACGACTCGTCGAGTCGTATGCATGCAAACATTATATACTCGATTCTGCTTGAAACCAGTCCATACCACTAATAGATCTAGGTTCCTGGGACTTGATTTACACATAAAGTTTCAAACTTTACGTGTAAATAACATCAAATGAAGGTTTTAAGGTTCAAAGCACACTAAAATAGTAGATCTAGAGCTTCCATGCAAAATGGATCCATAAAGGTGCTAGATCTAAGCTTCTGGAATTCAAACCTAGCTAGATCCAAAGGCGAATCAACTCCATGAGTCCTTTATGTTACTACTAAGCTAAGAAATGGTTCAAGAATAGCTTTAATGGCTTCAAAAAGGAGATTTAAGCATAGAAACAGAAAAGGGCCAAGATATACCTTACTATCTTTTGAAATTCCTCAAGGATCTAGGATCTCCTTCTTCTCCTCTTGATCTACCTTCTTTTATCTCTCAAGATCTTCAAAGAACACACAAAAATCATACAAAATGCAAAGAGGGTTCTAGTGTTTCGAGAATAATGCTCTGAGGGGTGATGGGGGCTAACTTGAGGCCCTAAAAGTTGTTTAAATAGGGTGCAAACCCTTGAAATTAGGGTTTCATCCAGACTGGTGGACTCGTCGAGTCCGGAATATATACTTGCCGAGTCGCCAACTTAAACATGCTCGAAATCGCGACTCTACTCGATGAGTCCAGCTGCCGACTTGTCGAGTTCCCCTTAAAACTTGAAGAAAAATAACAATAAATAAAAATATAAACATCATACCAGAATTGGGGTGATACACTTTGAAACCACAATTTAGGAACAACATAGATCCATATGATCAATAGGAAAGGTATAGAATTTAATACCAGAAAAGATGGCCAATAGAGTGTGTATTCTGGATCTAATTCCTCTTCCTTGAACACTCCAACTTTCTCCTTCTTCTTCTTACTCCAAAGATGCCTTCATAAGCAATAAACACACACACATACACTAAGAAATGGCTAAGGTTTGATGAGGAATGCTTTGAGGGTGATGGAGGCTGAAATGGGGGCTATAAGGACGTTTAAATAGGTTACAAACCCTAAGAATTAGGGTTTCCTTCTGATTGGTATACTCGTCGAGTCCATGCGTGGACTCGCCGAGTAGATCACTTAGAACCCGCACCCAACTCGACATCTACTCGACGAGTTAGGGCTACAACTCACCGAGTAGCTCTTCCTAAAAGAGCCTTTAATCAAAATAAATACGTACCAAGAACGGGGCATTACAATTCTCCCCCATTTCTCTTAGACTTCATCCTCGAAGTCTGTTGACTCCAGAAACAACTCTGGGTAGTGCTCCCTCATCTCCTCCTCCGTCTCCCATGTCCACTCGGAACCCTTCCGATGCTGCCACTGCACCTTTACTAACTGAACCACCTTTTTCCTCAATGTCTTCGTCTTCCGATCTATGATTGCTATGGGTTTCTCAATATAATTCAGGCTACTATCAACCTGAATTTCCTCCAAGGGTACAACTGCTGACTCATCCACCAAACACTTTCTCAACTGAGAGACATGGAAAGTGTTGTGGATCTGACTGAGCTCTGCCGGGAGATCCAACCGATAAGCAACCCGTCCCACCCAGGCCAAAACCCTAAATGGACCGATGAAACTGGGGCCCAACTTGCCCCTCTTCCGAAACCTGATAACACCCTTCTAGGGTGATACCTTCAGGAGGACTATATCGCCCGCCTGAAACTCCAAGTCCGAACGCCTCCTATTAGCATTACTCTTCTGCCGACTCTGCGCAGTCTGCAGTCTACTACGAACCTACTGGATTAGCTCTGTCATCTTGAGCACCACTTCGGTGCTCCCAGTGACCCGCTGACCGACCTCGCACCAGCAAATTGGGGTCCTGCACTTCCTCCGATAAAGCATCTCGAAAGGAGGCCGATCAATACTCTCATGGTAACTGTTGTTATACGAAAAATTCAGCTAACGGAAGATACGTATCCAACTGCCATCGAAATCTAGGACACACGCCCGAAGCATGTCCTCCAGGGTCTGAATCGTCCTCTCGCTCTGCCCGTCCGTCTGGGGGTGGAAAGTCGTGCTGAAATGGAGACAAGTACCCATCTCGTCATGAAACCGCTTGCAAAATATGGAGGTAAAACGGACATCTCGGTCTGACACCACTGAAACAGGAACCCCATGCCGTGCCACCACCTCTCGCACATAAATATCGGGTAGCTTCTCAGCTGATATGCTCTCCTGGATCAGTATAAAATGAGCACTCTTCGTCAACCGATCCACTATAACCCAAATCGCGTCCACACCCCGAGCGGTCCTGGGAAGCTTAGTGATGAAATCCATGGTGATATCCTCCCATTTCCACACAGGAATGTTTAATGGCTGCATCTTGCCATGAGGTCTCTGGTGCTCCGCCTTAACCTTCCTAAAGGCCAGCCATCTTTCCACATACCAGGCCACATCCCGTTTCATGTAGGGCCACCAATAATCGGGTCTAAGATCTCTGTACATCTTTGTTGCCCCTGGATGGATGGAGAATCGAGACTTATGAGCCTCGTCCATCAGAACTTGTCGTACTTCGCCCCAGTACGGTACTCAGACCCTCCCATGAAGGGTCAACAATCCTCGACTATCATAGTCAAAAGAAGCTACTTGGCCTACGATCCTCTCACACTTTTGCCTCTCCTCCTTAAGGCCCTCGGCCTGCACCTCTTCAATTTGCTCCAGCAATGGAGTAATCACTGTCATCCTCAAACAAATGTCTCTAATCGGTGCTGCTGCTGCCTTTCGGCTTAGGGTGTCGGCCACCACGTTGGCCTTCCCTGGGTGATAAAGGATCTCACAGTCGTAATCCTTCAGCACATCTAAACATCACCTTTGCCTCATGTTCAGATTCGGCTGGTCCATGAGGTACCTCAAACTCTTGTGATCCGTGTAAATAGTACAACAGACCCCATAGAGATAATGTATCCAAATCTTGAGGGTAAACACCATTGCCCCAGCTCCAAATCATATGTAGGATAGTTAGCCTCGTGAGGCTTCAACTGTCTTGAGGCGTAAGCTATCACACGGCCCTGCTGCATCAACACTGCTCCCATACTTGCGATCGAAGCATCACAGTAGGCTACAAAATCCTCCACTCCCTTTGGCAGGGTTAGAATCAGTGCCTCGCATAATTTCCGCCTGAGGGTCTCGAATGCTGCCTGCTGCTTAGGCCCCCAGCAAAACACCACCGAATTCTTGGTCAGTTGGGTGAGCGGTACTGCTATCTTGTAGAAATCCTGGATGAATCTCCTGTAGTATCCTGCCAAACCTAGGAAGCTCCGGATCTCGGATGGAGATTTCGGGACCTCCCACTGCATCACGGCCTCTATCTTGGCCGGATCTACCAAAATACCCTTCGGTTGACAAGATGCCCAAGGAATTGCACCTCGTGCAACCAGAAATCGCACTTAGAGAACTTTGAAAAAACACTCTCCCTCCTCAAAATCTCTAGCACCTCTCTCAGATGCTCTTCATGCTGCTCCTGAGTCTTGGAATACACCAAGATATCATCTATGAATACTATTACAGACCGATCCAACATCAACCTGCACACGCGGTTCATGAGATACATGAACGCTGCTGGAGCGTTGGAGAGCCCAAACAGCATCACCACGAACTCGTAATTACCATATCGGGTCCTGAAAGCAGTCTTCTGCACATCCTCGCCTCTGACTCTCATCTGATGATACCCGGAGCGTAAATCGATCTTGGAAAACCAAGACGCTCCCTGCAGCTGATCAAACAAATCATCTATCCTCGGAAGTGGGTAACGGTTCTTTACCGTTACCTTATTCAATTCCCGGTAATCTATACACATACGGTGCGACCCGTCCTTTTTCTTCACAAACAAAATCGGTGCACCCCAGGCCGAACTGCTCGGCCTGATGAAACCCTTGCCTAGCAGCTCTTGTAGCTGCGTAGATAACTCCTGCATCTCTGGGGGAGCCAATCGATACGGTGCTTTGGCTATCGGACCTGCACCAGGAATCAGGTCAATCTTAAACTCAACCTATCTCTCGGGAGGTATTCTAGGAAATTCCTCTGGAAATACTTTCGGGTAGTCTCGCACTACCGGCACATCATCAATCTTCATCCTGCCCTTGTCCCGAGCATCTATTACATAAGCAACATAACCGTCGCAACCCTGTTGGAAATAGCACCTCGCCCTGGCCGCTGAACATAAAACTGGCCCTCGTTGTGGTCTCTCACCCTGAATCACTAACTCTCCCCCACTGGGAGTGTGAACCCTCACCAACTGCAGCTCACTATCTATCACTTCCCCATTGGGGCTCAACCAATCCATGCCCACTATGACTTTATTCCCTCGTAAGGGAATAGGGACCAAGTCCACTGGAAACTGCTCATCGAACAACTGTAAAGAACATCCTCTGTGCACCTTTGCGACTCTAATGGTCCTGTCAGCTGCTATCTCAACCTCAAGTGGACAATCTAGCTCTCCAGGAGCTCTGTTGAACCTCTTGCTAAGCACAAGGGAGACAAATGATCGGGTAGCCCCCGAATCAAACAATAATATAGCTGAAATGCCGTTCATGGAGAACGACCCTATACAAAACATATAACCATAAGGAATAATCAATAATAAATATGGATATAAGGGAAAAATACATACCCATTACCACGTCAGGAGTCGCTCGCGCCTCCTCTGCTATCAGCTGAAAAGCCCTACTCTTTGCCACCGGCATCTCAGCTTGACCCTGACGGCCATCTGTAATCCTCAAAGTAGCAGGAGCAGGTGCTAACACCTTTCCTGCAGCAACTAAATTCGGACACTGGGACTTTTTATGTCCCTTCTGATTGCAATGGAAGCAAATTAGATATGATGCTGTAACAGCGGCAGTAGTGGCTGTACAATCTCTGCTCATATGTTCAGTCCAACCGCACTTGTAGCAGTCGACACTCCCTGCCTTGCACGCCCCATCGAGCAATCTCCCACCCTTGCCACACCGAGCGTGGCTCTGCTGACTCCTAGCTCTGTGATCTGAACCCTTGGGCTTCTTGCCCACATTCCCTGTACCTGGAGCCACCTCCAGCTTCCTCTTTCTCTCCATCTCAAGGTCAATCTCTCTCTCTCTCTCTCTCTCTCTCTCTCTATCGCCCTAGCAATCATGTCATCCAGCATTTTACAGCTAGACCGGCTCATGAACTGGCGGATATCACTCTGCAGCATCTCATGATAACGAGCCTTCTTCATTTCCTCATCAGCCGCGTACTGAGGAACAAGAAGAGCCCTCTCCTTGAACATGGCGGTAATCTCCGCCACTGTCTCTGTAGTCTGGGTAAGATCCTGAAACTCGCATGCTAACTGCTGCACCTTAATAACCGGTGCGAACTCGGCTCTGAATCTGTTAGTAAAGTCTGCCCAAGTCATGGCATCAAAGGCTGCATCATCCCCGATGGCATGACCAATCTCTTCCCACCAATCCCGTGCCCTGTCCTTCAGAAGGCAGGACGCCAATCTGACCTTGTCCCCCTCGGGATAACTGCTAGTGCGGAAGGCGTTGTCCACGTCCGCCAACCATCTGGTGCTCGCTATGGGGTCCCATGCCCCGTGGTAATCCGGAGCCCCGCATGCCCGGAACTCCCTGAAAGTGAGCGTGCGCGACTCCATCATGGCCGCCACCTCAGCACGGAAGGTGCTCAACCTCTCGTCCATCATCTCTAAGATACCCTCCTTGATCGAACTGAAGATCACAGGAGTCTGCTCAAGTATGGTGTGAGTAATCTCTGAAGTGAGAAACTCCCTAGTCTGCTCATCCAACTGCTCGGCCTCCGGGCCTGATCCTGATCCCCCTCCGACACCTGAACTGCCGACTACTGGTCTAGGGCGTAAAACGACCATTCTGAAACACAACATTATAAACGCCAGGAACCTTGATAATTCTCAATGAATCACTACTTTCACAAGTCCCCTGGTCTTATCTCAGCTTTCCTTGATTCGAGTACGGATCCTCTGCTTCCAGTAGTACGGGCCCATACTACCTTCCACATTTATCCGTACTTTCCTCAAGTACTGCCTTGACTCCACCAAGTCACTGTTACTGCTAATGATCTCTGTTACTCTCATCCTAGGCTTACCCTAGGGAATTCTCTGACTACACCCGATCCAGTCCTCATCTGTTGAAAGCCTCCTTGTGATGCCAATTAGCCATCACCTAAATACCATCACATGCGGCGAGGCTCAGATTATCCTTCAAGTAAAAGACTCATCCCTACAATGGTTAGACTCAGACAAGAGCTACGCAATAGGGCTAAGTATAGCACTATGAGATTATTCAACCCTGTTCACATGTGACGTGACGCATTCAACTAATGGCTAACTCCCATCACTTAGAGTCCCACAAAGCACAAAGCAAGCAACATTCAGACATAGGAGACTACTCAAGTAATTCTATCCTCATACTGGTGAATTGTACTAGCATACAATGTTAAGCTCCTACTATCAAGCATATCCTAAATATGCTATCATTCTGCTGTAAACTCAAAACTAGCATGCAATTATCATAAAGCTGAAACACATATAGCAGGCACATAAGGCATCCTCCTAGATCCTTAGTCCTATTCTAGCATGCTGTTCTACTGGAACTGAAATAGATAATCATAATATAACTTGTATGGTAATTTGGGAGTACTTACTTGAGCTCGGTTGATCGCATACACCACACCCCTTTCCTTTTATAAAACTCTTCTTCTTTCTAAGTTCTTTTTCAAAAATCAATTTCGAAAACATTTTTCTTTTGAAAATCTTTACCGTTTCCTTAGTTTGAGTTCAGACACACCCGGAAGTGTATCCGAATCCCTCAAACCAAGGCTCTGATACCTACTTGTAACATCCCAAAATACGATCCAAAAATTTTTGTTTAATAATTACTAAAAACGCCATGTTAATATCATAAAGTAAAACTCGTACGTCAAGATCTCAAAACAATAGCAAAGTATTACGAGGAAGCTGTGGTGTGTGTGATGCCATCAACCCGAGCTCTTCCCTTTACCTGTAGAAGTACCTGAAACCAAAACTAAAAATGTAAAAGCTTAGTGAGCTCCCCCAAACTACCACATACCATACAATAACATAAAAACACATACTAGGCCTTGCCCACTGCATCAGACCGAAGTCCGGAAACTGCATCGGACCGAAGTCCGGAACTAACTGGGACCTTGTCCCCTGCATCAGACCGATGTCCGGAACTAACAGCATCGGACCGAAGTCCGGAACTGACTGGGACCTTGTCCCCTGCATCGGACCGTAGTCCGGAACTAACTGCATCAGACCAAAATCCGGAAACTGACTGAGAATAACATAGCATAGCATAAACATATCAACTAGCATGAACACATAAACTTCATACTACATCGGGCCGTAGCCCGGAACACATAGTACATAAACCCTGTCTGAGCCACGAAGGCATCAAACATCCTAACTACTACATCGGACCGAAGTCCGAAAACTACTGATAACTAAACGGGTCGACATTGTGGCCTTAGACCCGTTCCTACTGGAAGGAAACTCACCTCGTACACTGGCTGTTACATGAACTGCTCTGGAAATCGACTGCTTCTGCTCCGGTATCTCCCCGACTACAAATTTCCATAAATACACTCAATCAATTATTGATAATTGTACTGAGGGTAAAATGAGTATTTTACCCCTGGTCAAAGTCAACCTCCTGGTCAAAGTCAACCTCCAGTTGACTGGATTCGCCGAGTCTGAGGAACTACTTGTCGAGTCTGAAGAACTACTCGCCGAGTTCTGTCGAGCAGATTCCATACAAATACATTCGAATCCGCTCTCAGGTTCCTAACTCGCAGATTTGAAATCTTGAAACCATCTGAACACGTAAATTTGCTAACTGTACGTGTAACTACGAAGGAATGAAGCCTCCCTATTCAAACACCACTTTGCTCAGGAAAACTCATCTGACTCGCCGAGTTGCTCATACAACTCACCGAGTTCTAAGGCAGACTTCATAGGAATCGCCGAGTTGTTCTTCCAACTCGTCGCGTTGACGGCTAAATTCATTGAACTCGCCGAGTCGTCCTATGGACTCGTCGAGTCCATTCAGCCCTTTTTCCATACAGGTCCGATCTGAGCCATGCAGCTGCTACAAATCATGGATCTAGACTTCTAGGGCATGTTTTTCATGTAAAGTTGCTAACTTTACGTGCATGCATGGCTTTAAGGGCTTCATATGACCAAAATAAGCTCTTAATGAGGTTCTAGGCTCAATGGGGACTTTAATCACAACCACAGTCAAAACTTTATACTTCTAGCATGAAATGAGTGTCCAGATCTGAGATATAACCCGGCCACAAGGCCTATTCATAAGGGATTTAGGGTTTTTGGGCTTAGAAACCACAATTTAGGAACAACATAGATCCATATGATAAATAGGAAAGGTATAGAATATAATACCAGAAAAGATGGATAATAGAGTGTGTATTCTGGATCTACTTCCTCTTCCTTGAACTCTCTAACTTTCTCCTTCTCCTTCTTACTCCAAAGATGCCTTCACAAGCAATAAACACACACACACTAAGAAATGGCTAGGGTTTGATGAGGAATGCTCTGAGGGTGATGGAGGCCGAAATGGGGGCTATAAGGACGTTTAAATAGGTTGCAAACCCTAAGAATTAGGGTCTCCTCCTGATTGGCCTACTCGCCGAGTAGATCACTTAGAACCCGCACCCAACTCGACATCTACTCGGCGAGTTAGGGCTACAACTCGTCGAGTAGCTCTTCCTAAAAGAGCCTTTAATCAAAATAAATATGTACCAGGAACGTGGCATTACATTAGATTTTGGTGGTAGTTGGGATACTTATCTTCCTTTGGCTGAGTTCTCATACAACAACAGCTACCACACGAGTATTGATCATGCTACCTTCGAGATGTTGTACGGGAGAAGGTGCAGGACCCTGATATGTTGAGGTAAAGTTGGCCAGAGGGTCATGGGGAGCATCGAAGTGGTACTCAAGACGAATGAGAGGATTCAACAGGTGCGGAGTAGGCTTCAGACTGCTCAGAGTTGGTAGAAAAGCTATGCCGACAAGCTCCAATCAGACCTGGAGTTCCAGGTCAGAGATATGGTTCTCCTGAAGGTGTCACCATGGAAGGGCGTCATCCGATTTAGGAAGAGGGGAAAGTTGGGCCCCATGTACATTGTGTTGGAATAGTGTCTAAGGCTATAACTATATTCGGTGGTGCATGGTCCTTTTGGGTTGCCTTCACCATAGCAACTTGAAGGATGATTTGTTAAGAGAGAGTAAATATTATAAGGAATAATATTTAGCTATTTGATTAATATAAGTCATAAATTAATTGGTATTAATTTGGTGACTTAAAGAGATTAATTAAATAAGAGGGTATAAACTGTCAATTGTTTGATAGTTAGACTTTAGACTATAAATCCATTAGGATGGACTTTGGATGGATTCTAAGAGCTTTAGGATAGCTCAAAATCGTCCATAAGGATATCTATGGAATGGATTTGGATAGCCTTAAGTGAAGATTATCCAATTAGGGTTTAGGGTGAAACCCTTAAGGAGTCTAAAGGTATAAATAGGCCCTTGGGATGTGGAATTCGTGTACAACCTTTCAGAACCTAAAGCAAGGAACCTCTGGTCGAATTCCATCCCCTCTCCTCTCTCCTAAATCATCTTGCTTGCTATTGGTGTTTGTAAGCCATTAGAGGAGTGACAATTGTGACTCTAGAAGCTCCAAGACAAGAAGATCAACAAGGAACTCAAAGGTATGATTCTAGATCTGTTTTAATGTTGTTGTTTAACCTAATTAGCCATTAGAAGTCTTGGATTCAAAAGCATGTTTATTAGAAAGCCTAGATCCAAGCAATAGGGTTTTGCATGCGCACATAGGAAAGTTCTTATGGCTAAAACCCAACAGTGGTATCAGAGCCTAGATTGGTTTTCTACAAATTGTGGCTTGAATAACTGAAACAAACCTGCAAAATTCGATTTTTTGGGTTTTGAGTCATTGACTCGTCGAGTTCCATGGTGGACTCGTCGAGTAGGCCTGACTCGTCGAGTCCCCTTGTGCACTCAGCGAGTCCAAGCGTCAGGAATGGACAAATTTAGGATTTTTTCATAATTATCTTATGGAAACTTACCTTAATCATATTAGATCAATGTAAATCCGATTTTTTGATAAATATGACTGTTATCTTGATCTAATTAAAGATATTTATCATCTAATAAAATATTTAATTTCCTTATATGATAATAATTAATTATTTTTGGTAATTATCTTCAAAGAAATCAAGATAAATCAAATAAAGATAATTAGAATATTAAATTGTTAATTGGAATTATTTGTTATTTGATCCTCCATGTTTTTAAATGTTTAAAACCTACCCTATAGTTTTGAAATTTAAATTTGTGATTAAAAGCTTTAATTTAGACAACTTAAATTTCAAACCCTAGATTTTGAAAAGTTTAAAATACAACCCTATACTTATATGATATTATTAGAATAATATATATATGTATAACTAAATGCTAGTCTTACCGCTAGTAGGCCTCATTCACGAAGCCGATCTATAAGGTGGGTATAAGGTTGCGGCCTATAAAATGGCGCTTAATGGGTGTACACTTACACCCACCGCTTGCTTGATTGGTGGAGGGTCGTTAGCCGAACGGGTAGGATAGGGCAACCTCATCCTCTCATTAAAAGTATAATAAGAAATACGAAGTAACTAAATTTTTTTTTAAATTTCCCAATCTTAGTTACTTTAGGAAAAGTGAATTGATGCAATCCCATGAAATTACACTTTGCACCTTGCTAAGATGTTAGTGGAGCGTGTGTGGTTTACCGGCACACTAATTGGTTCTAAGCGAAGGTGGCGAAGGGTGATTCATTGTTTATCATAGTTCGATGGAGCGTGTGTGGTTTACCGGCACATCGAATAGGTGATCGTAACAATGAAGGCACCATGTAAATTTGCATGGTAATTCACACCCGCTTTGTGATCCTCGGCATCCCAGTCACAAACAAGAGGGGCATATCGAGATTTAAACATGCCATTGAATAGTTCAATGAATCTCATCCGAACCTAGGAATTCTCAAAAACACTTAGGACTAAAAGTTTAAGTTTTGAAGAATTAGTGAATCGTCATTCACTTACCTTCAATTTATTTGCATGTTGGATTACGGCATCCCTTTTCTAGTATGTAAATGTTATTGTTGGATCCTAGCCCTAATTTTCTTATTGGGTGATAATTAGGGATTCTTGTTCTAATCTATCTTTGTCCTTTCTATAGATGTCAAACGCAAACAACACTGCTGCTAGTTCTTTCACGTTGATGAGCCTTTGCCAAAAGGTCACCTTCGATGGAACGAACTTTGGCGAATGGATAAGATACATTCGCACCATTGCTCGCTATGAGGATAAAGAGTATGTCCTCGATGAGAAGCTCGAGAAAATCAACCCAGAAATTGCTACTCCCGCCGAAATCACCGCCTTTGAAACCCATAAGCGAGATGCGACGAAAGTACATTGCATCATGATCGCCACCATGAACTCCGAGTTCCAAAAGTCCTACGAGGACATGTATCCATACGAGATGCATCAAGACTTGTTGGAGAGGTACCACCAAAATGCGAGACAAGAGCGTTACGAGATCTTCACTAACATGATTTCCGCTAAGATGGGTCATGGAGAATCTCTTACCGTGCACTTGCAAAAGATGAAAAGGTATGTCGACCGCCTTCGCAAGTTAAATGTTGACTTCGGCGAAGACTTGGCGATCGACATGGTGCTTCACTCTTTGCCTCCGATGTATAATCAATTTAGGATGACCTACCACATGAACAAAGAGGAGGTCACTCTAAGTAAGCTCCAAGGTCTCTTGAGTGTTGCTGAGAGCAATTTCAAGGACAAGTCTGTTGCACCAACTCCCAATCCGTCTGCTGCTCCTGTCTTGGCTATTGGTCAAGGGAAGGGAAAGAAGAGGAAAGCTTCTTCAAATAACTATCGAAAGGTGAAAGCCCGAGATGGTTCCTCTTCTAGTGGGACTAAAGTTGATCCCTCTAAGCCCTGCTCTAACCCGAAGGAGGCAGAGTGCCACCACTGCCACAAGATAGGACATTGGAAGAGAAGTTGCCCGGATTACCTGCAAGCCATCAAGGAAGGAAAGATCAAGCCATCTTTCGCAGGTATATATGCAATAAAATCTAACGATTCTAATCATGCTATTTCTTGGGTTCTTGACACCGGTTGTGGTTATCACATTTGTTCTAATGTGCAGGGACTAAAAAGAAGTAGGGATGTGGAGCAAGGAAGGATCAATCTAATCATGGGGAACAGAAGATCGTCGCCTGTGACCAAGATTGGAGTGTATTCTTTGGTGCTTAAGAATAGTTTAGTTTTAGAACAATTGTTGCTATTCGCCAGAAATGGATAGAAACATCATTTCATTTCATGGTTTATATAGACAAGGTTTTAGATTTTCTTTTAATAATGAGAATGGTTCTATTTTGGCTTATCTAAATGGTGTCTTTTATTTTGAAGCTATACCATGTAATGGAATATATGAAACTGTTATGATTGTTGATAACTTAGGAAATGATGTTTTGAATATTGATTCTTCCACTAGTATGGATAAAGCATCCTTGTGGCATTGTCGTCTTGGACATGTCAACAAGAAACGCATAGCCCAACTCCAAAAGGATGGAGCGTTGGAGTCATTCGACCTTAGGGAAGATGACACATGCGAGTCTTGTTTTCTTGGAAAGATGACTAAGTCACCTTTCACGAGTACTTGTGAAAGGGGTGAGGGACTATTAGACCTAATACATACCGATGTATGTGGACCTTTTAGATCAACCACGAAGGATGGGAACCGCTTCTATGTGACCTTTACCGATGATTATAGTAGATATGGGTATATCTATTTAATCAAGCAAAAGTCAGAAACCTTTGAAAAGTTCAAAGAGTTCAAGAATGAAGTTGAGAATCAATTGGGCAGGAAAATCAAGATGCTTCGATCCGATCGAGGAGTGAGTACCTAAGTCTTGAATTCCACGATTATCTCAAGGAGTGTGGAATAGTTTCGCAATTAACGCCTCCTAGGACACCGCAATTGAATGGTGTGGCAGAAAGGCGTAATCGAACCTTATTGGATATGGTTCGCTCTATGATGAGTCGTGCTTCACTACCTATCTTCTTTTGGGGGTATGCCTTAGAGACTGCCGCCCATATCCTTAACCGAGTCCCTACCAAGAAGGTTGCCAAAACACCTCACGAGATGTGGACGGGGAAAGCTCCCTCGTTGGCACATATCAAGGTTTGGGGTTGCGAGGCTTTCGTAAGACGAGATACTCACGACAAGCTTGAACCTCGAAGTGAGCAATGTATTTTCATCGGCTACCCGCAAACTTCCTTTGGATATCTCTTCTATAGACCGAAAGATAATGTTATCTTTGTTGCGAGGAGAGGAGTTTTCCGAGAGCGAGAACTCATAAGCCAAGGAGACAGTGGGAGGCAAATCGAACTTGAAGAAATTCAAGAATCGATAGATGAAGGAACCTCTACCGCTGGCGTTCAACCCGAGGAGGAAACTCCGGTTGAACCGATTGACGAATCCTTACCTCTTAGACGTTCCGATAGAGTTAGAGTTCAACCCCAGTTTTATGGTTTTCATATTACTACCGAAGGGGACACGTATATTAGTGATGGTACACTAGTAAATCTTGATGAACCTAATAGCTATAAGGAAGCCATGGCAGGCCCGGAGTCTGCGAAATGGAAAGAGGCGATGGATAGCGAGATCCAATCCATGTACGATAACCAAGTTTGGAATTTGGTTGATTACGTGCTCGAACGTAAGACCGTAGGGTGCAAGTGGATCTTCAAGAAGAAGACCGACGTGGATGGGAACGTACACACATACAAAGCGCGATTGGTTGCGAAGGGCTTTACTCAAACTCCCGGAGTTGACTATGATGAGACCTTCTCACCAGTTGCGAAGATTAAATCTATTAGAGTGATGCTAGCAATTGCCGCATTTCATGATTATGAGATTTGGCAAATGGATGTCAAGACCGCTTTCCTTAACGGAAAGTTGGCTGAGGATGTTTACATGGCTCAGCCAGAGGGGTTTGTGGATCCAAAGCATCCGAATAGAGTGTGTAAGCTTGAGAAGTCCATTTATGGACTTAAGCAAGCGTCTCGCAGATGGAATCTTTGCTTCAACGAGAAAGTCAAAGAGTTTGGATTTGTACGAAGCGAAGACGAATCTTGTGTATATGTCAAAGCCAGTGGGAGTGTAGTAAGCTTCCTCGTTCTATATGTCGATGACATATTACTCATAGGAAACGACATCCTGACTCTGCAGGAGGTTAAGTCCTGGCTCGGGAAGTGCTTCGCTATGATGGACCTCGGAGAGGCTTCTTACATTTTGGGAATAAGGATAGTAAGAGAAAGAAGTAAGAGACTAATTGGACTTAGTCAGAATACTTACTTGGAGAAGGTACTAAAACGTTTTAGTATGGAAAACTCAAAGAAGGGAGAACTACCGATACAAGGAAATGCCAAGTTGAGTAAGACTCAAAGTCCGAGTACCGAAGCCGAGATAGCAGAAATGAGCCGAGTACCATACGCTTCCGCAGTTGGCTCAATCATGTACGCTATGACTTGTACTTGCCCTGATGTAGCCTTCGCTTTGAGCATGGTTAGCAGATATCAAGGGAACCCTGGCAAAGCACATTGGATTGCGGTGAAGAACATCCTTAAGTACCTTCGGAGAACGAAAGAATGGTTCTTAGTCCTTGGAGGGAGTGATGACTTGAAGGTGCGAGGGTATAGTGACGCCAGCTTTCAAACCGACAGGGACAACTATCGTTCGCAGTCGGGCTGGGTCTTTACCCTAAATGGAGGAGCAGTGACATTGAAAAGTTCCAAGCAAGAAACCGTAGCTGATTCAACGTGCGAATCAGAGTACATCGCAGCAAGCGAAGCGTCGAAGGAGGCAATATGGCTGAAGAACTTCATCGGTGATCTTGGAGTTGTACCGTCCATAAAGGAGCCCATGGAGATTTTCTGTGATAACGAAGGTGCGGTTGCGTTGACCAAGGAACCGAGGGATCATGGTAGATCTCGACATATCGACAGAAAATATCACTTCATTAGACATCGTGTAGAAGAAGGACAACTCGTAGTGAAGAGGATATCATCAGAAGATAACCCAGCAGATCCGCTTACGAAGGGACTGAGTAGGGTTAAGCACTTACAGCATGCTAGGAGTATTGGGCTGAAGGATGATATTAGCATAGATTAGATAGTATTAGAAACGTATAATAGATAAATGTAATTAACATTTGATGATTAAATGAAGAAGTTTTATTTATGAGTAAAGTTACTATCACATGTTAGTTGTTTAACTATTGTTTCACTTTGCATGTTTTGACTTCCGGAATAATTGAGTTTATTAGGAATAATCGAATTATTCAAATGGTCCACAATCGTTCATATGTTGGGAGTAGATATGAATGAAGATTGTCGTGAATTGGTGTGTAGAGTGTCTAAATGGTGTTAGACATAGCAAGAGTTGCTGCAACGTTCATGAGTGCTTATGAACTGGTTTTGAGCATTGGAATAAACCCGCGCTTGCTGGAATCACCTTATGGAATACGATATAAAAGGTGATCGCAAGACGATAATATCATATGGTCTTAAAACCTAGATATGTGGTTTGTTATTTGTTAATTGATTGTGCATTGATAATGCGAAAACGCATCAGTAACTTGATGTTATAAAACGCATTGTTGTGTATAGTTGGTTAATGAATAAGTAAATGCATATAAGTCGAAGTTTATCTGTAAATTTTATCCTAAGAGGGTAGAAGAGATATCTTGGCCACTCGATGATTTGATTTGACTTATGTGCCGGGCCCGGTCAGAACTGAATTGATGTGTTCGATTAAGTTCTATGTCAAATAAATCGAAGATCGAGAAATCTAAATGCTAGACTAACCATTCCATAGGATTGTCAGCATGATATCTAACAGAGGACTGTACGATCCCTTATCTAAAGGACAAGATTGATTAGATCAGAGTTGACAGCGTCTTTGAGAGCTACGATTGCAAACCGTATTATACTTGTATAGTTACTAGACTTATCCAAGTGGGAGACTGTTGGAATAGTGTCTAAGGCTATAACTATATTCGGTGGTGCATGGTCCTTTTGGGTTGCCTTCACCATAGCAACTTGAAGGATGATTTGTTAAGAGAGAGTAAATATTATAAGGAATAATATTTAGCTATTTGATTAATATAAGTCATAAATTAATTGGTATTAATTTGGTGACTTAAAGAGATTAATTAAATAAGAGGGTATAAACTGTCAATTGTTTGATAGTTAGACTTTAGACTATAAATCCATTAGGATGGACTTTGGACGGATTCTAAGAGCTTTAGGATAGCTCAAAATCGTCCATAAGGATATCTATGGAATGGATTTGGATAGCCTTAAGTGAAGATTATCCAATTAGGGTTTAGGGTGAAACCCTTAAGGAGTCTAAAGGTATAAATAGGCCCTTGGGATGTGGAATTCGTGTACAACCTTTCAGAACCTAAAGCAAGGAACCTCTGGTCAAATTCCATCCCCTCTCCTCTCTCCTAAATCATCTTGCTTGCTATTGGTGTTTGTAAGCCATTAGAGGAGTGACAATTGTGACTCTAGAAGCTCCAAGACAAGAAGATCAACAAGGAACTCAAAGGTATGATTCTAGATCTGTTTTAATGTTGTTGTTTAACCTAATTAGCCATTAGAAGTCTTGGATTCAAAAGCATGTTTATTAGAAAGCCTAGATCCAAGCAATAGGGTTTTGCATGCGCACATAGGAAAGTTCTTATGGCTAAAACCCAACACATTGGACCCTTCAGGGTTCTAGCTTGGGTGGGAAAGGTGGCGTACCGGCTGGATCTGCCAGCCGAACTCAGTCAGAGCCACAACACCTTCCATGTCTCGCAGCTGCGGAAATGCCTAGTGGACCACTCAGTGGTGGTGCCTTTAGAGGATATTCAGGTTGATGACAACCTGAATTACATTGAGCGGCCAGTAGCAATCCTAGACCAGAAGTTGAAGGATCTGAGGAACAAGAAGGTGGAGCTAGTAAAGGTGCAATGGTAGCAACAGAAGGGTTCAGAGTGGACTTGGGAACTGGTAGAAGAGATGAGGGAGCACTATCCCAGGCTTTTCCATGAGCGAGCGGTAGACTTCGAGGACGAAGTCTAAAATAAGTGGGGGAGATTTGTAGTACCTGGTTCCTGGTATGTATTTTAATCTAAGTATTTTTGCATTTTTAGCTGGAACTCGGTAAGTTGTAGGCCCGACTCACCGAGTAGAGACGAGATACTGAGCATGTTTAAGTTGGCAACTCAGCGAGTCCATATCCTGGACTCGGCGAGTCTGCCAGTCTGGATGAAACCCTAATTTCAAAGGTTTGCACCATATTTAAACATCTTTTTGTGCCTCATAATGGCCCCATTGCATCCAGAACACTTCCTCACAAAGCCCTAACCCTTCTTTTAGTAATTTGAGTGCTTTTGGTGCAATTCCTTGAAGTTTTGGAGAAAAGAAAAGGTAGATCAAGAGGAGAGGAAGGAGATCCATAATCTTTGTGCCATTTCAGAACTTCTAGAGGTATTAGACTCGAGACCCTCTATGTTCCTTCATTATTATCTCCTTAAGAGCTTAAGATAGTGATTTTAAGGCCTCTTCTAGTCTTGATCTTTGGGTAATGAGCTTATAGTGTTAAGGGACTTCAGATCTAGGCATGATTGAGCTCTAGGAGCTCGGATCTAGTGCCTTTATGAGCCTAACTTATGTATAATTCGTAGATCTACTAATCTAGTCCTTGTTAAGCCTCTTATTTCCCTTTTGATGCATGAAAACACGTAAAGTTGGAAACTTTACGTGTAAAACCTACCCTAAGAACCCAGATCTATGAATGGAATGCATTGGATTCAAGTAGAATCGAGTATATAGTAATTGCATGCGTGCGACTTGGTGAGTCATTCTTCGGACTCGGCAAGTCGAGTTACGAGTCCTCGGTTTTCCCCTTTTGAGTTACGCTGGGTGGGATCAGTGAGCTATAAGTGGAATCAGTGAGTCGGAAGCCATACTCAGTAATGGAGGAACTCGACGAGTCAATGCCCTGAATCGGTAAGTCCAAGGCAATCTTCTTGCCTCAAGAATAGACTCGACAAGTTGTTCATACAACTCGGCGAGTCACTGACCAAAGTGTTCATCAGATGAAGATGAACTCGATGAGTTTTTCATACAACTCGACGAGTCGAATGAAGGACTATTGGATATCTGTTTAGAAGGAGAACTCATCGAGTCAATGCCTAACTCGACGAGTAGGGACGAGAATGAGGACAATTGACCGGATAAGGACTCGACGAGTTAGCGAGCTAACTCAGTGAGTCGGGTTGATTAGAAGTTGACTTTGACTGTGATGTTTGACTTGTTCAGGGGTAAAATGGTCATTTTACCCTAAGGACAGTTAGCAGTGTTTGATTGAGTGTTTCGTGGGAATTATAGCCGGAGGATTTCGGGAGCAGCAGCAGCAGACACACAGTTCCCGTGCAGATTAACAGCTACATCGAGGTGAGTTACCTTCCAGTAGCGGTGGTCTACGGCCACAATGCCAACCCACCAGTAGAGGTTGTTTGTTAGATGATTGTCTTTGTGATATCATCTAGTTTTTGCTACTACATGATATGTTATATGCCATCTTGATTTGTTATAGTAGTAGAGTTCGGTTGTTAGGACCGAAGGGTAGTCAGACATCCCAGATATGTCTGATAGTATGTTATGTTATGATATATGATAGTAGTAGTGGTATGAGTGAAACAGTCCCCGATGTTTGGTTGTTAGGACCGAAGGGTGGTCGGCACCCCAGAATGGTCGCACGGGTAGGTCAGCACCCCAGAACGGCTGTACCGGGTAGGTCGGACACCCCAGAAATGCCTGACAAGTATGGTACGTTATATGATTGTATGGTATGTGGTATGTTGGGGGGAACTCACTAAGCTTCGTGCTTATAGTTTTCAGTTTGGTTTCAGGTACCTCTTCATCAAAGGGGAAGGAGTTGGAGCGGTAGCGATACATCATACACATACACTATTTTCCGCCTTACGAGATTGTTCTGGGATTTGTACTCTGATATTCAGTTGGTTTTGTATTTTGGGTTTTTCAAACACGTTATATGATTGTGGAATGATTGGATTAGATAATGTTTTATTTACAAATGCTTTCCAAAGTATTGATTTAAAAATGAAATTTTTGGATGTGAAAATTGGGTTGTTACATATGGATCACCTAGTACTCTATATGTTGGACGAATTCTATGGGAATCCCATAAGGAATTCGTCTAAGGGATATGTTAAAGAAGTCCACGGGCTGCTTAGGGCTTAAGCAGTCAGATTAGGGTTTCCTAGCTGTAAACCCTAATAGCCTACATGTATATAAAGGGTCCCTATGCCCCAAAAACGTGGCTAAGTTTTTCTCTAGGGTTTCTAGCCATTTTTGGTGCCTCCCCTCTCTTCCCTCTTCATTCTTGTAGCTTAGCGGTGTTTGTGACTCCATTATAGGTGCAATACTTGAGACACTAAGCTTTCTGAAGCTAAGGATTGATTGTTATTTATATATAACAATCAAAGTTAAGATCTAAACCCTAATTTATGTTATAGTTTATTAGATTTAGGGATTGTGGCTTTGGATAGTCAATTGCATCTTCATTAGACAAACTAGATCCAAAGCTATTAGGGTTTGCATGTACACCATAGGATTGATGTATTGCTCAAAACCAATCACTATAGACATTTGAATATCTGATCCTACCATAAGCCCTTCATCAAACAAGAACTGGAATTAAGGCCAAACCAAACATTCTAAGTCTATAAGATCTTAGTTATACATAACCGTGATGCATACACTAAGCAACTATAGTAATTATGTCAATTTCATAAAAGAAAACATCCTAGGCTATCGGGCATCATATAATCAGGCAATTTCAGCATTCAATTCCTGAAGATCCCTGGCCTATCACTGGCATGTTGTTCTAACATATCATGATATCAAATAATAGCATGGTATTTTCGGGTCTACTTATTTGCTCCGGCTGATTGTACACATCACATCCTCCTTTTGTATTTTGAAAACTGTTTTGAAAATATTTTCCTTACTTTGAGACTGGATTCCCACGAGTGTTCCTCCAATTCACTTAAACCAAGGCTCTGATACCAACTTGTAACATCAATGGAATTTCGAAAATTTTAAAACTTTTACATAAAATCAAAAACCATCATTTATTAGATATTGTTTTCAAAATAGGTTTCGCAACAGATTTTTTCCTAGAAATCTTGACACAGATATGAAAAGGTGCACGATCAAGCCTTCGCCTTTCCACGATCATCTGAAGTACCTGAAATGTAACCAAAAACTCTAAGCCCAAAGAATAGTGAGTCTTCCTCAAAATACTGTGACAACCCGAAATTTCCATTCTAAACAAACCATATCAAGTCAATAGAAGTTAGAACAGTTACAGTGAAGTTCCAGACTTTTGGGTATAAGTTGGATAGTTTTCAGGATTTACACTTAAAGAGATATCAGGAGAGTGGATGCACTAGGGTTTTGTGCAACACTGTTATTCCAAAACTCTATGATATTAGAGCTCATTTCGGGAATAAAATATTTTCTGCCAAAAATCCCAGGACTATATATAGGATTCTGAACCATATTTATGCATTAGTTACATTTCCAACTAGAGAAAAGCCGAATTCTCTCTCACGGATCCTCAACCAACCACCAACTCTTCAGATTGATGCAGCTACCTTTCAAGCTGCAGTCTCGGCTGTCGTGTCAGCTATTCTGACCCACCTTAACGCTAACAACGCAAACATTGGTGGGCTTGTTAACGCTAATTCCAAGCCGAGTAACAATTAAGCACCTCAACGAGCAGCAAACTACCACGACGCCCCGAGTCCCAAGACCAAGTGTGACAAACGGAAGTCTTGGGTTAAATCTAAGGACAAATCGCTCCGAAGGGAGAATAGGAAACAACCCCCAAAAACAACTTTCACAGCCACGACATCTGTACCTCAAACTACCTTTCCTTCTGGTATCCCAATTTCCCCTAACCCAACCAAACCGTATTCTGGGGACTTACCAAAGTGCAATAAATACGCCTTCCATCATCTAGGAGGATGTCGTATGCCACACTGCTTTATCTGCAACAGAGACGGGCATACTACCCGCTACTGTAGAACTCGGATCCAACACATTACTTCGACCACCAATGTCGAAAACTCTCGGATATGCCATCTATGTGGCGAGATAGGGCACTTCAAGAGAGACTGCCCATCAGGGCAGATCGATGATGGAACAATAAGAGTTTGACCTCAGAATGGAAAGAGGTAGCGAAGGAACCTATTATAGTACCAGTTCACTTCAAATCGTCAGTATTTTATATGCTTTTAAATCATGTTTAAAAAGTAGTGCAACTCGAGTCTTATCTTTTGCGAGATCCTGTCAGTTAAGGGACTCTCGTGCTGCGTATACTTCTCTTTTGTAGTATATACTTTGTTCGCAATGGTATTCCTATAGTTACTCTAAAAGTATTGTAACCCAGTTAAAAGTTGCACTGTTCTGTTTTGTCTGTAACTCCTTATGTTCAAATCTAATGTATTTAGTTTCCATATGATTCCGACTTTATCATACGACTCGAGTAAATTCGATCCTCGCAATACCTGCTTCATATGTACATCACTTTCTCAGTAAACGTCTTTTAGCGAAGTTGTCATATCAGAACACCGAAGTACACATGCATGGAGTACCTTAAAGTTCTTTTCCTTTCCGAAGGAATCCCCACATTATCACTCGTGCAGTACGTCAAGTTCAATCCAAAGATTCATACGGTTGATCTATCACTGAAGAATGTATACATGAGAGTGATATATAATCAATGTTCTACAAGTTTAGAATTGATGATTCCACTTTAACTTCTTTTCCCTCAGTGGGATGTGAGCTTAAGGAAGAATCAGTTATTCGACTACCTTTTCAATCTTAATTATATACGACTCGTATACACGAGATTGTGATCGTTTAAACATGTATGAATTCTAATATGAACTTCAAGACGGAGACTGCCCAAGAGTACGAGTAATTGCATTGGCATAGGAACAAACTTAGAACCCAGTATGACTCTTATTGATGGGTTTTGAGCATTCTAACACTTCCTAAGTGTACATGCAAACCTAATAACCTTGGATCTATGTTTGTCTAATTTGTCATGCAAAGTTGAATTCCAAGGTTATATTCCTATCTAGCATACATGGGGAACAATTTTAACATAAAGTATAGATAGAATAACTTACCTTGTTGTTGCTTGTGTTCCTTGAAACCTTGTGAGCCTAGCACCCCAAGTGTGATGCCTCAAATGCTTCACACAACACCAAATGCTCTTGGAAGTGTTGGAATAGTGTCTAAGGCTATAACTATATTCGGTGGTGCATGGTCCTTTTGGGTTGCCTTCACCATAGCAACTTGAATGATGATTTATTAAGAGAGAGTAAATATTATAAGGAATAATATTTAGCTATTTGATTAATATAAGTCATAAATTAATTGGTATTAATTTGGTGACTTAAAGAGATTAATTAAATAAGAGGGTATAAACTGTCAATTGTTTGATAGTTAGACTTTAGACTATAAATCCATTAGGATGGACTTTGGACGGATTCTAAGAGCTTTAGGATAGCTCAAAATCGTCCATAAGGATATCTATGGAATGGATTTGGATAGCCTTAAGTGAAGATTATCCAATTAGGGTTTAGGGTGAAACCCTTAAGGAGTCTAAAGGTATAAATAGGCCCTTGGGATGTGGAATTCGTGTACAACCTTTCAGAACCTAAAGCAAGGAACCTCTGGTCAAATTCCATCCCCTCTCCTCTCTCCTAAATCATCTTGCTTGCTATTGGTGTTTGTAAGCCATTAGAGGAGTGACAATTGTGACTCTAGAAGCTCCAAGACAAGAAGATCAACAAGGAACTCAAAGGTATGATTCTAGATCTGTTTTAATGTTGTTGTTTAACCTAATTAGCCATTAGAAGTCTTGGATTCAAAAGCATGTTTATTAGAAAGCCTAGATCCAAGCAATAGGATTTTGCATGCGCACATAGGAAAGTTCTTATGGCTAAAACCGAACAGTGGTATCAGAGCCTAGATTGGTTTTCTTTAAATTGTTGCTTGATTAACTGAAACAAACCTGCAAAATTCGAATTTTTGGGTTTTGAGTCACTGACTCGTCGAGTTCCATGGTGGACTCGTCGAGTAGGCCTGACTCGTCGAGTCCCCTTGTGCACTCGGCGAGTCCAAGCGTCAGGAATGGCCAGATTCGGGATTTTTTCATAATTATCTTATGGAAACTTACCTTAATCATATTAGATCAATGTAAATCCGATTTTTTGATAAATATGACTGTTATCTTGATCTAATTAAAGATATTTATCATCTAATAAAATATTTAATTTCCTTATATGATAATAATTAATTATTTTGGTAATTATCTTCAAAGAAATCAAGATAAATCAAATAAAGATAATTAGAATATTAATTGTTAATTGGAATTATTTGTTATTTGATCCTCTATGTTTTAAATGTTTAAAACCTACCCTTAAGTTTCGAAATTTATATTTGTGATTAAAGTTTTAAATTTAGACAACTTAAATTTCAAACCCTAGATTTTGAAAAGTTTAAAATGCAACCCTATACTTATATGATATTATTAGAATAATATATATATGTATAACTAAATGCTAGTCTTACCGCTAGTAGGCCTCATTCACGAAGCCGATCTATAAGGTGGGTATAAGGTTGTGGCCTATAAAATGGCGCTTAATGGGTGTACACTCACACCCACCGCTTGCTTGATTGGTGGAGGGTCGTTAGCCGAACGGGTAGGATAGGGCAACCTCATCCTCTCATTAAAAGTATAATAAGAAATACGAAGTAACTAAACTTCCTTTTAAAATTTCCCAATCTTAGTTACTTTAGGAAAAGTGAATTGATGCAATCCCATGAAGTTACACTTTGCACCTTGCTAAGATGTTAGTGGAGCGTGTGTGGTTTACCGGCACACTAATTGGTTCTAAGCGAAGGTAGCAAAGGGTGATTCATTGTTTATCATAGTTCGATGGAGCGTGTGTGGTTTACCGGCACATCGAATAGGTGATCGTAACAATGAAGGCACCATGTAAATTTGCATGGTAATTCACACCCGCTTTGTGATCCTCGGCATCCCAGTCACAAACAAGAGGGGCATATCGAGATTTAAACATGCCATTGAATAGTTCAATGAATCTCATCCGAACCTAGGAATTCCCAAAAACACTTAGGACTAAAAGTTTAAGTTTTTGTGATGGAGAATTAGTGAATCGTCATTCACTTACCTTCAATTTATTTGCATGTTGGATTACGGCATCCCTTTTCTAGTATGTAAATGTTATTGTTGGATCCTAGCCCTAATTTTTCTTATTGGGTGATAATTAGGGATTCTTGTTCTAATCTATCTTTGTCCTTCCTATAGATGTCAAACGCAAACAACGCTGCTGCTAGTTCTTTCACGTTGATGAGCCTTTGCCAAAAGGTCACCTTCGATGGAACGAACTTTGGCGAATGGATAAGATACATTCGCACCATTGCTCGCTATGAGGATAAAGAGTATGTCCTCGACGAGAAGCTCGAGAAAATCAACCCCGAAGTTGCTACTCCCGCCGAAATCACCACCTTTGAAACTCATGAGCGAGATGCGACGAAAGTACATTGCATCATGATCGCCACCATGAACTCCGAATTCCAAAAGTCCTACGAGGACATGTATCCGTACGAGATGCATCATGACTTGTTGGAGAGGTACCACCAAAACGCGAGACAAGAGCGTTACGAGATCTTCACTAACATGATTTCCGCCAAGATGGGTCATGGAGAATCTCTTACCGTGCACTTGCAAAAGATGCAAAGGTATGTCGACCGCCTTCGCAAGTTAAATGTTGACTTCGGCGAAGACTTGGCGATCGACATGGTGCTTCACTCTTTGCCTCCGATGTACAACCAATTTAGGATGACCTACCACATGAACAAAGAGGAGGTCACTCTAAGTAAACTCCAAGGTCTCTTGAGGGTTGCTGAGAGCAATTTCAAGGACAAGTCTGTTGCACCAACTCCCAATCCATCCGCTGCTCCTGTCTTGGCTATTGGTCAAGGGAAGGGAAAGAAGAGGAAAGCTTCTTCAAATAACTATCGAAAGGTGAAAGCCCGAGATGGTTCCTCTTCTAGTGGGACCAAAGTTGATCCCTCTAAGCCCTGCTCTAACCCGAAGGAGGCAGAGTGCCACCACTGCCACAAGATAGGACATTAGAAGAGAAGCTGCCTGGATTACCTGCAAGCCATCAAGGAAGGAAAGATCAAGCCATCTTTCGCAGGTATATATGCAATCAAATCTAACGATTCTAATCATGCTATTTCTTGGGTTCTTGACACCGGTTGTGGTTATCACATTTGTTCTAATGTGCAGGGACTAAGAAGAAGTAGGGATGTGGAGCAAGGAAGGATCAATCTAATCATGGGGAACAGAAGATCGTCGCCTGTGACCAAGATTGGAGTGTATTCTTTAGTGCTTAAGAATAGTTTAGTTTTAGATTTGAACAATTGTTGCTATTCTCCAGAAATGGCTAGAAACATCATTTCATTTCATGGTTTATATAGACAAGGTTTTAGATTTTCTTTTAATAATGAGAATGGTTCTATTTTGGCTTATCTAAATGGTGTCTTTTACTTTGAAGCTATACCATGTAATGGAATATATGAAACTGTTATGATTGTTGATAACTTAGGAAATGATGTTTTGAATATTGATTCTTCCACTAGTATGGATAAAGCATCCTTGTGGCATTGTCGTCTTGGACATGTCAACAAGAAACGCATAGCCCAACTCCAAAAGGATGGAGCGTTGGAGTCATTCGACCTTAGGGAAGATGACACATGCGAGTCTTGTTTGCTTGGAAAGATGACTAAGTCACCCTTCACGAGTACTTGTGAAAGGGGTGAGGGACTATTAGACCTAATACATACCGATGTATGTGGACCTTTTAGATCAACCACGAAGGATGGGAACCGCTTCTATGTGACCTTTACCGATGATTATAGTAGATATGGGTATATCTATTTAATCAAGCAAAAGTCAGAAACGTTTGAAAAGTTCAAAGAGTTCAAGAAT
Organism: Lactuca saligna; assembly: GCF_052625555.1. Taxonomy (NCBI): domain Eukaryota; kingdom Viridiplantae; phylum Streptophyta; class Magnoliopsida; order Asterales; family Asteraceae; genus Lactuca; species Lactuca saligna. Next base: position 10,064,750 of record NC_136418.1, on the reverse strand, counting down.
GAAGTGGAGAATCAATTGGGCAGGAAAATCAAGATGCTTCGATCCGATCGAGGAGGAGAGTACCTAAGTCTTGAATTCCACGATTATCTCAAGGAGTGTGGAATAGTTTCGCAATTGACGCCTCCTAGGACACCACAATTGAATGGTGTGGCAGAAAGGCGTAATCGAACCTTATTGGATATGGTTCGCTCTATGATGAGTCGTGCTTCACTACCTATCTTCTTTTGGGGGTATGCCTTAGAGACTGCCGCCCATATCCTTAACCGAGTCCCTACCAAGAAGGTTACCAAAACACCTGACGAGATGTGGACGGGGAAAGCTCCCTTGTTGGCACATATCAAGGTTTAGGGTTGCGAGGCTTTCGTAAGACGAGATACTCACGACAAGCTTGAACCTCGAAGTGAGCGATGTATTTTCATCGGCTACCCGCAAACTTCCTTTGGATATCTCTTCTATAGACCGAAAGATAATGTTATCTTTGTTGCGAGGAGAGGAGTTTTCCGAGAGCGAGAACTCATAAGCCAAGGAGATAGTGGGAGGCAAATCGAACTTGAAGAGATTCAAGAGTCGATAGATGAAGGAACCTCTACCGCTGGCGTTCAACCTGAGGAGGAAACTCCGGTTGAACCGATTGACGAATCCTTACCTCTTAGACGTTCCGATAGAGTTAGAGTTCATCCCCAGTTTTATGGTTTTCATATCACTACCGAAGGGGACACGTATATTAGTGATGGTACACTAGTAAATCTTGATGAACCTAATAGCTATAAGGAAGCCATGGCAGGCCCGGAGTCTGCAAAATGGAAAGAGGTGATGGATAGCGAGATCCAATCCATGTACGATAACCAAGTTTGGAATTTGGTTGATTACGTGCCCGAACGTAAGACTGTAGGGTGCAAGTGGATCTTCAAGAAGAAGACCGACGTGGATGGGAACGTACACACATACAAAGCGCGATTGGTTGCGAAGGGCTTTACTCAAACTCCCGGAGTTGACTATGATGAGACCTTCTCACCAGTTACGAAGATTAAATCTATTAGAGTGATGCTAGCGATTGCCGCATTTCATGATTATGAGATTTGGCAAATGGATGTCAAGACCGCTTTCCTTAACGGAAAGTTGGCTGAGGATGTTTACATGGCTCAGCCAGAGGGGTTTGTGGATCCGAAGCATCCGAATAGAGTGTGTAAGCTTGAGAAGTCCATTTATGGACTTAAGCAAGCGTCTCGCAGATGGAATCTTTGCTTCGATGAGAAAGTCAAAGAGTTTGGATTTGTACGAAGCGAAGACGAATCTTGTGTATATGTCAAAGCCAGTGGGAGTGTAGTAAGCTTCCTCGTTCTATATGTCGATGACATATTACTCATAGGAAACGACATCCCGACTCTGCAGGAGGTTAAGTCCTGGCTCAGGAAGTGCTTCGCTATGAAGGACCTCGGAGAGGCTTCTTACATTTTGGGAATAAGGATAGTAAGAGAAAGAAGTAAGAAACTAATTGGACTTAGTCAGAATACTTACTTGGAGAAGGTACTAAAACGTTTTAGTATGGAAAACTCAAAGAAGGGAGAACTACCGATACAAGGAAATGCCAAGTTGAGTAAGACTCAAAGTTCGAGTACGAAGCTGAGATAGCAGAAATGAGCCGAGTACCATACGCTTCCGCAGTTGGCTCAATCATGTACGCTATGACTTGTACTCGCCCTGATGTAGCCTTCGCCTTGAGCATGGTTAGCAGATATCAAGGGAACCCTGGCAAAGCACATTGGATTGCGGTGAAGAACATCCTTAAGTACCTTCGGAGGACGAAAGAATGGTTCTTAATCCTTGGAGGGAGTGATGACTTGAAGGTGCGAGGGTATAGTGACGCCAGTTTTCAAACCGACAGGGACAACTATCGTTCGCTGTCGGGCTGGGTCTTTACCCTAAATGGAGGAGCAGTGACATGGAAAAGTTCCAAGCAGGAAACCGTAGCTGATTCAACGTGCGAATCAGAGTACATCGCAGCGAGCGAAGCGTCGAAGGAGGCAATATGGCTAAAGAACTTCATTGGTGATCTTGGAGTTGTACCGGCCATAAAGGAGCCCATGGAGATTTTCTGTGATAACAAAGGTGCGGTTGCCTTGACCAAGGAACCGAGGGATCATGGTAGATCTCGACATATCGACAGAAAATATCACTTCATTAGACATCGTGTAGAAGAAGGACAACTCGTAGTGAAGAGGATATCATCAGAGGATAACCTAGCAGACCCGCTTACGAAGGGACTGAGTAGGGTTAAGCACTTGCAGCATGCTAGGAGTATTGGGCTGAAGGATGATATTAGCATAGATTAGATAGTATTAGAAACGTATAATAGATAAATGTAATTGACATTTGATGATTAAATAAAGAAGTTTTATTTATGAGTAAAGTTACTATCACATGTTAGTTGTTTAACTATTGTTTCACTTTGCATGTTTTGACTTCCAGAATAATTGAGTTTATTAGGAATAATCGAATTATTCAAATGCTCCACAGTCGTTCATATGTTGGGAGTAGATATGAATGAAGATTGTCATGAATTGGTGTGTAGAATGTCTAAATGGTGTTAGACATAGCAAGGGTTGCTGCAACGTTCATGAGTGCTTATGAACTGGTTTTGAGCATTGGAATAAACCCGCGCTTGCTGGAATCACCTTATGGAATACGATATAAAAGGTGATCGCAAGACGATAATATCATATGGTCTTAAAACCTAGATATATGGTTTATTATTTGTTAATTGATTGTACATTGATAATGCGAAAACGCATCAGTAACTTGATGTTATAAAACGTATTGTTGTGTGTAGTTGGTTAATGAATAAGTAAATGCATATAAGTCGAAGTTTATCTGTAAATTTTATCCTAAGAGGATAGAAGAGATATCTTGGCCACTCGATGATTTGATTTGACTTATGTGCCGGGCCCGGTCAGAACTGAATTGATGTGTTCGATTAAGTTCTATGTCAAATAAATTGAAGATCGAGAAATCTAAATGCTAGACTAACCATTCCATAGGATTGTCAGCATGATATCTAACAGAGGACTGTACGATCCCTTATCTAAAGGACAAGATTGATTAGATCAGAGTTGATAGCGTCTTTGAGAGCTACGATTGCAAACCGTATTGTACTTGTATAGTTACTAGACTTATCCAAGTGGGAGACTGTTGGAATAGTGTCTAAGGCTATAACTATATTCGGTGGTGCATGGTCCTTTTGGGTTGCCTTCACCATAGCAACTTGAAGGATGATTTATTAAGAGAGAGTAAATATTATAAGGAATAATATTTAGCTATTTGATTAATATAAGTCATAAATTAGTTGGTATTAATTTGGTGACTTAAAGAGATTAATTAAATAAGAGGGTATAAACTGTCAGTTGTTTGATAGTTAGACTTTAGACTGTAAATCCATTAGGATGGACCTTGGACGGATTCTAAGAGCTTTAGGATAGCTCAAATCGTCCATATGGTTATCTATGGAATGGATTTGGATAGCCTTAAGAGAAGATTATCCAATTAGGGTTTAGGGTGAAACCCTTAAGGAGTTTAAAGGTATAAATAGGCCCTTGGGATGTGGAATTCGTGTACAACCTTTCAGAACCTAAAGCAAGGAACCTCTGGTCGAATTTCATCCCCTCTCCTCTCTCCTAAATCATCTTGCTTGCTATTGGTGTTTGTAAACAATTAGAGGAGTGATAATTGTGACTCTAGAAGCTCCATGACAACCAAGATCAACAAGGGATTCAAAGGTATGATTCTAGATCTGTTTCATCTTTGTTATTTAACCTAATTAGCTATTAGAAGTCTTGGATTCAAAAGCATGTTTATTAGAAAGCCTAGATCCAAGCAATAGGGTTTTGCATGCGCACATAGGAAAGTTCTTATGGCTAAAACCCAACAGGAAGAACTTATGAGAGAATACTCACTTCTTCAAAATCGGCCAAGCCCTCTTGTTTCTTAGTGTAGCCGATTTTGGGTGGAGAATATGTTACTTATATAGTGTTGACACATCTAGGGTAAACCCTAATGTGTCATGACTCTTCATTTCCATGACCCATGGGTTTGTAACTCCCAACTTGATAGTCCATGGAGCCTTTTAGCCCACTATACAAGATATGGATGATTTACATAATCAACCCATATATTTAATTAGTTATCTTTTGATCACTTAATTAATTCTAAATTAATTCTTGATCAAACTAATCAAATAATATTATTAATATATTAGAACTTATAATATATTAATAATCTCCAAGTGTTATTTCTCTCATTTAGTCTATCCAATTGCATGGTGCCATGCAACCCAAATGGACCATGCCGGGTCGGGTCAAGTACATACCAGAAATAGTTATGGACTTAGACACCTTATCCAACAGTCTCCCACTTGGATAAGTCTAATAACTATTACTGCAAGTATGACTTCAGGAACCGATCGGCAATCGTAGCTCTTTTCAAGGTTTCTCGAAACTGAGAAGATGATGGTACGCCATTTAAGATAAGTGATCATATAATCCTCTGTTCTAGATATCAGTCGGACAAATACATGGAACAATGTCTTACTTATTGTCCAACATTTGTTTCCTGATTTCCGATTTGTTTGACAAAGAACTTCATTGAACACATCAATTTAGTTATGATCGGGCCCGGTACATAGGTCAAAACAAAATCATCGAGGGGCCCAGATATCAGCTTCTAATCCAAGAAGGAACATATAAACTTCGACTCATATGTTTGTTCTACTACTCATTGAATTACACATAAGAGCGCGATTTTATAACATCAAGTTACCAATGCGTTTTTCGTACAATCAATGCATAACCAACTTGTAAGTAACAAATCATATCTCTAGGTTTAAAGATTTATATGATATTACCGTCTCACGATCACTCGAGATAGAATTCCATGAAGTGATTGCAGTGAGCGTGGGTTGAGTCCAATGCTCAGAACTTATGAGCACTCATGATTGTTGTAGCCTTGTCCCAGACCTCTACAACCAAACATGACAGTCTTGATTCATACCTACTTCCGACATATGACCGACTGTGGAGGTTTGAATAATATGTTATACCAAACAAAATTATTCTGGAAGTCAAAACATGCAAAAATAAATATAGTAAACGATCGACAAGAGATAGTAATACTTTACTCATAAATAAAACACTTTTATTCATCATCAAATGTCAATTACACTTTACAAATTTCGAGGTTATCTAACTACTAAATCTAATATCATCCTTCAGCCCTATGCTCCGAGCATGCTGGAGATGCTTAACCCAAGTCAGTCCCTTCGTGAGGGGATCTGCCGGATTCTCATCTGATGATACCCTCTTTTCCACGAGGAGTCCTTCTTCGATCCGATGTCTAATGAAATGGTATTTTCTGTCGGTGTGTCTGGATCTCCCGTGATCCCTTGGTTCCTTGGCTAAGGCAACAGCACTTTCACTATCACAGAAAATTTCCATTGGCTCTTTAATAGCTGGTACAACTCCAAGGTCTCCAATGAAGTTCCTCAGCCATAAAGCCTCCTTTGCCGCCTCGCTAGCTGCAGTATACTCTGATTCACAAGTTGAATCTGCCACTGTCTCTTGCTTGGAACTCTTCCAAGAAATTGCTCCTCCATTTAGGGTAAAGACCCAGCCCGACTGAGAGCGGAAGTTATCCCTATCAGTCTGGAAGCTAGCATCACTATACCCTACAACTCTCAAGTCATCACTCCCACCGAGGGTAAGGACCCAGTCCTTAGTCCTTCGTAGGTACTTGAGAATATTCTTTACCGCAGTCCAGTGTGCCTTGCCAGGGTTCCCCTGAAACCTGCTAACCATGCTCAAGGAAAAGGCTACATCAGGTCGAGTACACGTCATAGCATACATGATCGAACCTACAGCCGAAGCATAAGGTACTCGACTCATTTCTGCTATCTCAGCCTCAGTGCTAGGGCTTTGTGTCTTACTCAACTTGGCGCTACTCTGGATGGGCAACTCTCCTTTCTTGGAGTCTTGCATTCTGAATCTCTTCAGAACCTTCTCCAAGTAGGTGCTTTGACTAAGTCCAATTAGTCTTTTACTCCGATCTCTCAAGATCCTTATTCCCAAAATATAGGTAGCTTCACCAAGGTCCTTCATAGCGAAACACTTTCCAAGCCAGGACTTTACTTCCTGCAGGGTTGGAATGTCGTTTCCTATTAGTAGTATGTCGTCCACATACAATACCAAAAAGCTAACTATACTCCCACTAGCCTTGACATATACACAAGATTCATCTTCACTCCTAGAAAAGCCAAATTCCTTGACCTTTTCATCAAAGCAAAGATTCCATCTGCGAGGTGCTTGCTTTAATCCATAAATGGATTTCTCAAGCTTACACACTCTATTAGGGTACTCGTTGCTGACAAAACCCTCTGGCTGACTCGTGTAAACATCTTCAGCCAACTTTCCATTAAGGAAAGCGGTTTTGACATCCATTTGCCAAATTTCATAGTCATGAAATGCGGCTATGGCTAACAGAACCCGAATAGACTTAATCTTGGCTACCGGAGAAAAGGTCTCATCATAGTCCACTCCAGGAATTTGAGAGAAGCCCTTTGCAACCAGTCTAGCCTTATAAGTGTGTACTTTACCATCCATGTCGGTCTTCTTTTTGAAGACCCATTTGCACCCTACAGTCTTTCGACCTGGTACATTCTCAACCAAGTTCCAAACTTGATTGTCATACATGGATTGTATCTCGCTATCCATAGCCTCTTTCCATTTAGCAGACTCGGGGCCTGCCATGGCTTCCTCGTAGCTGTTAGGGTCATCTTGACTTACTAGTGTCTCATCACTAATAAGTGTCTCACCTTCTGCAGTAATATGGAATCCATAGTAATGCTCAGGTGCACTCCTAACTCTCGTGGAACACCTCAGAGGTACAGATTCGTCAATTGGCTCAACAGGAGTTTCCTCCTCAAGTTGAGGGCTAGAGTTTGAAGTTCCTTCACCACTTGACTCTTGAATTTCTTCAAGATCAACTTGCCTCCCACTGTCTCCTTGGCTTATAAACTCTCTTTCTTGAAAGACTCCTCTTCTTGATACAAAGACCACATTGTCACTAGGTCTGTAGAAGAGATAACCAAAGGATTTCTGTGGGTAGCCGATGAAAATACACCTCTCGCTTCGGGGTTCGAGCTTATCATGAGTCTCGCGTCTCACGAAAGCCTCGCAGCCCCAAATCTTGATGTGGTCTAGTTTAGGTACTTTACCAGTCCACATCTCGTGAGGAGTTTTGGCAACTTTCTTTGTAGGGACTAGATTAAGGATATGGGCGGCAGTCTCTAAGGCATACCCCCAAAATGAGATTGGTAGCGAAGCTCGACTCATCATGGAACGAACCATGTCCAACAAGGTTCGATTACGCCTCTTGGCCACACCATTCAACTGTGGTGTCCTGGGAGGTGTCAATTGTGAGACAATCCCACATTCCTTTAGATAGTCGAGGAACTCTGAACTAAGATACTCACCACCTCGATCGGATCGAAGCATCTTAATGTTCCTGCCCAATTGATTCTCGACTTCCTGTTTAAATTCCTTAAACTTCTCGAAAGTCTCTGACTTATGCTTGATTAAGTAGACATATCCATATCTACTGTAATCATCAGTAAAAGTCAAATAATAACGATTAGCATCTCTTGTGGCATGTTTGAATGGTCCACACACATCCGTGTGTATAAGGTTCAACAAACCTTCACCCCTTTCACACGAGCCTATGAAGGGTGACTTTGTCATTTTTCCAAGTAAGCATGATTCGCAACTATCATTTGACTTTAGGTCAAACAACTCCAAGACTCCATCCTTTTGGAGTTGGCCTATGCGTTTCTTGCTTATATGTCCAAGACGACAATGCCATAATGATGATTTATCCAGGTTATTATTATTAGTAGAATCAATACACAAAACATTATTTCCTAAGTTATCTACAATAGATACAACTTCATACACACCATCACAAGGTAATGCTTTAAAAAAAAGTACATCATTAAAGAAAGCATTAATCGAACCAACTTCATTATCAAACGAAAAGGTGAAACCTTGTTTGTACAATGCATGAAAGGAAATAATATTTCTTGCCATTTCTGGCGAATAACAACATTTATTCAAATCTAAATTTAACCCACTACTTAGCGATAAAGTATAAACTCCAATCTTGGTGACAGGTGTAACTTTCCTATTCCCCATGATTAAGTTTATTCTTCCTTGCTCCACATTCTCACTTCTTGCTAGTCCCTGCAAGTCACAACAAATATGAATACCGCAACCGGTATCAAGGACCCAAGATTTCGAATGGGGTGAGTTATTAGAAATGATAGTGTAAATACCTGCATGGTTGGGTTTGACTTTCCCATCCTTCACATCCTGCTGGTACTTTGGGCAGTTCTGCTTCCAATGAGCTTTTTCATGGCAATAGAAGCATTCAGCCTCTTTTGGGTCAGAAGAAGGAGTAATGAAACCTTTCTTGGTTCCACTTGAAGAAGAGCCATCAAGGGTCCGAGCCTTGGTACCCTTTGAAGATCTCTTTCTCTTCCTCCCTCGACTCTGCCCAATTGCCAAGACCGGAGTTGAGTCTGGAGTAGGAGTGATAGCAACCGACTTCCCCTTAAGACCTGTTTCTGCGGTCTTGAGAAGTCCCTAAAGTTTGCTGAGGGTGACTTCTTCCTTGTTCATGTGATATGTCATGCGGAATTGATCATAGCACGATGGTAAGGAGTGCAAAATGATATCTATTGCAAGCTCCTCAGGGAAGTTCACATTGAGCTTCAACAAATGATCCACATACCTTTGCATTTTCTGCATGTGGCTCGTGACGGACTCTCCGTCCTTCATCATGGTTGTTATCATGGAGCAGATGACTTCGTACCTCTCTTGTCGTGCACTTTGATGGTATCTTTCCATCAAATCTTGGTGCAATTCATAAGGGTAGAAATCTTCATAAGACTTTTGGAGTTCAGCTGTCATGGTGGCCAACATAATGCAATCCACCTTGGTTGCATCTCTTTCATGAGTATGAAAGTCAGCGATCTCCTGGGGAGTTGCAGTGGACTCGTCAATTTCCTTAAGCTCCTTGTCAAGGACATATTCTTTGTCCTCGTAGCGGGTAATCATCCTGATGTTTCTGATCCATTTATTGAAGTTGGATCCATCAAAGGTGACTTTCCCGCACAAACTCATAAGAGTAAAGGAGCCATTAGGATTCGAGCCAGAAGCATTGTTTGAAGACATCTGAAAGAGAAGAACAAGTTTAGTTTAGATTTAAGAGAGTCCTTAATAAAACACCCAAATTTAATATTAAGGCTAGGATCCAATCACAATATAATATAACTTAGAAGAGGTATGCCGTAATCTAAGCTATACCATATTTGAAAGGTAGGTGAATGACGATTCACCAATTTCCACCACGAAAACCGAAATATTAGATATTTAGTTTTTATTGGTTTTAGAAATTCCTAGATTCTTTGAGATCCAATGAACTTTTCAAAGGCATGTTTCAATCTCGGGAGTGCCCTCCAGGTTTTGTGACTGGGATGCCAAGGATCACAAAACGAGGTGTGAAGTAACCATGCAAATCACTTGGTACCCTTAAAGTTTATCACTCAATCGATGTGCCGGTAAACCACACACGCTCCACCGATACTATAATAAACCTTAAGTCACCCTTTACCTACCTTGTTAAGTCCAAGTTAGTGTGCCGGTTAACCACACACGCTCCACCAACGACTTAGACAAAGTGTAAAGTGTAATTTCATGGATTAGCACCTTATTCACATTTTTCCTAAAGTAACTAAGATTGGGAATTTAATAAACATTTAGTTACTTTATTATATTCATCATACTTTGAATGAGAATTTATAAGTCATTGTCTTACCCGTTCGGCTAACGACCCTCCACCAGTCAAGCAAGCGGTGGGTGAGAATATTCACCCATTAAGTCACCATTTTATAGGCAACAACCTTATACCCACCTTATAGACCGGCTTCGTGAATGAGGCGTACTAGCGGTAAGACGACTTTATTCTTATACATATATATATATATATATAATTATTAAATCATCATAATATAAGTATAAGGGTTGAATTTTAACTTTTAAAATTCTAGGGGTTGGAACTTAAAGTTTTAACTTAACTTTACTTGTTCCAAAACTTGAGGGCAAGTTTTGTAACTTTCAAAACTTTTCATTTCTTGTAACTTATGAGTTTAATAGAGTAATAAAATGAAGACTCTTTATTTTTTCTAACTCTTGTGTTTTCTTAATGGTTTTAACTCAAGTGTGACTCTTGGTTTTCCATAACTTAAGGATAAGTTATGGACTCCATTAAAACACATTATGATCAAGAATTAATCTACCACATAGGTTACAAATAATTCCTATGATCATCTAAAACATCATAAGAACAAGAACATGAATATGAACACAATCAAAAATTACATAAAACTTTGTAATTTTGATAACTAGTTGTTGTAAATGAATTAGCAAAGACATTACACCACCAAAAAGAAGTTTTCAATTACCAAAACAGTTTAGGGTAATGTTTCTAATTCATTTTCCAGCAACTGAATCGAAATTCTGCACTCATTCGACCCTACTCGCCGAGTGCATAAACTGACTCGCCGAGTTGGTTGAAGATACTCATGGACTCGACGAGTCCCCCCCATAGACTCGACGAGTCCATTCGCAGACAGCAAAATTTCCGATTCTGTTTTCAACTTTTAAGCACAAATAAGAACAAACAAGCCTAGGCTCTGATACCACTGATGGGTTTTGAGCATTCTAACACTTCCTAAGTGTACATGCAACCCTAATAACCTTGGATCTATGTTTGTCTAATTTGTCATGCCAAGTTGAATTCCAAGGTTATATTCCTATCTAGCATACATGGGGAACAATTTTAACATAAAGTATAGATAGAATAACTTACCTTGTTGTTGCTTGTGTTCCTTGAAACCTTGTGAGCCTAGCACCCCAAGTGTGATGCCTCAAATGCTTCACACAACACCAAATGCTCTTGGAAGAACTTATGAGAGAATACTCACTTCTTCAAAATCGGCCAAGCCCTCTTGTTTCTTAGTGTAGCCGATTTTGGGTGGAGAATATGTTACTTATATAGTGTTGACACATCTAGGGTAAACCCTAATGTGTCATGACTCTTCATTTCCATGACCCATGGGTTTGTAACTCCCATGGAGCATCCATGGAGCATCCTATGGGTGGAACCCAACTTGATAGTCCATGGAGCCTTTTAGCCCACTATACAAGATATGGATGATTTACATAATCAACCCATATATTTAATTAGTTATCTTTTGATCACTTAATTAGTTCTAAATTAATTCTTGATCAAACTAATCAAATAATATTATTAATATATTAGAACTTATAATATATTAATAATCTCCAAGTGTTATTTCTCTCATTTAGTCTATCCAATTGCATGGTGCCATGCAACCCAAATGGACCATGCCGGGTCGGGTCAAGTACATACCAGAAATAGTTATGGACTTAGACACCTTATCCAACACTTATAACCAGATCGCCTCATAGTCTAAACACCTACGGAGATACAAGAACAGCCCGGACAACTCAACGAACTACTCATCAATAGAATTGGAAGACCAGGCTTCTCACCCTTGAGAGCTCCGGTGTTATTCTTCCAGAAGTCGAAGGATTGCCTCATATGTACCTCGACTATCGAGGACTCCGTCAAGATTTCCATTAGAAATCATAGGAAATAATTACTTTCAGAAATGGACCTAAAATCCAAATATCACCAGTTCGAGTGTTAAGGGAAGGATGTCCTGGGGACTACTCTCCGAACTCGATGCGGACACTTCAAGTCCATATTGATACCCCTCGGATAGGACCAATACGCCCATAGTATTCATGAGCTAAATGAGTAGGGTACGTCTTTCTTACTAGGATCAGTTCGTCATTTCTCCATGTAATGACTTACTTATCTACCCTATTAGTAAGAAGGAACCCATGGAAACTTTACCTTCAGAGGAACTTTCGTGAAGTTCTCTAGACATGAGTTTTGAAATTGAAGAGTCAGATTCCTAAGATACACTGTTAGGGATGTGGGAAGTTTTTAGTACTCTTTCAATTTGTCAAAACCATTGAGAATTTGTCAACACCAGAGACGCCGACAGAAATTCGCCAAATCCTAGGTCGTGCAGACCTACTATTGTAGTCCATTCAGAACTCCTCGCAAATTACAGAAACCCTTTCGACTTTGACCCGACAAGGGGTGGCCCTTGACTGGGAAGTTAAGCAGGAGAAAGAAACTTTGGAATTCCAAGTGAGAGACCAAATTCTTTAGGAAGTCTCACTCTGGGAATGGCTTAATACACTTCGTAAAGCGTGGAAAGCTAAATCCTATATAGTTAGGACCTACGAGATTCTTACCAGAATCGATCCTATATCTCACAGACTAGACCTACTCCTCGAACTCAGTAACGTACATTTTACTCTTCGCATCTCGATTTTTAAACCGTACCTTTCCTTTAGGAATCTCGTAAGCCACTCGACGAGATCGAGATTAACGAGATCCTCGCCTTCGTATTAGAACTTTAATGACCCTCGACAGAGAGGTCAAGAGAACGAAGCAACGACGTCGCCTGTTAGTGAAGGTTTGTTGGGATACCAATCGAGGACCCGATTTCACTTAGGAGCGCGAGAACCAATCAATTAGAAAGTTTCCACCTCACGAATCGATCACCTCTACCTACTTCCTTACATAGATTCTAATTTCGGGATGAAATTCCCTATAACGGGGGGGTGATGTACAACATGAAATTTCCATTATGAACAAACCATATCAAGTCAATAGAAGTTAGAACAGTTACAGTGAAGTTCCAGACTTTTGGGTATAAGTTGGATAGTTTTCAGGATTTACACATAAAGAGATATCTGGAGAGTGGATGCACTAGGGTTTTGTGCAACACTGTTATTCCAAAACTCTATGATATTAGAGTTCATTTCGGGAATAAAACATTTTCTGCCAAAAATCCCAGGACTATATATAGGATTCTGAACCATATTTATTCATTAGTTACATTTCCAACTAGAGAAAAGCCGAATTCTCTCTCACGGATCTTCAGGTTTTCATCCCAAATTGTGAGTACTTCCATCTTGTTGTATTATATAGCTTAGATTATGCTTAATAACATCAAAATCGGATCAAAACCCTAAGATTTGAGAGTTTACCGCCCAAGAACACTTGGAGAGTAAACTCTTTTATAAGGGCCAAAGTGTGCCCAATGTCCCTCCAAACCTTGGAAATGAACCTTAAGACTATCCATAGCTTGTTTAGACATCCAAAACATTAAGAATCAAGGGTTGAAAGTGAGTTCATGGCCAAGGATGTTCTTGGGCCGTGAACTCCATTTTAAGGTGTCAAAATGCCCCAAATGTCTTCCTTAAGCGAAGATACTAGCATAGCACTTTACCCTAATGTGTTTAGGACTAGCAAACACCATTACAACACCAAGAGTAAGGTGTTCACGGCCCAAGAAGTTCCAGGGCCGTGAACTCCAAACAATAGTGCCAAATGGTGCTATAAACTCTTCTAAAGCCTTGTACACTAGCCTAGTTTAGTTCCTAGTTGAATTAAGAACTTGAAAACACCAAAAATACCCATACAAGGGAGATTACAGCCGTAATCTCCATGGGATTTGGTCCCAGGGCCATAAAGTCCTAAAAGGAGTTATATAATGCCCTAAACTCTTGCATAAACCAAGCCATTAAGTAGAAATGCTTCTTAGGGTCTTGTAGAGCATCAAACACAAAATGGACATATAAGTGTGAGCTTACGGCTGTAAACTCATGAGTTTATGACCGCAAACTCCTTTGGTAGTGTCATTAGGGTCGTGAACTTCATGGTGGAGTTTTCCTTGAGCCCTACACACAATAGCTTCCCCTACAAACATTTAGATGCAATCCTAGAGGCTAATAACACTTGATAAAGGTTTTTAGCATGTTCTAGGGTGTCTTGAATTAATTATTAGTTGTTTATAGACTAATTTATTACATATATGTGATATTATATGTTAACTAGGATCATAGAGTGTGTTCAAGACTTCACTTGACACCTAGCAATCCTACCTCTTCAGTTCATCCCTATCACCCAAAACAGGTGAGTTCATACCCCTTAATCAATGTTTTAAATGATTTTAAATGCTTTAATGGGGGGGGGGGTACAGGTAGAAAACAACATGGTATTAAATCAATCATATGTATTTATAACTGTGTTTTCATTCAGCAGATTTCACATACTACAAAATGTGATGCATGAAATGGTTTTGTATCTTAAAAATACCTTGATAGCAAAAGTATTACGTTTGAAATGTTTATTAAAATGACATCAAGTCATTGTTAATTATTGTTCAAAACTCTTAGATGTCTTACAAAACCATTTTTACCTTCTTGAACAAAACTATATCTATAAACTTATGTTATTTTATATGTATTGATGTTATAGTTTTCATCCTTCATTCAGTTTCCCACACTCTTGTGTAGGAAGGGTGTATAAACCTGTTTGGACAATCAATTACCTTCCAGTTAACTATTATAGGGATAGTTAGGAGATACATAACATTATTTCTATTACAAGGAATTACATCAAAGTTAGTTCATTCATGAGTCTACACTATACATTACATGAGTACCTTACATGAATACATTACATGAGTACCTTACATGAAAACATTACATGAGTACCTTACATGAATACGTTACATAAGTACCTTACATGAATACATTACATGAGTACCTTGCATGAATACATTACATGAGTATCTTACATGAATACATTACATAAGTACCTTACATGAATACATTATATGAGTAACTTACATGAATACATTACATGAGTACCTTACATGAATACATTACATGAGTACCTTACATGAATACATTGTTGGATTAATGTCTAAGTCCATAACTATAATTGGTAAGACTTGACCCGACCCGGCATGGTCCATTTGGGTTGCATGGCATCATGCACTTGGATAGACTATAATGAGAGAAATAAGACACTTATGGTTATTAATATATTATAAGTTCTAGTATATTAATAATAAGAATAATAAGATTATTTAATTAGTATTGATCAAGAATTAATCTAGGATTAATTAAGTGATCAAAAGAACACTAATTAAATATATGGGTTGATTGTGTAAATCATCCATACTTATATAGTGGGCTAATGCTCCATGGATTATCTAGTTGGGCCAAAACCCATATGATGCTCCATGGATGCTCCATGGTGTATTTGAACCCATGGATCCAAGGAAATGGAAAGTCATAACAATTAGGGTTTACCCTAATTGTAACACTATATAAAGATATTATTCTTCCCAAAATCGGTGACTAGATTATTCTAGAGAGGGCTAACCGATTTCATGAAGTGTTCTAGTTTCTCTCAAGTTATTCCAAGTGTATTTGGTGTTGTGTGAACCATTTGAGGTGTCACACTTGAGGCACTAAGCACTCAAGCTTCATGAAGACAAGCACCATTAAAGAGGTATGTATTCTATCTTATTATATTGATATTTTGTATGCTAGATTAGGATAATACCTTGGATGTTCATATTTGCATGTATAATAGAGAAAACATAGATGCAAGGTATTTAGGGTTGCATGTACACTTAGGAGTGTTAGAATGCTCATAACCCAACAGTGGTATCAGAGCCTAGGCTTGTTTTCTTGTTATACCTGCAATAGAAGCTGAAAAATCGAGTTTTGATGCTGTCAGCCCAGCTGACTCGCCGAGTCCATAAAGGGACTCGACGAGTCCAAGGCAAAATGCATCCAATTCGCCGAGTTGAGTTCATGCACTCGACGAGTTGGACCCCAGACAGCATATCTTCGAGGTTTTTGGCTAGAAATGGACTAGGAACATTACCCTAAGTTGTTTTGAACTTATAAACTTGTTTTTAAATGTGGTAATGTTCATGCTAATCCATTTTCAAGATAATTGTCAATAGATTCATGTTTTGTATTAGTATAAAGGTTAGACTAATTACATGAAAAAGTTTGATTTGAATTATCTTGTTCTTATGAGTTGCTTAGATTAATAGAAAAGTTGAGTGAAAAAAGTTGTTTTCAATCCAAATTAATCTAAGAGTTGAGTATAAAATGTGTTTGTGTAACTTATCCTTAAGTTACATGAAGAGTCACATTAAAGACTCATAAAACTCATAAAGTTGGCAAAGGTTACAAAAGATGAAGAGTCTTGTCCTTAAGTTATGGAGGTTCAAGAGTCACTTCATTAAAAAATAAATAAATAAAATATGTAACCTTAATTAATTCCATAAGTTATAAAATAAAGAAAAGATTAATTCTTTATTAATTTAAAGTCTTCCATAATTTGTCCACAAGTTATGGAACTTGAAGAGTTTTTGGATTAAAACTACTTTAAATACATAAGTTATGGAATTAATTAGTTTTGAATAGTTTCAAAACTTGCCCTCAAGTTTTGGAATTTGTAAAGTTTTCTTATATGAATACTTTAATTCCAAGTTAGCCCTTAGAATTTTAAAAGTTAAAATTCAACCCTTATACTTTATAATATTATAAGTTAATAATATTTATATGTATAAGAGTAAAGTCGGTCTTACCGCTAGTACGCCTCATTCACGAAGCCGGTCTATAAGGTGGGTATAAGGTTGTTGCCTATAAAATGGCAACTTAATGGGTGTTCACTCTCACCCACCGCTCGCTTGACTGGTGGAGGGTCGTTAGCCGAACGGGTTTGACATGACTATAATTCTCCCTTCATAAAAGTATTAATGATAAATACTAAGTAACTAAACTCTTATAAAAACCCAATCTTAGTTACTTAGGAAAATGTGAATAAGGTGCTAATCCATGAAATTACACTTTGCACTTTGTTTGAGTCGGTTAGTGGAGCGCGTGTGGTTAACCGGCACACTAACTCGTATTTAACAAGGTAGGCAAAGGGTGACTTAATGTTTATCATAGTATCGGTGGAGCGTGTGTGGTTAACCGGCACATCGATTGAGGGATAAACACTTAAGGGTACCAAGTAATTTGCATGGTTACTTGACACCTTGTTTTGTGATCCTCGGCATCCCAGTCACAAAACTTGAAGGGCACACTCGAGATTGAAACATGCCATTGAATAGTTCAATGAATCTCAAAAGATCTAGGAGTTTCAAAACCAATTAAAACCTAATAATACATTTCGTTTATCTTGGTGGAAATTGGTGAATCGTCATTCACCTACCTTCAAATTGTTTTATAGCTTGGATTACGGCATACCTCTTCTAAGTTATAAAATAGTTTGTTGGGTCCTAGCCTTAATATTTCATATTGGGTGTCATATTAAGGACTTTAGATCAACTATCTTGAATATCTCCCAAAAGATGTCTGGTTTAGACATTTATGATCTTCCCAAATCTCTTGAAACAAGCATTCCTAATGAAGATGATGTCCCATGGATATCATACTTCTTTATCCTCCTCCAAATTATTCTCCCTACCCCACAAGTTCTTTAAAAGTTTAAAGTCACTCGAGCCCTATTGGCAAGGCAAGGTCTTGGTGTGGTCACATCTTGGAGATGTAGTCACATATTGACAAGCCGGGAGAGTTGGGTGTCAAAGTCTTGAGAAAGTTGGTGGTTCAATCACTTTCTAAGTCACATAGTGAGTTTCTTTGGGACACCTATGAAATAGACTATGACAAGACCCTTAATGATCTTATCTATTTGCTAAGATCAACTTCCTGAAACTTTATGGACATTGACAATAGTGACCCAGGAAATCCAGAAAAAGCATTCTCTTCCCAATGGAAAGGGATCGGCCATAGTCAACTCGGTTGAACAAATGGTAAAGAGAAAAGCTAAGTCTGTGATAGTCCCGTGTACCATTATCAAAGGGTCCATATGTTTATATTGCCCAAGAAAGGGTCATTAGTTGCGAAGCTACCTAATTTACCTAAGGATGTTAAAGTCAATAAGATTGACTCTACTTCAGGTAAAAGTCCACTACTCTAACTCTGTTAAGTTTCTATTCTGAGATTCCTTATACATGATGTGACTGGGTCACATGGTGATGTTTTAAGAATCAAAGAAAAGTAAAGGAACTTAAAGAAAGAATATGCTGAATCTGATTGCGTAGATGGATTTCTATCGCGTAGTTTGAAGATCGGATTCTTGAGCTAATTCTTAGGAGTTATAAGATATTGCTAAGGAATAGATAACAACAAGTTTTTCCTATGGGTTGTAAGGATAAGTTTTTCCGCATAGTTTTAAAATAAAAGAAAGTTTTTTGATTTTATTTATTTTAAAATATCCTTACAATGGCATTTGAGGAAAAATTGTTGCTTATATGATTCCATTAATAGCAAAAGTGGAAATATGAAATTGATTCTTTCATTTGTGGTAATGTCTAAATTTACCAAATAAGGAAAGATTCTCATCATCCAAAGTCTCAATTGGACCGGGATTTGGAATCATGCAAATTCTATAGCATGATGAATGAGAACTTTCAAGTATTGGAAAATTAAGACTAATTACTTGTTCACATGGATGTGTGAGTCAAGTAATGGACTAAGGGATCAAGTACATAGTCATGTGCACTGATTAAGTCCACCACAAAAGATTAATAAGACTATTCGTCATAGTTTACTAAAGCTCAGTAAATATGATTATACTTACAAGCTTAAGTGTAACTCTGAGACATTGGAAAAAGGTTCCAATGTATGACAGAGCGAATAAGAAGAATCAACTGAGGCAGAAGGATAAAAGTTTCTCAAATCTGAAAAGATGGGAGAGTACTTTAGTATCAGTTTTGTGATCATCTTAATGATTAAGAAACCATATCAAAATTAGTTCTCTAAGGAAGTCTTAGTGCATTCTTATGACTAAGAAGAAGGGATCTTGAATTGTTGAAATGGTTAAATCAAGAAGATGAGTCATACTTCGTTCCAATACAAGTCTTAGAGTCGTACTCCAAGATTGTAATTTGAGTGACATGACTTAAAGAAGGTTTAAAACACTTATCAAGATTGTAATTTGAGTGACATGACTTAAAGAAGGTTTAAAACACTTATCAAATGTAAGAGTAAAAGTTTTCTACTCTTGTACATTTGAAATTGGTAAGTTGTGATGTTTTGGATAAAACAAAGACCAACTAAGGCCAATTGTGTGAAGTGTTTATCTTGATTAGAATCCACACTATCTCTTGGATGTTTGACAAGGAAGTCTTATAGGTCAAGAGGACAGTGGGAGTCTTAAAGGTCTTGAAATTCTCAAGAACTAATCAAGAATGAAACCTAAACTTCTTCACTAGCACACGACTTGAGGCTTATAACCTATCGTGTTGACATATTCTGTGCCCATTCTAGTTAAAGTTGGCTTTGCATATGAGTTCTTAGAGTTCTCAATGTGTTGCACAACAACTTGGAAGCAATGGTAGGCCCTTGATCTACCAGGTGGCAAGAAATTAAGATTGAGTTCAGTCCATATGAGTTTGGATTTGTCATTATCCTTGTCTTGTGACTATGATTTTGACAATTCACATGGATAAGAACACATACACCATTAAATCTAAGTGTCATAAGGTTTCTCTCCGATTCATGAAAATGATGGTGAGGAAACACTTTCACTAAGTAGATTTTAGCTAGATAGCAATTGTGATATTTGCATTCTCAAAGTCGTTAGTGGAGCGCGTGTGGTTAACCGGCACACTAACATGGACTTGTGAGAAATGGCAAAGGTCAAAACGATCAAGACTATGATTACGGCATCCCTTTTCATAGCTCTTAAAATTGTTTTGACACGCCCATAAGCTATCTAAGGAAGGTGTATGTTTTTGATAAAGTCTTATCAAAACAATCTAGTATCAGAAATCTGAACTTTGGTCAGAAAGTCAATAAAGTATTGATTTCTAGAAGTCGAGCTTTCTGAGTACATGTCAAAGCTAGTGGGAGCATAAGTGTTATGCTAATAATCATCATGTTAGTGGGAGCATGATAATTATGATAAAGATTGCAAGTTAGCAATGTTAATTATAGAAAACAAAAGGTTTCAATTGGGAAAAAGTTGTTTTGCTATAATTAAGGGAGAGGAAATTATACTTCATCTCAAATCTATAAGCTTAGATCGTGAGGTTTTAATCATTTAGTCAAGGATATATATGAATTTCATGTTGGAATGGCTCAACATAAGGAAATTCTGTATATGGGTCCATTATTTGCGTTCTTAAATTCGATTATGATTACGGCATCCCTTTTTCATAATCTGAATTATGAGAACTTGGCAAATTGAAATGGAAATGTTATAGCAAAAGACTAGTTTAGTCTTTTTGTGAGACATCATGAATCTTGTCCCATATGCTTCGGATATAGGACCGACTACATGTGCTATATTCATCCTTTCTAAAATTTTCCGGATGCCTGGGGCGTTAAGAATGGAAAAGGTTTAGAACTGGATATGACTAAAAAGGATTAAACAATTGTCGAGGACAATCTAAGGTTTACCAAAGATTGGTTGCTCAAGGACAGTTGGAAGTATAGTGATAATTCTGGAAGGACCATATTGACATAATCTGTAAGGAGGCAACTCTTGTTCAGAAGTGATAGTCGAAATGGAATCTGGAAATGTTTCAAAGTTAGAATTTTTCCAATCTGTTTAAGATTAAGGAAACTTAATGCAAGAAGGATGGTTCCAAGGAGTTGATCTCCTTTGGAATGCTCTGTAATGATTGTTGTTAAGTCTTTCTGACTTTGTGCATAATCATTACAAGAGGATCGATGCATATAAGTTTAGAATCTAACAGATTTCAGTAAATGACATGAATTTGGAATTCTTGCATTTGCAGTAAGGATTTGGGAGTGTGAAAAGAGAATCATTGAAGTTAGGTTCAATTGATCTAGTTCACAAGGTAAAGATCATAGACAAACATAGTATGCATACTTGGTGTATGGCATGACTATTGTTTAGAAAACATAGTGTGCATGCTTGGAGCATGGGACAACTATTGTTTCAAATTCAAGAATAATGTTGATAGCCGAAACAATATACAATGAATAATGTGTAATCATATGGTGATAAATAAAAGGAGTTTTATTTATATTCATAAGTTCTGAGACCATATTGGATTCAATTATTATTGTGTTTCACTTTGCATGTTTTGACTTCCCGAATAAACTAGGTTATTCTTCCAGAATGACTAAGTTATTCAAACCATCCATAGTCGGTCATATGTTGGAAGTAGATATGAATTAAGACTGTCATTGGTTGGCTTGTAGAGGTCTAAGTTTTTGGACAAATGGCTACAACACTCATGAATGCTCATAAGTTCTGAGTATTGGATTCAACCCGCGCTCATTGGAATCACTTCATGGATTTTATCACGAGTGATCATGAGACGATAATATCTTATATTCTTCAAACCTAGAGATATGAGTTGTTACTATGAGTTGGTTGTACATTGATTGCACGAAACTGCATTTGGTAACTCGGTGCTATAAAACGTGCCTTTGTGTATGATTCAACAAGTAGTAGAACAAGCCATATGAGTCAAAGTTTATCCATTCCTTTTACCTTCGGGATAAAAGCGATATATTTGGGCCCCTCGATGATTTGATGATGACAAATGGAAGTGCTCGGCCGGGCCAGGACTGATTTGATTTGTTCAATTAGTCAGTCGTCATAAATCGGAAATCGGGAAACAACAAATGGACAGAGAGAATGATTATAATCCATGTCTCAGTCTATATGATATCTAGAATGGAGGAATATATGATCCCTTATCTAATGGACAAGTCGTTGACAAAAATCAGAGTTCATCTACAAGGTCAGAGTTCGACAGAAGCTTTTGAGAGCTACGATTGCTAGTTGGTTCCTGAAGTCATACGCAATAATAGTTTTAGACTTATCCAAGTGGGAGACTGTTGGATTAATGTCTAAGTCCATAACTATAATTGGTAAGACTTGACCCGACCCGGCATGGTCCATTTGGGTTGCATGGCATCATGCACTTGGATAGACTATAATGAGAGAAATAAGACACTTATGGTTATTAATATATTATAAGTTCTAGTATATTAATAATAAGAATAATAAGATTATTTAATTAGTATTGATTAAGAATTAATCTAGGATTAATTAAGTGATCAAAAGAACACTAATTAAATATATGGGTTGATTGTGTAAATCATCCATACTTATATAGTGGGCTAATGCTCCATGGATTATCTAGTTGGGCCAAAACCCATATGATGCTCCATGGATGCTCCATGGTGTATTTGAACCCATGGATCCAAGGAAATGGAAAGTCATAACAATTAGGGTTTACCCTAATTGTAACACTATATAAAGATATTATTCTTCCCAAAATCGGTGACTAGATTATTCTAGAGAGGGCTAACCGATTTCATGAAGTGTTCTAGTTTCTCTCAAGTTATTCCAAGTGTATTTGGTGTTGTGTGAACCATTTGAGGTGTCACACTTGAGGCACTAAGCACTCAAGCTTCATGAAGACAAGCACCATTAAAGAGGTATGTATTCTATCTTGTTATATTGATATTTTGTATGCTAGATTAGGATAATACCTTGGATGTTCATATTTGCATGTATAATAGAGAAAACATAGATCCAAGGTATTTAGGGTTGCATGTACACTTAGGAGTGTTAGAATGCTCATAACCCAACATACATTACATGAGTACCTTACATGAATACATTACATGAGTACCTTACATGAGTACCTTTACATAGATGCATCTTCCTGTATACATTTACATGGATACTTGTACCTCGATTCACTAGGATGATTTATTAGTACCTTCTGTGTAAATTGTCCTGCCTATCCCAGTTCAACGGGATATCTAGACGGGACTAACCATTCTGAAACCCACCTGTTAGAACCAGTGGTCGATGAACATCTACGGATGCCTACGGTTATTACTTATATTAGGGGTACCTTTACGGGACTAACCATTCCTTGGGCCTACTGTTCGCTACAAAGGTTTATGAACATCTACGGATGCCTACGATTAATACTTATATTAGGAGTACCTTTACGAGACTAACCATTCCTCCCACCCGCTGTAGCTACAGAGGAAAATTGAAGAATCTACGGATGTTCAAAGGTTATACATTTCACAAATCGCGATGCCGTGTTAATCCTAATACAAAAGGATAACACTTACATGATTATATTTTTCCTATTACTTTATTTTGTGATACATTCACATAAACGATGAGTTAGACTAAGTACTATTTGTAATAGTCAAAAGAAGGAAAAACTATCATTATCATATCAAAACATTCGGGTCTTGGTAGAAGACTTCATTTCATACTAGTAGGAAATATGAGATTTTCTAGGATTTTTCATACTTATATCAACTGTTTCATTTAAATATTTACATGGCATTCATAACAGCTTTCCAAAACAAGACAATGACACTTAAATACTTATGAATTCACCAGCTTTAGGCTGATACTCGCTTTCAAAATAACTTGTATTCTCAGGTCACCAGTTAGAAAGGTACGATGGCCATGTTTTGAGAAGACGGAGCACAGACAAGACTCATCTAATTTTGATTATTCATTTTATTGTTGTACGTTATGAAAGAACGCACATGTATTAAAACCTTACTTTTAATGCAATGGATGATGTTGTTGCTTGTTTAATACTTTACACTGTTATGATACTTCACATGACGTCCTCCACCCCGGAACGTTTCCGCCGTTCTTGGCTTTGGGGTGTGACAAATACCATCACATGACATAACAGACAACATCAAGCATGAATGAGCCTTCAGCATGACCGGACCACTCCTGAGCCTTCGACATGACTGGACCACCTCACAAGCCCTAGAGCGTATCCGGACCGCTCATCGGGCCTTTGGCTTGATTGGATCGCCTCACATGCCTTTTGTCTATCTGAACCGCCTTGGGTCTGTTAGCCTACAACACAAAGTAGGACCGACTCAACCCACCTACACACATGTCGACATATACATAACTCATAACTACATAATCAATTAACTGGCAAGCACAAATCATACAAATCAATAAGCATAGCATCATCCTATCTATCAGGGTACAGATATAACAGATCATAACAGCATATCAACATCCTATCTACAGGGATAACCATCAAAGAGGGCTGACATTGGTGCCTTCAACCCAAAAGTACAGTGAGGGAAACTCACCTCAAAAGTAGTGCTGAACCCGATAAAAATTATGACATCCTCATTTTCACGGCCAGAAAAGACTGGTTTGGTTTATGCTTTGTTTGAAAATCAGAATAACATTTTAAATAAAAGTGTTGCGGAATTTGTTCCCAAAATAAAATATGATAAAGATTTATCAAAGCATTTCCGAAGAAATGTATTTCATTAAAAACCTCGGGATGTCATGTTCGATACAGATCAAAAGCATAAATAGTACAATATAAGCCTTACAACATTTATTCATATCTACAGGCCTATAATCCGTAATCTATCATCCAAAACATCACATTTATGCTCGAGTGCCACTACCTGTAATACAAGAAACTGAGTGGTTCAGGCTTGGAAGCATGGTGAGCACATAGGGATTTTCAACCCATAATAAATAAGTTTATTAATTTCATCAACCAACAATATCCCGATTACCCACTCCTGTTATCCTCACTTTACGTCCCTAAACACCTATCATAAGGGACCTAGCCTAAGGATCATCATCGGGATGGACACTACTGCTAAGGGGGTTCCTCAACAATAAATGTCCTGAAGGCAACCATAAGGGGGATGGAGTACACCGGTGAACACATCGTTCACAAACATCTACAGGTTGCGAGCCTGCTAGCTTTCCACTGGAATGTCTAGAAAAGTCTGTGGTCATCATCTATACTCCGCTAGATGACTGGAAACATCATCAACATCGAGGCCTCTCATCATTTTATTTCATCACACCCAACTACTACATCTACCCATGTTTTACTCAACACATTTTGTACATATAAAATACATATACACTTTAAATCATTTAAAACATGTATAAAATCTTTCTTCCAGCATAGACAACAAGTATTCAGAAAATATGCACACATAGCATGTAATTTATATAAAATACTTCATATCTATGTGTAAGATGAAAGTAACTATGCACTCACTTGTTAAAGTGACGACTCGATATTTGAGCAGCGCTTCGCTTCTTAACAATATGATTTCCTTCGACGAAACCTAGTATTATTCCCACTAGATTTTAGTCTAATATTTATTGCGACTAATTATTAGTCTAGATTCGTAATTAACTCAAAGTCTACTTCATGATATATCAAGTAAGGAACAACCAGGTAGGATTATATTAGAGGTATGGTCTGTTTGGTATACGAAGTATACTGTTTGGAAATCCCATTTTAAGCAACTCACTAAATCACAACCTGGATATCATCCCTGTAAGTAGATCAATCAGTATAGTGACTTTGAATCACTAATAAATATTATTTATAGGTTCATAATAATGATATTATATTTAAATATAAGCTATATTTAATGTAGGGTAGGCGTATCTCACTTACAGCGGGTTTTGCTAAAAACCGGGTTCCACTGGAGTAGAGCTTCAGAGCCAAAAAGATCTTTTTCTCGGAGCCTTCGGGCACTCCGGGTCTTTCCTATAGCAACTTGAGGTTACTAGGGATTTAGAGGGGTTTTGGGAGTCTAGAGAGAAGTTAGAGAGAGAAATAAATGTTGGATAATGTGTTTAAGTCCATAACTATATTTGGTATGTACTTGACCTGGTTTAGCATGGTCCATTTGGGTTTCACTTCACTGGAGCAATTTGAATTTTTGAGAAGAGGATAATTATGATTTATTAATATATTATAAGTTATAATATATTAATATGAGATCATATTATTTAATTAGTATTGATCAAGAATTAATTTGGAATTAATTTTGTGATCAAAAGAGACT
Organism: Lactuca saligna; assembly: GCF_052625555.1. NCBI lineage: Eukaryota > Viridiplantae > Streptophyta > Magnoliopsida > Asterales > Asteraceae > Lactuca > Lactuca saligna. The sequence continues at coordinate 10,038,768 of NC_136418.1, read as the reverse complement.
AGTTAAATATATAGGAATTGATTGTGTAAATCATTCATTCTTATAATATGGGCTAATGATTTATGATTCCTTATGTTGGGCTTAACCCATGTGGTGACCCATGGATACTCCATGGAGGTTAAAACCCATGGATCATGAGGAATGTGGAAAGTCATTCACATTAGGGTTTACATGGTGTAACCCTAATGTAACCACACTATATAAGAAGCCTTTTGGTTCAAGAAATTCGCACCTAGAGTCTTTGCAAGAGTGTGGCCGATTTTTGTGAGCTAAAGAATCCTCTTCCAAGTTTCAAAGTGTTAGCGGTGATTTGTGATTCCACTTGAGGCATTCACATTATTGGTGTTAGGCTCCTAAAGCTCCAAGCAAAAAGCTACAACAAAAGGTATGTTATCTAACTTGTTTCATTACCCATCTATCAAAGTCTTGTATGCTAGTTAGGGTAATACCTTGGAAATTGAAAGTTTGCATGTATAATAGAGAAAACATAGATCCAAGGTATTTAGGGTTGCATGTACACCATAGGAGTGTTAGAATGCTCAAAACCCATCTGTGGTATCATAGCCTAGACTTGTTTTCAATTATACTTGATGCTACATGCTTAAAAGTGCTTTAAAAATAAAAAATCTGCTGTCTAGACAGTGGACTTGCTGAGTCCACTGGGGGACTCATCGAGTCCCTTCACAATCCTAACCAACTCGCCGAGTTGGTTCATACACTCGACGAGTTGGAGCCCCTGAGTGCAACTTTTTGAGTTTTAATGCTGGAATTGGACTAGGATCATTACCCCAAACTGTTTTTGAACTTATAAACCTGTTTTTGATGTGGTAATGATCATGCTTATCCAATTCACAATATAATTGTCAAAATTTCATGTTTTTTATTAGTTTGTATGATTAGTCTAATTACATGGAATTTATTTGATTTAAATTATCTTGTTTATATGAGTTTAATCCAGAACTTGAACATACTTGTTAGTTTAATTGATGATCTTGATGATTATAATGGAATCCATAACTTGTCCTCAAGTTATGGAATTCCAAAAGTTTTTCATTTAATTGAATCATCAAAAGTCATGGGTTATAGAAAAATGAAGAGTCTCATTTTAAAAGACCATTAAACTCATATGTTATGAAGTTGAAAAGTTTTGAAGAGTTTCAAAACTTGCCCTCAAGTCTTGGAATTTGTAAAGTCACACATTAAAACTTTAATTCCAAACCCTAGAATTTTAAAAGTTTAAAATTCAACCCTTATACTAATATAATATTATAAGTTCAACAATATATATATATATATATATATATATATATATATATATATATATATATATATATATATATAAGAACAAGTCAGTCTTATCGTTAGTAGGCCTCATTCACGAAGCCGATCTATAAAGGGAGGGGGTATAAGGTTACTGCCTATAAAATAGTGGTTTAATGGGTGTCCATTCTTACCCACTGCTTCCTTGACTGGTGAAGGGTTGTTAGCTAAACGGGTAGGATAAGACATTAATTCTAATTAAGTATAATGATAATTATAAAGTAGCTAAATGTTTTATAAATTCCTAATCTTAGTTACTTTAGGAAAATGTGAAATTGATGCTAACCCATGAAATTACACTTTGCACCTTACCAAGTCGTTAGTGGAGCGTGTGTGGTTAACCGACACACTAACATAGACTAGTAAGGGTGGCAAAGGGTAGCTTAATGTTTTTCATAGATCGATGGAGCGTGTGTAGTTAACCGACACATTGATTTGGTGATAAATGACATTAAGAGTACCAAGTATATTTGCATGGTTATTCACACCTTGTTTGTGATCCTCGGTATCCCAATCACAAACTTGAAGGGCATAATCGAGATTTAAACATGCCATTGAAAAGTTCAATGAATCTCAAAAGAATCTAGGAATTTTAATTCATCTAAAACCTAATAATCAATTTTGTTTTTCATGGTGGAAATTGGTAAATCGTCATTTACCTACCTTCAAATATTTTTCAACTTGGATTACGACATCCCTCTTCCAAATTGTAAAATATTGTGTTGGGTCCTAGCCTTAATATTTCATTTTGGTTGTTATATTAAGGACTCTATATCTAATCTAAACTTTGTCTTTCTTCCTTTTCAGATGTCTTCCAACAATGCTTCTGGCTTAAACACTATCAGCTCCTTCTCTCTCATGAACCTTTGTGGGAAAGTCATCTTCGATGGAACTAATTTCAATGATTGGATTAGGAAATCAGGATGGTCACACGCTATGAGGACAAGGAATATGTCCTTGACAAGGAGCTTAAGTTCATCGATGAGTCTTCTGGTACTCTCGAGGAGATTGCTGAGTACACTACCCATGAGAAGGATGCCACAAAGGTGTCTTGTATCATGTTGGAAACTATGATATCAAAACTCCAAAAGTCCTATGAGTATTTTTACCCTTTTGAGATGCATCAAGACCTGATGGAAAGATACCATCAGAGTGCACGTCAAGAGAGGCATGAAATCATCACCTCCATGATAACAACTAAAATGAAGGATGAAGAGTCCATCACAACCACTTGTAGAAAATGCAAATATTTATGGACCGTTTGCTTAAGTTAAATGTGAACTTTGATGAGGAGCTGGCTATAGATATCATTCTCCACTCCTTACTCCATGTTATGATCAGTTCCGTATGACCTATTATATGAATAATGAGGAGGTCACACTTAGCAAACTTCAGGGACTTTTGAGGACTGCTAAAAGTAGTCTCAAAGCTAAGAATATTGTTACCACTCCTACGACTGCCCCAGTTTTGGAAATTAGGAAAGGAAAGGGAAAGAAGAGGAAGACCCCTTCCAAGGGTCACAAGGGAAAGTCTCTTGATGGTTCCTCTTCAAGCAAGACTAAAGTCGTTCCTGCTACTCCCTCCTCCAACCTAAAAGAAGCAGAGTGCTTCTATTTTCATGATAAGGGGCACTGGAAGCGAAGCTGCCTAAAGTACTTGTAGGATGTTAAGGATGGGAATGTAAAACCTACCCATGCAGGTATTTACGCTATATTTGTTGGATTAGTGTCTAAGGCTGTAACTATTTTTGGTAAGTACTTGACCCGGTTGTGCATGGTCCTTTTGGGTTGTCTTCACCATAGCAACTTGATAGGGTGATTTACAGAGAAGATATATTTTATTAAAGTATTATAGGAATAATATGTTAAAAGAATAATAATATTATTTGATTAATATAATTCATAAATTAATTAGGAATTAATTTGGTGACTTAAAGAGATTAATTGAATAAAGGGGTATAAACTGTCAAATGTGTGAAAGTTGTATTTTGAGCTGATAATCCTTATTGATATGGGTTGGATGATTTTAGGGATGTGGATCACCTAGAAATCATCCAAGGCCTTATCTAGGAAAGGATTTGGATTGCTTTGAGGCTAAGTTATCCAATTAGGGTTTTAAGGTGAAACCCTAGGAGCTCTCAATATAAATAGACCCATAGGGTTGAGGAAATCGGCCACTCTTGTGATTGGAGAAACCCTAGAGCTGATTTCCCTCTTCCTCATCTCTCTCAAATCATCTTCTTGCTAGTTGGTGTTTGTAAGCCATTAGAGAAGTGACATTTGTGACTCTAAGCTCCAAGAAGAAGAAGGTTTCAAGCAAGTAACTCAAGGTATTATTCTATATCTGTTTTCATATGATTTTGATTGTTAGTTTACATTAGATCTAGCCATGAAAGTCATAGATATGTTGCATGTTCAATTAGTGAAACTTAGATCCAAGCTATAGGGTTATATGTGCACATAGGGAAAGTTCTTATGTCTAAAACCCATCAGTGGTATCAGAGATATGATTGGTTTCAATTGAATGTGATGCTTAACTGTTTTGCTTGCTGAAAATCGTTTTTCTTCACCTCTGTTCGACCCAACTCACCGAGTCAGTATTTAGACTCGGCGAGTTGGCCCTACTCGGTGAGTCCAAAGCTTGACTCGGCGAGTCCGAGCTTCAGACAGAGGATAATTCGGGATTTTATTGCTGTTTTTGTCTTGGATTGATACCTAAATCGTTTTATTATGTAAAAATCTGAATCTTAACTAAATTTAATGATTATCCTTGACATAAATATAGATAATTTCAAATGTTTTAAATATTGATTATTTATGTGATAAATATTGGACTATTTAAGATTATTTGGTAATTATCTAATGACTAAAATTTAATTAGGTCAAATATAGTTAATTATGAAATTAATTGTTTAATTTGAATTATTTGTTATTTGATCCCTATTGTTTTGAAAAGTTCAATTTCTTTCCCGTAGTTTTTGAAATTTGAATTTTGTGATTAATAGTTTAATTTAGAAGAATCTAAATTTCAACCCCTAGAGTTTTACAAGTTTAAAATTCAACCCTATACTATTATATTATTAAAGGCTTAATATATATATATATATATATATATATATATATATATATATATATATATATATATATATATATATATAAAGTAAAATTAAAATGCTAGTCTTACCGTTAGTAGGCCTCATTCACGAAGCCGGTCTATAAGGTGGGTATAAGGTTGCTGCCTATAAAATGGCGCTTAATGGGTGTAAACTCACACCCACCGCTTGCTTGACTGGTGGAGGGTCCTTAGCCGAACGGGTATTATAGGGCAACTCTCTCTCCTCATTAATAAGTATAATGAACCTATAAAGTAACTAAACTATTTTATAAAATTCCCAATCTTAGTTACTTTAGGAAAAAGTGAATTGATGCAATCCCATGAAATTGCACTTTGCACCCTTGCTAAGAAGTTAGTGGAGCGTGTGTGGTTTACCGGAACACTAATTGGTTCTAAGAAAAGGTGGCAAAGGGTGATTCATTGTTTATCATAGTTCGATGGAGTGCGTGTGGCTTACTAGCACATCGAATAGATGATTCTAAAAATGAAGGCTCCATGTAGATTTACATGGTAATTCACACCCGCTTTGTGATCCTTGGTATCCCAGTCACAAACTAGAGGGGCATATCGAGATTTAAACATGCCATTGAAAAGTTCAATGAATCTCAAAATCTAGGAATTCTCAATAAAAACTTAAGGTTATGTTTTCAAGGTGAAGAATTAGTGAATCGTCATTCACTTAACTCCAAATTATTTGTGTGTTGGATTACGGCATCCCTTTTCTAATATGTAAATAATGTTGTTGGGTCCTAGCCCTAATTTTTCATTTTTGGTGTTTAATTAGGGATCCAAATTCTAATCAAACTTTGTCCTTTCTATTTGTAGATGTCGAACGCAAACAACGTTGTTGCTAACTCATTTACGTTAATGAGTCTTTGCCAAATGGTGACCTTCAATGGTACGAACTTTAGCGAATGGATAAGATATATTCGCACCATTGCACGCTATGAGGACAAAGAGTATGCCCTCGACGAAAAGCTTGAGATGGTCAACCCGGAAATCGCTACTCCTGAAGAGATGGTTGTCTTTGAGACACACGAACGTGATGCAACGAAGGTCCATTGCATCATGATAGCCACTATGAACCAAGAATTCGAAAAGTCCTATGAGGACATGTATCCCTATGAAATCCATCAAGACTTGATGGAGAGGTACCACCAAAGTGCGAGGCAAGAGCGCTACGAGATCATCACTAACATGATCACCGCTAAGATGGGAAATGGAGAATCATTAACTGTGCACTTGCAAAAGATGCAACTATATGTTGATTGTCTTCACAAGTTAAATGTTAACTTTGGGGAAGATTTGGCCATCGACGTTGTTCTTCATTCCTTGCCTTCATGCTACAACCAATATAGGATGACCTACCACATGAACAAGGAAGAGGTCACCCTAAGCAAACTCCAAGGACTCCTAAGGATTGCTGAGAGCAACCTAAAAGACAAGTCTGTTGCACCAACTCCCTCACCAACCGCTACTCCTGTTTTGACTATTGGGCAGGGAAAGGGTAAGAAGAGGAAGGATCCATCAAAAAGCCACCGCAAGGGAAAGTACCAAGATGTTTCCTCTTTTAGTGGGACCAAAGTTGATCCTGCTAAGCCCAACCCTAACCCGAAGGAGGTAGAGTGCCATCATTTCCACAAAATAGGGCATTGGAAGAGAAGCTGTCTGGAATATCTACAAGCCATCAAGGATGGAAAGATCAAGCCATCTTTTGCAGGTATATACACAATTAAATCTAATAATTCATCTCATACTATTTCTTGGGTTCTTGATACAGGATGTGGTTACCACATTTGTTCTGATTTGCAGGGACTAAAAAGAAACATAGATGTGGAGCGAGGAAGAATAAATCTAATCATGGGAAACATAAGATCATCGCCTGTCACCAAGATTGGAGTGTATTCTTTAGTTCTTAGTAATGGATTAGGTTTAGATTTAAACATCATTTTATTTCATGGTTTGTTTAGACAAGGATTTAGATATTCGTTTAATAATATGAATGGTTCTATTTATGCTTATCTAAATGGTGTTTTATACTTTGAAGCAATGCCTTGTAATAGAATTTATGAAACTGTTATGGTTGTAGATAACCTAGGAAATGATGTGTTGTGTATAGATTCTTCCAATAGTACGGATAAAGCATCTTTGTGGCATTGTCATCTTGGACATGTCAACAAGAAACGCATAGCTCAACTCCAAAAGGATGAAGTGTTGGAATCATTCGACCTTAGGGAAGATGACACGTGTGAATCTTGTTTACTTGGAAAGATGACCAAGTCACCCTTCTCTGGCACTTGTGAGAGGGGTGAGGGTTTATTGGATCTCATACATACCAATGTATGTGGGCCCTTTAGATCCAACACAAAGGATGGAAACTGCTTCTACGTGACTTTCACCGATGATTATAGTAGATATGGGTATATTTACTTAATCAAGCACAAGTCTGAAACGTTTGAAAAATTCAAACAAGAATGAAGTGGATAATCAGTTGGGCAATAAAATCAAGATGCTTCGATCCGATCAAGGAGGATGGTACCTAAGTCTTGAATTCCATGACTATCTCAAAGAATGTGGAATAGTTTCACAATTGACGCCACCCAGGACACCACAGTTGAATGGTGTGGCAGAAAGGCGCAATCAAACTTTGTTAGACATGGTTCGTTCTATGATGAGTCATGCATCACTACCTATCTCATTTTGTGGGTATGCCTTAGAGACTGCCGCCCATATCCTTAACCGAGTCCCTACTAAGAAGGTTGCCAAAACACCTCACGAGATGTGCATAGGGAAGGCTCCCTCGTTGGCACATATCAAGGTTTGGGGTTGCGAGGCTATCGTAAGACGAGATACTCACGACAAGCTCGAACCTCGTAGTGAGCGATGTATTTTCATCGGCCACCCGCATAAATCCTTTGGATATCTCTTCTATAGACCGAGTGACAATTTTGTCTTCTTGCGAGGAGAGGGGTTTTCCAAGAGAGAGAACTCATACGCCAAGGAGACAGTGGGAGGCAGATCGATCTTGAATAAATTCAAGAGTCGAGTGATGAAGGAACCTCTACCCCTGGCGCTCAACCCGATGAGGAATCTACGGTTGTACCTATTGACCAATCCTTACCTCTTAGACGTTCCGAAAGAGTTAGAGTTCAACCCCAGTTGTATGGTTTTCATATCACTACCGAAGGGGACATGTATATTAGTGATAGTACACTAATTAATCTAGATGAACCTAATTGCTATAAGGAAGCCATGGCAGGCCCAGAGTCTGTAAAATGGAAAGAGCCGATGGATAGCGAGATTCAGTCCATGTATGACAACCAAGTTTGGAATTTGGTTGAGAATGTGCCCGGACGTAAGACGGTTGGGTGCAAATGGATCTCCAAGAAGAAGACAGACATGGATGGGAATGTGCACATGTACAAGGTGCGATTGGTTGCGAAGGGCTTTACTCAGACTCCCGGAGTTGACTATGATGAGACCTTTTCACCAAATGAGAAGATAAAATCTATTAGGGTGATGCTAGCTATTGCCGCATTTCATGATTATGAGATATGGCAAATGGATGTCAAGACCGCTTTCCTTAATGGGAAGTTGGCTGAGGATGTTTACATGGCTCAGCCAGAGGGTTTTGTCGATCCGAAGCATCCCAATAAAGTGTGCAAGCTTGAGAAGTCCATTTATGGACTTAAGCAAGCGTCTCGCAAATGAAATATTTGCTTTGATGAGAAAGTCAAAGAGTTTGGATTTGTACGAAGCAAAGATGAATCATGTGTATATGTCAAAGCCAGTGGGAGCATAGTTAGCTTTCTCGTTTTGTATGTCGATGACATACTGCTCATAGGAAACGACATTCCGACTCTGCAGGAAGTAAGTCCTGGCTCAGGAAATGCTTCGCTATGAAGGACCTCGGAGAGGCTTCCTATATATTGGGAATAAGGATAGTGAGAGAAAGAAGTAAGAGACTAATAAGACTTAGTCAGAATACTTACTTAGATAAGGTACTAAAATGTTTTAGTATGGAAAACTCAAAGAAGGGAGAACTACCGATACAAAGTAATACCAAATTGAGTAAGATTCAAATTTCGAGTACCGAAGCTGAGATAGCTGAGATGAGCCGAGTACCTTACGCTTCTGCAGTTGGCTCAATCATGTATGCTATGACTTGTACTCGTCCTGATGTGGCCTTTGCTTTGAGCATGGTCAGTAGATATCAAGGGAATCCTAGTAGAGTGCATTGGATTGCGGTCAAGAACATCTTTAAGTACCTTCGAAGGACCAAGGAATGGTTTCTAGTTCTCGGAGGGAGTGATGACTTAAAGGTGCGAGGATATAGTGACTCCAGTTTCCAGACCGATAGGGATAACTACCGTTCGCAGCCGGGATGGGTATTTACCATTAATGGAGCAACGATAACTTGGAAAAGTTCCAAATAGGAAACTGTAGTTGATTCAACGTGCGAATTAGAGTATATTGCAGCAAGCGAAGCATCAAAAGAGGCAATATGGCTGAAGAACTTCATTGGCGATCTTGGAGTTGTGACTGCTATAAAGCAGCCATGGAAATTTTCTGTGATAATGAAGGAGCGGTTGTCTTTACCAAGGAACCGAGGGATCATGGTAGATCTCGGCATATCGATAGAAAATATCACTTTATTAGGCATCATGTAGAAGAAGGACACCTTGTAGTTAAGAGGATATCATCAGAAGATAACCCAGCAGATCCGCTTACGAAGGGACTGAGCAGGGTTAAGCACTTGTAGCATGCTAGGAGTATTGGGCTGAAGCATGGTTGTAGAACTCGCTACTCGGCACCTGTTCGGCCGACTACCGAGTAGCGAGTACTCGGGAGTACTCGCGAGTACTCGGGGAGTACTCGGATTCAGTAATTCATGTAGAAATATTTTTAAGGAAATTATATATGTCAAAATTATAAGTTAAAAACAATATTTTATTGAAATATATAACAAAATTAGATACATGTGACTTCATAAAAACTGAGAAACACAAAATGGTCTTACTTCATGAATAATTACTGAAAATTTTAGATATATATGTAGTAATAGTCACAAGTGTGTGTGTTAAATAACAAATCATTAAGTATATTACACATATTAATCACCGAGTTGGACGAGTTTTACAACACTGCTCGCTTGAATAAGCGGTCGATTGGGGAGTACTCGGATTCTGTAACTCGACTCGGTAAGGGGCCGAGTAGCGAGTACTCGGGCGAGTAATCGGCAAACTCGGTGAGTTTTACAACACTGGGCTGAAGGATGATATTTGTTTAGATTAGATAGTTTTAGAAACATGTAATAGGTAAATGTAATTGACATTTGATGATTAAATAAAGGAGTATTGTTTATAAGTAAAGTTACTATCTTATGTTGATTGTTTAGCTATTATTTCACTTTGCATGTTTTGGCTTCCAGGATAATTGAGTTTATTAAGAATAATTGAATTATTCAAACTATCCACAATCGTTCATATGTTGGAAGTAGGTATGAATGAAGATTTTCGTGAATTGGTGTGTAGATTGTCTAAAAGGTATTATACATAACAAAGGTTTGCTACAACGTTCATGAGTCCTTATGAACAAGGTTTGAGCATTGGAATAAACCCGCGCTTGCTGGAATCACTTTGATGTGATCGCAAGACGATAATATCATACGGTCTTAAAACCTAGATATATGGTTTATTATTTACTAATTGGTTGTACATTGATAATGTGAAACTGCCTCAGTAAATTGATGTCATAAAACACATTATTGTGTATAGTTGGTTAGTCGATAAGTAAATGCATATAAGTCAAAGTTTACCTGTTACTTTTATCCTAAGAGGGTAAAAGCGATATCACGGCCGCTCGATGATTTGACTTGACTTATGTGTCGGGCCTGGTCAGGATTAAATTGATGTGTTATGTCGAATAAATCTGAGATCGAGAAAATAGTTGCTGGATGACAAGTATAATAATCGTCTGCACGATATCAAAACAGAGGACTATACGATCCCTTATCTAAAGGACATGTTACTGATAAGATCAGAGTTGACAGCGTCTTTGAGAGCTACGATTGCTAATCGGATTGTGTTTGCATTTATAGTTACTAGACTTATCCAAGTGGGAGACTGTTGGATTAGTGACTAAGGCTGTAACTATTTTTGGTAAGTACTTGATCCGGTTGTGCATGGTCCTTTTGGGTTGCCTTCACCATAGCAACTTGATAGGGTGATTTAAAGAGAAGACATATTATTATTAATGTATTATAGGAATAATATGTTAAAAGTGTAATAATATTATTTGATTAATATAAGTCATAAATTAATTAGGAATTAATTTGGTGACTTAAAGAGATTAATTGAATAAAGGGGTATAAACTGTCAAATGTGTCAAAGTTGTATTTTGAGCTGATAACCCTTATTGATATGGGTTGGACGATTTTAGGGATGTGGATCACCTAGAAATCATCCAAGGCCTTATCTAGGAAAGGATTTGGATTGCTTTGAGGCTAAGTTATCCAATTAGGGTTTTAAGGTGAAACCCTAGGAGCTCTCAGTATAAATAGACGCATAGGGTTGAGGAAATCGGCCACTCTTGTGATTGGAGAAACCCTAGAGCCGATTTCCCTCTTCCTCGTCTCTCTCAAATCATCTTCTTGCTAGTTGGTGTTTGTAAGCCATTAGAGAAATGAAATTTGTGACTCTAAGCTCCAAGAAGAAGAAGGTTTCAAGCAAGTAACTCACAGTATTATTCTAGATGTGTTTTCATATGATTTTGATTGTTAGTTTACATTAGATCTAGCCATGAAAGTCTTGGATATGTTGCATGTTCAATTAGTGAAACCTAGATCCAAGCTATAGGGTTGTGTATGCACATAGGGAAAGTTCTTATGTCGAAAACCCATCAATATTGTCTAATAACTCACCACATACTGATTATTGGGTCCTTGATATAGGTTATGGTATTCATATTTGTTCTGATTTGTAGGGACTAAAAAGAAGTGAGGATGTGGAGCACAGGAAGATAAACTTAATCATGGGGAATAGAAAAGCTTCACCTGTCACCAAGATTGGAGTTTATTCTTTATTGCTTTGTAGCGGGTTAAATTAGATTTGAGTAATTGTTGTTACTTGTCTGAAATGGCGAGAAATATTATTTCTTTTCATGGTTTGTACAAACAAGGTTTCACATTTTCGTTTGATAATGAAATTGGTGCAATAAATGCTTATTATAATGGCATTTTTAATTTTAAAGCATTACCTTATAATGGTGTATATGAAATGAAACTATTATGGTTGTAGACAACTTAGGAAATAATGTATTGCATATTGAATCTTGCACTAGTTTGGATAAAGAATCCTTGTGGCATTGTCGTCTTGGACATGTCAACAAGAAGAGCATAGGCCAACTCCAAAAGGCTGGATTCTTGGAATCATTTGACTTAAAGTTGGATGATAATTGCGAATCTTGTTTGCTAGGAAAGATGACTAAATCACCCTTCACTGGTTCTTATGAGAGGGGTGAAGGTTTGTTGGACCTCATACACATAGATGTGTGTGGAGCCTTCAGAACCACCACAAGGGATGCTAGACATTTCTATGTGACTTTTACTGATGATTACATTAGATATGGTTATGTCTACTTAACCAAACATAAGTCAAAAACCATTGAAAGATTCAAGGAGTTTAAGAAAGAAGTTGAGAATCAACTAGGCAGGAGATAAATATGCTCTGATCCGATCGAGGTGGAGAGTATCTTAGCATCGAGTTCCTAGACTATCTTAAGGAATGTGGAATTGTTTCCCAATTGACACCTCCTAGGACACTAAAGCTTAGTGGTGTGACTGAGAGGCGTAATTGAACCTTTTTGGACATGGTTCATTCCATGATGAGTCGAGCTTCATTACCCATCTCATTTTGGGAGTATGCCTCAGAGACTGCCACCCATATCCTTATTCTAGTCCCTACCAAGAAGGTTACCAATACACCTCACGAGATGTGGACATGGAAGGTTACCTCATTGGCACACATCAAGGTTTGGGGCTGCGAGGCTTTCGTGAGACGCGAGACTCATGATAAGCTCAAACCTCGAAGTGAGCAGTGTATTTTCATCGGCTACCAACAGAAATCCTTTGGTTATCTCTTCTATAGACAGAGTGACAATGTTGTCTTCGTTGCGAAGAGAGGAGTCTTTCGTGAGAGAGAATTCATAAGCCAAGGAAATAGTGGGAGGAAAATTGCCCTTGAAGAGCTTCAAGAGCCAAGTGGTGAGGGAACCATAAACACTAGCGATCAACCTGAGGAGGAAACTCCTGTTGAGCCGATTGAAAAGTTTGTACCTCTGAGGCATTCCACAAGAGTTAGAAATACACCTGAGTTTTATGGTTTCCATATTACTACAAAAGGTGATACATTTATCAGTGATAAAAGACTGATAAATTTGGATGAACCTAACACTTACAAGGAAGCCATGGCAGGCCCCGAGTCTACAAAGTGGAAAGAGGCTATGGATAGCAAGATTCAGTCCATGTATGACAATCAAGTTTGGAACATGGTTGACAATGTACTGGGTCATAAGACAATTGGGTGCAAATGGATCTTCAATAAGAAGATCAACATGGATGGGAAAGTACACACTTTAATCCATCCTTAACCCTAAAATTGGAATTATGTCGGGAACTACTCTCGTGAACTTCCTCAAATAACACACATGGAAAGTGTTATGAATACCATCTAGTTCTTTGGGTAATTCGAGCATGTAAGCTTGATTCCCAATCTTCTGAAGAGATTTTAACGGTCCTATAAACCTTGGACTCAACTTTCTTCGTTTTCCAAATATTATAAGTCCCTTCCATGGTGAGACTTTAAGAAAAAATGAATCTCCAACTTCAAATGTCATCGATCATCTTTTTTTGTCAGCGTAGCTCTTTTGATAATCCTGAGCTGCTAACATTCTTTTTCTGATCACCTTCAACTTTTCATCAGTTTGATGGACTATCTTGGGGCCCATAAACTGCTTTTCTCCAGTCTTAAGCCAACAAGATGGCGTACGACACTTCAATCCAACAAGGCTTGATAAGGTATTATCTTGATGCTCGAGTGGAAACTGGTAGTGTATGAAAACTCTACCTGAGTTAAGTGCTCATCCCAGATACCGTGGAATTCCAGGGTACATGCTCTTATCATATCTTCAAGTGTTTGAATCGTTCTTTCACTCTGACCATCATTCTGTAGATGGTAAGCTGTAGTTAAACACAATTTTGCACCCAATTCCTCTTATAGACTTCTCCAAAACCTTGACGTGAAACGACTATCACGATCTGATACAATCAGTAGAGGGACACCGTGAAGTCTTATGTAACAACCTGAAATTTCCGCTTCATTTTAATGTAACTTTTTCATAAATCAACTCGCGTAACCGATCGTCATTCCGATTTCCAATTTCCGATTTCTCAGTTTAATTAAGTCATTAATTAGTACACATTTAAAATGACTTAATGGGTGTCTTAATACATTTAGAAATCATTTTAACACTCAACTCTAGTGATCGGAATAATTCTAAAACTTACCGTATCGGGTTACGGTAACTCAATCGGGTACGACCAAAAACCCCGTCTAACGCCGGTATCGGATAAAACTCCACCGTGTCCAAAACTTAAACACTATATAAACGTGTTTAGGACTTCATTTGAAGCCTTTGGTCAAATTATCACTAAACATTACCCACCTCTCTCCTAATCCAAGTTTAAGAGATCAAAACTCAAAATTAAGGATTCTAATCTCTAAGGTACCTTCCTAGCCTTAATCTCTAACATATTTGGCATCTAAATTCGAGTTCAAATCATGAAATAGGCCAACATTCATGAGTTTACGGCCATGGAACATTTATGGGCCGAAAACTCACATTTCAAGGGTTTTTAAGCCCTAAAACCCTTCCTTTGCATAGTTGGACATTTGATATGACTTAAGGGCTTAAAGGAAAGAACTCATAACATGTAGAACATGGATTTAGAGGGACAAAAGTGAGTTTACGGCCAAGGAACTCTCTTGGGCCGTAAACTCATATACAAGGGGTATTTAAGCCAATTAACCCTTCCAAAACCTAGTTGGGACTTAGACATAAACCTTGGACTTGCTAATCTAGACTTGGAACACTTTAAACTTGATTTTTGAGTAACAAAGAAGAGTTTACGGCCAAGACACTCTCTTGGTCCGTAAACTCCTCTAAAAGGGTGATTTAAGGCCTTTAAACATGTTCAAATGCTTCCAAACTCAATCTATGGCTTTGTGGTAAAATCTAGATGCATCTAAAAATGGTTTAAAGGATTGAAACACAACAAAAGTATGATTTATGAGAGTTTACGGCCTAGGAACATACCCTTGGCCGTAAACTCATAAAACAATGTTATAGATGCATCAAACACACCCAAATGGTTTGTATAAAATTCTAGAATCACATGTGATTGTTTTAAGCAACAAAAACTATCTTTTTCAAAGGTAAAAGAGAGTTTACGGCCTTAGAACATTCCTCTAGGCCGTAAACTCCAACAAAGGTCTTAATTGATGTTCTAAATTCATAACAATGCTTAGAAAATTAGTTTGAATCACATGTGATTGCCCTAAGTAGCTTAAATCAATTTTTCTTAGCCATTGTGAGTTTACGGCCGTAAACTCTATGAGTGTGGCTGTAAACTCATGTTTTAAGTGTCTTAAATCCATTTCAAGTATTCCAAGGTTTTTAGATAATCATTCCTAGCAATCCCTAAGTCCAATTGAGCCTTTAAAACACCAAAACCTCACCCACATGAGTTTACGGCCGTAAACTCATGTATGTGGGTGTTCCATTGTTGTAAACTCTTTAAAATGTTTACTTATGGGGAGTAAACTCAAGTCCCAAGTCCCTAGTGTCATTACAAATCCAAAGATGTCACCCGGGTCACTCCAAACGCTCGTTTTGAGGTGTTTAACCTCATTGGAGTGTAATGTTCCATATGATTAGTGAATGTATCTCTAATTGTATATATATGGACATTATATCATTTTACATAGGGTCATCGCGAGTAATCAAACCCCGAACCGACGTCTAGCATTCAAAACCGACACGTTTCCGAGTCCGGTGAGTTCATACCCCTACCCTTTTTCACTGTTTTCACTGTTTTCGGGGGGGGGGGGGGAACACAAGCAAAGTACAAGGGAATTCTTGTACTCATAACATGTTTTCAAATGTGTGTTTCATATTTTTATGCTTTTATAACTGATAAGTACAGCTGATAACAGATCGAACATACAGATCACGTAACATATATTTGTGAAATAAGCCTTTAAACTAGTATGTTTTACATGTATTTCACAAATGGTTTTCCACATTTTATCAGTTAAAAGCATGACATTAAAACATTTGAACATAATATCTGTACACTGTTTTGTCCTCGGTAACACTCCACGCACATACGCGAGTGGAGGACTTTCATATTATTACTAGTAAATTTGTTATTCCGGTACGATTGGAGACACGTCCTCGGAGAACACTCCACCTGGATTACGCGAGTGGAGGACTACACACATAACCAGAATCTCTGGTATTTAGTGAGCGTGACTTGAGTGTATAGATCTATACGGGGCTGACTACCCCACACCTGGCTGCTAGCTACAGCCGAACCGAAATGGTTCAAGGGTGACGAAAGTCATAAGTATGTGGACGACTTATTGCCACATGTGGACTACTTATTGCCACAGGTTTCAGTCTATTGTATGGTTATGGAACTCGCAATTAGGATAACAGAGATTTACTTACAGTAATAATGGATTACTTTATACATCGTTTACATCTTTTACATCTTTTACTTACTGTAACTAACATTCAGGAAAGTACGGGACCTTCCTGGGGAAAACATGGAATCTAATCACGATTACATCTTTTACATCTTTCACATCGTTTACATAAGATACATACATGTAGGAAAGCATGGGGCTTTCCTGGGTAACACTTACATAACTAGAAAGAGTCACAGAATGGAAAACATTACATCTTTTACAATTAGTAACATACAATAAGGAAAGTATGGGACTTTCCTGGTAACACATGATAAGTAAACAGAACAGTTTAACTAGTCAGATAACCAACTATACATTTTCACATGAGTAAACATGTTTTCAGTGTACAAACTTACTATACTTTACATTGGTGAAACAATAACCAACTTTTAAGAAAATACGGGATTTTCTTGGTGTACATAACATTTCCGAAACAGAAAGGAAACCGATACATTTTCGTAAAACAAAACCGCTTATGAACTCACCAGCTTTATGCTGATTTTCAAACCGCTTGTGTTCTCAGGTCAGCGTTAGAACAGGTACCTGAAGATCCTTTTGCATGACGACGGTGTACATGAAGACCCGTTACATTTTGTCTATATACTATGTATCACAACTGTACAAACTTTACTTTTGAAACAACTGTAAAACTATTATTATGTAATGTAATGCTTGTTTTACTTTACTTACTATGTACATTGGATTTGATACTCAACACGGTAGTCAACCCCGGAAATGTATTCCGCCTTCGGTTTTCGGGGTGTGACATCTTACTACCTTCTTCACGTAAGCGTTTGCGAGCTTATCCATAGACCATCTCTCATTGGCTGCTATGAAGTGTGCACTCTTAGTAAAATGATCTACGACTACCCAAATCATGTCGTGACTGTTCTTCATCGTGGGAACTTTAGTCACAAAATCCATGGTGACGTCTTCCCATTTACCCATGGGTACAGGTAAAGGTTCTAAACTCCCATACGATTTTTGATGTTATGCCTTAACCCTTACATAAGTTACACACTCCGCCACATACTTTGCAACATCGAGCTTCATCGCGACCACCAGTCGTAGGGTTTTACATCCCTATACATTTTGGTGTTGCCAGGATGAATCAAGTACATGCACTTGTGGGCTTCTTCCATCAGAAGATCTCTTACTCCTCCTATCTTAGGTACCCAAATCCTATCTTAGAATACCATTAAGTATTGACTGTTTGTACTAAACACTAATGTTTTGCCTAAACGTTCTTTTTTTTTCTGTCATTTTTCTCTGAAGCTTCTTCCTGAGCTCTCTTGATACTTTCCATCATAGTCGAGACAACTTCTATTCTCAACGCTCTTGACCTTTTTCTTTCAAGGTTTACTTTTCGACTTAGAGCATCAGCGACTACATTTGCTTTACCAAGGTGGTAAAGTATCTCACAGTCGTAGTCCTTGAGTAACTCTAGCTAGCTTCGTTGCCTCATATTCAATTCCTTCTTATTAAAGAGATACAAGAGACTCTTATGATCAGTGAAAAGTTTGCACTTCGTGCCATAGAGATAATGCATCCATATCTTTAGGGCAAATACTACTGCTACCAACTCCAAATCATGAGTGTGGTAATTCTTCTCATGTTCTTTCAATTGTCGAGATGCATATGCTATCACCTTTTATCTTTAAGTTAGAACACATCCTAACTCGACTCTCGATGCATTGCTATATACTGTGAAGTCTTCAAATCCATCAGGTAGCAAAAGAATCGTTGCTTCACATAATTTCTTCTTTAGCTTCTCAAATGCTACTTCGTGCTTCTCACTCCATGTATATGTAGCTCCTTTATGGGTCAAAGCTGTCAATAGAGTAGCTATCGAGGAAAAGCCTTGGATAAACATTCGGTAATATCTAGCTAATCCTAGAAAGCTTCGGATCTCCATGGGACTTTTTCGCTGTTCCCACTTCATGACAGCTTTAATCTTTACCAGATCAACCATTATTCCCTCTTGGTTAACCACATGACCCAAGAATTGGACTTCACAAATTCAAAAATCACATTTAGAGAACTTCTCATACAGTTTCTCCTTCTTCAAGACTTCTAACACTTCTCGTAGATGCTTGCCATGCTCATCCTGACTTTTTAAGTAATCAGAATGTCATCTATGAACACTATCACAGATTTATCAAGGAATGGTTTACAAACCATGTTCATCAAATCCATGAATGTTGCTAGAGCATTAGTTAGTCCAAATGACATAACCAAGAACTCGTAGTGTCCATATTTTGTTCTGAATGCAGTCTTCTCAATATCCTTCTCTCTTACCTTTAGCTGATGATATCCTGACCTAATATCGATCTTTGAGAAATAGCTCAAACCTTGCAGCTGATCGAATATGTCATCAATCATTGGCAATGGATACTTCTTCTTCACCGTTGCCTTGTTCAGCTCTCGGTAGTCTATACACATTCTTATGTTTCCATCCTTCTTTTTCATGAATAACATCGGAGCTCCCAAGGGTGATGAACTAGGTTGAATGAAACAGTTGTCCAACAACACCTAAAGTTGCGTCATAAGCTCCTACATCTCTGTTGGTGACAATCGGTACAATGCATTTTGCTATTGGTGTTGTTCCTGGCAACAAGTCTATTCGAAACTCAACTTGTCTATTAGGAGGTAATCCGGGAAGATCTTTGGGAAAGACTTCCGGATAATCACACAGAACTGGTATATTGTACATTTCCTTCTTTTCCTTCTTAGCATCGATCACGAATCCCAAGTATGACGTGCACCCTTTACACAAACATTTTCCAGCTTTGATTAGGGAAATGATTCCAGAGTTTATTTTGTATTTTTGTCCCCGTACACCATAAATGACTCTTTTCTGGCTGGGTTTACTCTTACTATCCTCTTCCTGCCAAGTATCTCGGCATCGTTGGCGCTAAGCCAATCCATCCCCAGAATGATGTCGAAAATCGTTCAACTCTGTGGGTAACAACACTTCATAGAATTCGTTTCTGTTTAAGTCGATGACGATGTTCTTAATATGATTACTAATAGGTACGAACTTGCCAATGGCAACTTCCACAACTAGGACATTATCAAGTTTTTTTTACAGGCAATGCTAGTTCTAATATCATATTCGAATGCTTAGAATCCCGAACACATAAGGTTTCCAAATTCGATCGGCAACAGACCATAGATCTGAACAAATAATAGTATATAAGGCATTCTTACTGCTATAACATAAAGCATTTAGCACATAAAAGCATTTTAGGCATCTTTCCTAATATAAACTAGTGCTTGTGTCTAAAATATAGTAGACACCCATCTCACAATCATCACTTAGCGTTCAAACTTTAAGTCTAGGAATCCTACAAATTCGTAATTCACTTAAACTAATGCTCTGAGACCAATTATGACATCCCCATTTTCATGACCAGATAAGACCGTTTTTTTTTATGCTTTGTTTGAAAATCGGAGTAATATTTTTGTGACATCCCAAAATCACGGCCAGAAAAGACCGATTTCATTTATGCTTTTTAAGATAATCTCAGAGTAAATCCTTTTGATTTAAAAGTGTTGCGGAATTTGTTCCCAAAACAAAACATGATAAAATAATATTTATCAAAGCATTTCATCAAGAGATGCATTTTCATTATATAATTAAAACTCGGGGTGTCATGTTCCGATACAGACCATTAAGCATAAACAATAACATTACAAGTCATTCAACAAATATATACATATACAGACTTGTAAACAAAACAACTTGATGGTTCGTCCATCTTACGCCCTTGCGCCACTTCCTGTAATACAAATAAAACTGAGTGGGTCAGGCTTGGGAGCCTGGTGAGCATATAGGGTTTTCAATCCACAATAAATAAATTATATTTAATTTCACCAACCAATCACTATCCCGATTACTCATTCCCGTTATCCTCACTTTACGTCCCTAAAAAAACATCTATCTCAAGGGACCTAATCTAGGATTTTCATCGGGACGGACATTACTGCTAAGGGGTTTCCTCAACAATAGATATCCTAAAGGCAACCATGAGGAGGATAGAGTACACCGGTGAACACATCGTTCACAACACCTACAGGTTATGAACCTGTTAGCGCTCCACGAGACTATCTAGAAGGAGTCTGTGGTCGTTATCCATACTCCGTTGAATAACTAGGTCAACAACAACAACAACATCGAGGCCTCTCATCTGTTTATTACACACCAACTATCTACCCATGTTCTACCCAACATATTAGTAGATAAAAATATATGTTTTTATACATAGTCTAAAACCTGTATAGCATTTTCATTCAATACATATTTCACATAACAGATGAGGCATACCCACATAACACATATTTCATAGAAAACAAATCAGATCTATGAGATTAAAGAGAGTGAATATACATCCACGCACATAACAACAAAATTATACACATAACACGTATTTCGTATAGAATACTTCATAATTATGCGTTAGAAGAAAGTAACTACACACTCACTTGATCAGAAGATGATCGGACAGCACTACGGCTTGCAGAAGTCGTAATCCTCAGCAGATCTGGAAGATCTCTACAAAAATCGAACTTCTCGCGGGCAGAGCTTCGACTCGGAAACCGCACTTCTTGGGATCTTCGGGATCTCGGGACTTGCTTCGGGACTCGGGAATATTATCGGGGCTTCGAGGTGGCTTCGGGGGTAAAAACGCAGAGCTTCGGCACAAAAACGAGAGGAAATTAGCAAATAAACCCAGAACCCTCGCATCCTATTTATAGGAGGCTGGAGCCTCGGAGTACGCGGGGCGTACGCGTCCGAATTCGTCACTGCATGCGTCATCCGAAGCCACTTGCTGCGAATGTCGACACCTTCGGAGTACGCGGGGCGTACTTCGGATCGGATTGCTGACTCCCCTTCGGATAATGTCGGATTTAAAGATTTAATTTAAATACAAAATATTCAATAAACTTCGGAAATTCATATCTTCTTCATACGAACTCCGTTTTCGACGTTCTTTATATCCACGCGAAGGTGAGACAACTCTCTACAACTTTCGTTTAGACTTCGTCGGCTAATTTTGAATTTATTTTTATTAGTTATTTTTAGTAGGCCGGGACAGAAAATTCATTATAAATTCATAACTTCTTCGTTTGACGTCCGTTCTCGCCTAAATTTTTATCGCTTTGATACTAACAACGAGATCTTCGATTCTCGTTTAGATCGCTAAGGCTAAATATCGCTCTAACGTAAATTTCACTTTTTACGTTATTCAGCGATGTCGGTTTTGTCACGAAACTTCGACAGGTCATAACTTCCTCGTTACAACTCGGATTTCGTCATTCTTTATATCTTCGGAAACCTTGTTTCAACTACTACAACATTATCTAAAGATATCAAGTTTATTATACACTTAAATTTTGACTCTTATTTTTATTCTTAATTAATCAAACCACATAATTAAGCAATTAATCACAAAACACATAATACTCAAATAATACACTTCTATTATTTCAAAACGGGTTACATTCGTGTCACTCTCCGTCTCCCAGGTGAGATTCGGTCCATTCGTGTGTTTCCATCGGACAAGCACTAACTCGACCATCTTGCATCGCAACTTCTTAGTCTTTCGGTCAACAATTGCCTCTGGTTCTTCAATCCACCTTTTGTTCTCATCGATTCTCAACTCCGAAAGTGGAATCATGTCGGGAACTTCCCCCGTGAACTTTCGTAAATAACACACATGAAAAGTGTTATGAATTCCATTCTGTTCTTCTGGTAGTTCAAGCTTGTAAGCTTCGTTCCCAATCATCTGAAGAACTTTAAACGGTCCAATAAACCTTGGACTCAACTTTCCTCTTTTACCAAATCTTATAAGTCCCTTCCACGACGAGACTTTAAGCAAAACCGAATCCCCAACTTCAAAAGTCATCGGTCTTCGCTTTTTTGTCAGCATAACTCTTTTGACGATCTTGAGCTGCTAACATTCTTTCCCTAATTATTTTCAACTTTTCAGCAGTTTGATGAACCATCTCCGGTCCCATAAACTGCTTTTCCCCAGCCTCAAGCCAACAAGACGGCGTACGACACTTTTGTCCATACAAAGCTTGGTAAGGTGCCATCTTAATGCTCGAGTGAAAACTATTGTTATAGGAAAATTCTACCAATGGTAATTGTTCATCCCAATTACCTAGGAATTCCAAGGTACATGCTCTCAGCATATCTTCAAGTGTTTGTATCGTTCTTTCACTCTGACCATCAGTCTGCAGATGGTAAGCTGTACTTAAACATAACTTGGTACCCATTTCCTCTTGTAGACATTTCCAAAACCTTAAGGTGAAACGACTATCACGATCCGACACAATTGTTAGCGGAACACCGTGAAGTCTCACAATTTCCTTTACATAAGAATTCGCAAGCTTTTCCATAGACCATTTCTCCCTGGCTGCTATGAAATGCGCACTCTTAGTGAATCGATCGACGCCCACCCAAATCATGTCGTGACCATTCTTTGTTCTGGGCAGTTTAGTGACAAAATCCATAGCAATGTCTTCCCACTTACCCATAGGCACAGGTAAAGTTTCTAAACTCCCATACGATTTCTGATGTTGTGTCTTGACTCTCGCACAAGTCACACACTCAGCCACATACTTTGCACCATCAAGCTTCATCGTCGGCCACCAGTAGTAGGGTTTCAGGTCCCTATACATTTTAGTGCTACCGGGATGAATCGAGTACATGGTCTTGTGAGCTTCTTCCATCAGAAGATCTCTGATTCCCCCTGACTTAGGTACCCAAATACGATCTTGGAATACCTTCAGTCCATGACCGTAGGTACCAAACACCAACCTTTTGCCCAAACGTTCCTCCTTCCGGTCATTCTTCTCAGAAGCTTCGCTTTGAGCTTTCTTTATACTTTCTAAAATATTCTAGACAACTTCAATTCTCAACGCTCTTGGCCTTTTCCTTTCAAGATTGACTTTCCGACTGAGAGCATCAGCAACAACATTAGCTTTACCGGGATGGTAAAGTATCTCACAGTTGTAGTCCTTGAGTAACTCTAGCCAGCGTCGTTGCCTCATATTTAACTCTTTCTGATTGAAGAGATATTGGAGACTCTTATTATTAGTGAAAAGTTTGCACTTCGTGCCATAGAAGTAATGTCTCCATATTTTCAGAGCGAAAACTACCGCTGCCAACTCCAAATCATGAGTCGGGTAGTTCTTTTCATGCTCTTTTAGTTTTCGAGACACATATGCTATCACCTTTTCTCTTTGGGTCAAAACACAACCCAATCCAACCCCAGATGCATCGCTATAAACAACGAAGTCTTCAACTCCATCGGGTAGAGAAAGTATCGGTGCCTCGCATAGTTTCTTCTTTAGCTTCTCGAATGCTTCTTTATGCTTCTCAATCCAAGCATAAGTAGCTCCTTTGTGGGTCAAAGCTGTCAATGGAGTAGCAATCGAAGAAAAGCCTTGGATAAACCTTCGGTAATATCCGACTAATCCTAAAAAGCTTCGGATCTCCGTGGGACTTTTCGGTTGTTCCCACTTCATCACAGCTTCGATCTTCGCTGGATCAACCATTATCTATTCTTGGTTGACCATGTGACCCAAGAATTGGACTTCACGAATCCAAAAATCACATTTGGAGAACTTAGCATACAGCTTCTCCTTCTTCAAGACTTCTAACACTTCTCGCAAGTGTCTGCCATGCTCCTCCTGGCTTTTTGAGTAAATCAGAATGTCGTCTATGAACACTATCACGGATTTATCAAGGAACGGATTACAAACCGTATTCATTAAATCCATGAATGCTGTCGGAGCATTGGTTCGTCCAAACGACATAGCCAAGAACTCGTAGTGTCCATATCTAGTTCTGAACGCAGTCTTCTCTATATCCTGCTCTCTTACTTTCAGCTAATGATATCCTGACCTCAAGTTGATCTTCGAGAAATAGCTCAAACCTTGTAGTTGATCGAATAGGTCATCAATCCTTGGAAACGGATATCTATTCTTTATTGTTGCCTTATTCAGCTCTTTGTAATCAATGCACATTCTCATACTTCCATCTTTCTTCTTCACGAATAACACCGGAGCTCCCCAGGGTGATGAACTAGGTCTAATGAAACCTTTGTCCAATAACTCCTGAAGTTGCATCATCAGCTCCTTCATCTCCGTCGGTGCTAATCGATAAGGTGCTTTTGCAATTGGCGTTGTTCCTGGTAACAAGTCAATACGGAATTCCACTTGTCGATCAGGCGGTAATCCAGGAAGATCTTCGGGAAATACTTCCAGATAATCACACACCACAGGAATACTCTGCATCACCTTCTTCTCCTTCTTAGCATCAATCACGAATGCTAAATATGATGTACATCCCTTGGTCAAACACTTTCTGGCCTTCATTAGGGAAATGATTCCAGAATTCACTTGGCGTTTGTCCCCATACACCATAAATGATTCCTTCCCTGGCGGGTTTACCTTCACTATCTTCTTCTTGCACAATATCTCGGTATCATTGGCACTAAGCCAATCCATTCCCAACACGATGTCGAAACCATTAAGTTCGATAGGCAATAATTCCTCGTGAAACTTATTCCCATTAAGGTCGATTAAGATGTTTTTCATACGATGGCTAACAGGTACAAATTTGCCACTAGCAACTTCAACTAATAAAGCATTATCTAATTTATCAACAGGCAAACCTAGTTTTCTACCAAATTCATGCGATATAAAGGAGTAGTTGGCTCCAGAATCAAATAAAATTTGGGCAGACAATTTGTTTACGAGAAAGGTACCTAAAGCGACATCAGCTTCATCTTTAGCGGCTTCCAGTGTCATCTGGAATGCTCTCGCCTTTGGCTTTGGCGGAATGTTGGGTCTAGCTGCCTCCTTCTTCTTCGGGCCGTCCCTCGACATGTGTCCCTCCTCACCACAACCATAACAAACTTTCTTAGTAAGGGTACATTCATTGGCATAGTGACCTGGCTTTCCACACTTGTAGCATGTGGTCACTACCTCACACTTTCCATGATGCTTCTTCTTACATTGGTCGCACCATTTCGCTTCGCCTCCACTTCCCCTCGAACCAGACTTCGAGAACTTGTTTTTCTTATGGGACCCTGAAGTTTCATCGAACTTCCTCTTTTCACCAACTTCTATCCTTTCAAGACCCTTTTCCTTCTGCTGGGCCTCCACATTCTTAGCTACACGAACAGTCATTTTCAGAGTATTTGCCATCTTGACTGTCTGACCAAAGTCGGCAGGCAGTCCATTAGCAAACCTCTCAATCTTGGAGAGTTCCGTTGGCACTAGGTACGGAAATAACTTCATTTTCTCAGTGAATGCCATAGCATAGTCGTCTACGCTCATCCTCCCCTTCTTTAAGTTTTGGAACTCATTGTTCAGATCAATCAGATCTATCTCTGAACAATATTGCACCCTTAAATGTTCCAAGAACTCCCCCCATGACATTTTCAGGGCTTTCCCTTGTGGCATAGTATCTGCCAACAACTTCCACCAACTTAATACTCCAGTCTTCAGTTGTCTGACTGCAAAGACAGTCTTCTGTTTGTTGCTACAGTCACAACTTTCAAATACCATCTCCATTTCGGAGATCCAATCCATTATTTCAATAGGCTTTAGGCTCCCAGAAAGACTTGGCGGTTTAGCGCCCAAGAAATTTTTGTACATTCGCCCATCGTTGTTGTTTCTCCTTTCCGGATTGTTCCTTCGTTCTTCTTGAGTCCCAACTTGACTCAAAATGCGACTATTGTTCCCTTCCTCTGATTGCTCGGGAATCAATTCAGGTTCCTCAATAGGTATGATAGGTTCGTCCCTATTATTATGCAACATTTGTCACATCTCCTCCCTTTGTTCGGCTAACATAGCCCGAATCATGGCTTGCACTCCAGCCATGGTGATCTGTTCTGGTGCTGCTGCTACAACAGGTATTTGCTCAATAACTAGCGGTTGATTCCTGTTTTCATTTGCGTTTCCAATGCCGCTCCTTATTCTCACCATTTTTGATCTACACACCGAATAATTTCACCTTATTACTCCCAACGATTACATGCTAGTTCTAATATCGTATACATACGTTTAGAATCCTAAACACATAAACCTTCAGATCCGATTGGCAACAAACCGTAGATCCGAACAAATAATATAATATATGGCAACATATAACATTTAGCACATAAAAGCATTTTAGGCAACGTTCCTAAAATAAACTAGTGCTTGTGTCTAAAATCCAACAGACACACATCTCAAATTCCACTTAGCATTCTAAGTTTAAGTTTAGAAATCCTACAAATTCCTAGTTCGCTTAAACTAATGCTCTGATACCAACTGTGACATCCCCAAAATCATGGCCAGAAAAGACCGATTTCATTTATGCTTTTTAAGATAATCTCAGAGTAAATCCTTTTGATTTAAAAGTGTTTCGGAATTCTTTCACAAAAAAAAACATGATAAAATAATATTTATCAAAGCATTTCATCAAGAGATGCATTTTCATTATATAATTAAAACTCGGGGTGTCATGTTCCGATACAGACCATTAAGCATAAACAATAACATTACAAGTCATTCAACAAATATATACATATACAGACTTGTATACAAAATAACTTTGATGGTTCGACCATCTTACGCCCTTGCGCCACTTCCTGTAATACAAACAAAACTGAGTGGGTCAGGCTTGGGAGCCTGGTGAGCATATAGGGTTTTCAACCCACAATAAATAAATTATATTTAATTTCACCAACCAATCACTATCCCGATTACCCATTCCCGTTATCCTCACTTTACGTCCCTAAAACAACATCTATCTCAAGGGACCTAATCTAGGATTTTCATCGGGACGGACATTACTGCTAAGGGGTTTCCTCAACAATAGATATCCTAAAGGAAACCATGAGGGGGATAGAGTACACCGGTGAACACATCGTTCACAACACCTATAGGTTATGAACCTGTTAGCATTCCACGAGACTGTCTAGAAGGAGTCTGTGGTCATTATCCATACTCCGTTGAATAACTAGGTCAACAACAACAACAACATCGAGGCCTCTTATATGTTTATTACACACCAACTATCTACCCATGTTCTACCCAACATATTAGTAGATAAAAATATATGTTTTTATACATAGTCTAAAACCTGTATAGCATTTTCATTCAATACATATTTCACATAACAGATGAGGCATACCCACATAACACGTATTTCATAGAAAACAAATCAGATCTATGAGATTAAAGAGAGTGAATATACATCCACGCACGTAACAAAAAAATTATAAACATAACACGTATTTCGTATAAAATACTTCATAATTATGCGTTAGAAGAAAGTAACTACACACTCACTTGATCAGAAGATGATCAGACAGCACTACGGCTTGCAGAAGTCGTAATCCTCAGCAGATCTGGAAGATCTCTACAAAAATCGAACTTCTCGTGGGCAGAGCTTCGACTCGGAAACAGCACTTCTTGGGATCTTCAGGATCTCGGGACTTGCTTCGGGACTCGGGAATATTATCGGGGCTTCGAGGTGGCTTCGGGGGTAAAAATGCAGAGCTTCGGCACAAAAACGAGAGGAAATTAGCAAATAAACCCGGAACCCTCGCATCCTATTTATAGGAGGCTGGAGCCTCGGAGTACGCGGGGCGTACAGGCGTACGCGGGGCGTACGCGTCCGAATTCGTCACTGCATGCATCATCCGAAGCCACTTGCTACGAATGTCGACACCTTCGGAGTAGGCGGGGCGTACTTCGGATCGGATTGCTGACTCCCCTTCGGATAATGCCAGATTTAAAGATTTAATTTAAATACAAAATATTCAATAAACTTCGGAAATTCATATCTTCTTCATATGAACTTCGTTTTCGACGTTCTTTATATCCACGCGAAGGTGAGACTACTCTCTACAACTTTCGTTTAGACTTCGTCGGCTAATTTTGACTTTATTTTTATTATTTATTTTTAATAGGCCGGGACAGAAAATTCATTATAAATTCATAACTTCTTCGTTTGACGTCCGTTCTCGCCTAACTTTTTATCGCTTTGATACTAACAACGAGATCTTCGATTCTCGTTTAGATTGCTAAGGCTAAATATCGCTCTAACGTAAATTTCACTTTTTACGTTATTCAGCGATGCTGGTTTTGTCGTGAAACTTCGACAGGTCATAACTTCTTCGTTACAACTCGGATTTCGGCATTATTTATATCTTCGGAAACCTTGTTTCAACTACTACAACATTATCTAAAGATATCAAGTTTATTATACACTTAAATTTTGATGCTTATTTTTATTCTTAATTAATCAAACCACATAATTAAGCAATTAAGCACAAAACACATAATACTCAAATAATACACTTTTATTATTTCAAAACGGGTTACAAAAGTTAACCTAGACTATCACATTGCTAAAAATGGCAAGCCCAGAAACACAGGCATTACAATTCTCCCCACCTTAGAATGATTTCGTCCCCAGAATCACACCTCAACAAACAAATGCGGATAGCGACCCATCATGTCACTCTCCGTCTCCCAGGTGAGATTTGGCCCATTCGTGTGTTTCCATTGGAAAAGCACTAACTCGACCATCTTGCGTCGCAACTTCTTAGTCTTTCGGTCAATAATTGCCTCTGGTTCTTCAATCAACCTTTTGTTCTCATCGATTCTCAACTCCGAAAGTGGAATCATGTCGGGAACTTCCCCCGTGAACTTTCGTAAATAACACACATGAAAAGTGTTATGAATTCCATCAGTTCTTCTGGTAGTTCGAGCTTGTAAGCTTGGTTCCCAATCCTCTGAAGAACTTTAAACGGTCCAATAAACCTTGGACTCAACTTTCCTCTTTTACCAAATCTTATAAGTCCCTTCCACGGCGAGACTTTAAGCAAAACCGAATCCCCAACTTCAAAAGTCATCGGTCTTCGCTTTTTTGTCAGCATAACTCTTTTGACGATCTTGAGCTGCTAACATTCTTTCCCTAATTATTTTCAACTTTTCAGCAGTTTGATGAACCATCTGTAATCCCTCATCCAAAACATCACATCTAGGCTCGAGTGCCACTACCTGTAATACAAGAAACTGAGTGGGTCAGGCTTGGGATCATGGTGAACACGTAGGGATTTTCAACCCACAATAAATAAGTTTATTAATTTCATCAACCAATAATAACCCGATTACCCGTTCCCGTTATCCCCACTTTACGTCCCTAAACACCTATCATAAAGGACCTAGCCTAAGGATTATCATTGGGATGGGAACTACTGCTAAGGGGTTCCATAACAATAAATGTCCTAAAGGCAACCATGAGGGGGATGGAGTACACCGGTGAACACATCCTTCACAAACACCTATAGGTTGCGAGTCTGCTAGCATTCCACTGGACTGTCTAGAAAAGTCTATGGTCATCATCTTTACTCCGCTAGATGACTTAAAACATCATCAACATCGAGGCCTCTCATCATTTTTTTTCATCACACCCAACTATTACATCTACCCGTGTTTTACTCAACACATTTTATAGATATAAAATACATATACACTTTAAATCATTTAAAACACATATAAAATCTTTCATCCAACATAAACATCAAGTATTCATATAATATGGACACATAACACGTAATTTATATAAAATTGTAACACCCATAAAAATCATGCCAAAGTTAACTTTTTAAAACACTTAAAACCATTTAACCTTACATAGTTTGTTTTCAAAATAACAAATATCAGAGTATCCCAGTATCAAATCATAAAATCATAAGAGCAGGAGGAGCGGTACGATCATGCCTTCACCTTCCTGCGACCACCAGAAGTACCTGAAACAACAAACTGAAATTGTAAGCCTGAAAGCTTAGTGAGCTACCCCCAAAATATCAACCTCATATAAACATAATCATATCATATAAACATATACATAACAACATGCATAGTGAGCCTTCAGCCTGACTAGACTACCTCGTAGGCCTTCAGTCTATCTGGACCGCTCTCCGAGCCTTCGGCACGTCTGGACCACCTCTCAGGGCCTTCAGCCTATCTGGACAACTCGCTGGGCCTTCGGTCTGACTACCATACCAAAATAGGACCACTTTAACCCATCCCAAATCAAAACAAACATTTGCACATAACTATCATACGGTGGCATACATATATCACAATCAAACCGATCTAACAGATCATATAGCATTGCAACATCCTATAACTAGGACACCGACCTAACCAGATCACTAAGCATAAACATAACCTCATCCTAACTACCAGGATGCAAACCAATAAACATATCATGCCATAACAAAATACAATCCATGAAGGACTAGTCTTGGTGCCTTAGACTCTATTGACAGAGTGAGGATAACTCACTTCGCAAGTAGCGCTAAAATAGTGAAAATCTCTGAACACTGTCTCGCTGGGAATCCCAAACTATTATACAATAAACACTTCAAGCATTGGTATGCCTCCCTTCAAGTTGTTGTATGGGAGGAGGTGTCAGACTCCTATCTGTTGGAGAGAGGTAGGGAAGCGAGTGATGGGTAGCACTGAGACAGTGCTTCAAACGACTGAGCAGATACAGCAGGTCAGGCAGAGATTGCTGATAGCCCAGAGTCGCCAGAAGAGTTATGCGGATAGGCGAGGATCCAAGCTTGAGTTTCAGGTTGGAGACTTCGTACTCCTGAATGTATCTCCTTGGAAAGGAGTGATCCGGTTCAGGAAGAGGGGCAAGCTGGGGCCCCGATACATTGGTCCTTTTAGGGTGACCACGAGGGTGGACAGGGTAGTGTATCGTTTAGAAATACCTACAGAGTTGAGCCAGATACATGATACCTTCTATGTGTCTCATTTGAGGAAGTGTATAACCGACGAGTCGGCGGTTGTACCACTAGAGAATATTCAGCTAGATGAAGCCTGAATTATGTTGAGAAGCCGATCACAATCTTAAATCGGAAGATCAAGGTTCTGAGAATCCAGGAGGTGTCCCTGGTTCAGGTCCAGTGGCAACATCGGAGAGGGTATGAGTTGACTTGGGAGACGGAGGCGGGGATGCGGGAGCAACACCTAGAGTTATTTGCAGAATGAGACTTCGAGGGTGAAGTCTGATTCTAGTGGGGGGAAATTGTAACATCCAGATTTCCAGGGACCATATTTAAATTGTTTATTTTGAGTTATGAGGAGGAACTCGACAAGTTCACACCTAGACTCGTCGAGTAGGATCGCGATTTTGTTGACTAGATTAATGAATAGACTCGATGAGTCGATGGGTGGACTCGACGAGTCTGCGCTGTGGGTGGAAACCCTAAATCCTCGGGCGTGTGCCCTATTTAAGGGACCTTATGGCCCGCATTTGCGGCTACCAGTCCAGAAAGAGAAACCCTAGTGAGCTTGAGTGTGTGGTGTGAGAATAAGGCTTATTTTGATCCTTGTTGATGTGGTTTTTGCAAAGAAGAAGGAGATTCCAGCAAAAGAAGGTCAAGGGGGGTTGCTATTCTGTGGTTTCAAGCAAGGAACTCCATTTTTGAGGTATTAAATCGATCCTTCTTCTGTTTTGGTGTAGAAACCTTGAATATAGGGTTTTCTCTACCCTTTATTGGCTTGGATATGAAGCATATGATGTCCCTTTGAGTGTTAAACTCTGAATCTGGACCTTTAGGGGTCCAGAGAGCCCCAACCTCCCTGCTTTATGTTGTTCCATTAAATACATGAACCTAGGTTGCCATTTTAGAAGCTATTTCACCAAAAAGGAGTCTTATATGTGTTGCATGAGTGTAAAGGTTGAACCTTTACGTAGTTATTGAGCCTTGGGAAGTCAGATCTGTAGGTTATAGAAACAGATCTAACCTCAGAAGGTCATTTGGGTGTTGCCTTGGAAGAAACTCGTCGGGTCCATAAGGGGACTTGACGAGTCGAGTCGGGTTGCCCTGCGATTTGTGACCAGTGGTAACCCGTCGAGTGAAAGGTTAACTCGATGAGTCGAGTGAGGATTTATGAGGATTATAAGGATACACATGGACTCGCCGAGTCACACTAGTGCACTCGACGAGTCTGGTTAAAGTTTGACCATTGACTACAGTTGACTTTTGTTGACTTTTAGGGTTTGGTCAACACTTGGACTTTTGGACCATTAGAAGGGTAAAATGGTCTTTTAGCCTTCTGAGAGAACATTGGAAAGTACTAGTCTAGCCTGGAGATCCATTATTGATTTGAGATGATTGCTTATGTGTTTAGGCGGGGCTAGGTCATTTTTATGAGGT
Source organism: Lactuca saligna (assembly GCF_052625555.1). Classification (NCBI taxonomy): domain Eukaryota; kingdom Viridiplantae; phylum Streptophyta; class Magnoliopsida; order Asterales; family Asteraceae; genus Lactuca; species Lactuca saligna. The sequence continues at coordinate 10,006,271 of NC_136418.1, read as the reverse complement.
TTAGGGATACCGAGCACGTGAGTTACTAGACAGCATACGAGGTGTGTCTTCTCACTATATGTTACTAGAGTGGTAATTATGGATGACCGGAAGGTTCTATGTGCTATGAAAAGTATGTGATATATGTGTTGGATTAATGTCTAAGTCCATAACTATAATTGGTAAGACTTGACCCGACCCGGCATGGTCCATTTGGGTTGCATGGCATCATGCACTTGGATAGACTAAAATGAGAGAAATAACACTTAAGGTTTGTTAATATATTATAATTTCTAATATATTAATAAGGTTATTTAATTAGTATTGATCAAGAATTAATTTGGAATTAATTAAGTGATCAAAAGGAGACTAATTAAATATATGGGTTGATTGTGTAAATCATTCATTCTTATATATGTGGGCTTGTGATCCAAGATTCCTTATGTTGGACTAAGTCCATGGGGTGACCCATGGATACTCCATGGAGGTTAAAATCCATGGAGCATAAGGAATGGGTAAAGTCATGAGTTACATGGTGTAACCCTAATAGCCACCATATAAAAGAAACCCATGGCTCAAGAAATCGTGACTTACACTATGTATGTGTATGAGGGCTAGACGATTTCATGAAGTGTTCTAATTTCTCTCTAAGTTATTCCAAGTGTTTATGGTGTTGTGTGAACCATTTGAGGTGTCACACTTGGGGCACTAGGCACTCAAGCTTCATGAAGACATTCTACATCAAAGAGGTATGTATTCTATCTTGTTATATTGATATTTTTGTATGCTAGATTAGGATAATACCTTGGATGTTCATATTTGCATGTATAATAGAGAAAAACATAGATCCAAGGTATTTAGGGTTGCATGTACACTTAGGAGTGTTAGAATGCTCATAACCCAACAGTGGTATCAGAGCCTAGGCTTGTTTTCTTGTTATACCTGCAATAGAAGCTGAAAAATCGAGCTTTGATGCTGTCAGCCCAGCTGACTCGCCGAGTCCATGAAGGGACACGACGAGTCCAAGGCAAAATGCATCCAACTCGCCGAGTTGTGTTCATGCACTCGACGAGTTGGACCCCAGACAGCATATCTTCGAGGTTTTTGGCTAGAAATGGACTAGGAACATTACCCTAAGTTGTTTTGAACTTATAAACTTGTTTTTAATGTGGTAATGTTCATGCTAATCCATTTTCAAAGATAATTGTCAATAGATTCATGTTTTGTATTAGTTTAAAGGTTAGACTAATTACATGAAAAAGTTTGATTTGAATTATCTTGTTCATATAAGTTGCTTAGATTAATAGAAAAGTTGAGTGAAAAAGTTGTTTTCAATCCAAATTAATCTAAGAGTTGATTCTAAAATGTGTTTTTGTAACTTGTCCTCAAGTTATATGAAAAGTCACATTTAAGTTTCATAAAAACTCATAAAAGTTGGCAATGGTTACAAAAGATGAAGAGTCTTGTCCTTAAGTTATGGAGGTTCAAGAGTCACTTCATTAATAAATAAATAAATAAAATATGTAACCTTAATTAATTCCATAAGTTATAAAATAAAGAAAAGGTTAATTCTTTATTAGTTTAAAGTCTTCCATAATTTGTCCACAAGTTATGGAACTTGAAGAGTTTTTGGATTAAAACTACTTTAAATACATAAGTTATGGAATTAATTAGTTTTGAATAGTTTCAAAACTTGCCCTCAAGTTTTGGAATTTGTAAAGTTTTCTCTTATGAATACTTTAATTCCAAGTTAGCCCTTAGAATTTAAAAAGTTAAAATTCAACCCTTATACTTTATAATATTATAAGTTAATAATATATATATGTATAAGAGTAAAGTCGGTCTTACCGCTAGTACGCCTCATTCACGAAGCCGGTCTATAAGGTGGGTATAAGGTTGTTGCCTATAAAATGGCAACTTAATGGGTGTCCACTCTCACCCACCGCTTGCTTGACTGGTGGAGGGTCGTTAGCCGAACGGGTTTGACATGACTATAATTCTCCCTTCATTAAAAGTATTAATGATAAATACTAAGTAACTAAAATCTTAATAATTCCCAATCTTAGTTACTTAGGAAAATGTGAATAAGGTGCTAATCCATGAAATTACACTTTACACTTTGTCTAAGTTGTTAGTGGAGCGTGTGTGGTTAACCGGCACACTAACTTGGACTTAACAAGGTAGGTAAAGGGTGACTTAATGTTTATCATAGTATCGATGGAGCGTGTGTGGTTAACCGGCACATCGATTGAGGGGTAAACACTTAAGGGTACCAAGTAATTTGCATGGTTACTTCACACCTTGTTTTGTGATCCTCGGCATCCCAGTCACAAAACCTGAAGGGCACACTCGAGATTGAAACATGCCATTGAACAGTTCAATGAATCTCAAAAGATCTAGGAATTTCAAAACCAATTAAAACCTAATAATACATTTCTTTTATCTTGGTGGAAATTGGTGAATCGTCATTCACCTACCTTCAAATTGTTTTATAGCTTGGATTACGGCATACCTCTTCTAAGTTGTAAAATAGTTTGTTGGGTCCTAGCCTTAATATTTCATATTGGGTGTCATATTAAGGACTATAGATCAACTATCTTGAATATCTCCCAAAACATGTCTGGTTTAGACATTTATGATCTTCCCAAATCTCTTGTAACAAGCTTTCCTAAATGAAGATAATGTCCCATGGAAATCATACTTCTTTCTCCTCCTCCAATTATTCTCCCTAACCCACAAGTTCTTGAAAAATTTAAGGTCACTCAAGCCCTATTGGCAAGGCAAGGTCTAGGTGTGATCACATCTTGGAGATGTAGTCACACATTGACAAGCCGGGAGAGTTGGGTGTCAAAGTCTTGAGAAAGTTGGTGGTTCAACTACTTTCTAAGTCACATAGTGAGTTCTTTTGGAACACCTATGAAACAGACTATGACAAGACCCTTAATGATCTTATCTATTTGTTAAGATCAACTTCCTCAAAACTTGATGGACATTGACAATAGTAACACAGGAAATCCAGAGAAAGCATTCTCTTCCCAATGGAAAGGGATCGGCCATAGTCAACTCGGTTGAACAAATGGTAAAGAGAAAAGCTAAGTTTGTGATAGTCCCGTGTACCATTATCAAAGGGTCCGTATGTTTATATTGCCAAAGGAAGGGACATTAGTTGCGAAGCTGCCAAATTTACCTAAGGATGGTAAAGTCAATAAGTTTGACTCTATTTCAGGTAAAGTCCACTATCTAACTCTGTTAAGTTTCTATTCTGAGATTCTTGATACATGATGTGACTGGGTCACATGGTAATGTTTTAAGAATCAAAGAAAAGTAAAGGAACTCAAGAAAGAATATGCTGAATCTGATCGCATAGATGGATTTCTATCGCGTAGGTTGAAAAATCGGATTCTTGAGCTACTTCTTAGGAGTTATGAGGTATTGCTTAGGAATAGATAACAACAAGTTTTCATATGGATTGTAAGGATAAGTTTTTCCGCATGTTTTAAAATAAAAGAAAATTTTGATTTTAGTTATTTTAAAATATCCTTACAATGGCATTTGAGGAAAAATTGTTGTTTATATGATTCCATTAATAGCAAGAGTGGAAATATGTAATTGATTCTTTCATTTGTGGTAATGTCTAAATTTACCAAATAAGGAAAGATTCTCATCACTCAAGTTTCAATTGGACCGGGACTTGGAATCATGCAAGTTGTATAGCATGATGAATGAGAACTTTCAAGTATTGGAAAATTAAGACTAATTACTTGTTCACATGAATGTGTGAGTCAAGTAATGGACTAAGGGATCGAGTACATAGTCATGTGCACTGATTAAGTCCACCACAAAAGATTAATAAGACTATTCGTCATAGTTTACTAAAGCTCAGTAAATATGATTATACTTAGAGGCTTAAGTCTAACTCTGAGACATTGGAAAAGGTTCCAATGTAAGGCAGAGCGAATAAGAAGAATCAACTTAGGCAGAAAGATAAAAGTTTCTCAAATCTGAAAAGATGGGAGAGTACTTTAGTATCAGCTTTGTGATCATCTCAATGATTAAGAAACCATATCAAAATTAGTTCTCTAAGGAAGTCCTAGTGCATTCTTATGACTAAGAAGAAGCGATCTTGAATTATTAAAATGGTTAAATCAAGAAGATGAGTCATACTTCGTTCCAATACAAGTCTTAGAGTCATACTCCAAGATTGTAATTTGAGTGACATGTCTTTAAGAAGGTTTAAAAACACGTGTCAAATGTAAGAGTAAAAGTTTTCTACTCTTGTACATTTGAAATTGGTAAGTTGTGATGTTTTGGATAAAACAAAGACCAACTTAGGCCAATTGTGTGAAGTGTTTGTCTTGGTTAGAATCCGCACTATCTATTGGATGTTTGACAAGGGAGTCTTATATGTCAAGAGGACAGTGGGAGTCTTAAAGGTCTTGAAAGTCTCAAGAACTAATCAAGAATAAAACCTAAAGTTCTTCACTAGCACACGACTTGAGGTTTATAACCTATCGTGTTGACATATTCTGTGCCCATTCTAGTTAAAGTTGGCTTTGCATATGAGTTCTTAGAGTTCTCAATGTGTTGCACAACAACTTGGAAGCAATGGTAGGCCCTTGAGCTGCCAGGTGGCAAGAAGTTAAGATTGAGTTCAGTCCATATGAGTTTGGATTTGTCATTATCCTTGTCTTGTGACTATGTTTTCGACAATTCACATGGATAAGAACTCATACACCATTAAATCTAAGTGTCATAAGGTTTCTCTCCGATTCATGAAAATGATGGTGAGGAAACACTTCCACTAAGTAGATTTTAGTTAGATAGCAATTGTAATATTTGCATTCTCAAAGTCGTTAGTGGAGCGTGTGTGGTTTACCGGCACACTAACTTGGACTTGTGAGAAATGGCAAAGGTCAAAACGATCAAGACTATGATTACGGCATCCCTTTTCATAGTTCTTAAAATTGTTTTGACACACCCATGAGCTATCTAAGGGAAGGTGTATGTTTTGATAAAGTCTTATCAAAACAATCTAGTATCAGAAATCTGAACTTTGGTAAGAAAGTCAATGAAGTATTGATTTCTAGAAGTCCAGTGATTTCTGAGTACATGTCAAAGCTAGTGGGAGCATAAGTGTTATGCTAATAATCATCATGTTAGTGGGAGCATGATAATTACGATAAGTATTGCAAGCTAGCAATGTTAATTATAGAAAACAAAAAATGTTTCAATTGGGAAAAAGTTGTTTTGCTATAATTAAGGGAGAGGAAATTATACTTCATCTCAAATCTATAAGCTTAGATCGTGAGGTTTTAATCATTTAGTCAAGGATATATATGAATTTCATGTTGGAATGGCTCAACATAAGGAAATTCTGTATATGGGTCCATTATTTGCGTTCTTAAATTCGATTATGATTACGGCATACCTTTTCATAATCTGAATTATGAGAACTTGGCAAATAGAAATGGAAATGTTATAGCAAAAGACTGGTTTAGTCTTTATGTGAGACATCATGAATCGTGTCCCATATGCTTCAGATATAGGATCGATTACATGTGCTATATTCATCCTTTCTAAAATTTTCCAAATGCCTAGGGCGTTAAGAATGGAAAAGGTTTAGAACTGGATATGACTAAAAGGATTAAACAATTGTCGAGGACAATCTAAGGTTTACCAAAGATTGGTTGCTCAAGGACAGTTGGAAGTGTAGTGATAATTCTGGAAGGACCATATTGACATAATCTGTAAGGAGGCAACTCTTGTTCAGAAGTGATAGTCGAAATGGAATCTGGAAATGTTTCAAAGTTAGAATTTTCAATCTGTGTAAGGTTAGGAAACTTAATGCAAGAAGGATGTTTCTAAGGAGCTGATCTCCTTTGGAATACTCTGTAATGATTGTTTCCAAGTCTTTCTGACTTTGCGCATAATCATTACAAGAGGATCAATGCATATAAGTTTAGAATCTAACAGATTTCAGTAAATGACATTAATTTGGAATTCTTGCAATTGCAGTAAGGATTTGGGAGTGTGAAAAGAGAATCATTGAAGTTATGTTCATTTGATCTAGTTCACAAAATAAAGATCATAGACAAACATATTATGCATACTTGGTGTATGGCATGACTAGTGTTAAGAAAACATAGTGTGCATGCTTGGAGCATGGGACAACTATTGTTTTAAATTCAAGAATAATGTTGATAGCTGAAACAATATACAATAAATAATGTGTAATCATATGGTGATAAATAAAAAGTGTTTTATTTATATTCATAAGTTCTGAGACCATATTGGATTCCATTATTATTGTGTTTCACTTTGCATGTTTTGACTTCCCGATTAAACTAGGTTATTCTTCCGGAATGACTAAGTTATTCAAACCATCCACAGTCGGTCATATGTTGGAAGTAGATATGAATTAAGACTGTCATGGGTTGGCTTGTAGAGGTCTAAGTTGTTGTACAAAGGGCTACAACACTGATGAGTGCTCATAAGTTCTGAGTATTGGATTCAACCCGCGCTCATTGGAATCACTTCATGGATTTTATCACGAGTGATCATGAGACGATAATATCTTATATTCTTCAAACCTAGAGATATGAGTTGTTACTATGAGTTGGTTGTACATTGATTGCACGAAACTGCATTTGGTAACTCGGTGCTATAAAACGTGTCTTTGTGTATGATTCAACAAGTAGTAGAACAAGCCATATGAGTCAAAGTTTATCCATTCCTTTTACCTTCGGGATAAAAGCGATATTTGTGGGCCCCTCGATGATTTGATGATGACAAATGGAAGTGCTCGGCAGGGCCAGGACTGATTTGATTTGTTCAATTAGTCAGTCGTCATAAATCGGAAATCGGGAAACAACTATTGGACAGAGAGAATGATTATAATCCATGTCTCAGTCCATATGATATCTAGAATGCAGGAATATATGATCCCTTATCTAATGGACAAGTCGTTGACAAAGATCAGAGTTCATCTACAAGGTCAGAGTTCGACAGAAGCTTTTGAGAGCTACGATTGCTAGTTGGTTCCTGAAGTCATACGCAAAAATAGTTTTAGACTTATCCAAGTGGGAGACTGTTGGATTAATGTCTAAGTCCATAACTATAATTGGTAAGACTTGACCCGACCCGGCATGGTCCATTTGGGTTGCATGGCATCATGCACTTGGATAGACTAAAATGAGAGAAATAACACTTAAGGTTTGTTAATATATTATAAGTTCTAATATATTAATAAGGTTATTTAATTAGTATTGATCAAGAATTAATTTGGAATTAATTAAGTGATCAAAAGGAGACTAATTAAATATATGGGTTGATTGTGTAAATCATTCATTCTTATATATGTGGGCTTGTGATCCAAGATTCCTTATGTTGGACTAAGTCCATGGGGTGACCCATGGATACTCCATGGAGGTTAAAATCCATGGAGCATAAGGAATGGGTAAAGTCATGAGTTACATGGTGTAACCCTAATAGCCACCATATAAAAGAAACCCATGGCTCAAGAAATCGTGACTTACACTATGTATGTGTATGAGGGCTAGACGATTTCATGAAGTGTTCTAATTTCTCTCTAAGTTATTCCAAGTGTTTATGGTGTTGTGTGAACCATTTGAGGTGTCACACTTGGGGCACTAGGCACTCAAGCTTCATGAAGACATTTTACATCAAAGAGGTATGTATTCTATCTTGTTATATTGATATTTTTGTATGCTAGATTAGGATAATACCTTGGATGTTCATATTTGCATGTATAATAGAGAAAAACATAGATCCAAGGTATTTAGGGTTGCATGTACACTTAGGAGTGTTAGAATGCTCATAACCCAACAATATGTTGATAGGTGATATGCGATATGTATGTGTTATGTTATGTTAGGAGTAGTATGTATTTGGACCAGAAGGTCATCATGTTATGGACCGGAAGGTCAATAGTGTATGGACTGGAAGGTCATTACGTGTAGGATCGGAAGGTCTAAAAGGGTTGGGACGGAAGTCCCCTGAGACACATGGACCGGAAGGTCCCATAGAGCTATGGCCTTGAGTGGCGTATGTGTTGTATGTGGTATATTGGGGATTTCACTAAGCATTTATGCTTACCGTGTTATGTGTTATGTGTTTCAGGTACTAGCTGTTGGATAAGGTGTCTAAGTCCATAACTATTTCTGGTATGTACTTGACCCGACCCGGCATGGTCCATTTGGGTTGCATGGCACCATGCAATTGGATAGACTAAATGAGAGAAATAACGCTTGGAGATTATTAATATATTATAAGTTCTAATATATTAATAATATTATTTGATTAGTTTGATCAAGAATTAATTTAGAATTAATTAAGTGATCAAAAGATAACTAATTAAATATATGGGTTGATTAAGTAAATCATCCATATCTTGTATAGTGGGCTAAAAGGCTCCATGAATCATCAAGTTGGGTTCCACCCATAGGATGCTCCATGGATGCTCCATGGGAGTTACAAACCCATGGGTCATGGAAATGAAGAGTCATGACACATTAGGGTTTAACCCTAGATGTGTCAACACTATATAAGTAACATGATCTCCTCCCAAATCGGCTACACTAAGAATATAGAGGGCTTGGCCGATTTTGTGAAGTGAGTATACTCTCATAAGTTCTTCCAAGAGCATTTGGTGTTGTGTGAAGCATTTGAGGCATCACACTTGGGGTGCTAGGCTCACAAGGTTTCAAGGAACACAAGCAACAACAAGGTAAGTTATTCTATCTATACTTTATGTTAAAATTGTTCCCCATGTATGCTAGATAGGAATATAACCTTGGAATTCAACTTTGCATGACAAATTAGACAAACATAGATCCAAGGTTATTAGGGTTGCATGTACACTTAGGAAGTGTTAGAATGCTCAAAACCCATCAGTGGTATCAGAGCCAGGTTTGTTTGTTCTTATTTGTGCTTAAAAGTTGAAAACAGAATCGGAAATTTGCTGTCTGCGAATGGACTCGTCGAGTCTATAGGGGGGACTCGTCGAGTCCATGAGTATCTTCAACCAACTCGGCGAGTCAGTTTATGCACTCGGCGAGTAGGGTCGAATGAGTGCAGAATTTCGATTCAGTTGCTAGAAAATGAATTAGAAACATTACCCTAAACTGTTTTGGTAATTGTAAACTTGTTTTTGGTGGTGTAATGTTTTTGCTAATTCATTTACAACAACTAGTTATCAAAATTACAAAGTTTTATGTAATTTTTTGATTGTGTTCATATTCATGTTCTTGTTCTTATGATGTTTTAGATGATCATAGGAATTATTTGTAATCTATTTGGTAGTTTAATTCTTGATCATAATGTGTTTTAATGGAGTCCATAACTTATCCTTAAGTTATGGAAAACCAAGAGTCACTTGAGTTAAAAACCATTAAGAAAAACACAAGAGTTAGAAAAATGAAGAGTCTTCATTTTATTACTCTATTAAACTCATAAGTTACAAGAAATGAAAAGTTTTGAAAGTTACAAAACTTGCCCTCAAGTTTTGGAACAAGTAAAGTTAAGTTAAAACTTTAAGTTCCAACCCCTAGAATTTTAAAAGTTAAAATTCAACCCTTATACTTATATTATGATGATTTAATAATTATATATATATGTATAAGAACAAGTCGTCTTACCGCTAGTACGCCTCATTCACAAAGCCGGTCTATAAGGTGGGTATAAGGTTGTTGTCTATAAAATGGTGACTTAATGGGAGTATATTCTCACCCACCGCTTGCTTGACTGGTGGAGGGTCGTTAGCCGAACGGGTAAGACAAGGACTTATAAATTCTCATTCAAAGTATGATGAATATATAAAGTAACTAAATGTTTATTAAATTCCCAATCTTAGTTACTTTAGGAAAAATGTGAATAAGGTGCTAATCCATGAAATTACACTTTACACTTTGTCTGAGTCGTTAGTGGAGCGTGTGTGGTTAACCGGCACACTAACTTGGACTTAACAAGGTAGGTAAAGGGTGACTTAAGGTTTATTATAGTATCGGTGGAGCGTGTGTGGTTTACCGGCACATCGATTGAGTGATAAACTTTAAGGGTACCAAGTGATTTGCATGGTTACTTCACACCTCGTTTTGTGATCCTCGGCATCCCAGTCACAAAACCTGGAGGGCACTCCCGAGATTGAAACATTCCTTTGAAAAGTTCATTGGATCTCAAAGAATCTAGGAATTTCTAAAACCAATAAAAACTAAATATCTAATATTTTGGTTTTCGTGGTGGAAATTGGTGAATCGTCATTCACCTACCTTTCAAATATGGTATAGCTTAGATTCCGGCATACCTCTTCTAAGTTATATTATATTGTGATTGGATCCTAGCCTTAATATTACATTTGGGTGTTTTATTAAGGACTCTCTTAAATCTAAACTAAACTTGTTCTTCTTTTTCAGATGTCTTCAACTAATGCTTCTGGCTCGAATCCTAATGGCTCCTTTACTCTTATGAGTCTATGTGGGAAAGTCACCTTTGATGGATCCAACTTCAATAAGCGGATCAGAAACATCAGGATGATTACCCGCTACGAGGACAAAGAATATGTCCTTGACAAGGAACTTAAGGAAATTGACGAGTCCACTGCAACTCCCCAGGAGATCGCTGACTTTCATACTCATGAAAGAGATGCAACCAAGGTGGCTTGCATCATGTAAGCCACCATGACAGCTGAACTCCAAAAGTCTTATGAAGACTTCTACCCTTATGAAATGCACCAAGATTTGATGGAAAGATACCATCAAAGTGCACGACAAGAGAGGTACGAAGTCATCTGCTCCATGATAACAACCATGATGAAGGACGGAGAGTCCGTTACGAGCCACATGCAGGAAAATGCAAAGGTATGTGGATCGTTTGCTGAAGCTCAATGTGAACTTCCCTGAGGAGCTTGCAATAGATATCATTTTGCACTCCTTACCATCGTGCTATGATCAATTCCGCATGACATATCACATGAACAAGGAAGAGGTCACCCTCAGCAAACTTCAGGGACTTCTCAAGACCGCAGAAACAGGTCTTAAGGGGAAGTCGGTTGCTATCACTCCTACTCCAGACTCAACTCCGGTCTTGGCAATTGGGCAAAGTCGAGGGAGGAAGAGAAAGAGATCTTCAAAGGGTACCAAGGCTCGGACCCTTGATGGCTCTTCTTCAAGTGGAACCAAGAAAGGTTTCATTACTCCTTCTTCTGACCCAAAAGAGGCTGAATGCTTCTATTGCCATGAAAAAGCTCATTGGAAGCGGAACTGCCCAAAGTACCAGCAAGATGTGAAGGATGGGAAAGTCAAACCCAACCATGCAGGTATTTACACTATCATTTCTAATAACTCACCCCATTCGAAATCTTGGGTCCTTGATACAGGTTGCGGTATTCATATTTGTTGTGACTTGCAGGGACTAGGAAGAAATGAGAATGTGGAGCAAGGAAGAATAAACTTAATCATGGGGAATAGGAAAGTTACACCTGTCACCAAGATTGGAGTTTATACTTTATCGCTAAGTAGTGGGTTAAATTTAGATTTGAATAAATGTTGTTATTCGCCAGAAATGGCAAGAAATATTATTTCCTTTCATGCATTGTACAAACAAGGTTTCACCTTTTCGTTTGATAATGAAGTTGGTTCGATTAATGCTTTCTTTAATAATGTTCTTTATTTTAAAGCATTACCTTGTGATGGTGTGTATGAAGCTGTATCTATTGTAGATAACTTAGGAAATAATGTTTTGTGTATTGATTCTACTAATAATAATAACTTGGATAAAGCATCATTATGGCATTGTCGTCTTGGACATATAAGCAAGAAACGCATAGGCCAACTCCAAAAGGATGGAGTCTTGGAGTCGTTTGACCTAAAGTCAAATGATAGTTGCGAATCATGCTTACTTGGAAAAATGACAAAGTCACCCTTCACAGGCTCGTGTGAAAGGGGTGAAGCTTTGTTGGACCTTATACACACGGATGTGTGTGGACCATTCAAACATGCCACAAGGGATGCTAATCGTTATTATTTGACTTTTACCGATGATTACAGTAGATATGGATATGTATACTTAATCAAGCATAAGTCAGAGACTTTCGAGAAGTTTAAGGAATTTAAACAGGAAGTCGAGAATCAATTGGGCAGGAACATTAAGATGCTTCGATCCGATCAAGGTGGTGAGTATCTTAGTTCAGAGTTCCTCGACTATCTAAAGGAATGTGGGATTGTCTCACAATTGACACCCACCCAGGACACCGCAGTTGAATGGTGTGGCTGAGAGGCGTAATCGAACCTTGTTGGACATGGTTCGTTTCCATGATGAGTCAAGCTTCGCTACCAATCTCATTCTGGGGGTATGCCTTAGAGACTGCCGCCCATATCCTCAATCTAGTCCCTACAAAGAAAGTTGCCAAAACTCCTCACGAGATGTGGACTGGTAAAGTACCTAAACTAGACCACATCAAGATTTGGGGATGCGAGGCTTTCGTGAGACGCGAGACTCATGATAAGCTTGAACCCCAAAGCGAGAGGTGTATTTTCATCGGCTACCCACAGCAATCCTTTGGTTACCTCTTCTACAGACCTAGTGACAATGTGGTCTTTGTAGCAAGAAGAGGAGTCTTTCGAGAAAGAGAGTTTATAAGCCAAGGAGACAGTGGGAGGCAAGTTGATCTTGAAGAAATTCAAGACTCAAGTGGTGAAGGAACTTCAAACTCTAGCCCTCAACTTGAGGAGGAAACTCCTGTTGAGCCAATTGACCAATCTGTACCTCTGAGGCGTTCCACGAGAGTTAGGAGTGCACCTGAGCATTACTATGGATTCCATATTACTGCAGAAGGTGAGACACTTATTAGTGATGAGACACTAGTAAGTCAAGATGACCCTAACAGCTACGAGGAAGCCATGGCGGGCCCCGAGTCTGCCAAATGGAAAGAGGCCATGGATAGCGAGATACAATCCATGTATGACAATCAAGTTTGGAACTTGGTTGAGAATGTACCATGTCGAAAGACTGTAGGGTGCAAATGCGTCTTCAAGAAGAAGACCGACATGGATGGTAAAGTACACACTTATAAGGCTAGACTGGTTGCAAAGGGCTTCTCTCAAATTCCTGGAGTGGATTATGATGAGACCTTTTCTCCGGTAGCCAAGATTAAGTCTATTCGGGTTCTGTTAGCCATAGCGCATTTCATGACTATGAAATTTGGCAAATGGATGTCAAAACCGCTTTCCTTAATGGAAAGTTGGCTGAAGATGTTTACATGAGTCAGCCAGAGGGTTTTGTCAGTAACGAGTACCCTAATAGAGTGTGTAAGCTTGAGAAATCCATTTATGGATTAAAGCAAGCACCTCGCAGATGGAATCTTTGCTTTGATGAAAAGGTCAAGGAATTTGGCTTTTCTAGAAGTGAAGATGAATCTTGTGTATATGTCAAGGCTAGTGGGAGTATAGTTAGCTTTTTGGTATTGTATGTGGATGACATACTACTCATAGGAAATGACATTCCAACCCTGCAGGAAGTAAAGTCCTGGCTTGGAAAGTGTTTCGCTATGAAGGACCTTGGTGAAGCTGCCTATATTTTGGGGATAAGGATCTTGAGAGATCGGAGTAAAAGACTAATTGGACTTAGTCAAAGTACCTACATGGAAAAAAATTCTGAAGAGATTCAGAATGCAAGACTCCAAGAAAGGAGAATTGCCCATCCAGAGTAACGCCAAACTGAGTAAGACACAAAGCCCTAGCACTGAGGCTGAGATAGCAGAAATAAGTCGAATACCTTATGCTACGGCTGTAGGTTCGATCATGTATGCTATGACGTGTACTCGACCTGATGTAGCCTTTGCCTTGAGCATGGTTAGCAGGTTTCAGGGGAACCCTGACAAGGCACACTGGACTGCGGTAAAGACTATTCTCAAGTACCTACGAAGGACTATGGACTGGGTCCTTACCCTCGGTGGGAGTGATGACTTGAGAGTTGTAGGGTATAGTGATGCTAGCTTCCAGACTGATAGGGATAACTTCCGCTCTCAGTCGGGCTGGGTCTTTACCCTAAATGGAGGAGCAATTTCTTGGAAGAGTTCCAAGCAAGAGACAGTGGCAGATTCTACTTGTGAATCAGAGTATATTGCAGCTAGCGAAGCGGCAAAGGAGGCGTTATGGCTGAGGAATTTCATTGGAGACCTTGGAGTTGTACCAGCTATTAAAGAGCCAATGGAAATTTTCTGTGATAGTGAAAGTGTTGTTGCCTTAGCCAAGGAACCAAGGGATCACGGGAGATCCAGACACATCGACAGAAAATACCATTTCATCAGACATCGGATCGAAGAAGGACTCCTCGTGGCAAAGAGGGTATCATCAGATGAGAATCCGGCAGATCCCCTCACGAAGGGACTGACTCGGGTTAAGCATCTCCGGCATGCTCGGAGCATAGGGCTGAAGGATGATATTAGATTTAGTAGTTAGATAATCTCGAAATTTGTAAAGTGTGATTGACATTTGATGATGAATAAAAGTGTTTTATTTATGAGTAAAGTGTTGCTATCTCTTGTCAATCGTTTACTATATTTCTTTTGCATGTTTTGACTTCCAGAATAATTTTGTTTGGTATAACATATTATTCAAACCTCCACAGTCGGTCATATGTCGGAAGTAGGTATGAATCAAGACTGTCATGTTTGGTTGTAGAGGTCTGGGACATGGCTACAACAATCATGAGTGCTCATAAGTTCTGAGCATTGGACTCAACCCACGCTCACTGGAATCACTTCATGGAATTCTATCTCGAGTGATCGTGAGACGGTAATATCATATAAATCTTTAAACCTAGAGATATGATTTGTTACTTACAAGTTGGTTATGCATTGATTGTACGAAAAACGCATTGGTAACTCGATGTTATAAAATCGCGCTCTTATGTGTAATTCAATGAGTAGTAGAACAAACATATGAGTCGAAGTTTATCTGTTCCTTCTTGGATTAGAAGCTGATATCTGGGCCCCTCGATGATTTTGTTTTGACCTATGTACCGGGCCCGGTCAGAACTAAATTGATGTGTTCAATAAAGTTCTTTGTCAAACAAATCGGAAATCGAGAAACAAATGTTGGACAATAAGTAAGACATTGTTCCATGTATTTCTCCGACTGATATCTAGAACAGAGGATTATATGATCACTTATCTTAAATGGCATACCATCATCTTCTCAAGTTTCGAGAAACCTTGTAAAGAGCTACGATTGCCGATCGGTTCCTGAAGTCATACTTGCAGTAATAGTTACTAGACTTATCCAAGTGGGAGACTGTTGGATAAGGTGTCTAAGTCCATAACTATTTCTGGTATGTACTTGACTCGACCCGGCATGGTCCATTTGGGTTGCATGGCACCATGCAATTGGATAGACTAAATGAGAGAAATAACGCTTGGAGATTATTAATATATTATAAGTTCTAATATATTAATAATATTATTTGATTAGTTTGATCAAGAATTAATTTAGAATTAATTAAGTGATCAAAAGATAACTAATTAAATATATGGGTTGATTAAGTAAATCATCCATATCTTGTATAGTGGGCTAAAAGGCTCCATGAATCATCAAGTTGGGTTCCACCCATAGGATGCTCCATGGGAGTTACAAACCCATGGGTCATGGAAATGAAGAGTCATGACACATTAGGGTTTAACCCTAGATGTGTCAACACTATATAAGTAACATGATCTCCTCCCAAATCGGCTACACTAAGAATATAAAGGGCTTGGCCGATTTTGTGAAGTGAGTATACTCTCATAAGTTCTTCCAAGAGCATTTGGTGTTGTGTGAAGCATTTGAGGCATCACACTTGGGGTGCTAGGCTCACAAGGTTTCAAGGAACACAAGCAACAACAAGGCAAGTTATTCTATCTATACTTTATGTTAAAATTGTTCCCCATGTATGCTAGATAGGAATATAACCTTGGAATTCAACTTTGCATGACAAATTAGACAAACATAGATCCAAGGTTATTAGGGTTGCATGTACACTTAGGAAGTGTTAGAATGCTCAAAACCCATCACTAGCGAGTAGCGAGGATCGCGGGAAGGTGATGGAATGATCCGTACACACTGATAGAGGATTTATTTTATGATATTAGGATACGTTTTTATCATGACGACATTTGTTAAACATGAGATTCAGAATATTGAATGAGTTTTATGTTGTTTGAAAAATGAAAATTTGTTTTAATTTTTATGTCGTTACAACGGTCCAGGTAGACTAAAGGTCGAGGAGGCGGTCCAGTCAGACTGATGGCTAATTATGCCTGTTGTTGCTTATATGTTATATGATATGGTTATATCCGTATGGTGTTGGTATTTTGGGGGTAACTCACTAAGTCTTCAAGCTTACATTTATCGATTATTGTTTCAGGTACTTCTAATAATCACGGGAAGGCGAAGGCGTGATCTTGCACCTCCTTATATTTTCATGATTTGATTCTGGGGATACTCTGATGTCTAAACTATTTTGAAAACAAATTGTAATAACTTAATGGTTTTAAATGTTTTATAAAGTTTCAAATTTGGTATGATTTTTATGGATATTACAAGTTGGTATCAGAGCCCTGGTTTGAGTGAATTGGATAAACACTTGTGTGAATCCAGTCTCAAACTAGAATCTGAGAGTTTTTGCAAAATGTTTTTTGAAAAAAAATTATAATAAAGAGTTGGGTTAAGGGCATGGGCTCGATCTCTTGTCATGATCTTGTTTGATTTTTGGCTTTGGATTAGGAACATGGACCTTGACTTAACTTTGATTTTTTAAGGTGGATGCAAGTGTACGATCAGCTAGAGCTCGCGGATAGACCCCAAAATACCTAACGATTTATTTGGTTTTGTGATATGTTAGAACAACGTTCTAGTACCAGGCTAGGGATCTTCAGGAATTACATGATATAATTGCCTGTTTATATGATGCCAGATAGCCTAGGGTTTTTCCTTATATGAAATTGACATCATTACTGTAGTTCCTTAGTATATACATCATGATTGTACATAATTAAGATCTTATAGCCTGAGAATGTTTGGTTTAGCCTTATTTCCTGTTCTTGTTTGATGAAGGGCTTAGGGTAGGATCAAGTATTCAAAAGTCTACAGGGTCCAGCGTTATGTACGGCTAGCATACACGAGTGTTGCAGGGTATGTGGGAGTGTCATGGGTGGGTTGTGAGAGGTCGGGAGGCCAGTTATGAGATATTTAGCGTTCCTCTAGAAGTGAAGATTGAGCGCTCGCTATGTTTATCTATATTGTTAGGGTGTTGTGGTGATACTTGAGACAAATATGTGTAGGCGTGGAAGGTAGTATGGGCCCGTACTACTGAAAGCACAGGACACATAAGCGTAGCAAGGAAGTCACAACCGTTGGGGTTTAGTTAGGATTTGGTTCCCTATTATTATATGGATTATCCGAGATCTCTCTGGTGTATTATCATAATGGTGGTTACAAGACATCATGAGACCGGATCTGGGTTAGGATCGGGAGCTGGCAGCCAAGATAGGCGAGTATTGTTAGAGGATCGTGTCAGTGAGATCATCCGAGAGTAGGTGATCAAGATTTATTAGGGACAGTTTCTTGAGATGTTTAGGTCTATCAAGACCGCCTCGGTTGACTATTTTGATGAGCATTATGCAGCCATTGCTGAGACGGCTGCCATGGCAGCTACAACTGTTGTAATGGCAGCAGGGGGAGGAGCTGATCGAGCTTTCCAGTACTGGGACTTGTTACTGGGACATATTCTGATGAGCAGAGGGTTGTATTTACTTGGGGTCAGGGATATGTTTTGTACTCATTACATTCCACGGGTTGAGCAGGAGAGGCTAGCACAGGAGTTTCTAGATTTGAGGCTTCGAGGGTTTTGCTTGAGGTCAAAATGTGAGTCGTGGGGACTCCGAAAAGGAGTGGTGATTATGCTTAGCTGGGTTTTGCAGCTGGAAGTAGAATATTTAATTGATTGATTGGAATGTCATTTTATAGGACAAGGATTGTGCCCTTTCAGTTTTCGAGCTCGAAGTAGTGAGCAGACTTGGGACCTCAGTATTAGGTTTTATTCTAGCTCGGGGTCAGTTGGTCACAGGGATGGTCGACAATATTTCAGCGATGGTGAGCGCGGGTGGGGTTGATGTGGCATAAGTATTTTGTAAGGTCCGGTTTTCCTTGGATCTATTGTATCGGGCGGTAAGAATTGATTCTGCGATCTATTGCACTTTTAGGATTAGAGACTATGTCTTAGGAGTAGCTTGTAGCCCAGATTAAGGCAGAGGTTGCTTCAGCTACTGCAGTTCAGTTATGGGCAACTGAGCTGGTGAGTGAGATAGGGTGCGAGACCCTAAATGATATGATTTATAGAGCCTAAGAGCGGGAGATTTGTTAGGAGCACCTTATGAAGAGGGGTATTATATGAGAGGTCTATGGATAGGGTCCCATAGGATGGTTATTCAGCATTGTCAGAATCCAATGATTTTAGTAACTGTTATTGATTGGTAGAGGAAAGTGCCAAAGGAAGTAGTTCGTTGCAAAGGTATTAGTTAGGGAATCTATCTTTTGGTCTTCAAGATTTGAGTGTGGGATCATTCAAGCATTACAGATTGTCGGTTTCACTAGGATTTAGGAAGTGTTCATCCAGTTCTTAGAAGTATGCAATCATTTACAATTGGCTATTAATGGAGCACTAGTTAGAAAGAGTTGGTTGTCGTAAGATCGATCGTTGGAAAGTGAGAAGGATTGGGAATTCTCAAATTTTCATGTATTGTGGAGACTTAGTCGAATCTAAGTGGGGGAGAATCTTCCCGGAATGCAGAAGCAAGAGCGGTTTTAAAACTAGGATAAGTTTCACATCTCGATAGGGAGAAAGGATGCCCAACTGACTGTTTGGTTTGAGGGTTGTGTTGGTTAGGGGTTCGGTAAAACTTCCCAACATGAGAAACGCATCTTCTTGGTGCTTGATAGTAGAATTTAGGGAACCAGGTTGGGGTTCTAGTCATGAATTGAGCTCAGTTCGAGTGTTCAGTCGAGTGTGTGCTCGACTCTGAGGGTTTTTGGATTGATAGATTGAGGGTTCTTTTAGCTGTCATGGCTCGACAGTACATTCAACACACGTGTGCTAGTTATTTAGCGTATGTGGTAGATGTGTAGGTCAGGGATCAGACCACGGTTTCCCGAGAGGGTGGGAATCAACATGACGTCTAGAGTTAGGTCGAGATTATGTGTAACATCCCAAAAACACGGTCCCGAAAATTTCGTTTTAATTAATTTATAAAAAACCATAATTACAAATCATATCATTCATAAACAAAAGTTATTATATCAAATCCGAGTATCATCTCAAAACATAATCTTTTATGAGTGTATAAGCCTCCAAGGCTAAAACTTCTTGGTATGTGCCATGCGATCATCCCGAGCTCTTTCGTCCACTACCGGAAGTACCTAAAACCAAAACTGAAAACCGTAAGCATGAAGCTTAGTGAGTTCCCAACCTACCACATAACATACATAATCACATACTGCAAACACTAGGCCTAGCCCACTACATCGGGCCCAGCCCGACACCGACGAATCCGGCATCAGGCCCCGCCTGGCATCGAGCCCTGCTCGGTATACATATATGTTTTTACCAGGCCCTGCCTGTCTTCGGACCCCACCCGCTACTCACATACAATAATAACATATAAACAAACTAACATAATCACTATACTATAACTGCTAGTCTCAAGGCCCCGCCTATCTTGGGTATCGCCCCTATTCTGCTACTAATGAGATATGGAACCCCATCCACACTCAGCTAGTGATGGGATACGGGTCCCCGCCTACACTCACTCCCCTACGAGGCATACATAAGTATCACAAAGACAACGAGTATAACAATACATACACTAATGTCTCGGGGTACCACCCGACATCGAGCCGTAGCTCATAAACATACATATAAACCTTCCTCAAGCCTTGCCCGTCATCGGATCTAAATCCGATATTCACTAACACACATAAATGAGCCGAAATTGGTGCCTTAGACCCATTCCTACTGGAGAAAACTCACCTCGCAAAGTTGACTCTAGAATCTTGCGAATACCCCTCGTTGCTAGCTGGACGATCCCCGAACTATTGATCCCTCGACTTCCCGAGCTATCAATACCAAAATATCACTTAGTCCAATTCAATAACCCTTCATAGGGTAGAATGACCATTCTACCCCTAAGCCAACCTTATCCATAACTAAGGCCCAATACTAGGTAAGCTTCCCAAGCCCACTAGTGGCCCACTAATGGTCCAATTTGCTAAATCGGGCCCAATCCCTCTAATAGGCCTTACCCTAAGCCCAAATATCTTTTTGTCCCACATCATCTGACTTCTGCTGGCCGACTAAGTCCCAAAGTCCAAAGCTTGGCCCAAACCAAAGCCCGATAACAAAAAATCCCAAACTAACAGAGTACGCAAAGGTGTACGCCCATGTACGCTAAGCGTACTAGGTAAGCAGTGAGTACGCTGGACATACCAGTACGTACGCTCAGTGTAACCCCCTGCTGAGTCCATTTCTCATTAAGAGCTTAATACTCCACTTTAGAGGCTACAAACATAGAACCAAGTCCTTTTTCAAGTCTTAATCCATAAAGTCACTGACTTGGTGACTTAACTTGGCCCAACAAGCCCAAACTCCCTTAAATGATACTCCTCTTCCATAAAGAGGGATAAATCTCATGCATGAACTCATTAAGTCACTCAAGATGGAAACTTTACTGCTTATCGAACCCTTTTAGCTCTGAGGATGGAAACCCTAAGCTCACAAATGGGATTTCGTCATAAAGGTCCAATCTTGGGACCCAAAAATAACTCCAAAACCACAATACACTAGATCTAAGCACCCTTAAGTAAAGTTATGAACTTTATACCTCCAAAGAGTTCTAAAAGAGGATGTTATTCCAGATCTACGAGCTTCAACCTTCCAAGTTCTTCCTTGCCAACTTCTTCTTTGCTTCTTCCAAGCCTACACCACCAAAATGATATTCTTGAAGTCAAAATCGCCCAAGGATGAGGAGATGAGGCATTCTAGGGTTTCACTGAGGCTGTGGGAACAGATAAGGAGGCTAGGGGTTGAGCCATTATGTTCTTTATATAGTGGCTAACTCTAAAGTTAGGGTTTCTGGACACTGGACATACGTTGGGCATACATCATGTACGTTGGGCGTACGCTAAAAGCACCCGAGATCTTATGCCTTTATACGCTGGGCGTAACCCAGCCTTAGGCTAGGCATACTCGTGCGTTCACCACCTTGTATGCATGGACCTTCTTGTCATCTATTTCCATTAAGGGACCATTAATTTCAATAACCTCAAAGTGTTATAACCCCTTTGTTCTGATTCCATTTCCGACGAACTTTATATCCACGAAAAGGTAGCGAGTGTTGGGTTTTAGCCATAAGAACTTTCCTATGTGCGCATGCAAAACCCTATTGCTTGGATCTAGGCTTTCTAATAAACATGCTTTTGAATCCAAGACTTCTAATGGCTAATTAGGTTAAACAACAATATTAAAACAGATCTAGAATCATACCTTTGAATCCCTTGTTGATCTTGGTTGTCTTGGAGCTTCTAGAGTCACAATTGTCACTCCTCTAATGGCTTACAAACACCAATAGCAAGCAAGATGATTTAGGAGAGAGGAGAGGGGATGGAATTCGACCAGAGGTTCCTTGCTTTAGGTTCTGAAAGGTTGTACACGAATTCCACATCCCAAGGGCCTATTTATACCTTTAGACTCCTTAAGGGTTTCACCCTAAACCCTAATTGGATAATCTTCTCTTAAGGCTATCCAAATCCATTCCATAGATATCCCTATGGACGATTTTGAGCTATCCTAAAGCTCTTAGAATCCGTCCAAGGTCCATCCTAATGGATTTACAGTCTAAAGTCTAACTATCAAACAATTGACAGTTTATACCCTCTTATTTAATTAATCTCTTTAAGTCACCAAATTAATACTAATTTATTTATGACTTATATTAATCAAATAGCTAAATATTATTTCTTATAATATTTACTATCTCTTAACAAATCATCCTTCAAGTTGCTATGGTGAAGGCAACCCAAAAGGACCATGCACCACCGAATATAGTTATAGCCTTAGACACTATTCCAACAGTCTCCCACTTGGATAAGTCTAGTAACTATACAAGTACAATACGGTTTGCAATCGTAGCTCTCAAAGACGCTGTCAACTTTGATCTAATCAATCTTGTCCTTTAGATAAGGGATCGTACAGTCCTCTGTTAGATATCATGCTGACAATCCTATGGAATGGTTAGTCTAGCATTTAGATTTCTCGATCTTCGATTTATTTGACATAGAACTTAATCGAACACATCAATTCAGTTCTGACCGGGCCTGGCACATAAGTCAAATCAAATCATCGAGTGGCCAAGATATCTCTTCTACCCTCTTAGGATAAAATTTACAGATAAACTTCGACTTATATGCATTTACTTATTCATTAACCAACTATACACAACAATGCGTTTTATAACATCAAGTTACTGATGCGTTTTCGCATTATCAATGCACAATCAATTAACAAATAATAAACCATATATCTAGGTTTTAAGACCATATGATATTATCGTCTTGCGATCACCTTTTATATCGTATTCCATAAGGTGATTCCAGCAAGCGCGGGTTTATTCCAATGCTCAAAACCAGTTCATAAGCACTCATGAACGTTGCAGCAACCCTTGCTATGTCTAACACCATTTAGACATTCTACACACCAATTCATGAAAATCTTCATTCATATCTACTCCCAACATATGAACGATTGTGGACCATTTGAATAATTCGATTATTCCTAATAAACTCAATTATTCTGGAAGTCAAAACATGCAAAGTGAAACAATAGTTAAACAACTAACATGTGATAGTAACTTTACTCATAAATAAAACTTCTTTATTTAATCATCAAATGTCAATTACATTTATCTATTATACGTTTCTAGTACTATCTAATCTATGCTAATATCATCCTTCAGCCCAATGCTCCTAGCATGCTGCAAGTGCTTAACCCTACTCAGTCCCTTCGTAAGCGGATCTGCTGGGTTATCTTCTGATGATATCCTCTTCACTACGAGTTGTCCTTCTTCTACACGATGTCTAATGAAGTGATATTTTCTGTCGATATGCCGAGATCTACCATGATCCCTCGGTTCCTTGGTCAAGGCAACCGTACCTTCGTTATCACAGAAAATCTCCATGGGCTCCTTTATGGCCGGTACAACTCCAAGATCACCAATGAAGTTCTTTAGCCATATTGCCTCCTTCGACGCTTCGCTCGCTGTGATGTACTCTGATTCGCACGTTGAATCAGCTACGGTTTCTTACTTGGAACTTTTCCATGTCACTGCTCCTCCATTTAGGGTAAAGACCCAGCCCGACTGCGAGCGATAGTTGTCCCTGTCGGTTTGAAAGCTGGCGTCACTATACCCTCGCACCTTCAAGTCATCACTCCCTCCAAGGACTAAGAACCATTCTTTCGTCCTCCGAAGGTACTTAAGGATGTTCTTCACCGCAATCCAATGTGCTTTGCCAGGGTTCCCTTGATATCTGCTAACCATGCTCAAAGCGAAGGCTACATCAGGGCGAGTACAAGTCATAGCGTACATGATTGAGCCAACTACGGAAGCGTATGGTACTCGGCTCATTTGTGCTATCTCAGCTTCGGTACTCGGACTTTGAGTCTTACTCAACTTGGCATTTCCTTGTATCGGCAGTTCTCCCTTCTTTGAGTTTTCCATACTAAAACGTTTTAGTACCTTCTCCAAGTAAGTATTCTGACTAAGTCCAATTATTTTCTTACTTCTTTCTCTTACTATCCTTATTCCCAAAATGTAAGAAGCCTCTCCGAGGTCCTTCATAGCGAAGCACTTCCCGAGCTAGGACTTAACCTCCTGCAGAGTCGGGATGTCGTTTCCTATGAGTAATATGTCATCGACATATAGAACGAGGAAGCTTACTACACTCCCACTGGCTTTGACATATACACAAGATTCGTCTTCGCTTCGTACAAATCCAAACTCTTTGACTTTCTCATCGAAGCAAAGATTCCATCTGCGAGACGCTTGCTTAAGTCCATAAATGGACTTCTCAAGCTTACACACTCTATTCGGATGCTTCGGATCCACAAACCCCTCTGGCTGAGCCATGTAAACATCCTCAGCCAACTTTCCATTAAGGAAAGCGGTCTTGACATCCATTTGCCAAATCTCATAATCATGAAATGCGGCAATCGCTAGCATCACTCTAATAGATTTAATCTTCGCAACTGGTGAGAAGGTCTCATCATAGTCAACTCCGGGAGTTTGAGTAAAGCCCTTCGCAACCAATCGCGCTTTGTATGTGTGTACGTTCCCATCCACGTCGGTCTTCTTCTTGAAGATCCACTTGCACCCTACGGTCTTACGTTCGGGCACGTAATCAACCAAATTCCAAACTTGGTTATCGTACATGGATTGGATCTCACTATCCATCGCCTCTTTCCATTTCGCAGACTCCGGGCCTGCCATGGCTTCCTTATAGCTATTAGGTTCATCAACATTTAGTAGTGTACCATCACTAATATACGTGTCCCCTTCGGTAGTGATATGAAAACCATAAAACTGGGGATGAACTCTAACTCTATCGGAACGTCTAAGAGGTAAGGATTCGTCAATCGGTTCAACCGGAGTTTCCTCCTCGGGTTGAATGCCAGCGGTAGAGGTTCCTTCATCTATCGACTCTTGAATCTCTTCAAGTTCGATTTGCCTCCCACTATCTCCTTGGCTTATGAGTTCTCGTTCTCGGAAAACTCCTCTCCTCGCAACAAAGATAACATTATCTTTCGGTCTATAGAAGAGATATCCAAAGGAAGTTTGCGGGTAGCCGATGAAAATACATCGCTCACTTCGAGGTTCAAGCTTGTCGTGAGTATCTCGTCTTACGAAAGCCTCGCAACCCCAAACCTTGATATGTGCCAACGAGGGAGCTTTCCCCATCCACATTTCGTGAGGTGTTTTGGCAACCTTCTTAGTAGGGACTCGGTTAAGGATATGGGCAGCAGTCTCTAAGGCATACCCCCAAAAGAAGATAGGTAGTGAAGCACGACTCATCATAGAGCGAACCATATCCAGTAAGGTTCGATTATGCCTTTCTGCCACACCATTCAACTGCGGTGTCCTAGGAGGCGTCAATTGCGAAACTATTCCACACTCCTTGAGATAATCGTGGAATTCAAGACTTAGGTACTCTCCTCCTCGATCGGATCGAAGCATCTTGATTTTCCTGCCCAATTGATTCTCCACTTCATTCTTGAACTCTTTGAACTTTTCAAAGGTTTCTGACTTTTGCTTGATTAAATAGATATACCCATATCTACTATAATCATCGGTAAAGGTCACATAGAAGCGGTTCCCATCCTTCGTGGTTGATCTAAAAGGTCCACATACATCGGTATGTATTAGGTCTAATAGTCCCTCACCCCTCTCACAAGTACTCGTGAAGGGTGACTTAGTCATTTTTCCAAGCAAACAAGACTCGCATGTGTCATCTTCCCTAAGGTCGAATGACTCCAACACTCCATCCTTTTGGAGTTGGGCTATGCGTTTCTTGTTGACATGTCCAAGATGACAATGCCACAAGGATGCTTTATCCATACTAGTGGAAGAATCAATATTCAAAACGTCATTTCCTAAGTTATCAACAATCATAATAGTTTCATATATTCCATTACATGGTATAGCTTCAAAGTAAAAGACACCATTTAGATAAGCCAAAATAGAACCATTCTCATTATTAAAAGAAAATCTAAAACCTTGTCTATATAAACCATGAAATGAAATGATGTTTCTAGCCATTTCTGGCGAATAGCAACAATTGTTCAAATCTAAAACTAAACTATTCTTAAGCACTAAAGAATACACCCCAATCTTGGTCACAGGCGACAATCTTCTGTTCCCCATGATTAGATTGATCCTTCCTTGCTCCACATCCCTACTTCCTTTTAGTCCCTGCACATTAGAACAAATGTGATAACCACAACCGGTGTCAAGAACCCAAGAAATAGCATGATTAGAATCGTTAGATTTTATTGCATATATATACCTGCGAAAGATGGCTTGATCTTTCCTTCCTTGATGGCTTGCAGGTAATCCGGGCAGCTTCTCTTCCAATGTCCTATCTTGTGGCAGTGGTGGCACTCTGCCTCCTTCGGGTTAGAGCAGGGCTTAGAGGGATCAACTTTGGTCCCACTAGAAGAGGAACCATCTCGGGCTTTCACCTTTCGATAGTTATTTGAAGAAGCTTTCCTCTTCTTTCCCTTCCCTTGACCAATAGCCAAGACAGGAGCAGCAGATGGATTGGGAGTTGGTGCAACAGACTTGTCCTTGAAATTGCTCTCAGCAACCCTCAAGAGACCTTGGAGTTTACTTAGAGTGACCTCCTCTTTGTTCATGTGGTAGGTCATCCTAAATTGGTTGTACATCGGAGGCAAAGAGTGAAGCACCATGTCGATCGCCAAGTCTTCGCCGAAGTCAACATTTAACTTGCGAAGGCGGTCGACATACCTTTGCATCTTTTGCAAGTGCACGGTAAGAGATTCTACATGACCCATCTTAGCGGAAATCATGTTAGTGAAAATCTCGTAACGCTCTTGTCTCGCGTTTTGGTGGTACCTCTCCAACAAGTCTTGATGCATCTCGTACGGATACATGTCCTCGTAGGACTTTTGGAATTCGGAGTTCACGGTGGCGATCATGATGCAATGTACCTTCGTCGCATCTCGCTCATGAGTTTCAAAGGCGGTGATTTCGGCGGGAGTAGCAATTTCGGGGTTGATTTTCTCGAGCTTCTCGTCGAGGACATACTCTTTATCCTCATAGCGAGCAATGGTACGAATGTATCTTATCCATTCACCAAAGTTCGTTCCATCGAAGGTGACCTTTTGGCAAAGGCTCATCAACGTGAAAGAACTAGCAGCAGCGTTGTTTGCGTTTGACATCTATAGGAAGGACAAAGATAGATTAGAACAAGAATCCCTAATTATCACCCAATAAGAAAAATTAGGGCTAGGATCCAACAATAACATTTACATACTAGAAAAGGGATGCCGTAATCCAACATGCAAATAAATTGAAGGTAAGTGAATGACGATTCACTAATTCTCCATCACAAAACGTAAACTTTTAGTCCTAAGTGTTTTTGAGAATTCCTAGGTTCGGATGAGATTCATTGAACTATTCAATGGCATGTTTAAATCTCGATATGCCCCTCTTGTTTGTGACTGGGATGCCGAGGATCACAAAGCGGGTGTGAATTACCATGCAAATTCACATGGTGCCTTCATTGTTACGATCACCTATTCGATGTGCCGGTAAACCACACACGCTCCATCGAACTATGATAAACAATGAATCACCCTTTGCCACCTTCGCTTAGAACCAATTAGTGTGCCGGTAAACCACACACGCTCCACTAACATCTTAGCAAGGTGCAAAGTGTAATTTCATGGGATTGCATCAATTCACTTTTCCTAAAGTAACTAAGATTGGGAAATTTTATAAAGAAGGTTTAGTTACTTCGTATTTCTTATTATACTTTTAATGAGAGGATGAGGTTTCCCTATCCTACCCGTTCGGCTAACGACCCTCCACCAATCAAGCAAGCGGTGGGTGTGAGTGTACACCCATTAAGCGCCATTTTATAGGCCGCAACCTTATACCCACCTTATAGATCGGCTTCGTGAATGAGGCCTACTAGCGGTAAGACTAGCATTTAGTTATACATATATATATTCTAATAATATCATATAAGTATAGGGTTGCATTTTAAACTTTTCAAAATCTAGGGTTTGAAATTTAAGTTGTCTAAATTAAAACTTTTAATCACAAATATAAATTTCAAAACTTAAGGGTAGTTTTTAAACATTTAAAAACATAGAGGATCAAATAACAAATAATTCCAATTAACAATAAATATTCTAATTATCTTTATTTGATTTATCTTGATTTCTTTGAAGATAATTACCAAAATAATTAATTATTATCATATAAGGAAATTAAATATTTTATTAGATGATAAATATCTTTAATTAGATCAAGATAACAGTCATATTTATCAAAAAATCGGATTTACATTGATCTAATATGATTAAGGTAAGTTTCCATAAGATAATTATGAAAAAATCCCGAATCTGGCCATTCCTGACGCTTGGACTCGCCGAGTGCACAAGGGGACTCGACGAGTCAGGCCTACTCGACGAGTCCACCATGGAACTCGACGAGTCAGTGACTCAAAACCCAAAAAAAATCGAATTTTGCAGGTTTGTTTCAGTTATTCAAGCAACAATTTAAAGAAAACCAATCTAGGCTCTGATACCACTGTTGGCTTTTAGCCATAAGAACTTTCGTATGTGCGCATGCAAAACCCTATTGCTTGGATCTAGGCTTTCTAATAAACATGCTTTTGAATCCAAGACTTCTAATAGCTAATTAGGTTAAATAACAATATTAAAACAGATCTAGAATCATACCTTTGAATCCCTTGTTGATCTTGGTTGTCTTGGAGCTTCTAGAGTCACAATTGTCACTCCTCTAATGGCTTACAAACACCAATAGCAAGCAAGATGATTTAGGAGAGAGGAGAGGGGATGGAATTCGACCAGAGGTTCCTTGCTTTAGGTTCTGAAAGGTTGTACACGAATTCCACATCCCAAGGGCCTATTTATACCTTTAGACTCCTTAAGGGTTTCACCCTAAACCCTAATTGGATAATCTTCTCTTAAGGCTATCCAAATCCATTCCATAGATATCCCTATGGACGATTTTGAGCTATCCTAAAGCTCTTAGAATCCGTCCAAGGTCCATCCTAATGGATTTACAGTCTAAAGTCTAACTATCAAACAATTGACAGTTTATACCCTCTTATTTAATTAATCTCTTTAAGTCACCAAATTAATACTAATTTATTTATGACTTATATTAATCAAATAGCTAAATATTATTTCTTATAATATTTACTCTCTCTTAACAAATCATCCTTCAAGTTGCTATGGTGAAGGCAACCCAAAAGGACCATGCACCACCGAATATAGTTATAGCCTTAGACACTATTCCAACAGCGAGAAGCCCTATGCTTCTAGCAACACATCCCGGCTCCAAACCTCTTGAATAAAAACTTCAAAACCCATAAAAGACCAAAATGTCCTTAGCATGGGCCTCTGAAATCCATAAGCAAACATTTTCAGAATAGGGTGTTACATATAGTCCACGGATTGGATCAGGAGTTTGAAACCCCAAGCGGGGTGGAACTGGCTATAGGGTAGAGGGCACCAGGATCGATCCAGGTTTATACTCAACAAACTTAGAGCGGTCCGGATAGACTGAAGGCCAGCAGGGCATACCAGTCAGGCTGAAGGCTCAGAGAATAGTCCAGACGGGCTGAAGGCCCGGAGAGGTGGTCCAGACATGCTGAAGGTTATGAAAGTGGTCTAGATAGGTTGAAGGCCCGGTAAGGCAGTCCAGTCATGCTGAAGACTCTATATGTGATCCGTTAGATCTAGAGGTCAGATGGTGAGAGAAGAGTTATGAGATTGTAGGGTAGTCGTAGCATTCCCTAATGCTTTCAGATGATTAGGCCAAGGTGGACCAATTCGCAGGATATTAGGTAGACCACAACATCATTGGAATTAGGAAACAGTAGGTTGTTGAAGACCGGGCATGATGTAAGACTACAGTTGTTTTGGTAGCATTCACTTTTAGTAATTGATTTGATAGCGACAGATTGTTAGGTTGTTATGATCAGATGGATCAGAAGGATTGATAGGGCCATGAGTGGTGATATAGCTAGGGCAGTTATTGCTAGTCGAAGTTTCCTTCGGGAATCACATGGAGCGATTGTAAGATCGCTCGATGGCTCAACACCAGGCAGAAATCTGGTATTCCGGATGAGTTTTCAGTCAAGTATAAGTGTACTGCAGGGAAATTTGGTCAGTGACTCTGTCTTCTTGTAGGAACCCCGGTTATCAGAAGTTGAGTAGCCATTTGGGAGTTAAGTGCAATGAATTTGGCAATGATTCAGTACGGGCGGTCCGTCGGGGTGCCAGACCATCTCAAGACTTCAGATTTCAGATTGAGTAAGTGTGACCATATCGCAAAAATTCTTTTATCTTCAGGTTTTAGAAACCTGCAAGGGTTGATTACGATTGCCTCGGAAAGGTTGGGGTATGGTTATAGTTGTGACCGTGTCACTCCAGTCATTTGGCGTGTTAGGAATGGTAAGGAATGATTTCAAGTACAAAATCCGATTTACGTGGGGGAGAATTGTAACATTTCGATAATAATAAAAATAGTAATAATAATAATAATAATAATAATAATAATAATAATAATAATAATAATAATAATAATAATAATATTATTTTAATAATAATAATAATAATAATAATAAATAAATAAAAATGAATAAATCAATAATATTTAGTGGATAGTTGGTTTCTAGGAGCCAAATGGTATATTTTAGACTTTTGGGGGTCAAAGTGTAATTTCAGAATATATTTTGTAATGATTATTAGAAGTTAGGGTGTTTTCGGTAAGTATTCGACTTAAAATGAAACAAATTACGGAAGCAGGGGCTAGAAGGTAAATTTTGGACCTCAGTTTAAAATAATTGTAGAATGAGGGGTTGATTGGTAAAATTATGGATTGGATTTGAAAGGAATTTCTGAACTCAGGGTAGAAAGGGTAAAATATAGACTTAGTTTGAAATAAAAAGAGAAAGGAAGGGCTGGAAGTGTAAAAATGAAACAAGAGTTAGATACACGGGTTGCACCCATCGCCACCGCAAACCGTTGATACAGGCGAGGTTGTTCACTGCCGCATCTTCCCTCACCGACGGCGACATTGCCATCGCCGCCTGCTTTCGTTGACGACTAGTTGCCAAACCCTAGCCGCCGCTGCTCTTGGTTGAAGATGTGCCACCGTTAGCCATCCTTGTGCCGCTAGAGTCGCTGTTGCCATTCGCAAATGTTGGATTAATATCTAAGTCCATAACTATAATTGGTAAGACTTGACCCGACCAGGCATGGTCCATTTGGGTTGCATACCATCATGCACTTGGATAGACTATAATTAGAGACATAAGACACTTATGGTTATTAATATATTATAAGTTCTAGTATATTAATAATAAAAATAATAAGATTATTTAATTAGTATTGATCAAGAATTAATCTAGGATTAATTAAGTGATCAAAAGAAGACTAATTAAATATATGGGTTGATTGTGTAAATCATCCATACTTATATAGTGGGCTAATGCTCCATGGATAATCAAGTTGGGCTAAAACCCATAGGATGGTCCATGGATGCTCCATGGTGTATTTAAACCCATGGATCCATGGAAATGGAAAGCCATGACAATTAAGGATTTACCCTAATTGCAACACTATATAAAGATCTTATTCTTGACAAAAATCGGCCACTAGTGAGAGTAACAAAAGGGCTAGCCGATTTCATGAAGTGTAGAACTCTCTCAAGTTATTCTAAGTGTTTTGATGATTCTGATTCCATTTGAGGCTTCCACACTATTAGGGCTAGGCACTCAAGCTTCATGAAGACTTTCTACATCAAAGAGGTATGTATTCTATCTTGTTACACTCATTGTTTTGTATGCTAGATTAGGATAATACCTTGGATGTTCTTATTTGCATGTATAATAGAGAAAACATAGATCCAAGGTATTTAGGGTTGCATGTACACTTAGGAGTGTTAGAATGCTCAAAACCCAACAGTGGTATCAGAGCCTAGGCTTGTTTTCTTATTATACTTGCAAATGGAGCTGAAAAATCGAGTTTTGATGCTGTCAGCCCAGCAGACTCGCCGAGTCCATGAAGGGACTCGACGAGTCCAAGGCAAAATGCATCCAACTCGCCGAGTTTTGTTCATGCACTCGACGAGTTGGACCCCAGGCAACATATTTTCGAGGTTTTTGGCTGGAAATGGACTAGGAACATTACCCTAAGTTGTTTTTGAACTTATAAACTTGTTTTTTAATGTGGTAATGTTCATGCTAATCCATTTTCAAAGATAATTGTCAATAGATTCATGTTTTGTATTAGTTTAAGGTTTAGACTAATTACATGAAGAAGTTTGATATGAATTATCTTGTTCTTATGAGTTGCTTAGATTAATAGAAAAGTTAATTGAAATAGTTGTTTTCAATCCATTTTAATCTAAGAGTTGAGTATAAAATGTGTTTGTGTAACTTGTCCTCAAGTTACATGAAGAGTCACATTAAAGACTCATAAAACTCATAAAAGTTGGTAATGGTTACAAAATGAAGAGTCTTGTGTCATTGAATTTTTTTTTTATGACTCCATAACTTGTCCTCAAGTTATGGAAATTCAAGAGTCACTTCATTAATAAATAAAGTGTAACCTTAATTAATTCCATAAGTTATAAAAATAAAGAAAAGTTAATTCTCTTATTAGTTTAAAGTCTTCCATAAGTTATGGAACTTGAAGAGTTTTTGGATTAAAGCTACTTTAAACACATAAGTTATGGAATTAATTAGTTTTGAATAGTTTCAAAACTTGCCCTCAAGTTTTGGAATTTGAAAAGTTTTCTCTTATGAATACTTTAATTCCAAGTTAGCCCTTAGAATTCTAAAGAGTTAAAATTCAACACTTATACTATTTATAACATTAATGGTTAATTATTATATATATGTATAAGAACAAGTCATTTTACCGTTAGTAGGCCTCATTCACGAAGCCGGTCTATAAGGTGGGTATAAGGTTGTTGCCTATAAAATGGCGACTTAATGGGTGTCCACTCTCACCCACCGCTTGCTTGACTGGTGGAGGGTCGTTAGCCGAACGGGTAGGACAATGACTTTAAATTCTCCCTTCATTAAAAGTATTAATGATAAATACTAAGTAACTAAAATCCTAATAATTCCCAATCTTAGTTACTTTAGGAAAAATGTGAATTTGGTGCTAGCCCATGGAATTCACACTTTGTACCTTACCAAGTCGTTGGTGGAGCGTGTGTGGTTAACCGGCACACTAACTTGGACTAGTAAGGACCATGAAGGGTGACTTAATGTTTTTCATAGATCAATGGAGCGTGTGTGGTTAATCGGCACATTGATTAGGTGATAATATTAAGGGTACCAAGTGAATTGGTATGGTTATTCACACCTTGTTTTGTGATCCTCGGCATCCCAGTCACAAAATTTGAGAGGGCACACTCGAGATTGAAACATGCCATTGAAAAGTTCAATGAATCTCAAAAGATCTAGGAATTTCAAATCCAATTAAAACCTAATAAATTATTTCGTTTTTCATGGTGGAAATTGGTGAATCGTCATTCGCCTACCTTTAAATATTTTATAGCTTGGATTACGCATACCTCTTCTAAGTTATAAAATAGTTTGTTGGGTCCTAGCCTTAATATTTCATATTGGGTGACATATTAAGGACTTTAAATCAACTATCTTGAATATCTCCCAAAACATGTCTGGTTTAGACATTTATGATCTTCCCAAATCTCTTGAAGATGATGTTCATCAACATCATGCTTCACTTCCTCTATATCCTCCAATTATTCTCCCTCACCCACAAGTTCTTGAAAAGTTTAAGGTCACTCGAGCCCTATTGGCAAGTAAAGGTCTTGGTGTGGTCACATCTTGGAGATGTAGTCACATATTGACAAGCCAGGAGAGTTGGGTGTCAAAGTCTTGAGAAAGTTGGTGGTTCAATCACTTTCTAAGTCACATAGTGAGTTCTTTTGGAACACCTATGAAACAGACTATGACAAGACCCTTAATGATCTTATCTATTTGTTAAGATCAACTTCCTCAAAACTTGATGGACATTGACAATAGTGACACAGGAAATCCAGAAAAGCATTCTCTTCCCAATGGAAAGGGACCGGCCATAGTCAACTCGGCTGACCAAATGGTAAAGAGAAAAACTAAGTCTGTGATAGTCTCGTGTACCATTATCAAAGGGTCCATATGTTTATATTGCCAAAGAAAGGGGAATTGGTTGCAAAGCTGCCATAATTTACCTAAGGATGTTAAAGTCGATAAGATTGACTCTACTTCAGGTAAAGTCCACTGTCTAACTCTATTAAGTTTCTATTCTGAGATTCTTGATACATGATGTGACTGGGTCACATGGTGGTGTTTTAATAATCAAAGAAAAGGTAAAGAAACTTAAAGAAAGAATATGTTGAATCTGATCGCGTAGATGGATTTCTATCGCGTAGTTTGAAGATCGGATTCTTGAGCTACTTCTTAGGAGTTATAATATATTGCTTGTGAATAGATAACAACAAGTTTTTCATGTGGATTGTAAGGATAAGTTTTTCCGCAAAGTTTTAAAATAAAAGAAAAAAAAGGGTTTTAATTTTATTTATTTTAAAAAATATCCTTACAATGGCATCTGTGGAAAATTGTTGCTTATATGTTTCCAGTAATAGCAATATTGGAAAGTGGATTTGATTCTTCATTTGTGGTAGTGTCTGAATTTACCAAATGAAGAAAGTTTTTCATCACCCAAGTTTCAATTGGACAGAAACTTGGAATCATACAAGTTGTATTGTATGATGAATGAGAATTTTCATCTTTGAAAAATTAAGACTAATTCTTTGATCACATGTATATGTGAGTAATTTGAAGGACTAAGGAATTAGGTATACTGGATGTGCGCTGGTCAAGGTCCACCACAAAGATTGATTTGTCATGATTTACTAAAGATTAGTAAATATGATTATACTAATAAGGTTAAGTATAATTCTGTAACATTGGAAAGGTTACAATGTATGACAAAACAAATGAGAAGAATCAAATTAGGCAGAAAGATAAAAGTTTCTCAAATCTGAAAAGATGGGAGAGTACTTTAGTATCAGTTTTATGATCATCTTAATGATTTAGAAATCTAATCACAACTCATCCTCTAAGTTCATTCTGATAGCAAAGAAGAGGAGCTATGAATTGTTGAAGTGGTTAAAATCAAGAAGATGAGTCATACTTCGTTCCAAAACAATTCTTAGAGTCTTACTCCAAGATTGTAACATTGAGTGACATAAATTAAGGTTTAAAACACTTATCAAATGTAGTGTGAAATGTTTCTACTCTTGTACATTTGAGATTGGTAAGTTGTGATGTCTTGGATGAGACAAAGACCAACTAAGACCAATTGTGTGAAGTGTTAGTCTTGATAAGAATCCACACTATCCCTTGAATATTTGTTTTGTCAAGGAATGGTTCTTGACTAGGAAAACTTATATGTCAAGGGGATAGTGGGAGTCTTAAAGATCCTGAAAGAGTTTCAAGATTTAATCAAGAGTGAAACCTGTAATTTATCACTAGCACACGACTTAAGGTTTGAAACCTATCGTGTTGACATAATTCTTATTTCTGTACCTACTTCAAATAAGTTGAATTTGCATGTGAGTTATTAGAGTTCAACTTGGAAGCATTGGTGGGCCTTGTGCTACCAAGGTGACAAGAAGGTAAGATTGAATAAGTTTAATCCATGTGAGGCTGAATTTGTCACTAACCTTGTCTTGTGATTATGTTTTTGACACATTCGCATGGATAGGAACTCATACACTATAAAATCTAAGTGTCATAAGGTTTCTCTCCGATTCATAAAAATGATGGTGAGGAAACGCTTTCACTAAGTAGATTTTACGTAGATAGCAATTGTGTTATTTGCATTTTCAAAAGTCGTTGGTGGAGCGCGTGTGGTTAACCAGCACACTAACATGGACTTGTGAGAAATGGCAAATGCCTAAGCAATTGAGACTATGATTACGGCATCCCTTTTCATAGTTCTGAAAATTGTTTAGACACACATGTGAGCTATCTAAGAAAGGATGTATGAATCTAAATTTCAGAAGTCCAACAGATTTCTGAAAATATGTCAGAGCTAGTGGGAGCATAAGTATTATGCTGATAATCATCATGTTAGTAGGAGCATGATTATTATGATTAGTATTGCAAGCTAGCAATGTTAATTATAGAAAACAAAGTTTCAATCCGTGAAGTTGCAGGGGTTGAGAAGTTGTTTTGCTATAATTAAGGGAGAGGAAATTATACTTCATTTCAACTCTAAAGCTTAGATTGAGATTTTAATCATCTTTAGTCAAGAATATATATGAATTTTGTGTTGGAATGGTTCAACTTGAAGAAATTCTATATATATTGCATTTTCAAAATTCGATTATGATTACGGCATCCCTCTTCATAGTTAAATCTTGAAAACATGGCAAATAAAAATATTGTAGCAAAAGACTTGTCTAGTATCATGTCTTTATGTCAAACATCATGAATCGTGTCCCAAATGCTTCGCATATAGGGTCGATTTCACGTGCTATAATATTCATCCTTTCTAAATTTTTCAAATGCTTAAGGCATTTAGAAGGGAAAAATCTAGAACTGGATATGACTAAAGTGATTAAGCAATTGTCGAGGACAATCTGAGGTTTGCCAAAGATTGGTTGCTCAGGGACATTTGGAAGTATAGTGTTAATTTTGGCAGGACCGTATTGACATATTCTGAAAAAAAAAGTAACTCTTGTTCTGAAGTGATAGTCAAAATGGGACTATGGAAATGTCTCCATAGGTGGAAGTTATTCAATCTACGTAAGATTAGAAAACCTTAATGCAAGAAGGATGTTCAAAGCAATGTACTTTGAATATGAGACTTCGTTTCCATAGAGTTGATCTCTTTTGGAATGCTCTGTAATGGTTGTTGTCAAGTCCATCTAACTTCGTGTATAATCATTACAAGAGGATCAATGCATATAAGTTTAGAATCTAACAGATTTCAGTAAATGACATGAATTTTGAATTCTTGCATTTACAATAAGGATTTGGGATTGTGAAATGAGTATCATTAGAATCATGTTCAATTGATCTACATCACAATGTAAGGATCATAGACAAACATAGTGTGCATACTTGGGGTATGGCATAACTATTGTTTAGAAAACAAAGTGTACATGCTAGGAGCATGGGACGACTGTTGTTTTATTCGAGTCTTAAGTTGATTATTTGAAACATTGAATAATGTGTAATCAATATGGTGATAAATAAAAAGTGGTTTTATTTATATTCAAAAGGGTTCTGAGACCATATTAGATTCGATTATTATTGTGTTTCACTTTGCATGTTTTGACTTCCAAAATAGCTAGGTTATTCTTTCCGAATGACTAAGTTATTTAAACACTCCATAGTCGTTCATATGTTGGAAGTAGGTATGAATCAAGACTGTCATGAATCGGGTTTGTAGATGGCTAAATGGGTTTAGTCATGGCAATGGTGCTACAAAATTCATGAGTGCTCATAAGTTATGAGTATTGGAATAAACCCACGCTCACCTGTATCACTTCATGGAATTTATCTCGAGTGATCGTGAGACGGTAATATCATATAAATCTTCAAACCTAGAGATATGAATTGTTACCTATGAGTTGGTTGTGCATTGATTGCACGTAAACGCATCAGTAACTTGATGTTATAAAACATGCCTTTGTGTACAATTCAACAAGTAGTAGAACAAGCATATGAGTCGAAGTTTATCTGTTCCTTCTAGAAATAGAAGCGATATCTGGGCCCCTCGATGATTTTGTTGTGACATATGTACCGGCCGGTCAGAACTGAATTGATGTGTTCGATTAAGTTCTTTGTCAAACAAATCGAAAATCGGGAAACAAACTGCTGGACAATAAGTACGATGTTGTTCCATGTATTTGTCCGACTGATATCATGAGAACAGAGGATTATATGATCCCTTATCTAATGGACAAGTCATTGACAAGATCAGAGTTCATCTACAAGGTCAGAGTTCGACAGAAGCTTTTCAGAGCTACGATTGCCAGTTGGTTCCTGAAGTCATACGCAATAATAGTTTTAGACTTATCCAAGTGGGAGACTGTTGGATTAATGTCTAAGTCCATAACTATAATTGGTAAGACTTGACCCGACCCGGCATGGTCCATTTCGATTGCATACCATCATGCACTTGGATAGACTATAATGAGAGAAATAAGACACTTATGGTTATTAATATATTATAAGTTCTAGTATATTAATAATAAGAATAATAAGATTATTTAATTAGTATTGATCAAGAATTAATCTAGGATTAATTAAGTGATCAAAAGAAGACTAATTAAATATATGGGTTGATTGTGTAAATCATCCATACTTATATAGTGGGCTAATGCTCCATGGATAATCAAGTTGGGCTAAAACCCATAGGATGGTCCATGGATGCTCCATGGTGTATTTGAACCCATGGATCCATGGAAATGGAAAGCCATGACAATTAAGGATTTACCCTAATTGCAACACTATATAAAGATCTTATTCTTGACAAAAATCGGCCACTAGTGAGAGTAACAAAAGGGCTAGCCGATTTCATGAAGTGTAGAACTCTCTCAAGTTATTCTAAGTGTTTTGATGATTCTGATTCCATTTGAGGCTTCCACACTATTGGGGCTACGCACTCAATCTTCATGAAGACTTTCTACATCAAAGAGGTATGTATTCTATCTTGTTACACTCATTGTTTTGTATGCTAGATTAGGATAATACCTTGGATGTTCTTAATTGCATGTATAATAGAGAAAACATAGATCCAAGGTATTTAGGGTTGCATGTACACTTAGAGTGTTAGAATGCTCAAAACCCAACAGCAAATCACCACTCTCATCGTCATTTCATCGGTGCGACATTACAGCTCCGTCTACCGCCAAAATCAGCCATTTCCGCCGCCGTACGTCACTAGACGGGTGGTGGTGTTATTGTTTTAGGCACGTGTGTGCGTTTTTGGGTGTGTTTCATTCAAGGTCGTGTGGGTGTGTTTATTTGAATGAAATTCACAAGAGAGCCACCACCACCGCCATGAGGTGGTGGCTGGCACCATCTACCACCGTTAGCCACACATGTCAGCCACCATCTACCACCATTAGCCACCACATGTGTGTGTTTAGCTTACTCTGTGTGTGTGTGTGTGCATATTATTTGATATTTAAACTGTAATAGGGTAGTAATAATCAAAGAAAACAAAAAAAACCACCACCATAGGGTGGTGGCTGCCGCCACCGGCCGTCGTGTTGGGTGGTGGTGTGCTTTACATGTGTTTGGATTGATTTTAGAAGGCTTAGACACGATTGGACTAGACCACTAACCGCCAACACGAGGTGGTGGCCGCCGCTGTGAGCTTCCATTGACCACCACTACCTGAGGTGGTAGTGGTTGGTGCCC
Source organism: Lactuca saligna (assembly GCF_052625555.1). Classification (NCBI taxonomy): domain Eukaryota; kingdom Viridiplantae; phylum Streptophyta; class Magnoliopsida; order Asterales; family Asteraceae; genus Lactuca; species Lactuca saligna. The sequence goes on along the minus strand of NC_136418.1, from coordinate 9,966,957 downwards.
AACTAATGAAACCCTAGTGGACCTAATGAAACCCTAATAGACCTAATGAAGCGCTAATTGACCTAAAATCCCAACCATTTGACTAATGGGCTAGTATGTGGGTTGGAAACCATAATTAGGGTTTGGAAAACCCTAATGTCATGAAACCCTAATTTTGGGGATTGATCGGGACACGCACGGGAATTATTTGATAAAGTTAAAATATTAATTAATAATCATTGGCAAATTAACCTAAGGAAATATTGGAGTTAATGGATTGAGTCCTTAATGGGTTAAGTAGGAACACTTAACGCTAATCATCATTTCATGTAAATGGACTAAAATATTTATATGGGCTTTAGGATAAGGCTCATTGGAAATACTTGGGCCTAATTTGGAAAATTAGGCCATAAATGGGCCATAATCGAGCCTTTATGATTATGAGATATTGGACCATTGGAATGTCATGTATTTGGACCAGAATATGTGGTTGGGCCTTAAGCTAAGGCCTATGTGAAGGGTTGGGCCCAATTTGGAAAAATGGGCCATATGTTAGGATTTGACCCATTACCTGACTATTCGGCCTTTAGAGTGTGAGTTAGACCTTGGGCTTGGAACCCAATTATTAATTAGGTATTGTTTGAAGTTGGCAGTTTGGAAATCTGTCAACCAGCAGCTGGAGTTTCATCCACAGGACTTCAGCAGTGCCAAGTGAGTTGTCCTCACTATACTAATAGTATTTGAGGCACTAATGTCGTCCCTTTTTGGATCTGTATCCAGGTTATCGCACGTTATGTTTTATGATATGTATCCTGGTTGTAGGATGGTCGCTATGTTAGAGATCGGTTAGATCAATATCCTAGTTATAGGATGGTTGTTATGTTAGAGATCGGTTAGATCGGTATCCTGGTTATAGGATGGTTGCTATATTAGAGATTGATTAGATCAGTACCCTGGTTATAGGATGGTTTCTATGTTAGAGATCAGTTAGATCAGTATCCTGGTTATAGGATGATTACCATGATTAGTGATCTGTTAGATCTGCATGTTTATTTGTTTATATGTATGTGCATATGTTTGTTGGTTTGGTGAAAGGGTTAAGGCAGGTCCTGCTGTGTGCAGTAGGCCAAGACACCTGGGCGGACCGGGTAGACTGCAGGCCTGGGCCAAGCAGATCTAGTCAGGCCAAAGGCCCAACAAGCGGTATACACTGCAACCACCCACCTGGTGGCTCACGGCGGCAATAAAAACGGATGAGCCTTATCAGTTAGATCAGAAGGTCAAACTTCAGCCATGTAAACATTTTTAGTCCCTCCTTCTCTCATTCTTTTCAACTTAAGTTCCAATAATTACCACATAGCCCCTGTCTCAATAAATATTTACAACCTGAATCCGGATTTTACTCTTTTAACCCCCAATCTCTAAAATTTTGATAATTAACTCCTCGATACCAACACCTTGCTATATCATTATTGATTTTATGGATAATATACATTCATTAATTTATTTATTTATCTATCTAATAAACGGGGTGTTACACTAAAGGCTCTACAAATTAAGCAATAGGGATCGGGCATGACCAATGTGTCCCAATTGGTTCGGGTATGGGGGATCGGGCTTAGCCAATGTGTCCTAATGGCTCGACGTATTGAGCAAAGGGGATCGGGGCTAGCCATTGTATCCCAGCAGGAGAATGTTTGTTTCAGATTCTTTCTTTGACATGCATTCATGGTTATGTGTTTGATACCGGTTGTATATGTATATAAGTGTAAGGATTGTATGGTATGATATTATGTATATGTTAAATTCGCTAAAATTTGTGCTTACCCATTTTCCCTTTAAAAATATTATTCCATGTACACAAGATGACAATGCATGATCGTACACACTGGCTTGAGGCGACTATTGAAATTTTGATATTGGATTGTTTATGTTTTCATAAATTTTAAAATTGTAACTGATAATGGTTTTTGTTTATTATATTTATCTTGGGGTTTGGTTTTAAATTTATTTTAAATAAAATATATTAAATAGATGATTTATGTTATTTTAAAAAAGTTCAAATTTTTTGGAAATTATAGGATGTTTCAATCAAACTTTATTTTAACTCTTGGACATTTCACATATATCATAATGTTGTCAGTTCTTCGCTTTTTTGTAAGTCTAAACATAACAACCGTTAAATTTTTAACAAAATTCCAACAACAACAAAATATTGCAGTTGACCATATTTGGATGTCATTGATTGCAAAAGATTAAAAAGTGTTGAGTTTTAGGAGATTAGCTAGTATTTTCTTTTAGTGGTGTAATTAAATTAACACATCCAATGGACGAGTTTTTAACCAAATGGGTGTTTTTTAAAAAATTATTTACCCAAAAAGTGTATTTTTAAACATATTTACCAAACAAGGATTTTTGAAATAAATTTGCTACCCTACTCCAGAACACGCATTTACATCCTGATTCCTTCGGTGGTCTCCATCTCTGTCCAGATGCCGCCTTCGACGGCTACACCAAACGTCATCACTTAATCCATGTCGTTGATTCCTATCCTCCAACACTTCGTCCACCACCGCTCACCTCTGGCTCCTCCTCAACTGCTACTATCTCTATCGAGATTTAAAGGTTCTAAAATTGAACTTCAAATTCCTCATCTTCTAAGTACATATGATTGTAAATTAACTATATTTTTTCTGATTTCATCTTTAATCTTTCTTATTTCTAGCTTACATCTTTCTGGTTTCATGTTTCCTAATTTCATCTTTCTGATTTCAAGCTTCCATCTTTTCGGATTTCCATCTTACTAATGAATTTCATTGATTGTAGATTAGATCTACACTTTTCTGATTTCATCTTTAATCTTTCTGATTTCAGAGTTCTCATGTTTCCTAATTTCAAGATTCCATCTTTCCTGATTTCCATCTTACTAATGAGTTTCATTGATTGTAGATTAGATCTAGATCCGATAGCATACCATTGCAGGGGAACAAGGTTACTATCGATATGATCGGTTGAGCCCCAATGGGGCGGTGATCAACTGCACGCATAGTTGATATGGTTCAGGACCCCAAGTGGGGGAGAGCTGGTGATTCAGGGCGAGAGGCCACAACACGGACCAACTTTATGTTCAGCAGCAAGAGCTGGATGCTATCTTCAGCACGGGTGCATAGGGTATGTCACCTATGTCTTGAATATTTGGGAGATGGGCAAGGAGACAGTGGGTGGCATGCCGGTGGTACGAGAGTACGTGGATGTATTTCTAGAGGAGTTTCCTGGAATACCTTCGAAGTGGCAGGTAGAGTTCAGGATCAACCTAGTCCCTAGTGCGGCTCAGATAGCCAAGGCACCATATCGGATGGCTCTTCCTGCGATGCAGGAGTTGTCTACACAGCTGCAGGAGCTGTTAGACAAGGAATTCATTAGACCGAGCAGTTCACCCTAAGGAGCCCCAATACTATTCGTGAAAAAGGACGGGTCGCATCGGATGCATATAGATTACCGAGAGCTGAATCAGGTAACGGTGAAGAACTGTTACCTACTCCAACGCACTGATGACCTCTTTGACCAGCTTCAGGGAGCATCTTGGTTCTCCAAGATCGATTTGCATTCGAGTTACCATCAGATGAGGGTCATAGAGGAGGATGTGCTGAAGACTGCTTTCCGGATGCGATGTGGTCATTATGAGTTCATGGTGATGCCTTTTGGGCTCACCAATGCTCCTACCGCGTTCATGGATCTCATGAATCGCGTGTGTAGACCGATGTTGGATCGGTGTGTGAGATTTTTCATTGGTGACATCTCGGTCTATTCCAAGACTCGGGAGCAACATGAGAAGCACTTTCGGGAGGTATTGGATACTCTTAGGAGGGAGAGCTTGTATGCAAAGTTCTCAAAGTGTGAGTTCTGGTTGCACGAGGTGCAGTTTCGTGGGCACCTTGTCAACGAGGATGGGCTTTCATTCGATCCGGCCAAAGCGGAGGTCGTGATGAGGTGGGAGGTCTCGAAGTCTCCATCTGAGATTCGGAGCTTCCTGGGATTGGCAGGTTACTATCGAAGATTCATTTAGGACTTCTCTAAGATAGTTGTTCCTTTGACCATATTGACAAGGAAAGCCATGGCCTTTCGTTGAGGGTCAGAGACGCAGGCTGCATTCGAGACTATGAGACATAGATTGTGTGAGGTGCCAATCTTAGCCCTGCCAGAGGGCGTGGATGATTTTGTGGTATCAAGTGATGCTTCCATCTCGGGTTTGGGCGCAGTATTGATGCAAAGGGGGCATGTTATCGCCTACGCTTCAAGGCAGCTGAAGCCTTATGAGGCGAACTATCCCACGCATGATTTGGAGTTGGGGGCAGTTGTTTTCTCCCTTAATATTTGGCGTCATTATCTTTATGGGTTCCGTTGTACCATTTACATGGACCATAAGAGTTGAGGTATCTCACGGATCAGCCAAATCTGAATATGAGACAACATCGATGGCTAGATGTGGTGAAGGATTATGATTGCGAGATTCTCTACCACCCGGGAAGGCCAATTCATGGTCGATGCGCTTAGCCACAAGGCAGCACCGATCAGAGATATTTCTTTGAGGATGACTCTGGTGACTCTGCTGTTGGAGAAGATTCGAGAGACCCAGCAGGAGGCTATGACGGAACATTGTAAGAGTGAGCATATTGTAGGCCAGGTTTCCTCCTTCGATTATGACAGTCATGGATTGTTGAGACTACACCAAAGAGTGTGGGTCCCATATCATGGATGTGTGCACCAGGTATTGATGGAGGAGGCGCACAATCTAGGTTTTCTATCCATCCCGGGGCGACAGAGATGTACAGGGATCTTCGTCCTGATTATTGGTGGCCCTGTATGAAGCGGGATGTAGCTTGGTATGTTGAGAGATGCCTGACCTGCAGGAAGGTCAAGGCTGAGCACCAGAGGCCTCATGGCAAGATGCAGCCGTCGGATATCCCCATATGGAAATATGAAGATATTGCCATGGATTTCATCACCAAGCTTCCTAGGACCGCATGGGCAGTGGATTCGATATGAGTCATCGTGGATCGACTGACCAAGAGTGCCCATTTCATACCGATCCAAAAGAGCATTTTAGCCAAGAGGCTGGCCGACATCTATATTCGGGAGGTTGTAGCCGACACGGAGTACCAGTCTCCGTGATTTCTAACAAGAACATATGGTTTACTTCTAGGTTCTGGAAGAAGTTTCATGACAAGTTGGGTACTCGTCTGCACTTCAGCACTACTTTCCACCCGCGGACGGATGGTCAGATCGAGCGGAACCATCCAGACATTAGAGGATATGATGCGGGCATGCATATTGGAATTTGGTGGTAGCTGGGATACCTACCTCCCCTTGGAAGAGTTTTCATATAATAATAGCTACCACGCGAGTATTGATCGTCCTCCCTTTGATATGTTGTATGAGAGGAAGTGTAGGACCCCGATATGCTTGGGTGAAGTTGGACAGAGGGTTCATGGGGAGCACCGAAGTGGTGCTCAAGACGACGTAGAAGATTCAACAGGCTTCAAACTGCTCAGAGTCGGTAGAAAAGTTATGTCGATAAGCGCAGTTCAGACCTAGAGTTCCAGGTCATGGATATGGTCCTCCTGAATGTATCACCTTGGAAAGGTGTCATCCGATTCAGGAAGTGGGGCAAGTTGGTCCCTGGGTACATTCGACCTTTTAGGGTTGCAGCCCGAGTGGGAAAGTTGGCGTATAGGCTCGACCTACCATCCGAACTCAGTCAGATCCACAACACTTTTCATGTCTCCCAGCTGCGGAGGTGCCTGGTAGACGATTCAGCAGTGGTGCCTTTAAAGGACATTTAAGTGGATGACAACTTGATTTACATCGAGCGACCAGTAGCTATCCTCGATAGGAAGTCGAAGGATCTGAGGATTAAGAGGGTTGAACTAGTGAAGGTGCAATGGCAACACCGCAAGGACTCATAATAAACTTGGGACTCGGAGGACGAGATGAAGGAGCACTACCCGAGCTATTTCTGAATTCAGCAGTAGACTTCGAGGACGAAGTCTAAAATAAGTGGGGGAGATTTTTAGCACCTGGTTCCTGGTATGTATTTAAATTAAAGTATTTTGGTATTCTACTCTGGGACTCAGCGAGTTGGCGGCCCAGCTCTTCGAGTAGACTCGACATTATGCGGGGGTTTTACTGATCTACTCGACGAGTCAGGGGACCGACTCGACGAGTAGGAGCTATCTGGACAAAACACTAATATTTATGGTTTTCACCCTATTTAAGCACTTTATCTCATCCAAAACCAGCCTCCATCACCCCTCCTAACTCAGAGAAGCCCTAGATTGAAACCCAAACCTTGTTTGAGTGATTTTGAGCCATTTTTGTGTGTTTTGTGGTGGTTTGAAATTTAAAGAAGAGAAGGAAACTTGGAAGATCAATAGAAGACTAGTAGATCCAGAGGTTTTGACTTATTTCCATCCCATTCAAGGTAAAAAAACTTCAACCTTGGCTTCTCATTTGATAGATCTCCTCTAGGGCTTAGATCTTATCTTTTTGGGACATTTCTAAGGATATATTTGGATTGAGTGTGTATCATGAAGTTACACTTCAGATCTTGAACCATTGAGGGTTACCATGGCATAAACATGCCAACTTTATGGCCATGGGAAGCCCATGCATCTTATAAGCCTTTTCATGGATTTTGGAGCCAAAAACCCCATGTATGGACATCAAGTTTGTAGCTTTACGTATGAAATGGACCCTAGGAGGTCAAATCTATGGTTTTGATGCATTAAGACCCAATATTATCGATTGTATAAATTTAGACAAAGATAGACTCAGTGAGTCGGGTCATAGTTTCCCCCAAAAGTCTTCTGGTAATGGTCTTTGGTTTAGTGGAAGGAACACTCAGCCTGTTAGGGGTTTGTCATGGACTTGAAGATCAAAGGACTCGGTGAGTGGATGAACAGAATTGACGAGTCCAAGGCAATGTCCCAACCATATGAAGATGGACTCGACGGGTTCAAGGAGAACTCGGTGTGTCATAGTCTGAACACCTTCATACGGATGAAGATGGAATCGACGAATTTAAGGATGAACTCGAAGAGTCGGTTGAAGAAGGTCTGAGGTGTTGTTGAAGACAAACTCATCGAGCTCTTGCTAGAATTGACAAGTAGGGACGAGGTTGTAGCTTTTCATGGACAAGGCGACTCGACGAGTTGGTGAACCAACTCGGCGAGTCTGGTCAACCAGATGTTGACTTTACCCAAAAGTTGACTTTGACTAAGGTTTTGACTTTGACTTTGACTTGGACTTGAGTGACCCTTGTAAGCGTTATGAGTATGAATTCATAACTTAGAAAAGTTGTCGTGTAGAGGTTGAGGAGTCAGTGAGAGTCGATTTTCATACCGAGGACAGTGCAGACACTACACGACATTGAGGTGAGTTACCTTCCAGTAGAAGTGGGTCTAAGGCACCAAGGTCGACCCACCGGCAGTTGATTATAGTTGAGATGATTTTCTTTGTGATAGATGACTGGTTTTCTACTACCTTATATGTTTATGTGTTGGCATGATATGTTATATGTGATAGTGGTAGTAAGAGAGGAATAGTCCCCGGATTCAGTCGTTACAACCGAAGGGTAGGTCAGACACCCCTAATATGTCTGACAGTATGTTTATGATATGGTATTATGTGATAGTAGTAGGTGTGAAGTAGTCCTCGTGACCGAGTGAGATAGACCGGAGGGTAGTCAGGCACCCTAGAATGGCCTGACACAGGTAGGTCAGCACCCTAGAACGGCTTAACATGTGTAGGTCAACACCCCAGAATGGTTTGACATGGGTAGGTCGGGCACCCCAGAATTGCCTGGTAGAATGTATGATTTCATGGTATGTGGTATGATGGGGGGAACTCACTAAGCTTCATGCTTACCTTTTTCAGTTTTGGTTCCAGGTACCTCTTCCGCTAAGGGGAAGGAGTCGGCAGGGTAGTAGCGCATCGAACACACATGATTTCCGCTTTGAGAACCTTGGGATTGTACTCTGATATTTCACTATTTAGTGTTATGGTTTTTGAGACTTATGATATGTGATTTCATGTTTTTAAATGATAACAAGGATGTTTCCGTAAACCATTTTTATAAGTAATAGAATTAAACAAAAAAATTTGGGTCTCGATTTTGGGATGTTACACCAACAATCTCCTTCTTCACCGCCATCGTGTATACTCTCATACCACCTGGCTTCTCCGCCTCCTTCTAGATTAAGCGCTCCACCAGACATCACCCCTCTATTCGTTCTATCTCTGAATTTGGAGTCGATGCTCCGTCTAATGGAGGGTTCTACTTATGGATTTTTTGTGACCTATTTCCTATCTCTGTCTTGGGTTTTGTTATGCAACCAGGAACAACGAATGTCATGGATCCTAGGTGTCTACAACAATAGCTGATGATGAATCAACATCAAGTATCGCCTCAACAAGAAGCTCAATAAAGGCGATGTAAGAGATACCCTCTATATTCTTATGGATTTGCAGTGGTTTAAGATGCTTTGGATTTTCAATTCAAACCAGACACCATCGATGCCCATAAGCATATCAATATTACATTCTTTATCCTATAATGATTTTCTGCTACTTCTTTTATAGTTCAGTATTTTTTTTAACAGGAATCCACAATCCTGAAGATATAGTTTATGAAAAGGGGCGTTTTCAAGATTAAGCTCCATATACAGAAATGTGATGTAACCGATAACTGAACATTTTCTTTTTATGTACACAAGGAGTTTGTTGTTTTGTTTGTCTGATGATGTGGATGGATTTGGGTGTTTTCCATAGGTGCCCATTTCATCTCCTGTTGTAACAATTGCCACTCCTGTTTACCACCCAAATATCTACACACCAGGGCAAATATGTCTTAATATTCTTACCCTCCCTCCAAAGGTACTTTATTCAACCATCTAAAAATGGAGCCTTTTTTCTCTATTGATGTACATTATCCGATAATTTATGTTTTTGTGTTCTCTATTGTTGTACCTAATTACAAGGTCAAAACCTATTAGGCTAGCATTTGACTTTTTGGATTTATAAATATATAATTTGATTTCGTTGGTTAAAGAAACAATCACCAACTTCATGTGTGTTTACTTTTGTGCTTTGTTTTGTTATTTTTAATGTTTAAAGTCATTGATTTTGATTTCTTTTTTGAAATTCGTCAGGAAATTGACAGATAAATCAATTGATCTGAAAAAATAGATCGACTGATGCTACAATTGGACATCTTGCAAATTGTGATGGGCTTTAGACAAACAATCCTATGTGTACATGCAACCCTAGCTTTGGATCTATGTATTCACTATTAGATATTCAACATTATGAACACAAGAATAAAAACCTAATGTACAATGTTATTTTTTGAAATTCACATAAAAGGTTAGATCACATACCTCTTGTTGTTATATTGTAATAACAACTCAAATCTCCAAACCCTTTGTCTTGAAAGCAAGCACCACAAATGTAATGCCTCTAATGGCTCACAAACACCACAAGCAATTGGAGAAACTATAAATAAAGAGAGGAGGAATAGAAATCGGCCTTGGTATCTCTAGAGAGTGGGTGGGACGATTTCTGAAGGCCAAGGGGTTTTTATATAGGGTTGTGATTAGAGTTTCAGTCATTATCCTTATCCAATTGCTTGCCCACCAAGCAATCACAAGATAAGCCTTGAAAAGCCCATATCCTCTATCCCTTGGACGATTTCAAGGATATCTTATCCTTGATTTCGTCCAACCTATAATAAGGATAATCATTGCCTTAATTTATAACTATCACATAATTACAATTCAATCCCTCTAGTTTAATTAATTACACTTGATCACAAAATTAATTCCTAATTAATTATTGACCAATATTAATTAAACAAATATGATTTTTCCTTTAATATATTATTCTTATAGCATATTAATAAATCATAATAACCTCTCTCTTCAACTATTTCTCCAGTCAAGTTGCTTTGGTGAAGGCAACCCAAAAGGACCATGCACAACCGGGTCAAGTACTTACCAAATATGGTTACAGCCTTAGACACTAATCCAACAGTCTCCCACTTGGATAAGTCTAGTAACCACAAATGTAATGTACACCTCGATTAGCAATCGTAGCTCTCAAAGACGCCGCTGAACTCTGATCCTATCAGTAACTTGTCCTTTAGATAAGGGATCGTACAGTCCTCTATTTTGATATTGTGCTGACAATTTTATGGAACTAATTGTCTAGCAATTGCTTTCTCGATCTCAAATTTATTTGACATAGAACTTAATTGAACACATCAATTGAGTCCTAACCGGGCCTGGCACATAAGTCAAATCAAATCATCGAGCGACCGTGATATCTCTTTTATCCTCTTAGGATAGAAGTAACAGATAAACTTCGACTTATATGCATTTACTTATTCATCAATCAATTATACACAATAATGCGTTTTATGACATCAATTTACTGATGCGGTTTCGCATTATCAATGCACAACCAATAAGCAAATAATAAACCATGTATCTAGGTTTTAAGACCATATGATATTATCATCTTGCGATCACTTTTTGTCATCTTCCATAAAGTGATTCCAGCAAGTGCGGGTTTATTCCAATGCTCAAAACCTTTTCATAAGCACTCATGAACGTTGTAGCAAACATTTGCCATGTCTAATACCATTTAGACAATCTACACACCAATTCATGACAATCTTCATTCATACCTACTTCCAACATATGAACGATTATGGACTGTTTGAATAATTCGATTATTCTTAATAAACTCAATTATTCTGGAAGTCAAAACATGCAAAGTGAAACAATAGTTAAAGAATTAACATAAGACAATAACTTTACTTATAAATAATACCCCTTTATTTAATCATCAAATGCCAATTACATTTATCTATTACATGTTTCAAACTATCTAATCTAAACTAATATCATACTTCAGTCCAATGCTCCTAGCATGCTGCAAATGCTTAACCCTACTCAGTCCCTTCGTAAGTGGGTCTGCTGGGTTATCTTCCGATGATATCCTCTTAACTACGAGGAGTCCTTCTTCTACTCGATGTCTAATAAAATGATATGTCGAGATCTACCATGATCCCTTGGTTCCTTGGTCAAGGCAACCGCTCCTTGATTATCACAGAAAATTTCCATAGGCTCCATATTGGCAGGCACAACTCCAAGGTCACCAATGAAGTTCTTTAACCATATCGCCTCTTTTGACGCTTCGCTCGCTGCAATGTACTCTGATTCGCACGTTGAATCAGCTACAGTTTCCTGCTTGGAACTTTTCCAAGTCACTGCTCCACCATTTAGAGTAAAGACCCAGCCCGACTGCGAACGGTAGTTGTCCCTGTCGGTTTAGAAGCTGGCGTCACTATATCCTTGCACTTTTAAGTTATCACTCCCTCCGAGGACTAAGAACCATTCCTTCGTCCTCCGAAGGTACTTAAGTATATTCTTGACAGCAATCCAATGAGCTTTGCCTGGATTCCGTTGATATCTACTGACCATGCTCAAAGCAAGGGCCACATCAGGGCGAGTACAAGTCATAGCATACATGATTGAGCCAACTGCGGAAGTGTAAGGTACTCGGTTCATCTCCGCTATTTCGGCTTAGGTACTCGGACTTTGAGTCTTACTCAACTTGGCATTACTCTGTATCAGTAGTTCTCCCTTCTTCGAGTTTTCCATACTAAAACGTTTTAGTAACTTTTCCAAGTAAGTATTCTGACTAAGTCCTATTAGTCTCTTACTTCGTTCTCTCACTATCCTTATTCCCAAAATATAGGAAGCCTCTCCGATGTCCTTCATAGCGAAGCACTTCCCGAGCCAAGACTTAACCTCCTGCAGAGTCAGGATGTCGTTTCCTATGAGCAGTATGTCATCGACATACGAAACGAGGAAGCTAACTATACTCCCACTGGCCTTCACATATACACATGATTCATCTTCGCTTCGTACAAATCCAAACTCTTTGACTTTCTCATCAAAGCAAAGACTCCATCTGCGAGATGCTTGCTTAAGCCCATAAATGGACTTCTCAAGCTTACACACTCTATCGGGATGTTTCGTATCGATAAAACCCTCTGGCTAAGCCATGTAAACATCCTCAACCAACTTCCTATTAAGGAAAGCGGTCTTAACATCCATTTGCCATATCTCATAGTCATGAAATGCAACAATGGCTAGCATTACCCTAATAGAGTTTATTTTCACACCTGGTGAGAAGGTCTCATCATAGTCAACTCCGGGAGTTTGAGTAAAGCCCTTCGCCACCAATCGTGCCTTATAAGTGTGTATATTCCCATCCACGCTGGTCTTCTTCTTGAAGATCCATTTGCACCCAACAGTCTTACGTCCGGGTACATTGTCAACCAAATTCCAAACTTGGTTATCATACATGGATTGAATCTTTCTGTCCATCGCCTCTTTCCGTTTCTCAGACTCTGGGCCTGCCATGGCTTCCTTATAGCTATTAGGTTCATCTAAATTTATTAGTGTACCATCACTAATATACGTGTCCCCTTCAGTAGTAATATGAAAACCATAAAACTGGGGTTGAACTCTAACTCTTTTGGAACGTCTAAGAGGTAAGGACTCATCAATTGGTTCCACCGGAGTTTCCTCCTCGGGTTGAGCGCCAGCGGTAGAGGTTCCTTCATCACTCGATTCTTGAATCTCTTCAATATCGATTTGCCTCCCACTGTCTCCTTGGCTTATGTGTTCTCGCTCTCGGAAAACCCCTCTCCTCGCAACGAAGACAACATTGTCATTTGGTCTATAGAAGAGATATACAAAGGATCTCTACGGGTAACCAATGAAAATACATCGCTCACTACGAGGTTCGAGCTTGTTGTGAGTTTCTCGTCTTACGAAAACCTCACAGCCCCAAACCTTGATATGTACCAACAAGGGAGCCTTCCCTGCCCACATCTCGTGAGGTGTTTTGGCAACCTTCTTTGTAGGGAAAAGGTTAAGGATATGGACGCCAGTCTCTAAGGCATACCCCCGGAATGAGATAGGTAATGAAGCACGACTCATCATAGAACGGACCATGTCTAACAAGGTTCGATTATGCCTTTCTGCCACACCATTTAACTGCGGTGTCCTAAGTGGCGTCAATTGCGAAACTATTCCGCATTCCGTGAGATAGTTGTGGAATTCAAGACTTAGGTACTCTCCTCCTCGATCAGATTGAAGCATCTTGATTTTCCTGCCCAATTGATTCTCCACTTCATGCTTAAATTCTTTGAACTTTTCAAACGTTTCTGACTTGTGCTTGATTAAGTAAATATACCCATATCTACTATAATCATCAGTAAAAGTCACATAGAAGCGGTTTCCATCCTTTGTGGTGGATCTAAAGGGCCCACATACATCGGTATGTATGAGATCCAATAAACCCTCACCCCTCGCACAAGTGCCAGTGAAGGGTGACTTGGTCATCTTTCCAAGCAAACAAGATTCGCACGCATCATCTTCCCTAATTTTGAATGAATCCAACACTCCATCCTTTTGGAGTTGGGCTATGCGTTTCTTGTTGACATGTCCAAGATGACAATGCCACAAAGATGCTTATCCATACTATTGGAAGAATCTATACACAACACATTTTTCCTAGGTTATCTACAACCATAACAGTTTCATAAATTCCATTGCAAGGTATTGCTTCACAGTATAAGCACCATTTAGATAAGCATAAATATAACCATTCTCATTATTAAATGAATATCTAAATCCCTGTCTAAATAAACCATGAAATGAAATGATGTTTCATTCCATATCTGGCGAGTAGCAACAATTACTCAAATCTAAATTTAATCCATTACTAAGCACTAAAGAGTACACTCCAATCTTGGTGACAGCCGACGTTCTTCTGTTCCCCATGACTAGATTTATTCTTCCAAGCTCCACATCCCTATTTCTTCCTAGTCCCCGTAGATCAGAACAAATGTGGTAACCACATCCTCTATCAAGAACCCAAGAAATAGCATGTGATGAATCATTAGATTTAATTGTTTATATACCGGCATAAGATGGCTTGATCTTTCCATCCTTGATGGCTTGCAGGTATTCCGGGCAGCTTCTCTTCCAATGCCCTATTTTGTGGCAATGATGACACTCTACCTCCTTCGGGTTAGGATTGGGCTTAGTAGGATCAACCTCGGTCCCACTAGAAGAAGAATCATCTTGGGACTTTCCCTTGCGGTGGCTCTTTGACGGAGCCTTCCTCGTCTTGCCTCTTCCCTGCCCTATAGCCAAAACAGGAGCAGTGGATGGATTGGGACTTGGTGCAATAGACTTGTCCTTTAGGTTGCTCTCAGCAGTCCTTGGAGTTTGCTTAGGGTTGTTGAAGATTATTGTGTTGCGTCTTGGGCCCTTATGTTTTACAACCGGATTGGGCTTGTCAATCCGTGTTTATCTAGAATAGCCTTCTTTTTCTTAGGAAAACTATTAGGGTTGTATTATAAATATATGCATGCATGTATGCGTATAGTAAGGGTTGTCACTCTCATTGATTATTTGTAAACCCTAAAATCCTCTACAGTTGATGTTCTTTATCGAGCTCTTCTGAGGATTGTTTATTAAATCATTCGACACCTTTTGATCCATTAGCTTGTTGTTAATTGTTTATCAGATTGTTTCTCTACCTGTTTCATAGATCTAATCGATCTTCAAGTTTGTTTTAAACTCATCAATTGGTATCAGAGCAGGAGGCTGTGTAATCGATACACTTCTATTCTGTGAAAAAGCTTCGATTAGGGTTATTCTGCATTCATTGATATTTATTGAGCCGTCATCTCATAATTGACGTGTCTCAATATTTATTGTTTTTGCCCTAATTTGATGTATTACAAGTCTGATCTTTGAACAGGTTATTCGATCAATTATGGACGAGTCGCAATCCAATCCCATCAATATTTCAAACAGCATTGGATCAACAATGAAGATTCCCATCCTGTACACCCATGATTATGAAGTCTGGGCGAATCACTTTGAAGATTATGTCATAGGATCTGAGGATAATGGATACCTCATCTGGGAAGCAATTATCTTTGGACCGTTTTCTCATTCAGCAACTTCAAGGATTATTAAAACTCAAAAGGAGTATAATGATCTTCTGAAAGATGTTAAAGATGTAGCGCAAGACGAAAAAGTTAAATTTCAGTGCAATATCAAAGCGCTAAGATTGATTAGATTCGCTCTTCAATCCGATACTTTTAGGCTGGTAAGTTCATGCACGACTGCAAAAGAAATATGGGACAGGCTACGTGAATTGTACTCTACAGATGAAGATCTTGAACACTCCATTCAAACCTTACTCTTGTCTGAGTTTGGTGAATTCAAGCAAGGAGCAGAAGAAACGGTGACTCAAACGTTCGATCGCTTCAATCATCTTCTTAGCAAGATGATCAAACATGACATAGAAAGGAAGCTTATTGAACAGAAGGTTATGTTTTTGAATGGACTCAGGTCTGAGTGGAGAGCAATCGTGTCCACAGTTAAAGCACACGAGCAATTCAAATCCTATTCTTTGGCGAAACTGGTGGGCATCCTAAAATCTCAAGAAAAGATCGTACTGCAGGAGAAAACCGTGCTTTCAAGTCTAGGTTCGTTGGTCCTCCTGTCGAAAAGCAAAGCTGTGATAGAGGACGAAGATCTCAACTTGGATGTTTATGATCTCACGTCTGAAGACTACGCTATGATGGTGTCAAACCCAAAGAAATTCATCAAGAAGAGATTCCCCACCAACAGGAACCAAAACTGGCAAGGAAGCTATAGCGCTGAAAAGGTCAAAGATGAACCGAAAGTTGAAGAAACAAAGAAGGAACCGAAGGCTGAAGGAGATTCTGGAGTAAGCTACTATTATTGTGGAGGAAAGAACCACTATGCAAAAGATTGCATCCTCAAAAAGATGGCAGAAAAGGACGAGGAAAATGATGAAGAAGCCACATTGTTGAAAAATCTTGATGAGTTAAGGAAGAAGAAATCTGCTGCTAATCCTTCTATGAATGCTTTAATTGTGCAGGGTTCGGTAGCTGATGATGAGTTCGGTGGCGTTGAGGTATGGTCAACCGACTCAGAAGATGATGAAGTGAGGAAGCCTTCACATGGAAAGGCTTATGTAGCGAAAGAAGAAAGCAGTGAAGGAAGATGCTTGATGGTGTCCGACGTTTCCCAGATGAGGGGATACAACACTGATGGTGGGAATGATGACAAGGAACAGTAGAATCTGTGCTTTACTGCCAAACCACTCAGCGTGCAGTTCAGCGAACTTGATGAACTGATCAAGAAGGTACAATCAGCTTTTGTCTCATTTAAAGTCCCACTATGCTCTTATGAAAAGGAATTAAAAAGTGTTAATTCGAGAATCTCTCATCTAGATAGTAGTTTAACTCAAACTCGGGTCGCCAATTCTAACATAACTGATCAATTAAGCAGGGTGTCTTTGAAGAGTGAGGAACGGCGGATGTGGATCGAACTGAAGGAGTCGGAGTTAATCAAAATAAAAGATGAAAACATTTATTTGCAAAGAGACAATTTAAAGCTTTTGAAACAGCGAAATGTTTTTTTGTCTAATTGCCAAACGTCTTTATTCTAATATTACTCAGCTTCATTTGAATTGTGCAATAGGGCAAAAGATTCATCGCATGATTTTACCCTTTCTTGAGTTTAAGGAAGATGAAATTGATGTTGATGCTTATAATTGTGAGAGTATTATTTCGCCTGAGGATGTTAATCCAACATATTTGTATGGACTGGACAAAATAGAATCTTTCATAAAATCCAAGGACCACAAGAACATGCTCAAAAATCTTTTGGATGAAAATGATAAACTGAAGCTAAGAACCGAAACCATACAAAAATTCGACTCACTGAATGTCAATTTAAGCTCAGAAAATAAGATTGATGTTGAAAATGCATCTGAGCTTAATGAAGACAATAATATGAGTGAAATTTCTGTAGAGGACACAGTTGATTGTTCAGAATTTGTCAAGAATGAACCCGAGAACCACAAAAATCTTATTTTAGAAAATTCTGTGGAGTTTGCTCGGTTGTTCCAACAAAAGTCCCCGATTCTTGAAGAGAAGGCAGTCGTATACCAAAAAGTTAGAACCACTCCGAATCAGGTGTACAAAGTCACAGGTGTAACAGAACATCAGACTGCTGAACTAACAGCTATTGTGAACGAAGACAATGCTGATGGCTGTGACGAGTTCTTCTGGTCAGCTCCCATTGACAATGCTGATGAAACGGTAGGTCTGTCTGAAAGGACTTCATGGAAAAGCAAAGGCAGATACATACCAGAACCTTTAAATAAACCTGATGGCTTCAACGTGGCAAGTAGCAGTGGAACTAAAGATGTCCCTCAAGAGAAAGAAATTCCTGCAAAAGAAGTCACATCTCCAAGTGAAACAACATCGGTTCAGAGTGGATCAGCCAATAAAAATCAAAAACATAAAGCTAACATCCATCATCAACCAAAGCAGATGACAAGTCAAAAACGGGAAAGGAATCAGAGATACAGGAAGAATCTCTCAGAAAGAAAACAATTTTGGCAATCGCAAAATGCCTATTTCTCACATCAAGACAGGAATTTGAAACCAGCGAAAAATCCTGTTGGATCGACGGAGGGTAATAACAACCGAAAGCAGAAGTTCGGTTCAGAACAAAACAACAACCGAAAGCAGAGTCTCGGTTCTGAGCGAAACAATAACCGAAAGCAGAGTCTCGGTTCTGAGCAAAACAACAACCGAACGCATAGATTCGGTTCAGAAAATGATATCAACCGAAAGCACAGGTTCGGTTCGGAGAGCAAAAGAGACCAAAAGTCTAGGTTCGGTTCCACTGATAATCAAAACCAAAAGAGTCACCTAGAATATCAAATCAAGAAATCATCTGAGTCTAAATTCTCTCATTCTAATTCTCATTCTTCTTCTCAATCTCATTCCAATTCTTCCAATCATTCCTCTTCCAAGAAATCTCATTCTAATTCTCCAACTGACCTGAAAGGAAAATCTGAGGTTTTGTCAGTTAAATCAGAGACTAAACCAAAATCTCTAGATCTCACAAAGATTAAGGTTTACACCATCAAAAATAAAAATGAAACAACTTCGATAAAAAGAACATTTTTTGTTGACATCTCTTTTTTTGCTCCTGTTTCTGTGAAAGGCTCACGAGGACCCAAGAAAATTTGGGTTCCTAAATCTATTTAATTTGTGCAGGTTATCAGTGACGAGCAGTTTGACGAATAATGGTACATTGATAGTGGTTGCTCGCGTCACATGACAGGAAGGAAAGAAGACCTAAGGGAATTCAGATCTCTTTCAAATGGTGGAAACGTCAAATTTGGGAACAACTCCTTCGGCGCCATCAAAGGCTACGGGATGATTATAAACGGTGATTTCTCAATCAGGAAAGTTGCATATGTAGAGGGACTACAACACAACCTCATCAGTGTATCTCAGCTTGTTGGAGGTACTGGTCTCAAGGTCTCATTCGATGATGAAGGTTCGGAAATTCTTGAGAAGAAGACGAACAAAGTTATTCTCAAATCAGAGCGCAAAGGTGAAATGTTTCCCCTAAATCTCAAACCAATCAAAGGAAACCCAGCCATCTGCCTGTTATCCAAAGCACAATCTGACGAAAGTTGGCTATGGCACCGAAGACTATCTCATCTCAACTTTAAAGATATCAACAAACTTGCAACTGGAGGTCACGTTAGAGGTCTTCCATTGCTCAAGTATGATAGAGATCATCTATGTGCCGCATGTGAAATGGGGAAGCAGAGTCATCAAAGTCATCCATCTATAATTAACACTAAAGTTGTTGAACCACTAGAATTACTTCATATTGATTTATGTGGTCCATCTTCTATAGAAAGCATTGGTGGTAGAAAGTATATTCTTGTTATTGTTGATGACTTTTCACGTTTTACATGGGTGTTCTTTCTGAAGCTTAAATCTGAAGCGACTCACAAGCTAAAAGTGTTCATCAAGCAGATTGAAGTACAGCTGAAAAAGGTCGTTCGTAATATCAGAAGCGACAATGGGTTGGAGTTCAAAAATAAAGAATTTGAAGAATTCCTGGAAGAAAAGGGAATCAGTCACAACTTCTCAGCTCCCTACACACCTCAACAGAACGGGATTGTCGAAAGACGAAACCGTTCCTTATGTGAAGCTGCCCGAACAATGCTAAGTTTTGCTTCCTTACCTTTATATTTTTGGGCTGATGTTATTTCCGCTGCTTGTTTTACACAGAACATGTCTTATCTTAAAAAGCGCTTCACTCTCACTCCTTATGAGATCATCAACAACAGGAACCCGAACGTGAAGTTTTTCCATGTGTTTGGTTCCAGGTGTTTCATTTTCAATTCCAAAGAACACCGCAACAAGTTTGATGTCAAAGCCGACGAAGGGATATTTCTGGGTTATTCTCTTACTTCTAAAGCGTACAGGGTGTTAAACAAGCGTTCAAGGAAAATAGAAGAAACTTACTACGTGACTTTTGATGATAGCTATGTTAAAAAGCTAAAGGCTAACACAGACACAGCTGGAGAAATCTTTCCTCAAACTGGCCAAGTCACAGCCTCGATCGCTAATCTATTCGAGAAATTCATGGAGCTCTTTGATGAACCAGAGAAGGCCACTCTTTCTGAGGCCAGTGCAGCAGATAATAGGGTAGATCACTTGCAGCAACTTATTGATGATGCTGCAAGAAGAATGAATGAAGAAGAATCAGGTTCATAAGACCCACCCCAACACAATGCATCAGTCGAGGGGGAGTGTCCACAATCAGTCGAGGGGGAGGATCCACCTTCATCCCAACCAAGTTCAGAAGTTGAGGGGGAGCCAAGGTCTCAAACCGAAAGTGCTTCACCAACCGAAAGTGCTTCTCCAACCGAAAGTGTTTCTCCAACCGAAAGTGCTTCACCAACCGAAAGTGCCTCACCAACCGAACGTGTGTCTCCATCTGAAAGGGCCTCACCAACCGAAGGTGCCTCAACGCCCGAATGCTCAACACCTCAAAAAACCACTATAGCTCAAGATTCACAAGACATTCCTGTAAGATCATCTGTCGAGGAGGAGCATGCTGATATTTCATACGACTTCGACAGTCTGTCCGAACCAGAAGAAATGATAAATGCTGAATTAGATCCATCTGTTGATCCAAACTTCCCTCCTCTCACCAAATGGACCAGAGATCATCCTATCACCTAAGTTGTTGGTAATATCTCAGAAACAGTTCTGACTCGATCACAACTCAAGGCAAAACAAGCATCCTTGTTCTCAAAAGTCGAATTCTGCATGTTTAACTCATTCGTATCAAAAGTTGAACCAAAGACAGTTAATACTGCTC
This sequence comes from Lactuca saligna, assembly GCF_052625555.1. Classification (NCBI taxonomy): domain Eukaryota; kingdom Viridiplantae; phylum Streptophyta; class Magnoliopsida; order Asterales; family Asteraceae; genus Lactuca; species Lactuca saligna. The sequence continues at coordinate 9,946,585 of NC_136418.1, read as the reverse complement.
TTGATCACTCCGATTGGGTTCAAGCTATACAAGACGAACTGAATGAATTTGAAAGGAACAAAGTCTGGCGACTTATTCCAACTCCTCCAGATGCCTCAGTTGTTGGTCTCAAATGGGTCTTTAGGAACAAACTTGACAAGGAAGGGAACGTTATAAGAAACAAAGCACGTCTGGTCGTAAAAGGATACTGTCAGGAGGAAGGCATTGACTATGAAGAGACTTTCGCTCCTGTAGCTAGGCTGGAGTCAGTGAGAATATTTCTTGCCTACGCTGCTCACAAAAACTTTGAGGTCTTTTAAATGGACATCAAGTGTGCATTTCTCAATGGCGATCTCAAAGAAACTATGTATGTGGAGCAACCTCCTGGATTCGTGAATGAAAAGTATCCCAATCATTGTTACATTTTGGATAAAGCCGTGTATGGTCTGAAACAAGCACCGAGAGCCTGGTATGAAACGCTGACTAAATTTTTAAAGATGTCCAAATTCAAAAAAGGATCGGTTGACCCAACCTTCTTTCGCAAAAAGGAAGGTAACCACCTTATGATCGTTCAAATTTATGTCGATGATATCATCTTTGGCTCCACGAATCCTAGCCTAACAGCAGAATTCAGGAAGCTGATGGAGACTAAATTTGAAAGGAGCTCGATGGGTCCCATTAACTTTTTTCTTGGTTTAAATATTAGACAGGGACCTGAAGGCATCTTTATCAACCAGGAAGCTTACACAAAGACTCTCTTAGCTAAATTTGGCATGATGGGAGATTCAAAAGTCAAAGTCCCAATGGTGTTCGGCACTAAGCTCACCCCATCCCTGGATAAACCGGCTGTTAATATTACACTATATCGTCAAATGATAGGCTCTTTAATGTATCTTACTGCTAGCAGGCCTGACATAATGTTTTCTGTTTGTTACTGTGCTCGGTTTCAGGCAAATCCTCGGGAGCCTCACATGCTTGCAGTGAAGAACATATTACGTTATCTCAAAAGAACTACCTCTTTAGGTTTGCGGTATCCTTCTAACTCAGGCTTCTTCGTTCAAGCCTACTCAGATGCAGACTTTGGTGGTTGTGGTCTCGACAGGAAAAGCACCACTGGCGGCTGCCAATTCCTTGATGGGAAGTTAGTTAGCTGGCAGTCAAAGAAACAAACGTGCGTGTCTCTGTCTACTGCTGAAGCAGAATACATCGCCGCTGCTTCCTGTACCTCTCAAGTGATTTGGATCCAAAGTCAACTCCGAGACTATGGACTCAATATGAAAAAGATCCCACTATATTGTGACTCTGAAAGTGCAATTAGGATTTGTCATAACCCAGTGCAACACTCCAAGACCAAGCACATCGCACTGAGGTATCACTTCATCAAAGATCACGTGGAAGATGGAAACGTTGAAGTACACTTTGTTCGAACCACTGATCAGTTGGCTGATGTCTTTACCAAAGCTCTTCCTGAAGCGACTTTCAACAAAATTCTACAAGGCTTAGGTATGATGGTAGGAGAGTCAGTCCCAAATCCTCAAATCTCTAACTAAGAATCAGGAACCGAAATAGCCAGACCGCTCGGTCTCTCTCTGCTCTGAAGATCTAATGGAACCGAAATAGACAGACCGCTCGGTTCCTCTCTGTTCTGAAATTTTCATGTCACCGAAATAGCCAGACCGCTCGGTCTCTCTCTGCTCTGAAGATTTAATGGAACCGAAGTAGACAGACCGCTCAGTCTCTCTCTGCTCTGGTGATCTCATGGAACCGAAATAGACAGACCGCTCGGTTCCTCTCTATTCTGAAATTTTCATGTCACCGAAATACACAGATCGCTCGGTCTATCTCTGCTTCATTTTTTTATGTTGTACATTTTATCTTTCTGTTTTTATTTCTTTTTCAGAAACATTTCAAAATCACAAAAACATTTTATCTTTCTGTTTTTATTTCTTTTTCAGAAAAATTTCAAAATCACAAAAACATTTTATCTTTCTATTTTTATTTCTTTTTCAGAAAATTTTCAAAATCACAAAAACATTTTATCTTTCTGTTTTTATTTCTTTTTCAGAAACATTCCAAAATCACAAAAATATTTTATCTTTCCTTTTTATTCCGTTTTCTTACTCATTTTCAACTACTCGCAAGTTCTGGTTGGTATTTGCTTTGTGCATATAACTTCAAGTATCACCTTCGATAGTGTTCACCCAGGTATGTTTTATTTTTCTCTCAGACTAGTTAGTCGTCCCTAGAAGCATGTTGTTGTATGTTGTCACAAGCCTCTATGACCTTGAGTAAGCCTTAATGATTCGATCAATACCTATCGTTTCTTCCCGATCAGGCTATTTTTTAACACTCGGTCTAGAGCTACCTTACACTTCTCATTTGAAACATGAGTTGCTCTGCTTTGTCCCACTTTTGTAGCAGAAGGTACATTCGGTCTCTTAACCACCTCCTCAGATTCTACATTTACCTTCGATTCCCTAAAGTAACCCTTGATGCTTTCGGTCTTTACCACTGAAGCTTATGGTTACACAACATCTGTGTTTATGATCTTGGATTCGTTTACCACGTTCCTAGTGAAACCCAACATCCAATACCTAAAATGAATTGACGGTGTGTGTTATACTCAAAATGTTACTTGGAAATCTCATTTTCTTTTTGCGTGATCTTTTATGAAATCGTCTCTTCCTAAGACATTTCTTCCCAAAGAGGTCCAGTTTAATTTTTTTTTTTTTTTTGAGATTTCTGTTTATCCCATGCTTGTCACTAGATAATTCCCACCTACCTGTTCAACAGATCACGTCGGTCTCACAGGTACCTCTGCCAACACTCAGTTTTATGTTGAGACTTGATGTTCGGTTAGAGGACAGCCACCCCACAGCCTATGCTCAAAAGATGCCTTTCATTGTTTATTAATAGACAATTGATCGTATTTCTCGGGAAACCACACAAGCACTTCAAGTCTCTCTTGGCTTTGAAGGAAGTGATTCTTTCCCGGAATCTTCCGCCTTCTGTCTTCTTCATAGACAACACTCACATCTCAAACACCTTTGATTTATTTCTTTATCTTTCACACTCTTATGCACAAAAATTCATTTTTCCAACATTCTAATTGCTGTTTGGTATGTGGTTTTAAGTTACAGTTGTAACCAAACAAGGGCACACGGGATTTCAAACGGTACAAAAATATGATTTGGGTGCGTGTAGTTGATTCGCTTCACACCCATGTGTGCTGACGTATTCCTGGGATAAACCATAACATCCAATCGCGCTTTTTCAGGCGACATTTTGGTTCCCTCATCATCACGATTTTCTCTCTCCAGTGAACGGTATAAATAAGGGGTGATCGTGTTCTTTGGCATTTACCACTCACGTAATCTCTCTCTCTGAAAAGTTTCCACTGTTCATCTTCTTCTTCAATTCAACAATGGCGACTTCTTCTTCTGCACAAGATCAAACTGCCTCTTCATCTTTGCTTTCCATCAAGCCTAATCAGAATATGATTATCGAGATGACCCCTTTCTTATATGATACATACATGCTTCATGTGGTGGAATGTCTAAAATATTCCCCATTGTTGTTAGCACTCACGCAGGTGGAAGCCGTTCCGATGTCCCTGCTTTCTCAAGTCTACACAACAGCAAGTTATGACAAACACAAAGATCGCATCTACTTCACCATCCATGACAAGAAAACCTCCGTTTCAAAAACCAAGTTTTGCTCTCTTCTAGGGCTTGCAGTTGATTCTTCCGTGATCTCACCGGATTTTGTCACTACTACCCAACTGTTCTCGATGATGTACGAGATGGGCTATACCGATGTTCTTACAACAATCGCGAAGGTCAAGAAATCTTGTCTTCCTTCTTAATGGAATGGCTTGCTTACCCTTTTAATCAAGGGTTTAGCGGAACGTTGTGGTGGTTCTGATACCACGAGTAAAGGATTTCTCACCATTCTCTATGGTCTTTACAACGGCATCAACCTCGATTATGGCTCCATAATCTGGTCTCAAGTCGTTCAGAGTCTAAACACCACTACCCGGTACTCCGAGATCTCTTGCGGACGTTCTGGACGCTCATCACGAAGAAGGCCATGGATTCCCTAGAAATCCCTGTGATGAAGGATGCTCTTCTAGCTTCAATTGCCTCTTACCACACGAAGAAGATTATCGTTTCTGATCCAAGTAAGTTTCTACATTATGGATTAATCCCTGAATCCATGTACAGATGTGTCACGCCTCACAGCCAGATCATGGCGGACTATAGCACCAGAACTCCCTTGCCTCCAAGGGTTCTGTCCGACGAACAAAAAGCCGCATTGGAAGCCCTTGATCAACCTGCCAACCGTGGCAAGAGGGCTAGTAAAAAGGAGAAAAAGGAGAAGAAAGAATCTGAATCGCAAAAGGAGAGAAAGCCAAGATCCTCCAAGCGAAAACATGATGCAGATGAACCTTCTCGGTCCAAATCCAAGAAAGTTAAGAAGATGGCTAAGAGGGCCAAAGGATCCCCTTCTCTTGGCTCTGCTCCACATGACCAATCCGACATAGAGACCGTTGCTCCTCATGCTTCTCCAACAGAGCCAACTACTGCTCCTCAACAACCATCCTCTCCTGCAGCCACTCATCTTCCCTCTCCACCAGCATCTCCCAAAATTACAAAATCACTCACTCCACCACCTTCTCCTAAAATTCCTACCCCACCCCCATCACCGAAACAGACGGTCCCACTTTCTGTTCCTATAATCATCTCCCCCACTACAACAGAACCAACCATTCCTTTCTCTATTACTATACCTACCTCTTCTATCCCCAATCCAATCATCACTGAATTGGTTACTACCACCTCTTCTCAGCCACCAGTTACAGTCAATGTATCTGATACAGGGGCTACTACTGTGGTTGAAACCCCCGTCATCAACATCCCACAATCACCTTCTCCATCCTCACACTCTGGTGCTACTTTGGGTGGTGATGATGAAGAGTACGATTCTCTTTATTATAGCCCTTACCGGATTCCCACAGATACTGATGCCGATACCCCTATTACCAGTCAGCAGCTTCAAGAAATTCATGACAAACTCGATAGTTTGCTGGCTGACAATAAAGCCTATGGGGGTGTGGTGCTCCAAGCCTTCATCGAGTCTGCGATCAAGACGTATACCGATGCTCTGGACCGTTCTACTGATGCCATTGATAACTCAGCAGCTTCATGCTCCAAAGCTACTAAGGAAGTCTCTGAGGTTGTTCACACAACTCAGATCTTTCTTGACTCTCTCAAAGCACATGCTGATGCTAATGCGGCCAAGTTTCAGACGTCTGTAGACTCCTTTTCAGCTACCCTTCAGGGTGAAACCTCCAAGTTTGAGGCTCTGCGTGCTGACCTCAAAACTGAATCCACCTCTTTTCTCAAATCTTTGGATTCACGTTTTGCTTCTCTAGCAGTAGAGAGCACCTTAAAAGAAGATCTTGTCAAGCATCAGGCAACTATTGACCTTCAGAAGATACAACTGGCCCAGGCACAACAAGAAATCTCTTTGCTGAAAACTCAGCGGGCTGTTCTTCAAGGTTGCGCTGGTGATGTCAAGAATATACTGACAACTGTCCTCGACACTCATGATCCCTTTCTTACCCTTACCATCAGACAGCATCTCCAGGCTAAACTCCTTCTTGCAATTAACATCTTGAGCGAAATGAAGGGTGTCTCGGAGAAGCTTGTTCTTCCGAGACAAGGGGGAGAGGAGGGTATCTCAAAGATAGAACCGAAGGTTAATTTAGCTTCGGGTTCTGGAAAACAGTTATTCGTTGAGAGCGAATCAGATTCTGATGAAACTATCGCTGAAGCTCTTCAATGAACGAAAAGAGACAAAGAGCTGGATGAAACAATGAAAATAGCTCGAGAGGCAGAGGCCAAAGAAAGAAAAATCAAGGAGGATGAGGATGCTCTACAAGCCAAGAAGACTCTGTTCCCAGAATGGGACAGAGACATACTCATCAATCAAGCGATTGAGTTTCCCTCCATATATTGGTTGGAACCGATTGCATCTTTTGAGTGTGAGAATACCAAAGACTCGCAGTTTGACATGCCAATCACACGAAAAGCTTTTACATTTCATTGCTTCGATGTCACTGCCGATGTCCCTCATCCAAACTTGAAGGTTGACAGAGAGTTAATATATTTCTATTTGAAGCATGGTCAACCACAGTACTTGACATGGAGTGCACAGAAGATAATTAAAGTCAAGGTACTGAAACCAACAAAGGCTGGGAAATTGTGAATGTTAACTTCAAAATCAACAGAGGAACGGCCAACACAGAACATTTTATTTCTCTGGCAGATCTTCCCAGTCTGAATCCTCATGATTGGATTCTGCTATACAACATTATTCTCTCCAATCAAAGAGAGTATGAACCGATTCTGAAACATCTCAGAAGAATGTTGGCTTCCTATATCCATGAGCTCGCCACTATGGATCAGGAAATAGCTAAAATAATGAACAAGAAACCGACCGTCAAGCCTACTTCCAAGACAGGAGACGTACACAAAATGAAGTTAGGGCAAATTGACTCTTCAAATCTGATGGTCATGTTCACAAGAGGCGACAAGCACAAGTTTCTGTTTGCTCTGGTAGACAAGCATCTGTTTTCAACAGACTATCTGGAGCATATCATAAACATCATTCACCGATGCAAGCAGAACTCCACAGCAGACAAGAAGAACTTCACTGATATGCTTCGATGGTATATTACCTTCAGGCATCACATTCTGGCTATTATACCGAGAATTTTTGAGACGGTGAAGAAGCCTTCTGCTGTTAAAAGGGAATGAAGGCTCTGTGCCAAAGACGCAAAGGGGGAGATTGTTGAAGATTATTGTGTTGCGTCTTAGGCCCATATGTTTTACAGCCGGATTGGGCTTGTCAATCCGTGTTTATCTAGAATAGACTTCTTTTTCTTAGGAAAACTGTAAGGGTTGTATTATAAATATATGCATGCATGTATGCGTATAGTAAGGGTCATCACTCTCATTGATTATTTGTAAACCCTAAAATCCTCTACAGTTGATGTTCTTTATCGAGCTCTTCTGAGGATTGTTTATTAAATCATTCGACACCTTTTGATCCATTAGCTTGTTCTTAATTGTTGATCTGATTGTTTCTCTACCTGTTTCATAGATCTAATCGATCTTCAAGTTTGTTTTAAACTCATCAAGGGTGACCTCTTCCTTGTTCATGTGGTAGGTCATCCTAAATTGGTTGTAGCATGAAGGCAAGGAGTGAAGAACAATGTCAATAGCCAAATCCTCCCCAAAGTTAACATTTAGCTTGCGAAGACGATCGACATATCTCTCCATCTTTTGCAAGTGCACGGTAAGGGATTCTCCACTTCCCATCTTAGCGGTGACCATATTCGTAATGATCTCATAGCGCTCTTGCCTCGTGCTTTGATGATACCTCTCCATCAAGTCTTGATGCATTTCATACGGATACATGTCCTCATAGGACTTTTGGAATTCTTGGTTCATGGTGGCTATCATGATGCAATGTACTTTTGTTGCATCATGTTCGTGGGTCTCAAAGACAGCCATTTCAGCGGGAGTGGCGACTTCTGGATTGATCTTCTCGAGCTTATTATCAAGGACATATTCTTTGTCCTCGTAGCGCGCAATAGTGCGAATGTATCTTATCCATTCGCTAAAGTTCGTTCCATCAAAAGTCACCTTTTGGCAAAGACTCATTAACGTGAATGAGTTAGCAGCATCGTTGTTTGCCTTCGACATCTACAAATAGAAAGGACAAACTTGATTAGAATTGAATCCCTAATTAAACACCCAAAATGAAAAATTAGGTCTAGGACCCAACAACATTATTCACATATTAGAAAAGGGATGCCGTAATCCAACATGCAAATAATTTGGAGATAAGTGAATGATGATTCACTAATTCTTCATCATGAAAAACATAGGCTTAGGTTTTAAATGTATTGAGAATTCCTAGATTTTTCTTGGAGATTCATTGAACCTTTCAATGGCATGTTTAAATCTCAATATGCCCCTCTCGTTTGTGACTGGGATGCCGAGGATCACAAAGTGGGTGTGAATAACCATGCAAATCTACACGGTGCCTTCATTGTTACGATCACCTATTTGATGTGCCGGTAAACCACACACGTTCCACCGAACTATGATAAACAAAGAATCACCCTTTGCCACCTATGCTTAGAACCAATTAGTGTGCCGGTTAACCACACACGCTCCACTAACTTCTTAGCAAGGGTGCAAAGTGTAATTTCATGGAATTGCATGAATTCACTTTTCCTAAAGTAACTAGGATTGGGAATTTGAAAAACATGTTGTTACTTTGTATTTTAACATTATACTTTTAATGAGGAGATAGAGTTTCCCTATCCTACCCGTTCGGCTAACGACCCTCCACCAGTCAAGCAAGCGGTGGGTGTGAGTGTACACCCATTAAGCGCTATTTTATAGGCAGCAACCTTATACCCACCTTATAGACCAGTTTCGTGAATGAGGCCTACTAACGGTAAGACTAGCATTTTTAATTATACATATGTATGTGTGTATATATATATATATATATTAAACTTGTAATAATATAATAGTATAGGGTGTATTTTAAACATTTCAAAATACTAGGGTTTTAATCTTCAATTTAAAATTTTCAAAATTTAATACAATTTAAATTAAAATTTTAAATATTAAAACTCTCTTGATTTAATAATTACCATAAATTAAACAATTAATTTGAATTATTAAATCACAAAGGATTTATTAAATCATGAGGATAATTACCATTTATACATTTAAAATATCCTAATCCCTTGAATCCCTCTCTAAATCTCGAAAATAGGGATAGGATAATGCAAGATCTTCAATTACCATATTTAACAATTAAAGGATAATTACAAGATATGGGATTATCCAAATCCCTAAAATTTAGGATCTTATCTTGGGAAAGGAGGCCAATCTCGAAATCTAAGGGTTTGCAAACCCTAGATTTCGAAATCTTGGATCAAAGGAATGGATTCACAAAACCTTTCATGATATTTTCGCAAATTAGGGTTTGGAAACCCTAATCTCGAAATCTATAGCCTCCTAGGGTTTATTGGCAATAAACCCTAATTTGTCAAGTTCATACATTTGAATATACTAATTGAAAACTAGTAAAACAATGGCTCTGATACCACTGAAGGGTTTTAGACAAACAATCCTATGTGTACATGCAACCCTAGCTTTGGATCTATGTCTTCACTTTTAGATATTCAACATTATGAACACAAGAATAAAACCCTAATGTACAATGCTATTTTTCTAAATTCACATAAAAGGTTAGATCACATACCTCTTGTTGTTATATTGTAATAACAACTCAAATCTCCAAACCCTTTGTCTTGAAAGCAAGCACCACAAATGTAATGCCTCTAATGGCTCACAAACACCACAAGCAATTGGAGAAACTATAGAGAAAGAGAGGAGGAATAGAAATTGGCCTTGGTATCTCTAGAGAGTGGGTGGGACGATTTCTGAAGGCCAAGGGGTCTTTATATAGGGTTGTGATTAGGGTTTCAGTCCTTATCCTTATCTAATTGCTTGCCCACCAAGCAATCACAAGATAAGCCTTGAAAAGCCCATATCCTCTATCCCTTGGACGATTTCAAGGATATCTTATCCTTGATTTCGTCCAACCTATAATAAGGATAATCATTGCCCTAATTTATAACTATCACATAATTACAATTCAGTCCCTCTAGTTTAATTAATTACACTTGATCACAAATTTAATTCCTAATTAATTATTGACCAATATTAATTAAACAAATATGATTTTTCCTTTAATATATTATTCTTATAACATATTATTAAATCATAATAACCTCTCTCTTCAACTATTTCTCCAGTCAAGTTGCTTTGGTGAAGGCAACCCAAAAGGACCATGCACAACCGGTTCAAGTACTTACCAAATATGGTTACAGCCTTAGACACTAATCCAACAAATTGTTGTTGAGGAATTCAAGCAATGAAGCTAGTTAAGAATGTATTTTTAATTTTAATTGTGTAAATAGATGAAATAAACCTAATGTGAGGTTCTTTTTGCAGATTACAGAAGGCCCTTTAATCCTCTTTGACCTCCGTCGCATGACGGCTACTGATAAAGTGATAATCGAGTAAAGCTAATCAAATCGGAGTAATATCAATATGAAATGAACACAATGAGTAAATAGAATTTGGTTTCAACTCAATTATAGTTCCAACACTTTTAGAGAGAGTAAAGAAGATAGGTTCTATAAAAGACTCCTATCTAACTCTAAGTAATGTCCCTATTTACAGGAGATGCGAAAGTATACAAAAAATACTAAGGCATTGACATTAAGCTTCGAACATAAGATAGCTTAGAAAACACATTACAAAATATACGAAAGGTGCAGACCTCGACTCATTACAAGATAATTTTGACCCTTACAATCTCCCCCTTTGTAATGAATTCAACTTCTCTCAGTTCGTAAGAATCTGTATAGCATACATCATAACCCTTCGGATTTCCGTGTACCAAGAAATAATCTTCTTAAGATCCTTCTTGTCCCCTTCATTATTTTTCTTGCAATTATTCATACAAACAATGAAGTTCGTATACTGGGACGTCGTATACCTTTCAACTTCGCAAGCTTGGAACAAAAATCTTTTGGCTTTTCCATCTTTATCCATTCCAGCGAAGACCATTCCAATTGCTTTTAAACAGATCTCTCTATCTGCATACTTCTTCAATTCTTGTTGAAACTTGGTCGGTTCCATAGGAACTTTTACTTCTAATCCTTTCACAGTTGCTAGTTCCACATCGGTAAGAGCCAAACACTCATAGTAATTCTCCAAAAATATCTTGATGTGAGCAATTCCAACTCAAAAGACTTCGGGAACAGTTTCTCGAAGATATGAAGAATTTTTATCTTTTAAGAGTAGTGCAACTTGTATAAGATCATACAAGTTCATCAGTGGAAAATCAACTACCGTAAAATCACAATTTTGAACATTTGCCCTTGCCACAAAAAATCTCAAATTATGCATCATATCTTCGAATAAAAGATCCATCTTTATGATGATCACTTTCTTTATTTTGATTAAAGACCATACTTCTTCTGGAGCCTTTGCAAGAACAGCATGAAATGGAAGCTTAATGTAGTTATATTCATCTTCACTCTTGAACTTGTCATAGATTTTGAACTGAGGCATCAAGAACATCATTTCATTGACTGGAAAGTCAAGTTGGCTTCTATCAGCATTCAAACCCATGTAACTTTGATTTGGTTTCTTTTCGAAAGCATACATATGATTAAAAGCCACCTTTGCTTCAATGGTCTCGTAATTATAATGTTTGGTAGGATCTCCCTTGTTCAATCCAGGAGGATCACTTGCTCTTTGTCTCATGATGCTTTCAACAACTCTTAATTTTTCTATCTCAGCTTCAGCCTCAACCTTCTTTTCCTCTTTCGACTTTTCAACAACAATTAGCTTCCCTTTGTCTGTTAAACTTTCTATAACATCTTTTGTTTTCGAAGCATCACTTTGACTAATAGATGAACCAATTATTATCCCTTTCAAAATTGGCTTTGTAGTTGGTATTGAAGTAACTGTTGAAGTAACTGGCCCAACAGTAGAAATTATTGGCTTAGTAGATGGAAGTTTCGAAGGAAAAGATTTTCCAATAACTTTTACATCACCATGTGAAGCTTCACCCCCAACCTTCGCATGAGAAGCTTCACCAACTTTCTTCTCTCCCCCTTGCACCCCTGTGCGAACAGGTGGGGCAACCGTTGGCAGAATATTCGATATGTGAGATAAGGGAGCCAATTGCTTATGGAGAATTGCTTCAAATTGATAAAAAATTTAAGACAGAAACTCTAGGGTAATGATCGAAGAGGAAACAGGTTTGAGCACTGAATCTTTTATTTCTTTTAACAACGAAAGAACCTCCCCATATTGTTGATTATCACTTGTAGAAAGTTGAATAATTTGAGGACTCAAACTTTCGTATAATTTGACATACTTCGTTACTGCATCACAAATAATGTCAAACTTCTTCTGTAGAGTTGCATAGTCTTGTTGAACACTAGCAACTTCTTTGATCATATCTTCACGAAGCTCTTGAAGCTTGAAGTTGACATCTTCGCGAACCTTCTTCACATCAAGAACAAATAAAGTATGTCTCTCTTTTTGAACATTGGTCAACTCCTTTACTACTCCCATAAAATTTGAATTAATAGAATTCACTCGTAACTCAGTTATCTGGTCAGCATGATCCACCTTCTCTAATATTCTTGATTCTGAGTCTTTAATCATGCCCAACACTCTACTCACCATTCGAGCTTCAAATGCCTTCATCAGACTATCAAGTTCAAAACTGGAAACTAAACTACCTCCTTCCATATCCGCTTGAGTCTGTGAATAATGGAATTCATATTCGTATTCATAATTTTAAACTGCTTCTTGGACATAAGCATATGGTCAGGAAAGTACTCATCTTCATCATCAAATTCCAAGGCTTCGAATGTTCCTCCAAAACCTCCTTCTTCATTCTCAGACTCGTCCATAGGTTTTGGTGGATCAGTGGATTGTGATGAGAAAATAGATGTGAATGGTTGATTGATAATATTTTCAAAAGTGGGTGACTCAGTGGTGGAAGTGGTAGGTAGAATATATGGAAGTAAAGAAACGAAAGTACTAGAAACAGGTTCAATATGAAGAATAACTAGAGTACCTTGGGAAGATTTTAGAGCTTCTTTATGTAAATCTCTTTCACCCATGTTGACATTTACATTTGTATCAGATATTTTTGTAGTGATGTCTGAGTTCGTACCACCTCATGTAATGATTTAGCAGACGAAACTTCGAGTGTTATATCCATAGTCTTCTCAGGAGATGAAGGTTCGATGATAGGAATAGCTTCGGGAGTTTCAGGCACTTCTCCGTCTTCAGAAGATGTTGTTGGAATAACCAGCTATCTATTCTTTGTCTTCTTGGTCTTCTTAGAAATCTTCTTTTCCATGTCTCCAGCTCTTCATTTCTTAGATGAAAGAGAAACAGGAGCTGGAACTTCTCGGATAAGTACTCCTTGCTAAGTAAGATGAGGTTTTCAAACAACACTTAAAGATGGTGATCTTTGTGAACCGCTATACTTCTTCTTCAACCTTCGAAAAACTCCAGACTTTGATGGAATAGTGAATGAAACTGGTTCTTCGACAACAGGTTCAACTGGCTTGACCAAAACAGTTGAAACCTGATCATCTTGTTTCTTTGGTTTCGTAGGAGACTTCGTGTTCTTCAGTTCTTGAACCGTTTGCTCAGGTGTAATGGTAACAATCTTCATTGATTTTCTGGATTTCTTTGAAGGACTTGCATCTTCTTTGGTCAATAATTTCCTGGTTTCAATTATAGGATCGATAGTCTTCATATACTCAAATAATACATAATTTTTCGGATCAACACGTTTTAACATTGCATCAAGAATTCATGCAGTGTGTTAAATATCTCAGCATCATCAGAAACCTCCTTAGGAAAGTGATACTTCATGAATTCAGAAATTTCCTCATCAGCAGACACTTGAATCCCTTCTTTATCATAGAAATACAGAAGAATAAGACTCCAATATCTTGCAAACGAAATACCTTGCATCACGTTCGTGTTTTCTACACTCTTCTAAAATTCCTTCCATAGCTGTGTTGAGTAGTCCACCGGGATATCATAGTATACACCTGCAACCATGGCGTAGACTTCCATCCTCCCTTTATCAAGACCAACACCGTGACCAGTCAAGTAGCGTAAAAAGATTCCAAACAGAAAATTCCATACAGTCGATAGACCAGACTTCTTAACGTCACTTATCTTGGTGAGTGGGGGTTGATGACCCATCTCATTAACCATATGATTGACTTGGGGCGAAAGAAAGAGCGGTAAATGGTGGTGTGTTTGGAATTTCCAGAATCTGACAAAACAATTTCTTCGTCAATCTAACCTTCTTGTCACTTACCAGATTGAAGGTAATGACATCTAGGGCTTTGATGTAGGTTGTAGTGGACACTGCTATTTAAATCTAGGATAGAGGAACAACAAAAGAGTTAAACATGGTGGTGGAAAGAACACAAATTTTAAGAGAAACCACCAACATCTTCAAATCATCAGGATAAAGAGATACGTCTTCTTCGACTTGATAATTCGTTCCTTGGATCTTCATGATCGGTTGAGAAGTAATGTCCTCTATGGTTTGGGATGGTGCATCAACATCATCATGAGTAGCCATGATTAGGGTTTTGAAAGTTTCTGAAGAACAAATCAATTTTGCAGAGAGAATTTGGGAATTTTTCTTTTGAAAGCGTAAATTGATCAAGAACCCTTGAATCCCCTTTTATATGTATCCCTGAAGTTTGAATTTGAAGCAGGACATGCATTTAATGAAATCCAACGTGGCACCTTGAAACTCGCACCACTATTCCAATAAAGTAGCCATGCGTGAAAAAGTAATTGTCATTTCTCCTTGAAAACCGGATAGAATACAAGACGTCACTTCTAACAACCTGTTTATTTCTCCCAATAGAATTTGAATCGTCATCAACCTTCGGATGGATGTAAGGCTCTTTCACTTTTGGGATTTAAAGCGAAGTCATGTTCCATACGTTCGAAATCATCAACCTGATTTGGTATTACTCACAACCTCAAGGATTTCATGAGTGCATTGTTCCAAAGTAAAAGATACGAATCAAATAAAAAAACTTTGGATTTGTGATGTAAAAATCATTTTGACATGAAAGCAGTTAAACCCCGAGCAAAAGTTACTTCGTTAATTATCAAGAGATATAATCAAATGCTTGTGTGTTTTCCCGTGAATTACAATCGAAAACTTATTGAGAAGTTTTGAAGGGCTTGTTTTTCAAGGCTTCGTGGGTGGTATACATGATTTCGTTACATATCATCCAAAACATAAGGTGAGTAATTGTAACAGAAATAACTTGTTTGATCAGTGTAATCAGTGACAAGTATGCTTTGGATTAATTTTAAAAGTGACTTTGAAATCAAATGAAACTCTCACAGAGATCTTATTCATGAAAATTAATGTTGGATCCTGTTGGGTAACAAACATCAATAGTTTCAATAGTTTGATCAAGATCACTCATTCGAAATGAATATGATTTGGAGTTTTGAATCTAGTTATAGAAACACAGATTTTTGATATGTCTAAGTCTCGATGGGTTTGATCTGAGACCTCTTGGACATATGTTTTCGTGTGTGGTCGTGTAAGAACTTTTTGGATGAAAAAAATTTGTTTAAGAAATCATTTGTACCTCTGTTATTTCAGAAAAAACAGTAAACTCTAAACTCATGTAAGAAGAGTCAGGTACCTCATGTGACTAATGTGAATACAAGCCTGACTTGGGAAGAATTTTTATATGAAATATTTCATTAAGGATTTCGTTAAACACACACACAGTCAATCGAGGCTTTGGTCAACATGTTGCAGTATGATTCTAGGGACATCTTAACTAGTACAAAAGTTTCGAAATATTTAACAGGCCCTAGAACTACAAGCATTAAGCATTGAGATTCATCTTTGTTATCTAAAACGAAACACTAAGACAAAACAATATAAAACAAAATATTTTTGTGATTTTGATTTTTCGAAAATAAAAGAGAAAACAAATAAAAAAAATTTTGTTATTTTTATGTTTTTCGAAAAGAAATGACAAAACAAATGAAAAATCTTTTTGTTGTTTTTGTGTTTTTTCGAAAATAAAATCAACTTTAACGAAAATATTTAGAATGTACCAGACATACGAAATTTTCAGCTCCTATTTACGAAAACGAAGGGTGTCGAAGCTTTGACTCTGAACAGTAACTTTTGACTTTGACAGCTGTCCAATGTTCTTTATTCTTTCGAAACAGACCCCTCTTTGACCATTCCATGTCGTCCTAAAATTCTCACAAATGATTTTTCATCTAATGGTTTCGTGAAAATATCAGTCAATTGATCAGTGGTTTTTACAAAATGCACCTCAATATTACCATCCTCTATATGATCTTTTATGAAATGGTAACGAAGAGCAATATGCTTAGTATTTGAATGTTGCACAGGATTATGACAAATACAAATTGCACTTTGAGAATCACAATATAATGGAATTCTTTTCATATTTATTGCATAACCACGTAATTGACTTTGAATCCAAATTATTTGTGATGTGCAAGCTGCAACAGCAAAGCAGTCGAAATTGAAACACATGTTTGCTTCTTCGATTGTCGGCTCACCAGTTTCCTATTAAGTAATTGACATCCTCCACTCGTGCTTTTTCGATCAAGATTGCAACCTCCCAAATCAGCATCTGAGAAAGCTGACTAAAGAAACTTGTTTTCGAAGGATACCATAATCCTAACAAAATCGAGCCTTTGAGACAACAAAAAATATTATTGACTGCAGTGAGATGTGGTTCTTGTGGATTTGACTGGTACCTAGCACAATTACAAACAGAATACATGATATCAGGTCTACTTGATGTGAGATAAAGTAGCGAACCTATCATGCTTCTGTAAAGAGTGAAGTCAACAGCAGGTGTATCTAACGAAGGTGTAAGCCTTGTTCCAGTTGCCATTGGTACTCGTAATTTTGTGCTATTCGTCAATCCAAACATTTCAAGCAGATTCTTCGTATATTTTTCTTGATTGATAAAAATTCTTTCTCTGCTTTGACGAATATTTAGACCAAGAAAATTATTAATGTTTTTCATCATACTAATCTCAAATTTTCTTTTCATTAGATTTTCGAATTCATTAGACAAAGCAGGGTAGGAAAGCCAAAAATAATATCATCGACATAAATTTGAACAAGCATAAGACGATTCCCAACTTTCTTTCGAAATAATGTAGGGTTAACTGATCCTTGTTTAAATTTCGATTGTTTTAAGAAAGAGGTAAGAGTTGCATACCAGACTATTGGTGCTTGTTTTAATCCATAAACTGCCTTATCTAATATATAACAATAATCAGGATGATCTTTATAAACAAAACCTGGAGGTTGTTCCACATACACAGTTTCTTCGAGCTCTCCATTCAAAAATGCACACTTCACGTCCATTTGATATACATCGAAATCTTTGTGAGCTACATAAGCCAGAAATATACGAACAGCCTCGAGTCTTGCGACAGGGGTGAAAGTTTCTTCATAGTCTATTCCTTCTTGTTGTGAATAACCTTTTACAACAAGCATGGCTTTGTTTCGAATAATGTTTCCATCTTTATCGGTTTTATTTTTGAAAATCCATTTTAACCCGACAATCGAAATATTTTTAGGTTTAGGAATTAATCTCCAAACCTTGTTTCATTCAAACTCAGCTAATTCAGATTGCATTGCAACAACCCAAGCATAGTGTTTCATTGCATCCTTAACTATTTTTGGTTCGATTTTCGAAATGAAAAAATTGAACATGCAAAATTCTTGATGAGTATTCAGTACCTCATTCTTTGCACGAAGTTGAGCTCTTGTTAAAACTCCATCTTGTGGATTCCCAATTACTTGTTCTTTTGGATGATCTTTTGTCCATTTTTCGAGTGGTGGATATGTTGGATCAAAATCCAAATGTGCATCTTCGTATAAATCTTCATTTTCTGAACCTGCAACAAAAAGATTATCATTAATTTCGTGAAATTCATCATTTTGATCAAGACTTGTTGTATCATTGTCATTATGATTTTGTTGCTCCCCCTCAACATATTCATTCATTTTCCTATTCTCCCCCTTGAAATAATGCCCCCATCGATCTGAGTATTCGTATCCAAGTGCTCCCCCTCCACTGGATTTTCGCCAATTCTTGGAAAATTCGGTGTTGAATTATTGTCATCAATAATTTGGGTAAGATCCGATTCATCACTATGCTTCGAAGATTCAGATTGATGGTTATCAGTCGCATGATTTTTAGCATTTACAACCCTGTCAGGAACACCAAAAATTCAATCATAATCAAAATTAGATGAACTCACGATTTCAGATTCATCATTTGATTCATTAATAATCAGCTTTTGCTCGAAAAGTTTGTCAACTTGTTTAACATAATAGTCATCAAAAGTAAGATTAAAAGTTTCTTTGACTTTTCGTGTACGCTTATTTAACACTCTGTATGCAACCGAATTGTGCAAAAATCCCAAAAATATTCCTTCGTCAGCCTTAGATTGAAACTTCGAAAGATTATCCTTGAGATTCGTGATAAACCACCAACAACCGAACACGTGGAAAATTTTAACATTTGGTTTTCGATTATTTATATTCATATGGAGTGATATTGAAACGTTGATGAATAAAAGAACGATTCTGAGTAAAACATGTTGTTGACACTGCTTCGGCCCTAAAAATATTGAGGAAGATTCGCATATGTCAACATTGTTTTGGCTACTTCGCAAAGTGACCTATTTCTTCATTCAACTACACTATTTTTTGTGGTGTATATGGTGTCGAAAAATTATGCGAAATTCCTTTTTCAATTAATAACGAATCAAGAATCTTGTTCTTAAACTCTGACCCATTATCACTTTTGATTTTTCGAACACTCTTCTTCAAACCTTTCTCAAATTGCTTGATAAATTCGATCATCATTTGAGTGACTTCAGATTTTTAACCTGAGAAAATACACCCACGTAAATCATGAAAAATCATCAACAATAACCAAAATGTATTGTTTCTTGTTGAGAGTTTTAACATTAGATGGTCCACAAAGGTCAATATCAAGAAGTTCCAACGGTTCCACAATTTTCGAATCTATCACAATTGGTTGTCATTGGAGACTTGTCAGCAGATTTGGATATGAAGCATCGACCCGTCACCTCTTCGTCCGAATCATCCTCCAGCTTCGCATACATGGCACCATGCGTAGGTTTACTCATTTCTTCATCATCTGAGCCCGAAGACCATATTGGATAAGTGCCATCTTCCTCCTGTTCATCTCGATCCACCAAAGACATATCTTTGCCTTAGCTCTCACTTCCTCAAGCCTCTCTGTGTAGTACGCCTCATCCTTCACCTTATTCTTTCTCTCATCTTTCTTACGAAGCATGCAATCATTTGCGAGATGATTTTCTATGTTGCAGTAATGGTAATCTACACCCGAATCTCCTTTCAACTTCCTCTCACTCTTCTCCTCAACAACTTTCTCATCTTTCTTTTCAATCTTCTTCTTCTCCTCTCCAATAACCTTGTTCACAAAACTTCCTTTTCCTTCACTCTGCCTCACTTTCGGATTGAAAGGTTTCTTGAAGAACTTTTTGACCCTGTTGTTTGAATAAAAAGCTATTGCCACATCATCCGAATTCATTAAAAGCCCCTCTTCTACATCCGAATCACCATTTTCAACTACTTCCTTTTCGGTTACTTTTGAGACAAGTGCTAACGGACCTCCTAGACTAAGCTTCGACTCTTCTACCATTTCATTTACCTCACTTTCATGAGTTTTCAGTTGATTATACAAATCATTTAATGAAGATGTGTCAAAACTCTGTTGATTCTTCACCATCATGCTAACACTCCTCCATTCTTTACGGAGTCCCATAACGAAGGTAAAATTGAATTCCATAGCAGACCTTGTGATTCTAGATCGATTGCATCGATAAATCAGCTCATTGAAGCGATCATAGTAAACTTCAACTTATTCACTCTCCTTTTGTCTGAATTCTTTCAGCTCCACAAGACATTATTTCATGGAGTTGATTTTCGTCTTATCGCTTCCTTGATATTTCTCCTTGAGATTATTTTATATTTCTTTTGCACTTTTACAACCACGCACGTAATTGTAAACCATAGGTGGCAGTGCACCTCTCAATTTCCTCAGACAGCGTTTTTTGTTCTTCTTCATCCTTGTGGATTGTTCATCAACAACAGTAGTGGAATTCGAAGATCCGATGTTTTGAACATTCAATGGAGGTTGAGCAGTTCCTGAGATGCAATTCCAGAGTTCTTCATCCAAGTCATTCAGATAATCCTCCATGCGATCCGCCCATTGATCATAATACTCCGGAATTAACATAGGAATTTTCGTTGAAGATCCTAACAGATGCGAGAAAGAAGTCATTGTGTTCATGTTGAAATTCGCCATTATCATACAAATAAGAATTTTTCAGAAAACTTGAAGAAATTTGAATTTTATTGAATGAATTCAACAGAAACTCAAAAACAAACACTCGATTAAGCAAATCAAATGCAGAATCAAACCAAAACTGATGATCAGAGATGATTTTCAGAATCTAACAGTGCGGAAACTTTTAAACCGAATTTTACGATTCAAAAACAAAAGATTCAATGAAAATCAGATCGCAGTAATGATTGCTGCTCTGATACCAATTAATGAAGTGATAATCGAGTAAAGCTAATCAAATCAGAGTAATATCAATATGAAATGAACACGATGAGTAAATAGAATCTGGTTTCAGCTCAATTATACTTCCAACAGTTTTACAGAGAGTAAAGAAGACAAATTCTGTAAAAGACTCATATCTAACTCTAAGTAATGTCCCTATTTATAGGAGACATGAAAGTATAAAAAAAAAAATACTAAGGCATTGACATTAAGTTTCGAACATAAGACACCTTAGAAAATACACTACAAAATATAAAAATTGTACAGACTTCGACTCATTACAAGATAATTTCGACCCTTACAACTACACCACTAAAGCTACATCTGTTTGTTTTTTATGCGGTGGCATCTCCGATGTCGGTGATAGCGGCGTCTGGGAATCCGAGATTTTTTTCTTAATGGATTCTTATTGAAGACTCAAATTCCTGTTTCTTTATCTTCTCCTTATGTTGAGTATCTACTTTATTCAAGTATCATGTTTATTGTGGGAATAATGAGCTTGGTCGATGACTAAAGCTACTCATTTTGACTTTTCAACTTCAAAATTGTTTGAATTCTTTATAAATTTTAATACAATTTACAGAAAAAGAACCTGTTGTTTGCCGATATCTTTTAACAAAAAACAAAGAACAAATATATTCCAAAACCCAGGAGCCACAACAAGAGTAGCCCAAAGGAAAGAAGTGGTAATTTCCAATCCTTTTCTGTGACAAAAATTAAAGGTAATTTCTGAAATTAAGTTCAAGTCTTGAATGAAAAATATGACATTAATGACTGAATTTTGGTTTAAAAAAATAATGCTTGGAAAATGTTTATAACCTATAAAGAATTAAGTGAAAGGCAATTAGTTCATTTTGACAGCTTTGAATTTCTATTAAAGTCAAACATAGAGTGCAAAATCAAAATTATTTTGAATGCTCTCAATGCATGTTGAAATTGAGTTCCGATTCATAAAGTACTATTGGTAATAAATTAGAAACATAAAATAACCAAACAATTTAAGCTTTTGAGCTTAGCCTCAGCGATAATAAGTCGGTAAAAGGGTACAAATTTGGCTTTTGTAAAAGCCATGCTTAATACAAGAAATTAGAAGTTTCATGTTTATGTCTAAAAAAGTAATGGAAGTATGCTACTTGGAACAAATATATGTATTACATGATAAATGCTAAGTTTAAATCACATGTATGTTGGTTAAAACGGACTAAAATTAAATGGATTATTTGAGGAATCTGATGCATTAACGTTACTAACTATGTTCTACACAGACAAATAAAAAAATTGATTTTGATTATGGTCAGAATAAAGAAAAGTGTAAAGTTTGCTTTCTGCCTTTGGTAATATGAAAATCAATGCTATTGGTTCTAAAAAAGAGTTTCCTTTTAATAGAAATAGTATTTTAATTTTGGGATAATGACGAACAAACCATTATATTTTGTCACATTTTTTGTTTTAACCACCAATTTTTAATAAGTTCCGAAGAACCATCAATTTTTGGTAAAATGTTTCATCACGACCACTTTTACCTAACAGAAACTATTGTAAATACGAAAAAACCACTATATTTTTCTAAAAGTTCGGTTTAACCACCAATTTATGAGTGGTTAAACCAATGTTTTGAAAAAATATAGTGTTTTTTTCGTACTTAAAATAGGTTTTAATAGGTAACAGTGGCCACGCTGAAACATTTTATCAAAAATCGGTAGTTTTTTCGTAATTTTTTAAAAATTGGTGGTTAAACCGAACTTTTGGAAAAATATAGTGCTTTTTTCGTCGTTTTCCCTTTTATATTTTATAAGATAATAAATTTGTAATTTACCTGATTTGATAGCGGTTGTAAGGATGGAGAAGTGCAGATGGCGTCAAACGAGGGTGGTGGAGGAAAGCAATGAATGAACGGTAAGTATATAGGAAAGCATGAGTGATCCAGAAGCATAACTGTTCACAAATATGTTCATTTTTTAAACCTATAGATATGGGATTCATTTTTGAAAAGTTGTAACTGTTCACAAACATGTTCACTTTTATTCTATATATTAATGTCATGTTACACCATCGTATTTTGAACTTTTTCTTCATTTGAAACCTTAAGATTTTTAGCAATCGCTTTGATCCAACTTCCCTTTTCCAACTTTGGTCACAGGTTTTGTTCTTTTTAATATTTTTTTAACCTATAGAATTAAGGGTTTAAGGTTGTTGACCAGGTGACTCTCATTTTACCTATAACCAATCCAAAAGGTAAAAAGAATCTTATGCATTAATAACGTAGACTTGGTGGAGAAAAAAGAAGACTTACTCAAGGTTTCTGACAAGTTTAGAGATCTTTTTGGATATAAATTGTATGTTACTCTTTTGTGTAATAAGTTTCTTTTCGTCCACATTTTGCCCGCTGAATTTACATTTATGTGCTCTTTTGTTCTTGTAGGTGTTTCATGATTTATGGACTTAAGGGTTCTGGTGTAAAAGATCTTATATAATATTTGATGAAACAGGGAAGCTTTCAATAATTTTCATGTTTAATACTATTTTTCGTATTGTTTTGCTGCAAATAATTTTGTGTATTTGTTGGTGTATGTAGGTTTTTTTTATGTTAGCCAGTTAAGATACAATGGGACGAAGATCCTCTCATCATCATGGCCCAAAATGACATCAAGAACATATCATTTGAAGTTGTTAGAGAAATGTTTCCACACCGTAAACATCAATTTTCCTTATTCGAACCTTTTAAGAATGATCAATTTACCACTTATGGTCTTTTAAGAATGACCAAATTACCACTTATAGTCCTCCACTAGATTAAAATGTCAAGAGTAAATCAGTCTTAATTTTAAATTGTTACAGGAAATTACCTATGATGTTGAATATCAATTATTAAATTGGAAGGAATTGTGTGATGCGAGCAGCATTTCTGTAACATCCAAAATTTTGGTATGTCTTGAAACCCTAAGGAATGATAACTTTTGCATAATTGGTCCCGTAAGTACGTTGGGCATACTTAAGAGTACGCCTAGCGTACTGCATGGTTGTGGTCGCAGAGGAATCAGGGTACGCTGGGCGTACCTTGAGTTACACAGGGCGTACGCGCCAGGGACGCAAAACCCTAAATCCCAGAGTTGAGGCCTATTTAAACATCTTTAAGTCCTTTGGACTAAACCCCAGAGAGCCTCCCTAACTATGGAACGTTCATATACTCCTAGAAACCTTGTGAGATCATTCTTGAGCCTTAAAGAGTGCATTTGTGGCCTTTTTAGTGTGTATTTCAAGAAGAAGGGGTGGTCAAGCAAGCTTGGATCAAGTGGGTGCTTCATGATCCTGCACCAAAATCATCTTGCAAGGCTTCTGGAGGTAAAAAGCTTGCATCTTTCCTTTCTAATCTTTAGATCTAGCTAGGGTTTGTGAACTTTGGACCTCTTTTGTTGAGCTAAGCCTCCTGATTCGATATGAGAGGTAGATCTGAGGTCCCCTAGTCATTTAGAAGTATAAAAATGGAAGCTTGAGGAGCGATTTGACTACATGAATGGGTAAAAGACCTTGGAAAGGTCTTAATGGAGTAGTTAGGCGTGTATGAGACATGCAAGGGCATAAAGTTGCCAACTTTATGCCTTAGTACATCTTGTTAGACTTAGATCTAGCTTTTGGACGTGAAAGATTCGAGCATTAAGCACTTAATGGAAAAAGTGCTTAAAATGGTTGTACGCTGGGCATAACTAGTTGTACGCGGCGCGTAGTCCCTAAGCCTTCATTACGCTACACGTACCAGGGTGGTACATTGGGCGTACTCAACTCAGTTGGGCACTAATCTGTTTTGGGCCTTTGGGCCTCATTTGGTTGTTGGACTTGTTTGGATTCTGTGAGTTAGAGGCCTTTTCATCTGTTTGGGCTGTGGATTTACCGGTTTGTCCTTATTGGGTCAAGGGGGCCCATTAAGGATGATGGACTTGGACTTTGGGGCCCATTTGCAAGGAAAGGGTAATTGGGCCTTGGGGGTAGAATTGGAAGGTTGGGCCTTTCATGGAATAACTTAAGGCCTTATCATTGATTATATTATTATTGTTATTATTCAGCTTCGGAGGTTGCGGAGTTTTAGAAGGAGAATATTTGTATTCATCGGACAGAGGTGAGTCTTCTCACCATACATATGGGTCTACGACACCAAGGCCGTCCCATTATATGATCATGTTATGTGTGTGTTATTCATTTATGAATTGATATGTTATATGATATTATGTTGGTATGGAAGACCTCGAGGGGAGCCTATGGTATTGGATATAAGACCATGGAGGGTAGCCTATGGCATTCCTAGGTAAAGACCATGTGGGGTAGCCCATGGCATTGGATGTAAGGCCATATGGGGTAGCCCATGGCAGTCCTAGGTAAAGGCCATGTGGGGTAGCCCATAACATTCTTGTTGGATTATATTACATGGTTTCTGTGGCATGTTTATAGCTTTATTAGATAACACGATATATGTATGTGAATGTGTGTGGCATGCTCTGGGAAACTCACTAAGCATTTCGCTTACAGGTTGTTGATTTGTTTCAGGAACTTTTGAGCCCAAGGGTAAGGGCAAGGCGTGATGATGTGGCGCGCACTCTATCTCTCTTTTTAATGTGTTTGGGACCTCTGATGTTTTAAAAAGGAAAACAATGATGTAATGAATGTTATTTTGAAAACATATGTTTAGGAATCTATGGTTTATGAGATTGGTTTTGATTAGCTCAAAAAGGAAAAATTATCTTTGTAAAATTGGGTCGTTACAATTTTATTATTGACAAACTCAGTCTGGGGAACACTATAGTTAGGAAGAAATGTTCTAAAATAGGGTAATTTACTTTCATATCATAACTTAACTCACCTCTGTCTTTCTAAATACAAGAAATAGCAGCATACTTTCGCTTAATTCTCTATTACAACATCCATCCTACTTTCGTTTCTTTCTGTTACGAATAGATGAATCAATTTTTTTGACAAACAGATGCATAGCAATCACAAGAAGAAGGAGGTCCCAAGATTCTTATGAAGTATGTGCGTTTTGTTGGTTGCACTTTCCTCCTTCTACTATCTTTAATATCTACATACTTTTTTTTGGAGGAACTAGAGGCTTTTCTGGTGTTTCTTGGCATTTTTTCAAGTGATATATTCATTTGATTATAAATTATCGTGGATTTTATTATTGTTAATTTTTTGGTAATAAATGTGGTGTATTTTGCGGATAGGGTGGTCAGAAAGTAGACAAGTACTTTGCTATACTTTGAAAAATGTGATTCTGTCTATCACTGATTTTCATTGGTCTCCTTTTGATCCTATTTTTGCGTTCTTTGTACGTGAATAAGGTGGTGGATTACTTTTAAGAGTAATTTTAGGATTTTCATGCTCACCGTTGGTTTAACAACCATCAAAATTGCCATTTTTATGAGCTTTGTTGATATTGATACATTCAAATTTGTTACTTGGCCTTTGCATATCACAATTTGATACGAAAGTCACTCCCTTATTTCAATAAGATGGAAACCAGAAGAAACGCAAATTTTAGAAAATTATACCGCAAGAATGCACACACATGTTTTTTGTCGCACTATTACTTTTGGAGTTGGAATCACCACACATCAGATTGGTTTAAATATTGCTAATTCAAGTACAGTTAAGTTTTGAAATAGATAAAACTAATCCTAATTATGCAATTTTTGAAATTGTTGTCATTTATGTATTTTTTAGGGAGTAATCATTTCTGATGTTATTTTAAAGCAAACCGTTTCAACATTTTGTAAACATGAAAAGTGTTTTTAAAAGTGTTTACATTGAAAGTATAATGCTATAACATAAAACCAACACCTTATGTCCCATGCAACGCGCGGAAAAACTTCTAGTTGTTATTAAAAGTGTTTACGAATCAAAATTTTCTAAGATATGATTTTCTTAGGTATCATTTGTAAAACATGGCCATAATCATTGTCTAGAAAAAAATTTGAGTAAAAAAAAACAAATTTTATAACTTTTTCTGTGGAAAAACCAACAGTGAAAAGTTTAAAATGTCAAAAACTCTCCAATGGACATACCATATATAGGGATGGTCATGTAGGCAAAAAGACGGCTATATAGTTTAGGATA
The DNA here is from genome assembly GCF_052625555.1 of Lactuca saligna. Lineage (NCBI taxonomy): Eukaryota > Viridiplantae > Streptophyta > Magnoliopsida > Asterales > Asteraceae > Lactuca > Lactuca saligna. The sequence goes on along the minus strand of NC_136418.1, from coordinate 9,920,112 downwards.
GAAAAAATAAAAACCAGTTTCTTAAACCAAATTCTATACCGGTTCTAATGGTGATATTCTTAAACCGGTATAAAACATTGATTGGTTTCGAGTTTCGACCAAACCAATATGTAAATCAGATTGGATCAGATTATGGGCGATTTTTTGGGCTCTCTACCCAACATAAATCCAAATAACAAAATCAGTGTATAAGTAATAAGACTATTCAAGTGGTTCTGCACGGCTCTATATCTAATAGTCTAATTTTAATAGACCTTTTAGCAACTTCATGGGTTGATAACAAAAAATCCAGTTTTTTCATACATTGATGCAAAATTGTAAGCCCAATACAACTGTACCAGTTAACAGAAGATAAGTAGATAAACTTTGTCATTTGGCCCAAAACTAAACTTTTGAAACGGATACTGTAGTTTGGTGGACTTCATGAAAATCTTGGGAGCATAACTTGTATTTAATAAAATACATTGAAAGTATAAAAAAAATAAGAAAGACATGTGGTATAAATTCACAATGAAATTATCAACTCAACCGGTAATCATTAAAGTTAACTTCCATAAATATATTCGACATTTTTATTTAATTATAAACTTATAACATAGTTCATTTAATGGTGATATTAAAAATAGGTGTGGCAAAAAATTGAAATGATACGAAACTCAATACGAACTCGAACGAAATAAACGGGTTTCAGTAAGATATTTCAACTCGTTTGAATAAATTGGTTGACACGACACAATATGCAAGTTTTTGACTCGACAAGTCATTTTATTTATATGCAAGTTTTTGAATTTTTTAAATAAACTACAAAAATACAAAACCAAAACAATAAGTAAAAGAATACATTTTGATTAAATTATTTTGTAATGTTGAAATGACTTAATTATCTAGATCAAGACTTCATTTTCATTTTTTCCGTTCGCTCCCAAACTATACAGTCTTCTTGATCACTCTCTCATCCTCATGATGAAGTGACTTAGCTGCTTAGATCAAGTCTTCTGCCTCCTCAACTCCTACTCTTTCAATTTTGTCATGTGAACTTGATTCTTCATCTATTCTACCTCCAAACGATTAGTTTTTCTTTCTGCCTACCCAACTCTTCTTTCAACATGCTTAACTTTTTAACCTCACATGACACGGCATATTTCACGATATATCCCTAACACGAAAATAAACGGGTTGATACGACACAACATATTAATTAAACAGGTGGGTTTAGGGTCAAACACTTTCAACACGTTTAGTGTTTTGATATAGCACGAACCCGACACGATATGACATGATTGTGACCTCTATTAAAAATGTATTCTTTATACATGTAATTTCCAGTAACTTAAAGCATACGCCTTTAACCCCATTTAGTTATTAAGAAACCAAAATCTTGATTTTATCCGAAATTTAAGCTAAAAAAATACTATTTTTTTTTTGTTGTTGCAATAAATTATTCTTGTACCAATGTCAACATACTAAAAGAACTCCTAGCGATAAGTTTAAAAAATTATGCCTCATAAAAGGATTTTAAATTCACAACTTGTTATAGAATATCATAAGAGTAATATTCTAGAATGTGTTGGATTAAAGACTTCTATCTCGGATTATATATACATAAAGACTTTTAAAGAACATTTCTTTGTCATCAAGATAGACACAATACGTAGGTAAACATATAACTAAATTAAATATTTCAATTTGTTTAAATCAAAATTTCAAAATTCTATAAATGAAAGACAATGGTTTTTGACATAATGTTCCCTTTTCGTTTGACGATTTAATATTCTATGATAGTGAATAAAATATAAGTTTACCAAAAATCGTAATGAGAAACTCTTTTTCTTATTAACTTATTTTGAATTCTGGCATACTTACTAAAGGAGACAAGCAAATATAATGAGAATACTTAAAGAAAATATTTCTATTCACAGTCTATAATGTCTAAATGAAAACACTTTGATGATATATATATATATATATATATATATATATATATATATATATATATATATATATATATATATATATATATATATATATATATATATATATATAATATCATAATACTTAACAACATTTTGGGTCTATTTCATATGTATTTTATATTAGATTTGATAAAAAGTCTGATCTGATTCGATTAGATCAAAACCGCTAGCTATTAAATTAGAAACTTATGAAGTAGAGTTGAAGCCTAAGTGAATGTGTACATATAACTAACTCAAATAAGATGCCCCTTACCATGGTGATGCCCTACTAACTCCATCCAGTCGCCCTACATCGCCCTACACATCGGTCGACATTACTTCTGATTCAATTAAATTCGTAGCTTAAGTCGCCCTAACTATTAAACACTTTGTCTATAAAATGATTTTCATATCTTGTAAATTTCATTTATATGTTTTGCACACCACTGCATATCTTAGTCTGTTAGGTGTAGTAAACGGTGTTATGAGGCCAAATATTGTTATCATATATTTCAATATGTTATATCGTCAATGTGATGTTCTTATTATCTTATATTTCAATATGTTATAATGTCAATGTGATGTTCTTATATTAATATGGTGTTGAGAGAGAGATGATTTGATTGGGTGTTACCTCTCGTATTCATTACAATATATCATAACATAACATAAGGTTGAGATGGTATTCCAATCGTTCGTTAAAACACTGTTTTTTTGCCCCATACCAAACATTCTTGTAGTTATGATTTTCGAATACCACCACACTTAAACCGTTATGAGATGCATGAATGAAATTTTATTTAGAAGTTGCAATATTTAATTAAAATGATTATATTATTATTTTATCAAGTATATTTTCAAACCGACTTATGACACAGAAGGTCCCACCAGCAAAACAGGCAAATGACTACGCATTTAGAGGAGTTGGTGATCTCTAGCCGTCACAAAGCACAACTGTACGACGTATTGTTCTACCTGCTCCAACTAGACCCAGTGACCCACTTCATTTTCGGTGAGTGGGGCCCAGGTTTCGTGGACTTCACGTGGCATCCGACGTGGCAATGGACAGCCATCGTAATGCATGACAGCGTGTTCTTCTCTTTCCCAAACATGCTTTTATTCTTCATTCAAATGCCGCCTCGTTGTCCAATCAAAATTCTTTTTTTCTTTCTAGTTTCTTAAGGTTTTTATATGGAATAATTAAATTATGCAATGTAAAATTTTGAGTATATTTTTAATTTAAAGTATAATTTAAATAATAATTCATTATTAAATAGAAGAAGTAATATCTGAATTTTGGAACTGGTAATATAAATTTGTATGATAGACGATTACGTATTTAATTTAAATATATAACTACTAACTAATTGCTGAAAATATATTTGTTTTGCATACAGGATATACAACTAATGATCAACTTCAGTTAATATCATCAATCATTGATATTTAATAGCCGTTCCGAAAAAGAATAATTGGTATTTGATATCCTTTGTTGTAAAGTTTAATGAATATAATATTTATAGGATAAAAAACCAAATATATAGAAGTTTTGATGATAAACTTAATTGTTATTTCAACTCGTTAACAATCATTATTTTCCGTTAGAAATATGATCAAATAACTAATCTACCGTTAAAATATATGCGTACATGTTTGGATTCTAAGTAAAACTAAAATAAATAAAGGAAGTTTCAAATAACCGCTTTGATAAAAATAGCTGGCAACTGAAACTTGTAAGTTGAAAATTATAATTTTTATCTATACAAAAAATATTTGGTAAAAATTAAAAGTTTTTCAAAGTTACATATAATATGCATTTATAAAAGCTCTTTGGAATAGTTTTTGTATTATAATTTTTTGTTAGAGAAAAAGTTTTAATTAAGCTTATATTTTCAAACAAATATTGTTTAATTTGAACTTTTTAAAAGCTAAATGTTAAAATTCTCTAAAAGCTCTCGTTGTCAAACACATCATATAAGCATCATTTTAAGAATGGAATTTGTAATTTATTAAAATACTAAGTTTTTTTTTTTTGTCGAACTAAATGTAATAGTTCTAGATATGTTGGCTACATAGCTCGATCGCCAAAGGTGAGCTCCTCCCTATAACCTCAAAATAGCAGAAAAATTAAACCGCTACAATATGTGGTCAAACCATTTAGTTCTACATATTTTACCAAAAAAAAAAAAAAAAAAAAAAAAAAAAAACATAAATTGTTTGATTAGTCTTCAAACTTAAACTAAAAATTTTATTTATTAATAATCATTATTCCTAGTTGTAATTTTATATTTTAAAATCTGATTAAATGATATGTGAACATTAATTGTGCTTGAAAAGTAAACACTTTTGGTAATATTAAACCAAACCAACATTACGTATAGGGTGGAGGGTGTCTCATTTGCCACCTCATTTTCCACAATGGAAATTTATCTCTTCCATTCCTGTCAATCATATAAATTTTAACTTTAAAAGTAAATTCAAACTAATTAAAGTTGCATAAAACTAACTCGTAAAATATTAAAACATACAAAATTAATTCACAAACCAATTAAAACTATATAAAACTATTTTGGTAAGAAGAAAAAGAGTGTCTTTTGCAACCAAATATGCATTTATCATTTTATGTAGAACGTTGTCGCCGTAAATACTGCCCTTAACCCTTATATAATGATTTGTATCGTGGTTGTGATTCGTAGAAAATCATGTCTTTTGCAACCAAATGTAATTAATCACCCAACCAACGCTTTATGTAATTTCGGTCATTGACTTTTTAATCCAAAGACCAATATTGTTTCTGATATTTTCTGATATTTCTCAGATAAAAAATAAAATAAAATAACTAAGCTAGATTAGGAAACATGTACATTACAAGGTCAAGAACATATTCGTAGAAATCGACTAATTGTTTCTTTCGTGTTTACACATAACATTAACATATAAAATGAATATATGCGCAAACCATCTCTCTAACAATTTATTAAATAAAAATATACGTTTTTGTCATATAATGCGAAGTTATTGTATTTAATTACATACATGATATGATAACTGAGAAGAGATTTATCTTTAACCAATGCATGCCCTAGATTTCTTTTGTCGATAAAAATGAGAGCAGTGTTACCCAAAAAAAAATCAATTGAGTTTTATATTTATACAATTCATTTTAAAAATAATATCTAAACATAAATTTATAAGCAAATAAAGACTTTGTTATCAATATAAATTAAGTTATAACCCATTCATCAATTAGTCTTTCTTTTATTGTAGATAATGAGGTATTTTATTTAACTGGAATCCTTTTTATTTAATATAAATATAAATGTTAAAATATAAATCATGGGATAAAAGACTAGTTTTCTTTATATTCTATGGATTAATGGCCTAAAGGCGCGTGACTTGAACAGCAAGTAGGTTTCCGATAAACCGCCGCCATTGGTGGATTCCGACCAATTGCGTCCTTCATTTCTTTATCTATTCGAAGATTAGGTATTTCAATCTTAGTCGTAACAACTACGCGCGAAAATCTCCTATATAAACCTTCATCGTTTCTCTCTCTAGACACACATTCATTCATATTCCAAAATCCAAAGCTTCTCTCATTTGCATCTATAAAAACAACCCTAGTTCTTCACATAGTCACTGTGTGTGTGTTCTGTTCTTGTTTCTATTGTGATATTTAATTTGTCACTGTGTACGTGTTTTGTTCTTGTTGTTGTTGTGATCATGGCTGACAATTACCATCAAGCTCCTAAGACTGAAGAATACTGTGAAACTGTCACCATCGTGAAGGTGGAGGTTGAGGAGCCGAAACTTGAGTGTAAGGAAGAGAAGAAGGAAAGCTTGTTTCAGAAACTTCATCGATCAGAAAGCAATTGCAGCAGTGTAAGTTTCTATTTTTATTGCAAACAACAGAAGCACACAGAGAAATTAAATTATATGTAAATACGTAAAATATGCATGTACTTAAGAAGGATACAAATACAGATATAATTACATGCATGTTAACTTTTTTGATTTAGTATTAATTAATTAGCGGTAAAATTAAATAATATGTGCAAAGTATTCCTATCATTTAATTAACTATTTTTTTAAAGGGGAAACTATTATATTCCTAAGTAATCCTAAACATAACCTAATTACCTTTTTTTATGTTTTTATGTAAACTGAATTATTTAATGCATCAAATATGCATTTATCATTTTATGTAAAATTTACATTTTTTTTGAAAGGATGTAAAATTTACATGCAGCTAATAGTAAAATCATGGATATAAGATGTTACGGTAAAATTTATCATTGGTAAAATTTACATTTTTTTGAAATGGATATAAGTTTATTAATGATTTAAAAGAGTTGTTAAATTATTGGTAAAATCATGGATTATTTTTTTCTTTTTCAATAAGATAATTGCTGCTCACATCTTATATATTTAGTATTCTCCTTGCATCATGTTACAAGAAGATTAAGATGTTACGGTTTACAAATTCTTGACGCTCTATTACATGGTTACGTTAAGATTATATATTAAATTATATTTATCTTTTAGTTTTTCTATCTAGTATTTAACTTTACATAATCTTTCTTTTAATAATTACAGTCTAGCGATGAAGAGTGTAAGGAGGGAGAAAACAAGAAGGAGCTTAAGGAAAAGATTGAGAAAAAAATAGACGAGAAGAAAGACAAAGTTAAGGAAGAAGTAGAAGAGGCAAAGTACAAAATTGAAAAAGTGAAGGAGAATATTGAGTATAAAGTCGAAGAGGTCAAAGAGAAAACGGAGGAGAAGGTAGAAGAAATCAAGAAAAAAATAGAGGAAAAAGGGCACGAAGGCAAATACAAAGAAGAAGAACTAAAGGAAAAGATCGAGTGTGAAGTAGAAGAGGCGAAAGAGAAAATCAAAGAAAAAGAATATGAGGCCAAGTACAAGAACGAAGAACACAAAGAAAAAGTAAAAAAAGAAGTCGAGGAGGCCAAGTACAAAATAGAAGATTTCAAAGAGAATGTTGAATGTAAAGAAGAAGAAGTTAAAGAGAAAGTTGAGGAGAAAATCGAAGAAATCAAGGAAAAGATCGAGTGTGAAGTAGAAGAGGCCAAACATAAAATCAAAGAAAAGGAGTATGAGGCCGACTATAAGAAGGAAGAGCACAAAGAAAAATTCAAAGAAGAACTAGCAGAGGCTAAGTACAAAGTAGAAGAAATCAAGGAAAAGATCGAGTGTGAAGTAGAAGAGGCCAAAGAGAAAATCAAGGAAAAGGAATATGAGGCTGAGTACAAGAAGGAAGAGCACAAGGAAAAACTCAAGAAAGAAGTAGAGGAGGCCAAGTACAAAATAGAAGAATTCAAGGATAATATCGACTATAAAGTAGAGGAGATTAAGGAGAAAATTGAAGAAAAAATTGAAGGAATCAAGGAAAAGGTTGAGTGTGAAGTAGAAGAGGCCAAAGAGAAACATAAGGAAAAGGAATATGAATCTAAGCATAAGAAGGAGGAACGCAAGGAAAAACTTAAGGAAGAAGTAGAGGAGGCAAAGTACAAAATAGAAGAATTAAATGAGAAGATCGAGTATAAAATAGAAGAAGTTAAAGAGAAAATTGATGAGAAAGTCAAAGAAATTGAGCAAAAGGTTGAATGTGAAGTAGAAGAGGCCAAAGAAAAACATAAGGAAAAAAAGTATGAATCTGAGTACAAAAAGGAAGAACGGAAGGAAAAACTCAAAGAAGAAGTAGAGGAGGCAAAGTACAAAATAGAAGAATTGAAAGAGAAAGTTGAGTGTGAAGTAGAGGAGGTTAAGAATAAAATCGAGGAGAAAGTGAAAGAAATTGAGGAAAAGGTTGAGTGTGAAATAGAAGAAGCCAAAGAGAAACATAAGGAAAAAGAGTACGAGTCTGAGTACAAGAAGGAAGAGCGCAAGGAAAAACTCAAGGAAGAGATCGAGGAGGCCAAGTACAAAATAGAAGAAATCAAGGAAAAGATTGAGTGTGAAGTAGAAGAGACCAAAGAGAAAATCAAGGAAAAAGAATATGAGGCTGAGTATAAAAAGGAAGAGCACAAGGAAAAAATCAAGGAAGAAATAAAGGAGGCTAAGTATAAAATAGAAGAATTAAAGGAGGATGCTGAGTGTAAAGTCAAAGAGATTGAAGAGAAAATTGAGGAAAAAATCGAAGAAATCAAGGAAAAAGTTGAGTGTGAAGTAGAAGAGGCTAAAGAGAAAATCAAGGAAAAAGAATATGAGGTCGAGTACAAGAAAGAAGAGCATAAGGAAAAACTAAAGGAAGAAGTAGATGATGCCAAATACAAAATACATGAATTAAAGGAGCATACAGAGTGCAAAGTGGAAGAGGTTAAAGAGAAAACTGAGGAGAAAATTGAAGAAATCAAGGAAAAAGTCGAAGAGAAAATTGAGGAGCACAAAGAGAAGAAAGAAGAAAAGAAAGAAAAGAAAGAACTTGAGAAAATCAAGAAGCATAAGGAAGAAACTTATGTCCCTATAAAGACTTATGAGGAAGTTGTCATCTTTCAAGAGCCAGATTCCTGTGAACAAGAAGAGAAAAAGGTATTGGTTGTTGAAAAAATTGAGGAGGATTGTGTTGCTTCGCTACCACCTCCAGTGGTGGCACATAACGAGTATGTGCCTGTTGAAGTTGAACACAAAGAGAAGAAGGGTATCTTTGGAAAAATTAAAGAGAAGTTCCATGGACATCATTCAAAGAACGAAGAGAAGAAGGAAAAAGAGCACTACTAAAAATATGATTTTGATCAGTTTGTTGGTTTGGTTTGTAATTGATTTGTGATTATGTGTTGTTTATTGTTTTTGTTATTGTCGCTTTTGATTAAGTACATTCTTTATGTTCTTAAGTTCGGGATTTGTTTGTGATTTCTAAAAGTGTGTTGTTTATGATAAATGTCAAGCTTACAAATTTGTATTCTTTTAAAAGCTTGTGTAAAAGGCAATTTGCTTTCATATATTTGAATAATACATTCATATTCTTATTTTTGAATTCTTTAAAGACAAAATTGCAAAAATGGTCCCTGTGGTATGCATTTTTGGGGGTTTTGGTCCAAACCACGAGTTTTTTAGTTTTGTGGTCCTTTTGGACTGGTTTGTTTGTGAAAATGGTCCCTATACTTAACACCCGTTAAAAAGAATTCGTTAACTCCCACATGTGCCTTGCACATGAGGGTATTTCTATCTTTTTACTTATAGGGACCATTTTTGCATACGGAAAAATAAAACCTCCTTTATATATTATTTTCTATTCCCAGCTTCTTCCCCAACGAGTCTTCTTCCCAAACGTTCTTAACTGTTCTTCCCCAACGACTATTTTCTTCCATTTCTCCTTCCTAACCTACAATCGAACAATAGTGGTTTGTTTTTGTGGAAAGCTCACTTTGGTGAAAACGTCTTGGACACCACTAAATCCCGGAAGGATGTTTTATGCTTGCCCTAATAAAGATTCTGTTTGTGGGTTTATCAGGTGGGTTGACCCGCCTATGTGTGCTAGGAGTAAAACAATCATACCTAGTCTTCTAAGAAACATAAATACGTTGGAGGAAAGATGTAATGGGCTGGTAAGAAGTATCAACATGTTACAGGAATAGTGCAATGGACTTTTGAGCAGGAACAACATGTTGGAGGCAAGATGTGATGCATTGAAGGATGAATATTTCAAGTTGAATATGTATTTATGTGCAAGCTGGTTTATGTTTGTGATTATTATCTTTAGTATTTGGTCTATGTAAGGGATAGGGTTAGACAAATGTGGGGGGGTTTTGTTGATCAAGTGATGCAGGGTAAAAATGGTATAATTTTGTTGTAAGTTGACTTCATTATGTTTGTAATGAATTCCAATGTTGTTAATGATATAAATGATATTCAATTGTGAAAATGCATTCAAAATGTGTATCAATTGTCGGATATAAGCACATAAATAGAACCAAACTTTACCAAAATACGTGTCATAAACTGACCAAAATTCACATTTCATTAACCACCTGAGTGGAACCAAAAACCATTACCAAATTAAGCATACAAGTGTATGTGCACTATACATAACCACATCATCAAACCATAACTAAAGTTTTCAAAAACAAACAGTTTTTAACAACAAGCAACTAAATAGTCATTGCACCACAAAAAACAACCAAAATCACTTCTTGGATTGATTCCCACCTTGCCCTTTACAGGTCCTAGAGTTGTGTCACTTATTCTTGTATTTGCTACAAGTAAAACTGATATGTTTCCTTGATAGCTTTTGCACTCCAGCATTTTTTGGACCTTGGGAATCTTCTCCTTGCATCACGTTGACTCCATCACCTTGACTTCCCTTCTTCCTTTTGCTTAACTGTAACGACCCAATTTTCACGTCCAAAAATTTCATTTTTGATTATGTGATTTACGAAACATTTGTAACAAAATATCATCCGATCATATCATTTAATAAAAACATGTCTCGTATCTGAAAACTGAATCGTAAAAACATAATAATGTCAGAGTACAAATCCTAAAATATCTCATAGTGCGGAAAACAAAGAGTGGGTGTATGATGTGCTGCTACCGCGCCAGCTCCTTCCCCTTCACTGAAGAGGTACCTGAAACCAAAACTGTAAATTGTAAGCACGAAGCCTAGTGAGTTCCCCTATCGTACCACATAACATGCAAACATATAGCATACATACTGTCGGGCAATTCTAGGGTGCCTGGCTTACCCGGTACGGCCATTCTGGGGTGCCGACCTACCCATGCGACCATTCTGGGGTGTTGTACTACCTATGCGGCCATTCTGGGGTGCCGTCTTACCCATGTCAAGCCATTTTGGGGTGCTGATCTACCCGTCGATCCTAACAACCGATCCTCAGGGACTATTCCACCCTTTACTGCTACTATCACACATATCATAACATAAGCATACTATCAGACATATCTGGGGTGTCTGACCTACCCTTTGGTCCTAACAACCGAACTCTACTGCTATCACATATAACATATCATGCCAACATATAACATATCAGGTAGTAGCAAACCTAGATGTTATCACAAAGACAAACATCTAATCATACAACTCCTACTGTGGGCCGGCATTGTAGCCATAGACCCACCGCTACTGGAAGGTAACTCACCTCGTAGTAGCTGCTGATATGTGCGGGAATCCTCTGACTATTGTCGCTGCTGCTCCAGGAATCCTCCGGCTATAATTCCCACAAAACACTTAGTCAAGCACTGCTAACTGTTCTTAGGGTAAAATGACCATTTTACCCCTGACCAAAACAAGGTCAAAGTTAACATCTAGTGACCTGACTCACTGAGTTGGCTCGCCAACTCGTCGAGTCCCTATCCTTCCATCTGTCCTTATACTCGTCTCTACTTGTCGAGTTAGGCGATAACTCGACGAGTTTTCCTTCTAAAAGAACATCGACTGAAACCTCATCCGACTCGTCGAGTTGTATGAACAACTCATCGAGTTCATCTCAACTGATACACAAGTCTTGTCCTTGACTCGTCGAGTTCATCTTATTCCTTAAGAAGTTTGACTTGGACTCGCTGAGTCCCATGAACTTCCAAAACAATGGCTTAGTCCAGAACGTTGGGTCACTCCCCGGAACCCCCTTAAAACCTTTCCATACTCAACTGGGTCCTTATGACCCTCAACTGATATGGGACAAAACCTTGGTGTAACGACCAAAATTTCGAAACAATTAAAACTTTTCAAAACACCCCATTTTAAGAACGTTGTTACAAAAAGGTTTTCAATATATTATTTAACAGAGTATTTTTCCCAGTTCCATTTCATAAAACTCCAACGCGAGGAACGGTACGATCACACCTTTGCCTTGCCACAGACTCCTGAGAACCTGAAAACATAAAAAACCACAATTGTAAGCCCGAAAGCTTAGTGAGATACCCCCAAAATACCAACCACATATACGCCCTTTCAGGCCACAACCTTCCGGTCCAAAACATATTGCCTTCCGGCCCATAGCGTATTGCCTTCCGGCTCATAACATATCGCCTTCCGGCCCGCAACATAGAAAGCATACATATCATGACAGAACACAGAACAATCATGCATACCGGGTTACACTCCAGACCAGACAAACATGCGCATAACATGTAATCATATAACAGTTCACAGTTAGCAAATCGACCAACCGATCACATAACATATCATTACCCTAACCAAGATACCAGCCTAGCCGATCACTAGCATAACATCACCCTACGACTCAGCCAACATAATAATTATGCACCTACGCCTTTCCAGGCCATGACCTTCCGGTCCACATTGCATTGCCTTCCGGCCCACAACATGTAATGCCTTCCGGCCCATATCCCGCAATATCATACAACAGACAATTACCCGGATTTCCATCCGATAAAAGGGTCGGCCTTGGTGCCTTAAACCCTATAGATATATTGAGGATAAATCACCTCGAAACTGCCGTCTGAACAGATAACCCAAGCTGCTCCGATCCCTGATACGATCTCCACCATTGGACAGCCACCAATGCACTGAACTCAAAACCATAATCAACAATTACCAAAAATGCCCCTGGAAACCACTGGTTAACCCTTGGTCAATTACTAGGTCAAAGTCAGCCCCTGACTGACCCTACTCGCCGAGTCAACCCTATGACTCGCCGAGTTCCCATACTCAAAACTTCACTCGATCCGCGACCTAACTCGCTGAGTCCAACAACTCCGAGTCCACCCGCACACATCTCACCGAGTCATCCCTTAACTCACCGATTCTTCGACTCAACCAGGAAAGATTGGGACTCTTCGACAAGACTCGCCGAGTCCAAGAACAGACTCGCCGAGTCTAAGGCTATCTTCAACCTACTCGTCGGGTTGTTCATCCAACTCGTCGAGTTCCAGGCCATCTTCAACCGACTCGCCGAGTTGTTCTTCCAACTCGTCGAGTCTCAGCTCGTCTTCAAGCAACTCGTCGAGTCCACCCATGTGACTCGCCGAGTACCACCGGTCTGAATCCATATAGAAGCATCCCAGGCCATGCAATTGGTCCAAAACATAGATCTAGCCTCCTACAACTCATCCATCACGTAAAGTGGCAATCTTTACGTGAATCCAAGGAGATCTATGCATTTTGCACATTAGGTCTAAGGTTTGGGACAAGATAGCTTCATCCAACACTCAACATAGGGACTTTCCTGCATTCTAACCCTCCTCTATTCCAGATCTGAGGTAGCAACCTCAGATCCAACCTTTAGACTCCAAAATAACCCAAGATAAGTTTCCCCCCAAACCCCAAAATGAAGAGACAAGACAATAACAGCTCAAGAACGAGATTTTATCTTCAAAGAATGCCCTAATCTGCAAGGAAACTCGAATCCAAGCAGAAGCCCCTTGCTCCACACCTTCAAACTTCCAAACTTTCTCCAACAATTACTTCTCCAAGCTCCAATCCACTCAATAATGGTGCTTCTCCACGATTTTAGGGTTTCAGGGACTCAAAGGGGTGATAAAGAGGCTGGGGAGGAAACATAATGCTCTTTATATAGGGCTCAACCCCGAGAATTAGGGTTTTCTCCACTCAGCGCCTACTCGCCGAGTCCATCTCATTGACTCGCCGAGTCGGCTGTTTAACACGCGACCAAGTCGCGACTCTACTCGCCGAGTCCATCCATGGACTCGCCGAGTCACTCTTTCCCAAATTACACTTTTAGCCCTTCCACTCAGCTCTTGCTATTTTGGGATGTTACACTTGGACTCGCCGAGTCCAAGAATGGACTCGTCGAGTTGGTCACAACCACTCACTAAATCTTCGATTTCTGATGTACAACCTTTGATCAAAAGATAGATCTATGCTTCTACAATCGATCTAGCATGTAAAGTTACAACCTTTACATGCTTGCATGGGACTTTGAGCTCAAAAAGTCCTTAAACAAGCTCTAACAATGCATGGGGCCTTCTTTGAGTGCAAAAGCCACTCCTTTCTGCCTTGTAACCCCTCTAAGGACCTAGATCCGAAACACCAAGTCCAAACCATGCTTGCAATCATGGTTGGTGACCTAAATGGCTTAGAAAAGCCCTAAAACTCCACAAAATGGGATCTAAAAAAAGAACAAACAAGGTATAGACTTTATACCTTCTGTAGGCTGCAAATGATGCTTAAACTCGGATCCTTCTAGCCTCCTCTTGATCCTTCAAGCTTCTCCTTCCTTCCTTGGGTCACAAAAGCACCAAAATCACTCCAAATGCCTTAGATTGATTCAATAATGGCTAGGGTTTGCTATGGGGGTCTTCTGGGAGCAAATGGGACGAAGGAGGCCAAGTTAAGGTGTTTAAATAGGGTGTAAACCCTCGGGTTAGGGTTTTTGTCCAGACATGGCCTACTCGCCGAGTCCGGGACTCGACTCGTCGAGTCAACAGCTTAAAACCCGCACCTCATCACGCTTCTACTCGGAGAGTTGGTCCTTCAACTCGCCGAGTCCAAGGTCGATATGCAAAATTATAAATAAGAGAATACGTACCAAGAACCAGGTGCTACATTAACTTTTCACCCTCACTTTGTCTTCTTTTTTTCTTAGGCCTTCCCACCTGAGTGAGATGTGGAGGAGGGATTAGCTTTGTTGGAAAATTACTTTTAGGCCACATGGGTCCCCCTTTAATAGGTTCCACCTTAAATGAATAAGCTTTTTGCCATGTCTCTAGCCATACACCTTGTGTACCCACTTGTAAATGTCAAGCTCAGCCTCAGGGTCTTTGCTCATTTCATTAAGAGTTGCAATTTCATGCCTGCAAGGTATTCCCATTAATTCCCACTTTCTGCAAGTGCAGGTTTGGTTCCTTACATCCACCACATGTTGATCTTGCAATGCTCCAGTTACTTGATACTTGTTTTCCCCATTCCACCTAACAATATATTGTGAAGCACCTTTTTCCCTTGCATCTAGTATGTCTGTTGTTGTAGGTATTAGTGGACCTTTAGCCTTTTTCATTGCCTTCATGACATTGCATATCCTCTTCATTAGATACTCCCTAATGAAATCTAAACATGAAATTACAGTCTTTTCCTTGCCTTTTTCTATCTTCCCATTAAACACTTCACACATGTTTGAAATCAACACATCAGAAACAACTCTTCCTGCACATTACAATAACATACAATTAATGATGATAAATAACGGAAACACATAATCATTACCGTATGCAAACATATACATAAATTTAATAGTGAGGCGTTGAAGGTTGAAGGGGACAAAGTGGACAGCTGAACAAGATCTATTTTTTTAATATATATAATATATATAAATTTATTCAAAAATAAAAATCTATAATAATGATAGGGGTGCTTTTTTCTGATTCGTACAGGACAATTGGTGATATTTACATCCTCAGGACCGGCGCTGATGGCCATACTCATGTGAGTGTTTCTCGTGTAAAATTTGAATCACAATCAAATCTAACTGTATAAAATCGAATCTAACCATATGAAACCAAACAAGTTCTTGTCAGTTTTACAAAAGAAAGTTTAAGATGCCAAAAAACTGTGAGATTTGCCCTCAAAGGGCAACCCCATACTCACTGTGATGATTGTCTACATGAATGAAGGGAGTCGTGAAACCAGAAACTTTCGCAAGGGATAGATAAAAAAAACAATAAAAAATATTAAGATGTTTCTTTTTTTCAATTACGATTTCATTAGATGTAACAAACTCGTTAAATAGTGGTTATGGTTGTAGCTGATGTCTTTTTCCTCCACCGGTTTCATCACTACTACCATTAAGTTTTCATTTGAACAACTAAATAAAACTAAAATATTAAACATTGAAGATTAAAGTAAATAACTTATATTTGTTTCATTATTGCTTGTGGAAGAGAAGTCAAGCCAAATAACCATTGCAACTAGCCAAGCCGTGACAATCCATAAGCAAGCTAAATAATATTAGGTTTTCTTTTTGTTGTTGATACTTGTGAAGAGGGGACAGAAGAAAGTACAATCATTTTTACCTTTGTTGAATTGTTGTTGAGTATTTGTTGTGTCGGATTCATTTTGTGTATGTAATATAGTGGGCTATTAATTCCACCATCCATTTTCCTTTTCATTTTGTGGGTTACTTAATTTATAAAGTCGGCCTTTATTTGGACTAAGATTTAGAATTTTAGACTTTTTATTAAGCCTAATAAGTGCACCATATTAGTTCTTCCACTTAATGAAGCTTTGGTGATCCATGGCAATTGGTCATGGTCATCGCGATTGGGGCTCACCACAACGAAGGGTTTGTGTCAAAATTGGTAATTGTTTCTTACATGTCTTATTTGTTAGATTTATAAGTAAGTAATGTGTGTTTAAGATGAACATTTAGAAAATATATAATATTAATTTATCAAAAGCAAATAATCATATAACAATAGAGGATGTCTAATATAGTGTTTGGATGTGTTCATACTGTTTGAATTGAAGTTGTAATAATCAAATAATTAATTGTTAATCATGTTTTGCAGCTTTATATGAAAAGTTCATGACAAAATTGCAGAAATGGTATTTGTGTTTTGTTATTTTCTTTGGTTAAGACTCAAAACTTAGAAAAATTGTAGATTTGATTCTTTCGAAGTAGTTTCGTTGTGAATTTGGTGTCATCAAAACTAAAAAAAGATAACCAAAATCATAACGACTTTATCAAAACACTATGAGAAAATGATTGCAGACTTTGATCAATGGAGGGAAGTTTCATTTTCCCGAATTTCTCTATTAAATCGTTCTTTCTACTGGCATGGGTTCTTTCTTTCCCCATAAAATCATGTATAGATGAAGTGACTTAATGTGTAATAATATATGATTGATAAAATGTTGTATATGATATATACATAAATGTGTGTTTCACTTCCTTTTTAAGACCGATAAATTGTATCTGAATGAGAAAGTCATCAATTTTAACACGAGGGGTTTGGGGAAGAAAGAGGAAGAGAATATAAGTAAAAGATTGATGTCTTATGTTTTTGGCTTAACCCATTAAGTCATTATGTTCAGATTAAGCAAAAAACAAACAACCATAAATAGCTATCTAGAGTAAGTGCTTAACTTATTAACCCCGTTAAGTTAAAAGTAAACATCCCCTTAAGTCTAATCCCCATTAAGTCCAAAAAAAAAAGTGTCTACTTTATGAAGACATAAACAAATGTAGAGATTTCTTATCAGATCATATTTAACTTCAGCACCTTAAATACTAACAACAGACAGTATAATTATTAATAAATGCAAAACACAAGAATTTCAAGCTTCTATTACATTTCTTACACAGAAAAACCAAAAGATACTTGCCTTGACTTTTGTCTGATATAAAACTCACAGAGATGAAGTTCTTGAATGATTGAGGTCAACAAATCCAGCAAGCACTGCTCTGTTTCTTTCTTTAACCTTTGTCTGATATAAAACTCTGCAAATTTTTTATTCAATTACTTTAAAAACAAAAAACATGTCGAACAACTTTCATCTCTAACGAATCAAATTTGTTTTTTTTTAAACAAAACAAAAAAAAAAAGAGTATAATTAATTAATTAATTAATTAATTAATACCTGGATCCTTGAGGCCACATTTCAATGATCAATGTTTCACCAGGGTAAACATGCAACAGAAATCGACCTGAAATGGCTTTCACAAGGCTTGCATCTCCATTGCAAATGGTTCTAATAATAGCCCTCACAGTAAACCCCATTGTGCAGAGTCCATGAAGAATAGGGCGTGAAAACCTTCACACAAGTAAATTATAGAGTAAATTACCGAAATCGTCCCTATGGTTTGGTTAAATTTGCACGTTTGGTCCCTAACTTTTTTTTTGCACTCGGATCGTCCCTGTGGTTTGGTTACAATTGCACGTTTGGTCCCCAACTTTATGTATGTAAGGGACGAAAAACACAATAAAATCAAACCACAGGGACGATCCGTGTACAGAAAAAAAAAAGTTAGGGACCAAACATGTAATTTTGATCAAACCATAGGGACGATTTCAGTAATTTACTCTAAATTATAATCAGCTGTAAATATAGTTATTTCTGGTATTTAGCTCATAAAATAGACAACATTGAAGTAGCCAATACACATACCCTGCTACTTCTGCAATATTAGGATCTGCATGCAAAGGGTTGTAATCACCAGAAAGCCTGTAAAGCAATGCCTACATAATAAAGGATTTAGTTCTTTTTTTTCTGTTAACAAAACACAAAATGATAAGATAAAGTCAAACATTGTTCTTTATTCCCTTTTTGGTAGAAGTATAAATTATTTTGAGTAAATTACACAAATGGTTCCTATGGTTTAGGGTAATTTTCGCGTTTGGTCCCTAATTTTTTTTTTTAACTCGGAAGGTCTCTGCTGTTTGTTTTTGTTACGCGTTTGGTCCCTATCTTACGTAAAAAGACAATTTTACTCTTGGTTTTTTAATTTATTTAAATAAACACACCCCAACTCCACCCCCTCACGTTACCTTACCTACCCCACCATTTTTCCCTATTTAAATAATAGTCTTTTTAGGTAAAACAAGGACCAAGCACGTAACAAAAACAAATAGTAGGGATCTTCCGAGTTAAAAAAAAAAGTTAGGGACCAAACACGCAAATTACCCCAAACCATAGGGACCATTCGTGTAATTTACTCAATTGTTTTCTTGTTTGTTCATCCTAGAGTGGCTAAATTGATAAAATGGTCAAAGCACATTGTGTTTTTCTGTATTATGTTATGGCCTTGTATGATATAATTAGCTAAGCTTCGATTCTAATTCAATCTTTTTTTTTTTTTTAATATTCTATATTTATTTTACGGTTTTACCACAAACATCTTGACTAATAAAAATATCAAAATGCTTTACACACCTGTGATGGTTGAATACGTTCCTCATGTACTACAAAAGGTGGAGTCTTTGGAGTTTTTGAAGCTGTTTGATCCTTTGGATACTTAGAAAATGAATATGGTGGAGATGATTTTGAGAATCCACCAGCACCCCTTAAATAAACCGTTGATCTGAAGAGTAAAAAAAAAAAAAAAATTTAAACTAACTGTGACAAATAGGTAACATTTGTAGACACCTTTTTATTTCTACATTAATAATTCAAGAAATATTAACCTGTTCATGCTTAGTAGTTCACCAGTCTCTTTTTCATAACTCAAAACTTCAAACTCAAGAATTGCAGCTTTACCTATAGAAAAATGAACACTAAAGAAGTAATTCTTACTGAAAAAATTATGTATCCATGTTACCTTTGACTATTTCTATCATAAATATATGGGGAATTTAGAATTTAGATCAAACCTTTATCATGCAACCCTACAATGCTTGCCTTGTTCCTCATCTGTAAAGGAAATGGAGAATAAAAGATGTCAATGACACCAAGAATACTGCAGCAATAAGATATAGGGATAAGTGCAAATGTTAATAAAATAGTAATTTTGCAACACTTTAATGGTTACATGTAATAACTGGCCCCACATGGATAGTTGTTACATAGAATAGTATTTAAAAGAGTATATGCAGTTAAGTCTGAGTAAAGAAAAAATAGCCTTATTAAAACTTAACAGAAGTGTTTATAACAGAATAAGGAACAGATTCTCACTGAACAATTAGAAGGTAAAGGCTTGCAGATCTCAATATATTGCTGACCATGTAAAAGAAGGCGTGGATCAAACCTAAAACATATAGAAACAAGGTTAAAACAATTACAAAGAAGAATTGTTTTTTAGGTTAGAGTTGATTCAATGAAGTGAAATAG
The DNA here is from genome assembly GCF_052625555.1 of Lactuca saligna. Lineage (NCBI taxonomy): Eukaryota > Viridiplantae > Streptophyta > Magnoliopsida > Asterales > Asteraceae > Lactuca > Lactuca saligna. The sequence goes on along the minus strand of NC_136418.1, from coordinate 9,900,441 downwards.
GTTATATTTTGGTGTACATCATATAAGGATTAGATATGCAAAGAAAGGGAAAGTCAACTGGTCAAGGTTAAGTAAAGGAGGTCAAATCAGGTCAAGGCAATTCAGTTGAGTTCACCTTTTGTAAACCTTTCCATTTCATAATCAATCATTTTCAGTTCTTAATATGATCATTCAGCACTAAGCTACAAGTATACAACATATTTTAGCAATATAATAGTAACACTTACATAAATCCTGGCAACTGCTCTAGGTTATTAATAAGTCCAATGGAAAAGATAGCTGCAAAAGTTGGAAGCACCTACAAAGGATGAAACACCACAAGATTTTCAAATTATCAACTCTGAAAGATTTTGCTAAGAAATTCTATCCAATTTGTAACACCTGAATGGATTGTTGCCCATCTTCATGGTAAACATATTTGAGCTCCTTATCATCTAAAGCATCTGTACTACATGCTCCAATTCCTAGGGCGTATACTGCAACATCTCTATTTTACCTCAAAGAAAGCAACCAATGAGTAATAAATCCATCTTCTATTAAGTGTCAAGAGGAATGATGATTACAAATGATGTATACATGTTCAACCTACCTTTCATTATAGGTGTATGTCGTCTGCAATTACACAACAGAATAAAGTCAAATTAAACCAATAGTGGTCAAATTATATATATTTAGTTTATAGTTCCTAAATTAGAAATGGATCGCTAGTTCGCTACCACTACAACCAACGAATTTCAAAACGAAGACTGATTTCAATATGTTAAAAGTTTATTTTCTGCAACATAGCATGATCGCAGTACCTAATAATCATAAGTGAATTGAAATAACTGATTGCGGATGGAAATAAACGGTGAATTTTTTTTATACCTCTGGGAATTTGTGATCAATTACAAGCTCTGGATTAATCATGGAATCGTCACTCATGATTGCTCCTCCCGGTGATCTAAAACACAACCAGAAGAGGAAATACTAAAATTAATGCTACAAATAGTATATATCAATTGAAACTAATACTTTCGAAGCTCAAACTCTTACCAAGTCTCTATTTTATTTTCTTGGCAGTATAGTAGTATAGATTGAAGAAGAGAGTTTACTTGCGTCGGAGAAGAGATTATATGATATTACGCAGTTCGAGGTATGAGATAAAATTTTATGACTTCCTTGCCGTTGAACATTCCAAGAAGTCAAATAAGCCTGGCCCATGTAGGTGTGGGTAAAATTGATGGGTAGTTAGGTGGATCTCTCAATTCACAGTGACGTCAAGTTAAGTTTATTATTATTATTAGACAAAACTGCACAAATGGTCCCTGTGGTATGTCGAAAATTGCCACTTTGGTCCAAAAAGGTTTGGACTAGCACCACATATCCAAAATTTTCATTTTGTTGCGAGTTTGGTCCAATCTGTTTTGAATTTTTATAAAATGACGATTTTGCCCTTTGTATTTTCATTATTTATTTATTTTTTAAATTACAAAAACTAAAAAAGGAAAAAAAATGTTTGTATTATTACCCCCCACCCCATATTTTTCTCTCTCCCATTCAGAAAAAGGAAACACCACCAGATTTCCGGTGGCTGCCGGAGCACCGTCGTCCGACCACTAAAACCACCGTCGACGTCGGAACCCTAGAACTATCCGGCGCCGACTTCGCCAGAGAAAAAAAACTGAGATCTGAACCTCCAGAGACCATCATTCTTCTTTCTTTCTGCTGCTACGATGGCCATCTCTCTCTCTTTCTCTCCCTTCTACTGTTATGAACCGCCTGTCGGACCATCCAAATTACCACAGATGACGAAGATCTAAACATCTCGCCGCCACGACGAAGATCTAGATTTGCTGGTTGTTCGACAAGAAAAAGAGAGAGAAAGAGGGTTAAAACAGATCTGAAAACTTGGGGTTTCGTAAAACTAGAAGGGTGGCGGCGTTAGGTCTTTTGCTGTGTAGACACCTCGTCGGGGAAGAAGAGAGTCGAGCGGTTTGATGGTTCTGATGCCTGAAACTAGAGTTTTATCGAGCCACAGACGTCATCATCATTGCCGATGACGAACAGATCGAAGGCGTCGTCAGATGAGAAGATAAAAGACAAAGGCGATGATGGTTTCGACGAAAAGCAAATAGAAAGAGGGAAAGATTGAGTCCGGTTTCCGACAGATCTACGTCGTCCTTAGGAGGGTTTCTTGTTCGCCGGAAAACGATTTCTTAGATTTTGCAACTGATTTCTCGATTTCTAGCAAACCCGACTCAGTTCATCTATCTTCTCAATCCGTCCTTCGCCCCTTTCTCAGATTTATGGCACCAGAAACCCTAGCCTCAAATATCGAAACCCGCTTCGTCGGAAGCCTCCATCGCCAGTGGTGGTGGTTGGTGGTGAAGAAGATGAGCAACTTATTGTGTGGAGAGAGAGAGAGAGAGATAGTTTGCATTTTTTTTCCGGTATAAAAAATTATAATAATAAAATAAAAAAGGAAAATTTTCTTTTTTATTTTTCTTTTAATCAGAAAAAATCTTTAAATAATAAAAAAAAACTGAAAAATGAAAAAACAAGGGTAAATTCGTCATTATGAAAAAGTTCATAGCAAATTGGACCAAACTCGCAACAAAATGAAAAGTTTGGACCTCTGGTGCTAGTCCAAACATTTTTGGACCAAAGTGGCAATTTTAAGCAAACCACAGGGACCATTTGTGCAGTTTAGTCTTATTATTATTATTATTATTATTATTTTACAAATTAAAAAATAACTTGTTAACTTTTTAAAAAAACTGTAAGAATACGTTACACTCTTTTGTTTTTCTGTTTTATTGACTTTGCTCAAACGTACATTGTTCAAAACGGTATCTATTCCATGAATAAAGTATAGTTAAATACTGACATATCCGATCGTTATAGTGAACCTGGAGAGAATTTTTATATTTGGAGCCTAAAGCGAACAATATTGTATTGTATGTAAGAGGGAGATGTTACAACTGATATCTTGAGATTAGTTTGATTTTGCTTTATATTTTATATTTTTATTTATTGGATCTCCATCTTCATTAACCTATTCCCAAAAAATTATATTTTTTTCTTCTTTAAATCCTTCATATTCAAAAAGTAATTCATATAACCAAGCCATTATTTAGGAAAAGGATATACCAAAACTTTCGGATACACTTACCAAAGAGTTAGGACAAATCTTTAACATTCTACCAGGATTAGCCTTCATGAATGATGTCTAAATTCGAAAATGGTACCCACGATCACAAGACTTTGCATCATCAAGTGACCTCTTTGTCTCGAAAATGTGTGTATTTGAGCTAGAGCTCACCAATTTACAGGAAGAAGCCATGAAAGATGAAGAAGTTGTTCACAAGGATTGCTACACATTGGTTCTTGCCCTAAATCGATTCATTAAGGTGGGATATATCATTTAATGCTGAGTCGGTATGCCTACTTACTAACTGAGCAGTAAAACTCATATACTAATATGAAGTAACTTGTTACTATAAAGTGTGATTTGAACAAATGATATACTTATATGATATTATGTGTACAAATACTATAGTTTACTGATTTTTTTGTATTTATTAAACTTCAATGTTTTTTTTTTTTTTTTTTTGAATAATTTTAATAGTTAACTACCCTTCTACTTCGTTTTCCATACGGTTAACCACTATTCAATGTAGGGGCTAAACTAACATTAACAAGAAGTAGAAGTACCATATGCGAATTTATTATACCAAAAGACACAGGTCCATAACAGTTTCAACCCGTATGAACCTCAAAACCTCGCCGCTTAACGTAAAACCCCCGACCGATAATGGCCGACGAATCCGTAAGCGCGCCGGTTGTTAACGATCAAGATCCCGCAATAGCGGCCGCGGACGAGATGAAGCTTCTTGGATATGCCGTGCAGGAACTACCTGCTCACGCAGTGAAAGACCTGTTTGCGCACGAGGTTTGTGCGTTTTTATTTCAATCTCTTGTTACACTTGAGTTTTTTCTGAAATTATAGGGGAACATTTTCTTTGTATTGAATATTAAACAAAGTTTATGATTTTGGCAAAAAAATTTCCCGAAAGTTTCATAACCAGTGTTAATTTTAATACGCCTGCGAAAGAGCTGATCATGACACTCGTGTGTTTGTATCTTCAATCTCTTACTAGCTAGTAGCGACACTTTAAATCTTTCTGAATTTTCAGAGAAAAGTTTTTTGTGTATTATTTATTTTACCAAGTTTGAGACTGTTGTTTCAGATAGGCCTGTAATCGATGTTGAATTTCCAATGCGCTTGCTTTCTCGTGAGTCACATTTTGGCATTCAATTTTAGTGCTTATAATATATTTCATTAGAAGGCGTTAATAGCTATATCTTTTAAAATATTTGGTTAACCAACCAGAACACAAGAATAGTAGTTAAAAATATATTGATTAAATGTTATCATAAACTCCTGTCAAGAATCTTATATAGATACACCTTTTGCATCTGCATGTATGAAACTATGAATGATACATTCAAATTTAAGTGTACTTTGACATAAGAGAACTTTAGTTTTGTTTATTGAATGTTGGTTCCATGCATAAAAATATCGCCAATATACAAGCAAAGAATAAAAGTACATGATCAAATTGTTTCACTAGGTAGGCATTTTTATCTAAAGATCCATCTGATCTTAATATCTTTTTGAGATCTGATTACTGCATTTATGCATTGCTACTTTGCATACAGTGATGATGGAGCTTCTGAACTTCTTTGATGTTATGCAGGTGTGTGTCCGATGCATTTTTCGGTTATTTAACATTCATGAGGGTATTTATGCTTTGCTATCACCAACAACCATATATTCCATTATTAAAAAAGCTATAAATTCAGAAGATATGGCGATTAAGAGCACCAAAGATACTGAAGAATTAGAAGTGAAGTCAAGTATTTGTTCAGTTTGCTTAGGTGTCTTGCAGTTTAGTTATCTTGATGAGAGAGATACTTTATTGGGGAAGGATCATGCTGAAGACTTTGCCATGGCAGTTGCTGAAAGTGTGAAAGAGAAAGGTCATGAAATTCCCAGTTTTACCCTTGAAGTCTCGTTGCCAACACTCATTACAGAAAATGAACAAGTGATTCTGTAAGTTATTATTCTCAAATTAGATTTTTCAATATATGCAACTTCATCACCATTAACTCCCTCTTATTTTCTTATCCAGATCGTATTTGAAGAAGAAGTATGCTTCTGAAGTTTGGTTTCAAGAGAAATTCTCATCTGAACATATTTCAGTAAAGGATGCACTCAAGCTATCTATGACACATCCCCTTGAAAAACTTTTGGTAATTTGGAGAAAATTTACCACATTTGGAGAAAATTTCCTCCTTTATGCTGGAAAGAAAGCTACATTTTTTACTTTCTAATATTATATACCAAACCTATGACTCTTACATGCTCAATGTGTGTATGAATCTTGATATAGATAAAACACCAATATAAAAGATAAACTCCATTAATTTTTTTAGTAAGGTATTTTAGAAAAGCTTTTTGTTTATGCAATTCAATTATTGCAGGGTGTTAAATCTGGTGTTAGTGATTTTCGTATTCGTTTGACATTCGAACATGTTGATGCTACATCTGCTGAAAACAGGATAGGGAAAAACCAAGGGAATAAGAGAATAAAATCAGGCATGTATGATGTATGGTTTACTTATTCTTCTTTGTCCAAATTTTAAAAAAGTTTATATTTGCATCTATTTGAATTTACATAACAGGTTTAAAAAAATTTCCAACTCACAAATAACTGTATAATTCAAAAAATATACTAACAGGATCAATTGCAGATGAAAGTAATGGACTTGTTAAATGTAGCAATGGGACATTGCAAAGTGGTGATGCATCTGACATTAATTCTCCACTGAAAAAAGTAAATACTAAATATAATGTCTCATGAAGCATTAGTTTGAGTTGTGTTGTGGTGTTTTTGACCTTTATTTTGTCTTATTCTCTTTTCTCTTAGGTTGGTCAACCTTGTCACATGACATTGGTTTGTTCTAGGGCACCTGTCTTCATTGGTGGTCGATATCTCAAGGTATTTTAAGTTTTAACTTTTGACTTTGTTAGACTGATACAGGTGTTGGAATTATGTTTTAGGTCAAGTAAATTTCGAGTTTTGGATCCTAATTTAACTGAATATGATTTTAGATAATAATATAACCATAAAAGTAAAGGAAACAGTTTAAACAGATGGATGGATAATACCACTGAATGTTGGTTTGTTCTAGGGATTGGAATCAGTTGTAGATGCAATTAATACCACCGAATGTTGTTTATTTTGACTTAATTTAATGATAATCGTACGTAATAATTAATATTAATAACAAATCTGCTCCTTTTTTGTGTTAGTTCTCAAGAAATGTGAGTCAAACCCGTTGGATAATTGATGAAGAAAGGAAGGGAGAGGCGTCTGTTGAGGTACTTACTGGCTTAATTTTCATTTTGCAAAAGAAATCATCTTTTATTTTTTTTAAATTGTGAAAAAATTGGCTGATTTTTTAGGAGCTTATTGGTGGCAATATCCTTCCCATGTGTAATGGTGATAGCTACAAGTTTCATGCTGCTGGGAGAGAGGATATAGATGTATGTATACATTCTTTACTCGGTGTAAATTTTTTAAGAGTAAATTACACAAATGGTCCCTATGGTTTAGGGTAATTTGCGCGTTTGGTCCCTAACTTATTTTTCTAACTCGGAAGGTCCCTACTTTTTGTTTTAGTTACGCACTTGGTCCCTATTGTTTGTTTTTGTTACACGCTTGGTCCCTCTCTTAACTAAAACGATTATTATTTAAATAGGGAAAATGGTGGGATAGGTAAGTTAAGAGGAGAGGGGTGGGGTTGAGGGTGTGTTTATTTAAATAAATTAAAAAATCAATGGCAAAATAGTCTTTTTATGTATGATAGGGACCAAACGTGTAACAAAAACAAACAATAGGAACCTTCCGAGTTAAAAAAATAAGTTAGGGACCAAATGCACAAATTACCATAAACCATAGGGACCATTCGTGTAATTTACTCATTTTTTAGACTTTTTTGTCCACTAATTGTGGTCTGATCATGAAACCCGTGTACTTTTCAGGTGAGGATGTTGGGGTCAGGTAGGCCATTTTTGGTTGAGATACAAAATGCCCGTTTTGTCCCTTCTGAAGTATCCATCAAGGAAATGGAAAACAAGATAAATAGTCTCGAAAGTAACCTGGTGAGTTATAGGCTGCATTTGTTACGCTTTTTATGGCTTTTTTTTTCATGAGATGATTGGGGAGGGCATTTACGTCTTTTTTCACATACGATAGATCAAAAGCGAGTCCGTATCCTATCTCTTTGGATGGAACAAAATAGTGTAACTTTTTTTTTTGTCCCATTGGATCAGACTGGTCAAGCTTTTTAGTGCTATTTTTTTTTTGATGAGAATGTTGAGGGCATTTACGTCATTTTCATAGACTAACATTAAAAACTTGGATCCATACTGAATGCATTGTGTACCTAGGTTAGAGTAAGACATCTGAAGGTTGTAGGGAGTCAAGGATGGAGCTTAATGCGTGAAGGAGAAGCAGAAAAACAGGTAATTGTCACTTAAGTTTAATTGTAGAAATACTTTCATAATCAAATAAATGAAAAAAAAAATGAAAGTATGATGCTATAATATAATAAACAAATAAATAAATGAAAGCAAAGTACATTGCTATTTCTTGCATTTAGCCCTTAACATGGGTGTTTTCTCTTGTCATATGCTTTTTTGCAAACAGAAACAATATGCTGCTTTGGTGTGGATATCTCGCCCTATTAGTGATGATGATGTGGAAGCTGTGACATCCCTCAAGGAATTGGTAAATTATATGTGGGCCCTTGAAAATATCACATTATACTTTAAAATAATTGAGCTAGTTATATAAGTGGAACATGTTTTGTATTTTAGTAACATTCCTGTAGTTATATGTAGTTTTCAAAATACAACATTGTAAAATGAAGATATGATATTAAGATACTAATCATAATAATAATAATAATAATAAAATAATGAAAGTATGTTGCTATTTCTTGTGTTTTTAAACTGTAAATTCATTGGGTGTTGCAGAAAGTTTTGCAGAGAACACCGGTTAGGGTTCTTCATAGGCGAAGTCCTTTGGATCGAGAAAAGACTATTCATTGGTACAAACTCTGCATCTGTTAATTATAAGTTTTATTATATATATGTAATATGTTATTTAACTTTTTTGGATGTGTTTTTTTATGATATTAATTTTTAATGGCAGGATGAAAATTGAGAAAATTGCTGGAAGTTGTCAGTATTTTCTACTTCATCTATGCACCCAAGTAAGATTTGATTCTTATTTCTCAGTTATGTTTGAATAGAGATAATAGTAAGATTAAATTGCGTATTCCGACGGAATTGGAATTCAAGATTCCATTCCATGGTGTGTTTGGTTGCTAAATGGGTAGATGCGAATATACAAACAAATTAATAACCATAAGAAAATGAAATTTATAATTGCTTTAATATTATTTATTAAATATAATCCGTAATTAATTATTGTTTTTCCTTTCATTTTTTAATCAACAGGCTGGAACGTATATCAAAGAATTTGTTCATGGAGATCTTGGACGTACAAATCCTAGGTACATTAACACTTTTTTTAACCACTTAATTTCATGTCATTTTAAAATTTTATTGAAAAATATGCCACTAAAGCGTTTTCTAGTGTGTGCCCCTCATATCAAGGGCAACCATGTAAATTTACATAGGGTTAACTACAAATAAAAAAATGCAACTACTTTCACCATTTTATTAACCCATGCAAACATAATTAATGCAACCAACATTCTGTTTTTCACCTTTTTGATGTGTAATTTAACCATTTAGTAAATTGTTTTTATCTGATTTTCTTATTTTTTTTAATTTTCAATGTTGCAGCATTGGGTCTATTCTTGGGTGTAGGGCTGAAATTCTGCAACTTGATGTGACAGATGTCAAAATGGATACCTTAACCGAATGACTGCTGTATGTGGTGGATTTTTGAAGTGGTAAAACATTTGACTAAATATACCCTTAATTAATTATAGAAAACTTATTTTGGAAAATACCCTTTTATGTAATTTTATATCTAGCTTATTTTTGAAGTGGATTTTTGAAGTGGTAAAAAGCTAGTCTAAAGCTGCGATTGGCATGCCACAACTAGCTTATTTTTCGAGCTTTTTTGGGTTGTCGTGTTTAATAAGCCAAAAAGCTAGCTTTTAAAAAGCTACTTGGAGTAGCTTATTAGGAGCTTTTTTACAAACTTTCCAAATATACCCTTAATTAATTATAGAAAACTTATTTTGGAAAATACCCTTTTATGTAATTTTATATCTTTTAGCTAGCTTATCAGTTAGTTTTTACAAAACTCTTTTTTATCATCTAGCTTATCAGCTAGCAGCTAGTTTTTCAGCTATTAGTTAGCTAGCGCACCAAACATAGACTAAGTAGTTTTTTAAAAAGCTAGCTTATAAGCTACTTTTTGGTTTGCAAAACACAACATAAAAAAACTCAAAAAATAAGTTAGCTTATCAGCTAGCTGTAGCACATCAAACACAGTCTTAGTTTAATTCGGTATATTTTTCAAAATACAATGCTGTAATAAGAAGAAATACTTGAAAGTACGTTGTTATTGCTTACATTTAAACATTTTTTATTTTTATTGCAGATTTTGAGTGGATGTCATGCAATTACGTTGTTTTTGTAACTGTAGAATCTTGTGTCTATGTTGATTGACACATAAGGGAGCATGAAATGATGGGAAGAAAACATGGATGTATTTTTTCTATGTAATGACTTGTATCTCATGCATTATAAGTTGTAAATTAATTTTTACACCAGCCAGCTGAAATTAGATTTTGAAGAGTCCTTTTAATAGGCTCCAAGGGGTTCTAAATTAATTCTTACATATGTGAGTTCTAATTTATTAATTAATTCTTTGACTTTCAGAGTCGCTTTGTTATTATTATTGTGGCAAAAAAAATGGTTTTTCTGTCATATTGTTACCATTGGGATGCAAAAAAGATATCCAAATTCGTGAGGAAATCCTAGTTAGATAAGAGGAAATCAAGAGGAAATCGCATGGCCTGCGATTTTAAGGGAAATTTAAAATTAAAAAAGAGAACTCTTATATCTATACGGCTATACCTTAGTTTTGGGCCATGAGCCGAAATTGGGGACAAATTGCAGCCCAAGAAGAGGGCAATCACAGCTAGAGGGTATGGAATCGCAAGTCAGCCTAGCCATCTACGATTTCAATGATTATTTTTAGAAAGACTGGATATTTTTGTTATTTTTTAAGAAGTCATAGACTAGATTTGTAATTTTCTAAAAAAAACTACAATTGCTAATAAAACAACATTAGTGTGCATACTAGCATGCAATATGATTGGAATAACTTCATGAATGTATATTTTTTTTAGCTTTGAAAGTGTTAGATTTTTTTAAGGCTACCCGGTATGGGAGGCATTTCACGCGTCTTGGGCTGAGGTGGCAGCCTCTCTCACGCGTAAACACCGCCCCCAAAGCTAGTGGGCTGCGTGTGATGTGAATGGGAAGATGGGAGAAGACGCTACATTTGATTGGTTGTGAATCTGACCCCTCACAATTTCCCTCTTTCTCTCTCTTTCTTTTTGCCTTCTTCACCACCAGCCCACTGGAGAACACCATTTCCATACCCTGGTGGGTTGGGTGTGGAATGGTGAAATATCTATGTGGCATCACAAACAACGCGTGACCATTCCGTATGGCCTAATGGTTGATGAAGATCCTTTGTAAGTCTAAGACCAAATGGTGTGGATGCGGTTTGGTCTTATTTTTGCCATGGTGGCAGGGAGTACATCGTGCCCACCTTGTGGTTTCCTTTACAGTCTCATCGTATGCGGCTATTTTTGGTTGCACCTTTCTCTCTCTTGCTCTCTCTTTTCCCAACATTGAACCGTCATTTTTTTTTTTAAATTTGATTTTGTTTTTTTATAAAAAATTTTACCTAGAAATAAAACTTTACAAACCCTAATTTACCAAACTTCAATCAAATTCTTTTATCTTTCACTATCTTTTTTGTTTTTTATTTCAAAAACTCTTAATTGTCTTCTCCCATCAGCCGTTTTATTAATCTTCGCTTTATCACTATGATGGTATGTTATCGTATTATCCACACAAATTCCCACAACGACCAACACAAACACAAACACAAACTCAAACCCAAACTGTACCCGATACGGATTTTAATCCACTTGATTTTCTGTCTAAACCAAAATTTGTTCAAGAAACTCAAGCACCGATTTTCGATTCCGAAACCGAAATCGTTTGAGAAACCCAACCCACTCAAGCACCAAGTAAAAGAAAAGAGAAGGCAGCGACCAAAGGATGGAACTCGAAGAAGTGTTAGTATAAGTACAATCATGGATCGATATTTCAAAAGATGCGAAGACATTAAAAGACAAAAAACATGACCATTTTTTTAGACGAGTTACAAAAAGGTTCCACAAAGGAATGAGTTTCCAGAGTATCGTTCAAAACATTAAGTGTACTTCAAATGGGAGAAGACAAATAAGGAAGTCATCTTGTTTCTTGATTTGTATAACATGAAATGTTAATGAAAAAGTGGAGAAAATGATGAGGTGATTTTGAAGAGAGCTCTAAAAGTGTACCATCAAGAAAATAAGAAAACGTTAAAGTTTATTGAGTTTTGAAATGTCGTGAAAGATAACAAAAAATGAAAAATGAACAAAACATCTGCCGAGCATATCGATAATGGTTCAAAACGTTAAGAACATTTGAATCTGACTACACTACATAAGATGTTCATGTTGGGTTCGACCTCAACGATGATGAACCCGTTCAAGTTATACAACCTTTATGACTAATGAGAAAGGACAAAGACAAAGGCAAAACAATAGATTTAGATGACTTAAAGAAATGGGAGACGATATGAAATATAAAAGAAAGAACAGATAAATTTTTGCAAATTGCTTCTGAAACCGACATTCGGAAACAAAGAGATAGTGACATGAAAGTACTATTGATAGACACATCGCACATGACCGGGAAGAAACTTGAAACTGTTTTGGCGATGAAAGTTGACATTAGAAAACATTATGCTAAATAAGTTTAAAATTTCTAATTATTTTTAATAGGTTGTTGTGTGGTTTTTTATGCTTACACCTTTAAAATTTCTAGTTATTTTTATTTTCTAAGTATATAAGACTTTTTAATATCATGTTATATATATTTTTTAAGTGATACAATGTTATGTTTTTTATTTTTAAGTAATGAAATATTTTTTTTATTAAATTGAAATTTTTATTTAAATTATATTGTTAAAAAATGTGACACCACGCCTAGTTTGTGGCAAAGAAACTATAGTGAAAAAAAAAAAAAAAAAAAAAAAAATTCTACCACACCCTCCAACATGAGAAACTCACTATTCATCATTACCTGATCGTATTTTGAGAATTAAGGATTAATTGGAAAGCTCTTTCACATACTCGAGTTCCACTAATAAAACTTACTTTTATTCTTTGCTTCAATAATCTTTTCAATTAGGTTTTTCATCACTTCTAATCCCTTCATCCGGTTGTTTTCTAGTTCCAAGCGATGCTCATCTCAAGATTCTCTCAAACACATAAATGCAACAGAATAACAAAAGTTTTTGAAGAGTTCTCAACACACAAAAAAGGATGCATTCATATATGCCAACATGAGAATAAGCAAAAAGAAAAATACCCCAAAAAAAAATGGTACTTAAATGTCTACACAAACTATAAAATTATCAATTTCTGGTGGTTCTTATATCACCCATCTCATAGCTTTTCACAAAAAGGAACAACGTAGTGCTGAGTTATTGACCAAAAAACCACATGGTGTCACTTGTTAGTGCTCACCAAACATTTGTCATATGCTTATTTCAAACAACAAAATACAATTACTAAAAAGCCCTTGGCGAGTTGTACAAAAAAACTTATGCACTCTTCTTCACTTCAGCAGCCTTGATGATGTCAATGAACTCCGGCTATTATAATAAACCAAACAAACAATTAGAAACTTTTTCAAATAAATAATTACAAAGATTTAATCATTATACAAAATAGTTGATTAAGAAAAAAAAAAAAAAAGAGAGCAAGAATTTACCTTGAGTGAAGCTCCACCAACCAAGAAACCATCAACGTCTGTTTGTCCTCCCAATTCCTTGCAATTGGAACCACTCACAGATCCTGCAATGTCAATGTCATATTGTCATGCCAATGTTTTTACACCAAAAAAAAATGGTGAAAATACATTGTGATTTTACATATCTGTCCATGAAACCAAATCACAAATTCCAATTCCACCCAAAACACATCATTTAGTGAAAAAGATTAATAATAAAGATATACCTCCATAGATAATCCTGGTTGAAGCAGACACTTCAGCACTGACATTGTCACTAAACCATTTCCTCAATCCTGCATGTACCTGATACATTGGAAGTTGAGAAATGAAACTTAAATTCTTACTATTTATTATGTTTAAAACATGCAATTATTGGGTCCCACTTACTTCTTGAGCCTGAGCTGGAGATGCAACCTTTCCGGTTCCAATAGCCCAAACTGGCTCATAAGCCAAAACAACATTATCCCAACTTGAGATTTTATCTGCAACAAAATAATTACTAAAATCAGAATCACATAGAAAAGGCATATTGTGATTTCTTGCATTAAACACCAAAAACATAACTTTTGAGTGCAAGTTACTTATTATATCAAAGATAAAACAAGATTTTGATTTTTGACATACAGTAGAAGCAAAGTTTAGTTTTAAAATAATTACCAGCAATTGCTTTGGTTTGTGCAGCAACAACTTCCATGGTGGTTCCAGCTTCTCGTTGCTCAAGAGTCTCCCCAACACAAGCAATAACCTTCAAACCTTGAGAAAGTGCGTATGCAACCTTGTCTCCAACAAACTGAATGAAACAAGAAAAAAAAAAAAAAAACTTTTTCAGTTATTTTGCATACAACACCGATTAAGATGTTCAGAAGGAAAAATGTGAACGATTTGAATAGGCTGAGTAAAATCTACACAAGGAAAAGGGTACCTCATTAGTTTCATTCAAAAGGGCTCTCCTTTCAGAGTGACCTAGGATGACCCAAGGGATGCCCAAATTGGCAAGCATCTCAGCACTGTAAATATAGAAAACCAATTTCAGTATTTAGTAAGAATCAAGAAGAAGAAATCATAGATAGGAAATTGAAAAGTTTTGGAAAAAAAAAAAAGGATGGTAATTTGATAAATGACACTTTGAAACATACCTAACCTCACCGGTGAATGCACCACCCTTCTTAACCCAACAATTTTGAGCTGCAACTTGGATTTCAGGCCTCAATTCACTTTTAACAGAGGTAAGAAACACAAAAGGAGGGCTCACCACCACCTCTGCAAGAATAAAGGTTTGTTGAGATTTGAGACATCAATAAGATGAATACCTTACAAGATTCACAGGTTATACATATAAGATCTATGCCTTCACGAAGAAGAACTTGGGGCAGATATCATCTGTAGGTTACGTACCAACAACATCGGTGGATGGAATTTGACCAGCATTAAGTGTAGCCACAATCTTCTTCACATCCTCGGCAGTTCCATTCTACCAAATGAAATATCAAATCAGCAAAATGAGATTTCCAAATTCAATACTCATATTATATCCTACCACAAGTAAGTATACGTTAACACTAAAACAGAGAAACACCATTACATTCAAAGAGTATATTTCTTTCTGTATAGAAATCAGATCATCACTGTTGACTTTTTAATCAAACTTATCACTTTTTAAATCCATAATCAAAATGAAATTTATCTCGCTTTACGAATCCATAAAACCGTGATCGCATCATCTAGCAAATGCAAAGCATGCTGAATTCATTTGACGATAAATTTCCAGTAAATTTATCATTAAGCAGAAAAGTAGACAAGAAATCATCAAATCAGTACTAATTTATGCGTGTCTCTGATTTTCCTTTACCCGATCCTTTCAGAAAACATTTTCTCGAACTAATTTTGGATCCAAAATGTGCACATCAAAGATCTACTCAATCGAACCTCGATAAGAGCATATGGCTACTATCACTTAGCTCGAAAAACAGATTCGTTGATACAGTGAAAATGAAACTAAAAAAGAGTACACTATTAAGTTAAAAGAGTTCATCAAGGAGGAATCTGATCCTGCTTACTTCACTCGAAAATCAGATTTGTCAATACAGTGAAAATAAAACTTTGCGATTAAAAAAAATAGTATAGTTCATCAAACACGAATCTAACTAGATCATAGACGATAAACTAAAAACAGGATCAAATTTGCGTTCATGTGCTTGATTTACAACAAGAACTGAGATCAGATACTTACGCATTTCCAGTTACCACCAACGAAAAACTTACGACCCATTTTGATCAAAAAAATTCGACTTGCAGAGAAAGAAAACTCGAAAACTCCGATGAGATTTGGTAAAGTCCAACGCAGAACACAGATAAGAATCGCCTATTTATATCGAATCTGTGGATCGCCAGATTAGTGAAAAGACGGAAGTACCCTTGGTAAAGGTGAGAGGATCCGAGAATATGCTTTATTCTGGGACTTGAGTGATGTATGTCGAGGAGTATTTTAGTAAATTAGTACTGTAGCCGGTTTATAGTTAGCTCACGGTTTTTCTTTGATGCAACAGAAAACCGGTTCACGGTGGATTGGGTTTGCTTGGTGGATTTGGGCCTATTTCTCTTGTTTATCTCGAATTTTACTAATTTTTCCAGCCATTAACATTATTCATGGTGTGCAAAAATAGGTCCAAACCCATAAAGAAAGTCAAATCAAAGTGTACGGTTATATAACTTATATTTGTCGTTCTTAAAAATTTATATCAAATTCATTCTTAGTTCTATATATTTTTAAGAAAAAAATCTCAATTTAAGATAGTTAAAAAAATCGGTTGTCCACCCATGTCAAATCTCAAATTGAACCAGTTTTATTTAGGTTTTTTATTTTTCAAACTTGGAAGATATCGTTTTATAATCTTCCATTTGAATGCGGTTTAAACTTTTGCATGAGTTTGGTTCTAGATTCAGTTTTAGTTCTTTCTTGTTTTGTTCGGTGAACAACTTTTTTTTTTTTTTTTTTTTTTTAATTTTATTTTAATTTGATATAAGTTGATGTGATTTAGTTTTCAATTGATTATAAATTGTGTTTGTCAAATCAAGTCTACCTAGACATTTCTAATAAAAATATGGAAAATGCATACAACACAAATTAAGATGAAATTCTTTGCAAGTTCGTTCATATGTGTGACATGTGAATTTCAAAGAAAACAGGTTAGAAGCTAGGTTAGAATTGTTTGATTTTGCATCTAACTGATAATACAAAATGATTATATTTCCCATTGACAACATTTTTTATGACTGTCTTTAAAAATTGTCCTATAGATATTATACCTTCTAATTAAGATTTCATTTGGGCATTTACTCAAACATTTCATGTCCTTGTAAAATCACAAACATATTTAAATGAGACAAAAATTCACCCACCATAGCATAAGGTTATAATGTATTGATATTTCACCAAGAGGTTATAATATACATACATATTTGTTCTATAAAAATTATATTAAAACAATTAATCAAACACTACCCAGGCATGTATAATCACAGACAATGAACAACTTCAACGATGATGAATATTAAACGAATTTGCTTGAAATCGACTCAATTCATTTGATTACTTGTACAACAACAACAAAAAACATGAGCACAACAACAATAATTCAACGAATTTGCTTAAAACCAATTCACATTCATTACAATCATATTTCATGCTAATTACATCTACCTCAAGAAAGCTGAAAATACAAGGGAAGAACACATACCCCTTGTACAACCAATGATCTCCATACTTGAGATCTTGATCCTCCATGAAGTTGCTTGGATGAGAGGACCCAAACCAGAATCCCTCTAATGGTATCACACTCAATGATACCAAAGAGTGGAATAAAAATAACTAGGAGAATGGTCAATTTCACAAACCCAAAGAAGGTTAGAAATCATCCCTATAGGATGAGGAAGAAGATGCGAAACTTCAAGCTAAGAATGAGCAAGGTTGAATGAATCCCTAAGGACCTATTTATAGTCTTGGATACCTCCTAGGGTTATACCCTCAAGCCCATGTGGGATGGGATAGCCGTAGAACGAAATTCCCCTTATCATAAGGGAATTTCCGTCCACCACCCTTCTTCTTAGGGTTCTGGAATATTCCATGATCAACCAATAATTGATTAATTGAATATTCAACCATTTGATTAATTAAACTATTAATTAATTCCGAAAATATATTTCCAATAAGTTTCTAATTAACTATTAAATTAATAAACCAATTTCTCATTTATTTATTCTACTCAATTTGGGTCTTGAGAGCAACCGAAAAGGACGTTGTTATTATTAGAAATATTAGCAATAGTTAATGACATTGGACATTATTCCAACAATCTCCCACTTGGACAGGTTATCAACTATACGAGGACCAATATTTCTCTAATAATCAACAGAGTTAGCCATCCAATGCAACTGCCGAACTCTTGATCTAATCAAAATTCAACCCTTAAATAAGTAATCAACTATCCCTTAATTCTATGATATATGTATAAATTCGAGACATGGATAATGGTCATCTCAGAATTCAAGATTATGTTTCCCGATATAGATTTGTGATGACTACATCTGACTACTAAATTGAACACATCAATTCCAGTCAGGGCTCGGCCAGGCACTTTAGATGTCAACACTAAATCATCGAGGGCCCCATAAATATCGCTTCTCCTATTAAGGCAGAAGGAACAAATAAACTTCAAATACATAGTTTTTGTCTGTTTCATCATGTCACACGTAGACATACCCTTTGTAAATACCATTTACGAATAGCGTTGAAGTAGACCAATGCATAACAAATTCATAGAGCAAAACTCCACATATATCTAGGTTTGAAGAATAGAAGATATTATTGTCTTTGAATTACTCATGATTGTATCCATGAAGTAATATCTAAGCGCGAGTTGGTCCAATACTTAAATCCCTATTAAGTACTCATGAGTGTTAGCGCAATCTGTATGTTATGTCTAATCACTATGGATAATCCACTAATACTCATGGCAGTCTTAAATCACTACTTACTTCCAAGAGTATGACCGAATGTGGATGTTTGAGTAAATTAATAATCAGAAAAATGGGTTCCAAACATGCAAAAGGAGAACACAATGATAAGTTAATTGAAATGATCAAACTCCATCATATATTAAGATCTCCACTTAATAATCACCAAATTGAATCAACACTTCTATTGCTTTAAGTTCTCAAGTTTAAAACAAACTAAAATAAAAGTGTTCAAGACAATTCATTTGTAAATCTAATTCCTCTTGACTATGTCTGACTATCAGAATTGGTCAATGACATTCACTTATGGAATGGATGAACAAGATTATCTTTTGATATGACTCATTGACTATGATGTCTTTACATTTGACTCACTATCAAATGTGTTGGAACTTACTGAGTATGTATCATGTGAGCTTGTGTAACCATGGGATCCATACTCAAGGTAAGTTTACCCTTAAAGTCACAAAGAGCCACCAAAAGGACCATCAATGATTGAATTTCAACAAAGATGTCACTAATGAATCTCTTTCAGTCACGTTGTCTTCTTTTCAATTTGACCAAATGCAATATACTCTAAGTTTGTCAAATCCACTATGGTGTATTACTTGGTAATCTTCCAAGCCAATACTTCAATATTCAGTAAATGCACGAATTTCAACAGCAAATAGAATCGTCTTTATCAGTTTAGAAGTTTAGAATCAATGCAACTCTTACAATGATCTTTTCCATACTATCAAGATCATTTCATTTGTCCTCCTAATACACTTAATAATGTTCTTGATCTTGATTCATTGATTCTTGCTAAATTGATCTAATCTAACTTGTCATGCTCAAGGCATACGAGTCATCAGATCTGATACATGTCATGACATATATGATTGATCCCATAGTGGAAGTCTGTGGGACACGACTCATAACCTCTAGCTCAATAGTAGAACTAGGACATTAGTATTGCTTAATGTGATGTCATATAAGCACGAACTCGTTTTTGAGTCATGCATGTCGAGTTTCCTCAAGATTTCATATACCTTTGCTTAATCAAACGAATTGAGACAACCGTCAAATTCTGGTCAGGTCAAAGTCAAACAAAGTCAACAAGTCAAACCAGTCAACTCAGTTAACCCTTGTATACTAGGTTTATATTATGTAATTACTGTACAACTCGACATTCTAATGAGAAATCACCAATTGAAAAGTTCGTATATCTAGATTTCCTTAATCTAAAACTGTGGTAAGTAATGAACTAAACAGATAAAACAAGGTTGCATACTCATTGGGAGTGTATAAGATCCTTAAACATGACTTAACGGGGCTTACGGAACTTGCGTTGCGAAGCCAAGCACTCAAAAAGGTCACAAAAGGAGCCTCTCCCAATATCTTTCACTCTATCTCTGTCTATTAAAAATCTCTCCCAAATCTCTCTCAAAAGTTCCTATAACTTTTTGAAATCATTCGGGTCATCCCGACCCTTAATCGTGTCAACAATCACCTAAATCGGGGTAAAAACGGGTAAAATAGCCTTAAGGACCCGAAACTCACTCTTTAGGGGCGAACCCTCTTAAGGTCGAACCCTATAGAAGCGAACTCCTAAGGACCGAAGCCCATAGAAACTGAAACCCTAAGGACCAAACTGCTGTAGACCCGAAAGCAGGAGAACTGAACCTCCTCCCTACGGACCAAACCTCGCCTGAGCACCGAACCCGAAGGTCCTCTCGGACCGAACTCTCTTTCTGCCTTCGCTCCATTTCGCCTCTATGCACACAACCGAAGTTTGGTCCCACCCTCTAAGGAGCGAACCCTCGCGTCTTCGGTCCCCCATGTGAGAAGCGTCGCAGATTCAGCTTTTCTTCCTGGTTTTCAACTACGACTTCATTTTAAGCCCGTTTTTTCATCATTTTAACGCGGGATTTTCACCCAAAACTTTATTTTAACATATAAGGCCCCATATTTATTAATTAATCATGTTTTTGGGGATAAATCTTATCCAATAAGAGTGGGTGAAGTACCAGAGGTGGAATGTTGACTTTTCTTTAGTTTATGACACAAGCAACCACCCACACCCACTCCATGACTAGCCCACACCCCTCCCCACCATACCTAGTCACTTCCTTGTACTTTTCCATTAATCTCCTGCCATTCTCACATCCTAAGAGCTGGACAACCCACCCCCTCTCCTCACTTCACTCATTTTCCCTCATTTCCACCAAAAGATCAAACACTGTTCTCTCAATCTTTTCTCTCTCAATTTCGAGATTTCCAAGACATTTATCAAGATTTCCTTCTACATTTGGTAAGTATCATCACCCTTCTTATGGTTATTGCACTTCCTTCTACTCAAAATCATAGAAATCTCACACAAACATCGTCACCTTCATGTTAGGTTCGCGATTCATCAAGGCATCTTCTAAGTGTTCTTGAGTTGAGCATTCCTTTTCTTCAACATCCATCCACTAAGAACACACAAAGTGAGTTCATACCCCTATCTTTTCATGTTTTCTTATGTTTTAAGGGGGGATACAAGTTAAAACACCAAGAATACAACTAAACTTTTCCAACAGCTTTCATCAGGAAAGCTTAACTCCATTCACGGACTGTTTTGGTCAACTTAAACATTTTAGTTTTCAAAACTGTATTAGATGAAAATATTTAAGGTTTATACCTTTAAAATGACTACTTGCACATCTGCATACAGTTTTTCTACAATTTATGGTGATTTTTACAAAACTGCCTATTACTGTAGCGATGAATCTGGACCAATCTATGAATATGGACATTTACACACAAGTTAGAGACATCTAAAAATCATGATAAATTTTATGAACAAACTAGACACGTTTTCTAAACTCCCAGAGCTTACGAATTCAATTTTTGACTTTGTATGATTTTTTTGGGATTTTTCCAAAACAGTACAGAAATGTTAAAAACAAGTTGATAGCTTACAACTTCCATTCACACCTTGTAACTTGTTGAGTAAGGTGTGTATCATTATGTGATTATATATTATTACAGTATGTGTCATTTTGTCTTGGTATTTAGACATACATCAGAAAAAAAAAATGGGTTTTATGGTGAAATAATAAATTGTCATAAACAAAGTTTACATCCGTTACATACAAACAATTGGTAAACCATGACAAGGATAGTACTAATTGAATACATGTGAATGATAATACATATTATTTACCTTATGTCGAAGATATGAATCATATACCATGGTTTTCCACTACTACTAGTAATTACAATAAACTATAATAAGTGTACACTACCAACAAATACGCTAACTATAGTAGGTATAGTTAGGTTGCATTACATTACAAACAATTTGGATAAACTATAATATGCATACTTCATGTTCACTGTCACTACCACTATTTGGTGAATTATGATATGTATAGTTTATGTTCACTACCACCACCACTGTTGGATAAACTATAATATGCATAATTCATGTTCAGTATCACTACCACTATTTGGTGAATTATGATATGTATAGTTTATGTCCACTACCACCACTTGATGAACTATGATAGGCATAGTATCGATATTTGGTTTTTAAGACTACATTCTATCTAGAATTGTTAGTTTTCAGCCATAATTACTAAGTGTATATGCTAGAGTTATATAGAATTTAGTCGTGATCGACTTAGAATTTGTGGGTCCGCTTTATTTCCTGTTCCTTGTTTGGTTGTGGGCTTAGGGCAGACCCATTACATTCGACGTTTTATCTAACTTTAATTTTATATAACTTATATATACTTGGAGATTATAGAAGGAAACTATAGGAAATTCTAGGATGCACTATTTCATAACATAGAAACTTTCAATTCACTCTTTAAGGAAAATATCGGATTTTCTGGAACAACTTTACTGCTTTTACAAAGGAAAATGGTTTCGTTTTAAAATAAAACTCTTATGAACTCACCAACTTAAATGTTGACACTTTTTCAAAACTACTTGTATTCTCAGCATTTCAGTAAACAGGAAATGCTCAGCTTTGAGGACAGGGATGCTAAGGCGTCAAGTTCAAAAACATATTTTGTCATCATGATGTAATTGATTTCGAAAACATGTAAACATATACTATGATGTAACTTTTTCAATTATATTGATGATGGTTGTGTTTTCTTTCTTCGCTATTATATTCATTGTTATGATATTGCATAAGAAGTCATCCGCCCTCGAACGTTTCTGTCGTTCTGGTTTGGGGGTGTGACACGAATCACTTTGATCTATCTCCATAGATCCTTATTATGTATGTGTCTTGTATCTCCCATGTATATCATAGCGAAACAATTCTCATACCAAACCAAGTTTTTACACTTGCTAAGTTAGAATATAGTTTCCTATGAATTGTACATTATTGATGTACAGTATAAGGGTGACTACAATGCTTCCATTAGCATTGAAATACATATGGTTTATCTATGTTTCTCGAAATTCAATCTCCTTGAACTTTCTCATTAAAACAAAGATTTCAATCACTCCCATTAGCTTTGACATATATATATGGCTTATCTTTATTTCTCGTGTAACATCCAAAAATTTTACGCCAAATTTAAACTTTTCAAGCATAAATAAAACCAAATAGTAATTGTTTACAAAAGTGTTTTCAATTCGTTATTCAATCAGAGTGTCCCAAAAGCCAGATCATAAGGATGAGGAGCGGTACGGTCACGCCTTCTCCTTTCCATGAACTCCTGAGGTACCTAAAACAATAAACTAAAAACTGTAAGCCCAAGGGCTTAGTGAGCTACCCCCAAAATACCAATACCACGCTGATAATACCATATATGTAATAACCAATTAATCAACATGCATACTGGGCCATCGACCTGACTGGACCACCCTACAGGACCTACAGTCCAGCTGGATCTACATCGAGCCTTCGGCATGACTGGACCGCCACATGGTCCTACAGTCTTCCCAAACCGCTCCTAGGGTGTGTAGGCCTTCAGCACAAAGCAGGACTGCCTCAACCCATGCAACAAGCCAATAACCATGTGCACATAAAAAACATTTACTGGCATATACAAAACATCGAACATATCTATCTCATTGATTACCAAACATAGCAATCTCTTATAAATAGAGCACTGACCTAGTAGGTCACTAACATATCAATCCCTACGGATCATAAGAACATAACATATAGTCTATCATGATTCTGATATAATGGATCATATCCACATGTAGCATACCGTAATGATAACAACTAAAGGGCCGGCCTTGGTGCCTTAGACCCTATCGATATAGTGAGGATAACTCACCTTGCAGATGTCGACTCGGAAGATAAACTCCAACTCTCGGGTTACTTGACACATGCTCCACCACTATTACCATAGTACAATATACTCATAAGTCCTTAACCTTATAAGGTACTCCATAACCCACTAGTAAAACCCTGGCCAAGGTCAAAGTCCTATATCAAGGTCAACATTCCATGTTGACCTTAACTCGTCGATCACCCTCAGCTACTCGCCGAGTTCCTTGAAGCACTATCCAACTCGCCGAGTCATCGAGGTGACTCGTCGAGTTCCTCCGATTCTTGATCACACTTTTAAGCCACCCTATGAGTTTCCTTCTTGCAACTCGATGGATACACACGCATACATATCCTAGAGAAAACTCATTTGACTCACAGAGTTGTTCATACAACTCGCCGAGTCTGTGACAATTTTCATCGGATTCTCCGAGTTGCTCATCCAATTCATCGAGTTCAAAGCCATCTTCATACGACTCACCGAGTTTCTTCAGCCCTTAATCCATACAGACTCATTTAAGCCATGCAATGGCTCTAAATTACAGATCCAAGCTTCTAGAGCATGCTTTTCACATAAAGTTGCAAACTTTACGTGTATGCATGGCTAAAAAGGCTCTTAATGGCAATTCTAAGCTCTTAATGGGGTTTCATGCACAAGGAGGGTTTCAATCACCCCCATACCCACAACTTTATGGCTCTAGGACTTAGGAAGGGTCCAGATCTGAACTTACAACTTTAGATCTAGCCCATAGCTCCCCATGTCAACTCAAAATCCATAAAACCCTAAAACTCAACCAAAAGAAAAGAGATCTATAAGGAAAGGGAAGTAAAGATTGCAACTTGATACCTCCAGAAGATGCTAGTTGAGGTAAGTTCTGTTTCCCACACCTTCCTTGCTTCAACTCCTTTGCTCTTCAAGCTTTTCCCTCCTAGCCAACCTTCTTTCCAAGGCTTAAATCACACCAAGAAGAGTACCACACAAATTAGGGTTTCACTGAGCTTCTCAAAGACTGTAAAGAGGCCAAAGGAGGCTGAGGCTCCTTTAAATAGGGTGCAAAACCCTAGGATTTAGGGTTTCATCTGCCAGCTCCTACTCGTCGAGTCCCTTCATGGACTCGACAAGTAGGTCACTAAACATGCGTGTCAAACCCGTTGCTACTCGACGAGTAGGGAAACCAACTCGTCGAGTAAGCCTTGAAACCAATTAAATTCTTATTTGAACGATACCTGGGAATTGGGACGTTACATCTTGAAATTCAAACTCTTTGAACTTTCTCATTGAAATAATGATCCCACTTGCGAGATGCTTATTTCGGTCCATAAATGAACTTATTAAGCTCACACATCTTTCACAACCTATCTTGGTTTGATGATGTGTCTGTTCCTATCCATGCTTGTCTCTTCTTGAAGATCCACTTCTGCCTAATGGTTAAGGCCAAGTGCTTGATCAACCAAGCTTCAACCTACATGGACTGAATCTCGCTTTCCATGTCCTCCTTCCATGTTGTAGCCTTTAGGTCCTACCATAGCTTCCGATACTTGGTACACTTTGATTGCTCCATACTAGTGAATCATTTACCTCAATAATATAAACTCTTATATAACTAGGCGTATGACGTCCTATATCATATCTATAAGGAAGAGGTGGAAATATGTCAGTTTCCTCTATAGCTCTTTCAATCTCGAATTGAATGTTAGGTCCAACTTTAGGTTCTTCATTGGTTGAATCACGAATCTTATCAAGATCAATGTAGCTCCCCTACCCCTTTCAGAAATCAGTTCCCTCTCTTAGAATACTGCCCTTCGAGGAACATACACTTTATTCTCAAAAGGATTGTTGAACAATTATCCAAAATTCTTAATGGGTTCTCCAATGAGATAACACATCTCTATTTTGAGTTCTAGATTGTCGAGCGCTTCAAGACGAGTGTAAACCTCATAATCGTAGACTTCCATATGTGCTATTGAGGAATGAATCAAACTTCACATATCATAGAGTGTTTCATGAACCTTCTTAGTTGGTACAAGACCAAAAGACTTCTCGTAACACTATTCATGGGATTGTCCATGAACTGTTAGTATGCATAATGTGACTCATCTAGTACAAAATCAATCAGTGATTTGTATCTTTATCCAACTAACACTCCTTGTGGTAGTGTTTTGGGTGGAGATAGCTCGTGAGACTCTTTCACAAATTCTTAGATGATCGATAAAGTTTTGGACTGAGATGCTCACTATGAGTGTCTCATCCTATTGCCCAGTTGATTCTTATCTTCGCTTTTTGAGAGCTTTGAGCACATGAAAGGTTCCAGACTCATGTTCATAAGAAGTTGGTTTTACCATGTATCGTGGTTTATTTGAACGGTCCATTAGTGCAAACCAATTCCAACAGATATTCACATCACCCAATGATGTATTCATCATCTATCTTGATAAATAAGAATTTCATTTATCATGAGAGTCCAAGTCAAATGATATCCAAAATCTGATCCAACTGGATACTTGGTAATGCTCTTCTCATTTATGTTTCCAAGACTGTGATTCCACAAATACATTTACGCAAACCTTTTGGATGTATTTGAATCAATGCCTATTGTGGTTAATTCGAATGATCCATTATGTAAACTAATTTCAACAGATATTTGCACCACAATAATACACCTTATTCAAATATTTGAATCAATTTTGAACTATTGCTACTATACCAACTTCATAGATTTCATGACTTTCTTTTAACATGTTAGAATGTTCCACATCTAAATAAGTCAGAACTATCTCATGAATCATAGTATAAACAACTTTAATTATAATACCATAGATTAAACATTTGGGAAATGAATTGTCTTTTGATCCTATGAATAGTAGCGAGGCTCATATTCACAATCAAATTATCTTCTCCATGTTTCAGTCTTCTTACTTCATTTTAGCCATTGCACATTCTTACAAATGTCAGTACTTAATTCTTAGTAAAATACTCAAGGTTTAGAAGTAGTGTTCTGATGGCCGTATAAATCCATATATTTGATTAATCACCAAACATGGGAGAACTAGCTATCTTTTGATCCTATGGAAAATAGCAAGGGATCGTAATCCATGATCAAAATTAACTTCTTCATGTTTCATTCCTTTCACCTCAAATATATATTTTAGTCATATATGCTTTCTAAGTCCTTTCTTTTTATGAAAACAAATTGCTATTAAAGCATGTCTTAGAATAATCCTTTCTTTTTCATTGGCATTAGGGCCTAGATTAGGTATACCAACACTAATCACCTTTTAACCCATGGAGAATTGGCTTTCTTCTTATTGACACTTCTATTCATGATAGTAAAATTATGTGAGTGTTTTGAAGTTTGAGTCTATATGATTGGCCTTGTTAGTTTCAATAGGAAACCTCAACATGTTACACAAATTCTTCATGGACATTCTAAGTTGTTCATATCAAAATTAGAGTGAACTGATTATATGGACATGTCAGCTAGTCGACTAACCCTAGTCAACTCCTAACTCAAGGAAATTCCATTTTACTTAATTAAGTCAGTTTACAACATACACTTGATAATTTGATCTTTCTAATAGTTTAGAATGCATTGTTTGGAGGAACTTAGGAAGAGCTTTATTAGAGGCATAATATTTTTTTTTTCGGAGAACTATTCCTAAACTACAAATTTGACAAGATTGATCATCATCATAACTAATCCTTTTAAAAGGTTTTATAGCAATAGACTTTAGTGAATAAGGTTATAGACATCATCCAATATCAATTTCCATTATAGTTTGTTTTACTTATCCTTAGAAAATAATCACCTTAAATAAATTTATTTTAGAAGGCTAGGATCCATATTTGGCTCCATGATGTGTAAATGGATGCTGTAAACACACCATAATGTTATTTAGGTAGGAAAAGCCCTTTGCCAATTTCGATCACCAAGAAATTCCTAGATCTTTGAGATTCATTGACTATCAAAGGCATGTTAATCTCGGATTATGTTCATTTCAGATTCAATAACGGGGTCGTCGCAGATCACTAAACAGATGGTGAATCAACCATGCAAAATCGTGTGGGACCCTGCTCAAGTTACACTTGAGATTCATGAGTTCCATATCATTATCTACCTATACTCTCAAATTGACGTGCCAATTAACCACACGAGCTCCATCAACAAGTTATAAAGAGAATGTGCAACTTCTATAGATAACATAGGATTCACATTAAATAGGTTGTGAATTAACGATGCAAAAATCGCATAGTCCCCAACTCAAGTTACGCTTGAGATTCGTGAGTTCCATATTATTCTCAACTATACTCTAGATCGATGTGTCGGTTCACTACGTGCTGCATCGATAGAATATAAAGAGAATGTGCAATTTTCATGGATAATATGAACTTTACATTCTATTAATAAATTGATATTTTTATTTTACAATTATATTTAGAATACTTTTAGGTTGACCATTATCACTATCAAACCCTTTCGGTAACTCCATTCTCAAAATGCAATAGGGCGGTGAGGGTGGTACGCGTGAAGCATATTAAAATCCGACCTCATTAGGAATCATAGAGATCTCCTTAACCTCGTACATTAGAATGGGTGGGCCTAGTTGTGACATCCCCATTTTCACGGGCAGAAAAGGCCGATTTTGTTTATACTTTATAAAAATCAGAGTACCTCTTTTAATAAAAATGTTGTGGAATTTGTTCCTAGTAAAACATGATAAATACGTTATCAAAGCATTTACGAAGAAAAATATTTTTATTCATTTTAAAACATTTGGGATGTCATCGTCAATACAGAAACATAAGCATAAACAGAACTTACATTCATTATCACTAGTGATTTATATCTCCTTAATCTCTAAGTGTTATGTGACTTCATATCAACACATGTGATACAAATAAACTGAGTGGGTCAGGTTCAGAAACCTGGTGAGTAAATAGGGTTTTCAACCCACAATAAATAAGTTTATTACGTTTATCAAACCAAACAACCCGATTACCCGTTCCCATTATCTTCATTTTACGTCCCTAAAACATCTAACACAAGGGACCTAGTCTAAGGTACTTTCATCAGGGTGACAACACATGCTTTGGGGGTTCCTCATCAATTCATGTCAAATAAGGCAACCATGTGGGGTATGGAGTACTAATGGTGAGCACACAGTTCAAATAAACGCCTACAAGTTGCGAGCCTGCTAGCATTCCACTGGACTGTTTAGAATAGTCTGTGGTCATCATGTATACTCCGCTAGAAGACTGGATCATCAATAACATCTATATCGAGGCCTCTCATTATTTTATTTGGTCATACAGCAACTATTACATCTACCCATGTTTTACCCAACACGTTTTGTAGATATAAAATACATATACAATTTAAATTATTTAAAACGTGTATAAAGATATTTCACCAGCATAGACATCAAGTATTCAGACAATATGCACACATAGCACGTAATTTATATTAAATACTTCATATGTATGTGTAATATGAAAGGGACCATGCACTCACTTGAAAATGTGGTGATTTCGAACTCAGATAGCGCTTCGCTTCTTAAAAATAATTTTCTTCGACGAAACCTAGTATTATTACCACTAGAGTTTAGTATATTTATTCGTCGAGACTAATTAATAATCTAGCTATTATTTCTATTATATAAGTATTAAATAATACTTATATAACCCATAATAATAGCCAAAGTACTTATTATAAGTTCCTAATAACGTTACTATAATTAAGTAAAAGCTATATTAAAAATAGCGTAGACGTAGCTCACTTACAGCGGGTTTTATAGAAAACCGGGCTTTGCTTGGAGCAGCGTTCCCAAGCTGAAAAGCTCTTCTTCTCAGAGCCGTCGAGCACTCCGGGGCTTCCGCCTCGTGCTAGGGAGGTTCTCTAGGCTTTTCAGGGGGGGGGGGAGGGGGGAGGGGCTAGAGAGAGTAAAGAGAAGAAAGAATAGGAAAGGTGTGAAGAATATGAAGGTGGAAGAAGTTCTATTTATAGGGTGAAAAATGGCTGAACTTGGTGCCACATGTCACCATCTAGTGACAATACTTAGGGAGAAAGCAATGGCCAAGATTGTGACAATCACCCATTTTCGCACAACACACTTACAACTTCTAAAATCTGTAACTTTCACATACGACCTCCATTTTTGAAGTTCTTTATATCCACGCGTAAATAAGATCTACAACTTTCGTTTTGAATCCGTACGCTAATTCTCGACCGATCTTAAATTTTACAGTACGAGGAGATTATATTGTTAAATGTCCGCGTAAAATTAATAACTTCTACATACAGACTCTGTTTTCGTCTGTATTTTTACCGTTGAGTTCCTATTAATGAGATCTTCAATTATCATTTAGGTCATGTAGGCCAAAAACCGCTCGATCTAAAATTCGAGTTTCGAGCTGTGCACTGCAAAGCCAAATTTTAGAAAATTCATAACTTCCTTATACAAAGTCAGATTTGGACACTCTTTTTTTTTGTATGTTCTCAGTTTAACGTATACTACAAATTTTGTTTAGATCACTAAGGATAAAAATTACTCTACCATAAATTCACTATTTACGCCTCCCGGTGCCGTGCCGGTTTTGCCGTAAAACTTCGACGGGCCATAACTTCTTCGTTATAACTCGAATTTCGGCGTTCTTTATATGTACGGAACCCTTGTAACATATAATAAAACTTTGTTTAGATTAATCCTTCTAAATAATCTTCCATCAAAAACTCATTTTTGATGCTCATCGTCTCTAAATTGACTAGCCCGGATCTACGGACGTTACACCAGTCATGGTAAAACTGACAATGTAAATATTTAAAACAAACGAGGGCGCATATTGTAACATTCTTATAATATAATAGACACAATTATAATATATATAAATACAAGAGGTAAATTTAAAACATTGTAAATTTAGTTGTCTATTATTAATTCTAATTAATTGCGATGACGTAATGTAACAATTAATAAATAACGAGGGTTTAATATTCAAATTTATAAATCCCTATTATAAATAATATTAAACATTTAAATTCACTATTTAAATTAATAAATAAATATTCAGATTCAAATAATCATATTTAAATAATATTTATTAATTTTCCAGATTATTTTAAATTTGGTATTTATCCATATTTGATAAAACTTCTAAGTTGAAAAATGGAAGAAAAATCGAAACCCTAATTATGTTGTGCTCACGTTGTGAGCCCTATGCTCTTACGTCATGAACACTGATTGGGTTTTAACACTTACAAAATTTTCAATTATTCTTCTTTCATTCAATTTTAAACAAGTATTTCGGAAAATATGAACCTAGGGTGAATGTAATCATGAACCAATGACTCTGATACCACTGTTAGGTTTTCTACGCATCAAATACACTCTGAACTAGGTACTAGAAAAATCAAATCTATGATATACCTAAGTGTAAATGCAACCTATGGATCTATGGTTTCAAGCTAATTACATTTACCCTAAGAAAATCAAAAATACAAGGGAAGAACACATACCTCTTGTGTAGCCAATGATATCTATGCTTGAGATCTTGATCCTCCATGAAGTTGCTTGGATGAGAGGACCCAAACCAGAATCCCTATAATGGTATCACACCCAATGAAACCATAGAGTGGAATAAAAATAACTTGGATAAGGTTCAATTTGACAAACCCAAAAAGGGTTAGAAATCGTCCCTTTGGGAGGAGGAAAAAGAGGCAAAACTTCAAGCCAAGAATGAGCAAAGAGGATTGAATCCCTAAGGCCCTATTTATAGCCTTGAATACCTCCTAAGGTTTTATCATCAAGCCTATGTGGGATGGGATAGCACTAAAACGAAATTCCCCTTATCCTGAGGGAATTTTCGTCCACCACCCTTCTTCTTAGGGTTCTAGAATATTCCTGATCAATCAACTATTGATTAATTGAATATTTAACCCTTTGATTAATTAAACTGTCAATTAATCCCCAGAATATATTTCCAATAAGTTTCTAATTAATTAATAACCATAATAATTAATAAACCGAATTCTCATTTGTTTATTCTACTCAATTTGGGTCTTTAAGGAAACCCAAAAGGACCCTGTTATTATTAGAAATATTATCAAAAATAACCTTGGACACTATTCCAACATTAGGTCCTTTGAGAATGAGAGATTTAGACCCATTTGGATGTGCATAAGGTCAGATAGATGATCTTAAAATTCAGTTGGTGATTTGGAGCCCAAGGGTATAATCCTAATGTGGTAGTCGGGCTTTTTATGAATTTTGGATTTTTTTTGGAAAGTTTTAAGGCAAGAATGAGTTGACAGAAGTGCAGATCTTCTCGTTACCATTATGGGGATATAATGATCGTCGAAAACGGACTTAGAACGAAGAAGTTATGGCCTTTGAAAGTTTGGTGGTTCAAGGGTTAAACCGAGTATGCGGGGCATACATAAGTATACGTTGGGGGTACTTGTGTTGAGCCTAGAATGTTGGATGTACATGGGAGTACACGGTTGTACTAGGAAGATTGGCCGAGGATGCTTAAGGGAGTATGCAGGGCGTACTCCAGTCAGACCCAAACCCTAATTTAGGGTCTTGGACCGTATTTAAGCACCTTAACTCACCACTAAACCATATAATCTTTAGCCTTCATCCCCTTAAACCCTAGAAATGAAGCCCTAGCCTCCATTGGTGTGGTTCTTAAGTTCTTGGTGGTATTTCATGTATTTTGGTGCTCATAGAAGAAGAAGGAGCTTCTTGGAGAAGTGTAGGATTGCATGGAGCTTGTGGATCCAGGCTTAGTGCATCTTGATCTAACTTCTCAAGGTATAAAGCTTCAAACTTGATGACTCTATTCATAGATCTTGTTATGTCATAGTTTCATAAGTTTTTTTCCAAAAGTTTGGATCTTTGTGAGTATGGAGTACTCCAAAGCATATTAACTGTCCATTTTGAGGCCTTAAAGTGTATTGAGCCATAAAAATGATTGCTTGATCGTTTCCTTAGAACCATGCAAGAGTTAAGTGGGTTTGAGTGTTGTGAAAGGAAGGATTTTCGAGATTTAGCCCTCTCCTCTTTGGCCATGCAAAGGCTTAAAGGTTTTGACTTTATGCTTTAAGACATCATTTAGGGTTAAAAGAAGTGGTTGGATGCCTTTAACTTAACCCAATAAGAGCTTACTATGAATTTTTGGCCCTTGATGAGTACGTTGGGTATACTCTGAAGTATGTTTAGTGTAAATGGAGTTTCATGCTTTAAGGACTTGTAAATTGAGCTTGGAGGGTGTGTACGTGGGGCGTACACTTTTGGTACGCGGGGCGTACTCTCCACGATGTGAAAATTTAGGCCTTTTGATTTGGGTCTTGTTGGGCCATTGGACTTTTGACCTTGGGCAATGCATTGATTATGGGATTTCTTGGAATTTGATTCATTATTGTTTTTGTGCCCAAATAGAAAGTTAGACCATATCGGTCCTTGGTTTTAGGCAAAGTAAGAAAAATGGTAAAACGGTCTTTTACCCTGTTCATTAGGCAAGTAATTTAGATTCTTGATTATGGGTCGAGATTCAATTATTAATTGGATGATATTTGATGGTGCTAGCACATGTGGATTTCCAAATTAACGGTCCAAGCATTTGTATGAGATATTCAGCTGCTTCAGGTGAGTTTCCTCACTGTACTCATGGGTCAATGGCACCAAGGCCGACCTATGAGATTAGATATCCAATTATGTGGTAGTATGATATCGTGTTGTAGTGATCTGTTAGATAAGTATACTGGTATATAGGAAGATGCTATGCTTAGTGATCTGTAAGATCTGTCTGATTGTTGACTAGTTAGATGTATGTTTATCTGTTATGAATATGTTGACATGTTGTGTGTGGTTGGGTTGAATTGGACCAGCGTAGACTGAAGCCTAAGAGATCCAGGGCATCCCGGATAGACAGCAGGCCTATTAGGCATACCAGTTAGGCCGAAGGCCCAGAGAACGGTCCAGATAGGATGAAGGCTCGATGAGGCATTCCAGACATGCTGAAGGTACTGTGAGCATCCCAGATAATCTATAAGCTAGTACAACGTTCCAGTCATGCTGAAGGCTCTATGAGCATGCCAGATAGTTTGTAGGCAAGTGTGGCATTCCAGTCATGCTGAAGGCTCTGTAAGCATTCCAGATAGTCTGTATGTAACATCCCAAAATTTACGACCAAAAATTTCATTTTTAATATAACAATTATAATACCATTTTTCTGAAAACAACCATAGTATCAACTAATATCAAAACCAAAGTATCAATAGTCAAAACATATCATGATAAAACAACATCAGAGTATAAATCTCAAAGATCTCCGGTGTAGAAAATATAGTGTGATGTGTTGCGATCATGCTGACTTCTTTCCCTTCAAAGAGGAAGTACCTGAAACCAAAACTGAAAACCATAAGCACAGAGCTTAGTGAGTTCCCCCATGATACCACATACCATACAATAATATACTTCCTAGCATATCTGGGTGCTGGCCTACCCCTTTGGTCTCTTTCAATCAGTAACTGTAAACGTTACCATAAATGGTCCCGTTAAATATAACGGGCATCATAAATGAGACGTTATCTTGTCAGGACTTTGGCCAAGGCCCGGTATTTGCTGAGGCAATCTAGCACCATGGTGGCAATTCACTTCCTCCACGAGGGACGAATATCCCCCGTGATATTCTCATTCACTCACGACCAATCAAGACGTGACAGAAAGCTTAGGTGACGCCCAGAACTAACGTCACCAGTAAGTTAGTTAATATGGGCGTGATCCTCCCAATCAGAGGAGGTCACGTCTCACGCTCATCGGACGAGGTCCCCATGATCCGGTAGAAGAAGGTATAAAAGGATATTTTCTGCCTCAAGGAAGGGATCCATCTTCTCTCTTACAAATATAACCCTAAAATTACCTCTGTCAGAAAACTAACTTGATCGTCAGAGCGACGTCCCGGGAGAACACGTGGACGTCCTTTAATGGTTCTTTTTTTTGGTGTGTTCTCAGGGAAACTCTCAAGGCAGATCCATCATCCTACATCCAAAACCATGTTGAACATGTCACAACATTTGGCGCCATCCGGACATATCCTTAGAGTGATACAGCCAATAAATCACGTTGGTTCTCTGCAAATAGGGGATCTACACTCAACGACATCAGGGATAGCAGTAGAAGACCTATTCAAAATACCAATGACGTTAAACAACAACCATCATCGTGAGTATAAAACACAGGCCCTAATACAGGTACTAATGGCACATGTCTCACCAATTACAACAGAATTAACAGAACCGGTACTCTAAAGCAGTTTCCGACAACTGCCATCGGATGTTCCACTGTCTCAAATAGTGAGATCATATCTCGATCTGTTGCATAAAAATCTATATGATGGAAAACATGTACTCACCATATCTAACTCTCGTAAGAGGAGCACACCTCACTATGTAGAAGATGAGATTGAGGCACTCTCTAGCAACCTACTCAATATTAGCTTCTCGAGCAGTGATCCCAGATCATCGAACTGGGGTCCGCGAGCAGCACTCTCGAGAAACCTACTCAACACCAGGGCACAACATTTCCACCAGATCATAGCCGTCCCAGAGCTAGTATGCGCACCAAAGAAGTCCAAGGAGGGATGTTCCACTGAACAACACCAGATAAACATGGAATATCCAGAACAGCTTGTGTGAATCGGCGCTCACCTATCAGACGAGACTAAGGCATGACTAGTAGCACTCCTAAAGCAATACTCCACCATTTTTTTCTTGGAAACCAACAAATCTAACAGGATTTGATCAAAAGATTATATAACACAACCTCAATGTCACGCTTGGAAGTAGTCCGGTTAAACAAAACAAGAGAGGCCAAGCAGCAAAACGGAACAAGGAAATAAATGCAGAAGTGGCTGATATGGTGAACACCGGCATACTTAGGGATGTAATGTTCCCAACATGGATAGCAAATCCTATCATGGTAAAGAAATACAATGGGTCATGGCGAATGTACATTGATTACTCGGACCTTACCAACACCTGCCCAATGGATTGTTATCCTCTCCCAAAAATTGATCAGAAGGTCCACTCGCTCGAAGGCTTTCAACTCAAATGTTTCCTCGATGCATACAATGGTTATTATCAAGTACAGATGAGATGAAAGGACGAAGCAAAAACTGCCTTCCACACCGAAAAGGGACCTTTTGCTACCAAAAAATGTCGTTTGGACTAAAAAATGTGCTACTTACCAGAGGCCCATGGACAAAGTAGTCGCCGATCAAATCGGTAGGAACATCAAAGTCTATGTCGATGACATGGTAATTAAGAGCCGCAATGAGGAAGCCCTACTCCGCGACGTGGAAGAAACTTTCCAAACAATAGCCAAAGTGAAGATGAAGTTAAACCCATCTAAGTGCACTTTCGGAGTTAAGGAAGGGCAATTCCTTGGGTATCAGATATCCAAGGAAGGGATTCTGCCCAATCCTATTAAAATCTAGGAGTTTCTCGATTCAAAACTCCTCACAACCTCAAGGGTATGTAGGAGATCAATGGTAGATTGATGACACTGGGAAGATTCATCGCCAAATCCGCAGAAAAAGTGCTCCCCCTGTATCAAACACTTAAAGGGTGCATAGATAAGAAGCAGTTCAAGTGGAAAGACAAAGCGGATGTGGCATTGCAAACAACTCAAAGAGGCCTTACAACAAATACTGGCTCTCACTTGCCCGTTGCGAGGAGAAACACTACATATGTATCTAGCCGCTTTCGAAGAAGCTATATCCTCTATGTTAGTAGTGGAGAGGGAAGGTAAGCAGGTTCCCATCCATTTTGTTAGCAGGGTCCTGCAAGGACCAGAGGCCAATTACCCGACCTTGGAAAAACTGGTCCTCGCCCTGGTATATGCTGTCAGGTGACTACGGTGGTATTTTCAAGCCCACAAGGTGGATGTTCTAACCAGCCACTTACTAGATGTATCCGAGGTCTTAGGCTTCTCAGCTTGTCCTACTGCTTCCTAAGCCTGCTCAGGCTTTCCCTTCGTGTGGGATTCCAACTCCATTTCCCATTCTCGAGCCTTCTCCACCATATCATTCAGGGTCTTGCACCCCATAAAGCTCACAAACTCCCGAATATCGTCCCTCAGCATGGAATGATATCGGGTCCACCTAATCTCCTCATCGGTAGCGTATTTGTAATGATGAGATTTTCAAAACAAAATTTTCATTTTTCAACAACGAAATTTTAAATATAAAACATTCTCAAAAAAGTATTCCACAATAGTTATCAAATCAAACATATCCCAAGACCACAAATCAAATCTCCTCTCTGTGAGTACGGTTCACGCCGACGCATTTCCACGGTCCTCGCTAGTACCTGAAACACATAACACAACAACTGTAAGCATAAATGCTTAGTGAGTTCCCCAAGATACCACATACAACACATACGCCACTCGAGGCTACTGTACGACCCTCCGGCCGATATGTCTCAGCGGG
Organism: Lactuca saligna; assembly: GCF_052625555.1. Taxonomy (NCBI): domain Eukaryota; kingdom Viridiplantae; phylum Streptophyta; class Magnoliopsida; order Asterales; family Asteraceae; genus Lactuca; species Lactuca saligna. The sequence continues at coordinate 9,863,496 of NC_136418.1, read as the reverse complement.
ACCCTCCAGTTCCGTAGCTCGTTGGACCCTCTGGTCCGGTCATAGCTCGTTAGGCCCTCCGGCCCGGTCTGAATCGTTGGACCCTCCGGTCCGGTCTATACATATATATCATACTTACATCACATAGCACATAATCTCATACATGGCACACAATCTCATACAAAGCACATAAGACCTTCCGGTCAACTCATAATACCACTCTAGGTAACGTATAGTGGGAAGACTCACTTCGTGTAACTCGGTAACTCGGAAATCTCGGACTCCGTGAAATAGGATCTAGCTTCCACCTAATCATACGAAATAAACACTCGGCATCAACACATTTCCCAAGGCTAGACCATTCCCTCTCTTAGCACTCTCATGAGGGTAAAAGACCATTTTACCCCTCTCAAGGCTCAAATACTCTAAAGTTGACCAAACCCTAAAAGTCAACAAAAGTCAACGGTTAACCCTTTTACCAGACTCACCGAGTGCATTATTGTGACCCCGTGAGTTCAGTCATGAACTCACATCCTCAAAATCCCTAATGACTCACTGAGTCAATTCCCCAACTCAGCGAGTTACCATCTGTGTGATTTATGGGGAAAAACCATCCTACTCGCCGAGTCTGTTCTTGGACTCGACGAGTTCAAGCCATGCTCAAACTCAAATGACCTCCTGAGGTCAGATCCGTTCCTCTAACCCATAGATCTGGCCTCTTTAAGCAAAATAAACACGTAAGTTTGGATCTTGATGCCCATGCAAAGACCTAATGGCTTTATTTGAAGAAATGGCCCCAATATGCCATCCCAAACTCTTAACTCCCAATGACACTCATAAAGATCGAGGAGTTAAGGTCTCTGGACCACTTTGGATCCATATCCAAAGTCTCAACACAAGAAGGGACCAATTGCACCACAATCCATACTCTAAAGGGGCTAGAAACCCTAACTCTCAAAGATTAACACCAAACTGAAGAAGGATCAAAATGTATACCTCAGAACGAAGTCCCTAGCCTCTGAAATCCATAGAATATTGCCCCCTTTAGTTCCCTCTTGCCATGGCCACCTTCTTTTTGCAAAAACACCCACACAAAGATCAAAAATGACCTCTTCTTCCTCACAAACGCTCTAGATCTCTTAGGGTTCCTCTCAGGGGTCTGGTAGCCGCAAATGGTGGCTATAAGCCCCTTTAAATAGGTCCCAAACCCCGGGGATTAGGGTTTCATTAAACAACATGGACTCGTTGAGTCCATGAATGGACTCGCCGAGTCCGCCATTAAATCAGTCCGACCATCCACGATCCTACTCGGCGAGTCTGAGCACCTACGCGCCGAGTCTCTCTCCAAAAACTCAATATAAATGCATAAAATATGATACATGGGAGTTAGGATGTTACAGTATTATGGAATCAACAAAGATCATTCCCGGAACTTTGCGGTGATCTCCGCCACAGTCTCGGTGGTCTGCTGCAAATCATGAAACTCTCGCACTAGTCGTTGCACCTCAATGGGTGGTGCAAACTCCAAATCAAATCACCGAACAAACTCGACCCATGTCATCTCAACCACCTCATCTGGTCCCACCTGTTTAGTAACCTCGCCCCACCAATCTCGGGCTCTGTCTCTCAGCATGCACGAAGCAAACCCAACCTTTGCCACATCCTAGAAAGAACTTTTGTGCTGGGTGTTTTTGATATCTGCCACCCAGTGTCGGCTGACAATGGGGTCCCTGACCCTAAAAAACTCCGGCGCCCCACACGCCTTGAACTCCCGGAACAAGGAAGTCTAGGCCCCAATCTGGCTAGAAGCAATCTCAGCACTGAATGATTTGAGTCTGTCCTCCATTATCTCCATTATGCTCTCCTTCACCATCCAAAAAATGATTGGGGTAGCATCAAGGATGCCCCTGGTAACCTCAGCTGCAATAACCTCGTGCAGCCTCTCATCTATGCCGTCTGTAGTGTCATCCGATCCATTCCCGGATCTGGATCCCGATCCTGATCCTTCCGCTTCGAAACGTGTCACCACCATGCTGAACTGGAATGTCATAAATCATAACGATCATGATTTCCATAAAACGGATCTCTCCACACCGGTCCTCTAGGACGTTGTCAGATTTAACATTGGTTCGGGTATAGGTCTTGTGCTTCCAGTAGTACGATCCCAATACTACTTTCCACACATACTTGTACCTTTCCCTAAGGCCCTACATGATAACTCCAATTCATCCCATAATAAGTCATATACAACAATCTACCACATAACCCAAATCCTAGGCTATCCTAAGATTTTCTATACCCATATCAATCAAACCAATCATAACAGGTTGCCTTTATGCATGCAAATTATACACAAAAGAGGATCAAATAGACTTTCGAATAAAAGATTCTACCCTAGGACCACAACCAAACAAGGAACATGAAATAAGGCTAAATCAATCATTATGAGACTAGAAGCTCCTAACCGTATACAATTTTAAAAGCATACACATAGCAATTCTTATACGATCAACAAGCTCAAATATCAGTATAACATGGCTAACACATCGGGAACTACTTACTTGGCTCGGCCGATCGCGCGCATTGCACTCTCTTCTATTCATCTCTTAAACGTTTTTTTTAACTTTTATTTTGAAAACAATTTATCATTTCCTTAATTTGAGTCCTGACACACCTGAGAGTGTGCCTGAATCCCTCAAACCAAGGCTCTGATACCAACGTGTAACGACCCAAATTTTTCAAAGAAAATTTTCATTTTTAATTAACCAAACACATTTCCATAAATCAAGAATTTCCAAAACAATAGTTTCAAATCCATATTCATTATAACTTTATTTTCAAATATCAGAGTGTCCCATAAAGTCGTCTGAAAGAGAGTGCACACCATGTCATCAAGCTTTTCCCTTGCCCTTGGACTCATATGAGCCTGAAACAAATCCACAAATTGTAAGTGAATGCTTAGTGAGTCCCCCATAGCATATCCCACACACAAACCACATAACACATATCGAATTAGTTATACACTATATATATCACATAAGTCATGCATTCGACAAATAAGGAAGCCCTGGAAACCCTCCTGGGTCTTATACCAAATGCCACGGGAACCCCCACGTGGTCTTTGTCTGCCATGGGAACCCCTACATGGTCTTCCTGCCTTGGGAACCCCCATAAGGTCTTCCTACCAAACAAGACATAATGCAAACTATACAAGAAAATATTTTAGGATGCCATGGAAACCCTCCAAGATCCTATACCAAAAGCCACCGGAACCCCCACGTGGTCTTCTATGCAAGTAACATACTATCATATTGCACATTCAATCAATAACCGTATTTCATAAAATGGGCTTGGCCATAAATGAGAAAACCCTCTCGACTCGCCGAGTTACCAGAGGGACTCGACAAGATCTCATGTATTCGGTTCTTTCCAATGGGATTTAAGGTTTCAAACCTCAAATCCATACTCTCCTAGTGAAGATATCATGTAAAGTTGAAAATTTTACGTGCATGCATAGCCTCACATGGCCATAACACCAAAACTAACATTCAAACAAGGTTTTAATGCATGGAGAGGGGATAAGCTTATAAAAGGGGTGACTTTATGATATTTGGGACCTATGAAAGTCCAGATCTAGAACCATATCCTTGTGATAGGTCCAGATCTAAGCTTGCATTCATTTCCTCAAAGTTGGTCACAACTCTCAAATAGAATCTAGGCTTAAGGTAACAAGATTCATACCTGAATTCAATGTCCACGACGAACTAGATGCTAGATCTAGTGTTTTCCCCTTGAAACTTCTTCTTCAAGCTTGGAATTCCTTCCACAACCCCAAGATTTAAGTTCCCAAAGCTCTTACTTCACACCCAATTGTTTGCAGCCGTAAACAATCTCTTATGATGTTAAGGGAGGCTACAAAGGCGTATAATGCCGTTTATATAGGGGAAAACCCCAAAATTTAGCGTTTTCTCTAAACATCTCGGACTCGCCGAGTCGGTCCCGTCCCGCGTTCCATGATACCACGACCCTACTCGACGAGTTGATCTCCCAACTCGACGAGTCCATGCACAAACCCTTTCAAAATCAAACCAGGTGTTATAGCACGACTTTTGGAAATTGTTAATTCTTAGCCCAAGGTGGAAAAACATACGAAAAACATTTTATACTATGAGATGAAGGTCAATCAAAAAGAAAAAAAATAGGCTCCAATGGATACACAACTTCTTTTGATGCTCGTGTCGGATCAGATTTAAATGAAGAGGATGAACTACAACTAGAAGAAATTGTCTGACCAATGGGTAGGGACAAAGCAAAACGGAAGGGGAATGAGACTTCTTCCGGTGCATCGGATTTCAACATGGATGATGACGAAATGCGGAAAATGATGGCGACATCTGATCGATACAATTTGAACTTCGTTGAAGGTTTGACATTCAAAAAAGAAAAATATGCAGAAAAAAGAAGAATGAACAAGCAGAAATGCAAGAAATAAAGGATATGAAGTTCTTGATGGAAAACAACAATTATTTTTCGGGACCAACCCTCAAGCTAATTTTGAAGAAAAAAGAAAAGATCATGAAAAATATTTCCCATAGTGTAACACCCAAAGTTTCAAAGGCCAAGAAAGGAAAGAAAAGCCCTAATTTAAGGGTCGACTCGGTGAGTCCAAGGAGGGAATCGGCGAGTCCGAGCGGGATCCGGGTCAAGGTGTAAGTGGCCAACTTGGCGAGTCGGCCAAGTTGACTCGGCGAGTCTGGTCTGTGCGAGGAAAAACCTAAATCCGGGACTTTGGGCACTATTTAAGCTCCTTATTCTCTCCATTAGGGTTCCTTAGAGCCCCCCTTGTTCAGAAAACGAAGCCTAAGCCTCCATTGTTGTGCATTCAAGCTTCCAAGCCATTTTTGGGTGATTTGAAGGAACAAGAAGGAGGGGAATCAATGAAGCTTCAAGGATTTGCTTCAGATCTGGAGTTTGTGGAACCTTTCTGAAGTATTGAAGGTATTAAGTCATTTCCTTCCCTTAGATCTAATTTTGGTAGTGAGTTTTGGGGCTTTTAAGCCATGATTAGCCACCCTTATGGGTTAGAAGCCGTATCTGGAGTTGCTTCTTCAGATCCAAGTGTGTTATGGTCTGGAGAAGCATAAAGTATCAGCCATTGAGTTGATTTTGAAGCCCCTTGGCCTTAAACCCTAGTTTTTACCATGTTTTGCCTAGATCTCCTTCTCTACACGTAAAGATTGCAACTTTACGTAAGGAATAGGCTTGGGAATGGTAGATCTACAGTTTGGAGTCCATGCATTACTCAAAAGTCCTCTTCATGTAAGGAGAACTGAAGGGACTCGGTGAGTAGCATGAAGTTGTGGAGAAACTCGACGAGTGGGATGAACAACTCGTCGAGTCGTATGAAGATTGCCTTGTACTCGGCGAGTCTGTTCTTGGACTCGGCGAGTCAAATCGTGAAACCCTAAACCCTTCGAGTTGTGACTCGAATCAGTGAGTCGGGTGGAGACTCAGTGAGTTGGACAGGTCTGGACTCAGAAATCGGTAGACTCGGCGAGTCATGGATTGACTCGGCGAGTTGAGTCGCGAATGGAAGGAATCTGATCATTTTGAACTCGACGAGTCAGTAGGGTGACTCGGCGAGTAGGGTTGACCTGGAAGGTTGACTTTGACCAGGACTTTGACCTTGGACCAGGGTGGACTTGTTTGTCTTTCGGGGGTCAGTTAGACTTAGTGTTGCATTGATATTGGTAGTTCGGGGAGCAAGGGGAGCAGGAGTTCCGTGAGTTGTCAGGCAGCAACTAGTGAGATCATTAGCAAGTTCAGCCAGTGCAGGTGAGTTTCCCTTTGTGTGAATGGGTCTAAGGCCACAATGTCGGCCCATGTAGTTATGAGTAGAAGACCCGGGGGTTAGCCCTAGGCACAGTATGCTAGTATTATTTGCAGGACGAGGTCCAGCAATAGCGGGCGGGTGCCCAAGGAATTGTTTATATGATAGTTTATACTTGTTGTATGTGTGATACATGTATGTGCCTGGTATGGAGGTGAGTGTGGGCGAGGTCCCATATCTCACCAATAGCAGAGTGTGGATGGGGTTCCATATCTCATTAGTAGCAGAATAGGGGCGAGGCCCAAACTAGAACAGGAGTGAGAGTGGGCTAGGCCCGTACCTTACTACCATTAGGAGCGTGGATAGGGTCCCATGACTCATCAGTAGCAGGACATGGGCGAGGCCTTAGGACAGAACCAGTGTGTTAGTTATGTGTTGTGAAATGTTTATGTGTTATTATTTGTTGGCGGGCGAGGCCCTGTGACAGGCGGGGCCTAAGTAAAACAGATATGTATCCGAGCGGGGCTCGAAGCCAGGCGAGGCTTGGAGCGGCGGGGCCGTTGTAGTGGGCGAGGCCCGAGGTAGGGGCGAGGCCCAAGATAGTGGGCGTGGCCCAGTATGTGCAGTATGTGGTTATGTGTGGTATGTGGTAGGGTGGGGAACTCACTAAGCTTCGTGCTTACAGTTTTCAGTTTTGGTTTCAGGTACTTCCGGTAGCGGAGGGAAGGGCTCGGGGTGATCGCATGGCACACACCATAGATTAGACAGCCTGAGAATGTTTACTCTGATAATGAACATGTGTTTTGAAAACTTATACTCATATTATGTTTTGGAATGATGGCTTTACTTTAAGTAATGATTTATTAAAATAAATTTTTGGTCCTAAATTTTGGGTCGTTACAAGTTGGTATCAGAGCCTTGGTTTGAGGGATTCGGACATGCCGTCGGGGGTGTCAAACTGAGGAATTGGTAAAGAAGTTTTCAAAATGAAAAGACAGTTTTGTAAAAAAAAAAAGAGTTTTGATAACGAAAACAGTTTTAGAAAAGCAAAAAGAATTCAGAAAGATAAAAACTTTGAAAAGAGAAAAGAGGTGTGGTGCATGCAATCAACCGAGCTCAAGTAAGTACCCCAAAATACCCATACAAGTCTATGTTTTGATTATCAGTTAATAGAACAGCATGCTAGATTAGGACTAAGGATCTAGGGAGGATGCCTTATGTGCCTGTTATATGTGCTTTTGATCTGCATGATAGTGCTGAATAGTCAATAGTAGGATAGCCTGATTAGGTTATGCCTGACTTTATGAGTTGTGTTGCATGCTAGTTCAGATTCTTGCTATGTGGATATGATTGCTTGAGTATGTTATGGTTAGATTTTCCCTTTTCTGAATGCTGCTTGCTTTGTGCATTGTGGGATTCTAAGTGATAGGAGTTAGCCATTAGGTGGATACGTCACGTCACATGTGATCAGGGTGGAATAATCTTAGAGTGTTGGATTTGGTCCTATTGCGCAGCTCTTGTTTGAGTCCAACTGTTTTAGGAATGAGTCTTTTACTTGAAGGATTATCTGAGCCTCGTCACATGTGATGGTATCCAGGTTATGGCTAATTGGCATTGCAAGGAGGCCTTCAGCAGCTGAGGACTGGTTTGAGTGGAGTCAGAGGTTTCCCTAGGGTAAGCCTAGGATGAGGTAGTGCTGGGAGCAGTAGAAGTAGAGAAGGGACCTGGTGGAGTCAAAGCAGTTCCTGAGGAAAGTACGGATAGATGTGGAAGGTAGTATGGGCCCGTACTACTGAAAGCAGAGGATCCGTACTCGAGTTGGGAAAGGCCAAGACAAAACTGGGAACCTGGTAGTGGGTATATTTGGTCTCGCAGCAGTGAGGAGTATTCTGATAATGGTTATGTTATATGTTTCAGTATGGTGACATTGCAAGAGGGACCAGCATGCGGATCAGGCGCCGGAGAGGGATTGGGCTCGGGTTTAGGGGCCGAGCAGCTCGAGGAGGGGATGAGAGAGTTGATATCAGCGGAGGTTACGCGCAGTATTCTAGCTCAGACTCCTGTGATCTTTGGCACGGTCAAGGAGGGTATATTGGAGATTTTGGATGAGAGGCTGGGAGCCTTCCGTACTGAGATGATGGCTTTGTTGGGAGCGCGTACCTTGACATTTCGGGAGTTCAGGGCTTGCACGGCACCAGATTATCATGGGGCTAGGGACCCCATCACTAGCAGCAGATGGTTGGCTGATGTTGCCAACGCATTTCGTACGAGTCGGTGTCCTGAGGAGGACAAGGTCAGACTCGCTTCCTGTCTTCTGAAGGACAGAGCGAGGGATTGGTGGGAGGAGATTCGTCATGCTTTGGGTGATGATGCCGCATTGGACGCGATGACTTGGAGTGATTTCTCAGCTAGGTTCAGAGCGGAGTTTTCACCGATTATTGAGGTACAGTAGTTGGCCCGGGAGTTTCAGGATTTGACGCAGACTACTGAGACTGTGGCGGAGATCACCGCCAAGTTCAGGGAGAGAGCCCTTCTTGTTCTGCAGTTTGTCGCGGATGAGGAGATGAAGAAGGCACGATATCACGTGATGCTGAGGGATGACATCAGGAAGTTCGTGAGCAGGTCCGGTTGTAAGACGCTGGAAGATATGATTTCTCGGGCCAGGGAGAGGGAAATTGATTTGGAGCAGATCCGGAAGAGGAAGCCGGATGAGGTTCAGGTAGCCGTGAGTTCGGGAAAAAGGCCCAAGGGATCGGATTCGAGGTCGAGGGATTATCAGGACCGCAGTCGATGCGGAAGGTGTGGCACGACGCACGAGGGTGTGTGCAGGAGTGGTAGTGGTGGTGAGTCTGGCTGTTTCAGGTGCGGTCGGACTGGTCATTTTAGCAGAGATTGTACTGCTACCATCACTCAGGGATCAGACTTGATATGTTTTCACTGCAATTAGCGGGGCCACAAGAAGGCTCGGTGCCTCAGTTTGCTTTCAGCAGGACGGGTGATGGCACCTGCCCCTGCAACTTTGAGGATAGCAGACGACCGTCAGGGCCGTGCGGAGGCGCCTACGGTAGGAGGCAGGGCTTTTCAGATGGCTACTTTGGAGATGCGAGCAGCGCCGGACGTTGCAGGTATGCTAATTCCATTTTCAGTTCTTTTATTTTGTGCATGATTATATTGTTATGGTTCTGCATCATTAGCGGTTGAGCATTTTATTTTCGAGCAGGTTCATTGTGATCGAGTTATATTCCATTTGCATACCTTGGATATTTGGGTTAGTAGTTAAGGGGTGTGTTGTATCGAAGAAGGCTACTTAGGGTGCAGTATCTGTAGCATGCCTTGGAAGGACTCGATATGTCTTGCTAGTTCGGAGCCGTATAAGTTTTAGAATGGACAGGTTAGATCCTTAGCTATGGTAAGCTTGGGATTCTTCAGCGGATTGATTATGGTAGCAAGTATTGGGATTTCTCTTCATTAAGCATCGAGGCGTGAGCAGGATTGAAGTGGGGGAGAATCCTACGAGTGTGTAAGGGCACGCAAATCCAGATCGGGTATATGATTTCTCAGAAGGAAAGGAGGTAGTTCAGCGTTTGACAGATTGAGAAGTTCAGGGTTGGGAGTTTGAGAACTTCCCATCAGTGCGTGCCTATAAAGGGTAATGGTGGGTATGTGATTCAGGTTAAAGGGTCGCATGTAGGACTCGTGTGAGTCGGAATGGAGATCTTGAGGTCAAATAGCAGGAGATGTTTTCGTGTTAGCAGTCAGTGGTGGAAAGTGATGTAAGACTACGGGACGGCCGTAGCATTCACTAGCAGTCAGTGATGGGAAGTGTTGTCAGACTACGAGGCAGCCGTAGCATTCCGTAGTAGCTTCGTTGGCGGAGTCGGGGCGAGGCCCTTATCTCCTAGCATTCAGATAGGGATCGGGAATGGGGAATGGATGAGAATGGTATGGAGTTGCCTGTATAGCCATTGAGAGATGAGACCTTGGAAGAGGTCGCTCTAGGATATAGTCGGGTGAGACCTGTGGGCGAGGCCCGTATGAGGATAGCAGTATAGGTGAGACTTGAGAGCAGGGTTGCTCAGTAGTATATTTGGGTGAGACCCGTGGGCGAGGCCCGTGAGTTTTAGCAGCACAGGTGGGACCTGGTAAGGATCATAGCGGCTAGAAAAGGGGATCGAGGATCCCAGGAAATTGTAGTGCCAGCCTGGTAGAATAGATTGAGCGGTATAGGTGGCGGGAGTTTCTTCGAATGTCGCTGGGAGCGACTAGTGGTTGTGCTGGGTCAGTAATCAGTGAGAGTCGGTAATCCAGATATTGATAGGTTGGTAGGGACCAGGATGGTCTCAGTTCATTCGGAAGCCAAATAAGAATAGCAGGATTTCTAGTCAGTAGCAGTGCGGGGATGCAGAGTATGGTGGAATTCAGTTAGTCGATCTTGGGGTGCTCGACACCGAATGATAGTAGGAAGAATGCCCAGTGGGTACTGGCAACGATGACCCGTACTGGGAGTGGCGGGAGTAATAGATTTGGTGAGGAAAGGGTCTTCACCACGGCAAAAGGGATAGATGGTTATGGAGCATTGCCTTGGGAGAGGCAAGGAAAGCGCGTAAGGAAAGAAAGGGTGAACCCCTACGGGGATAGTGCAGTATTTGGAGATTACCAAAGAGATTGTCGGTTGAGTAAGTTGTGTTACAGGATGTTCAGGCTCAGGATGGACCCGAGATTATTATCTGTAAGGATTGGCGTTGGTCTGAATGATTGAACGGAAGGCCAGCAAAGTTAGGCAGCTGGTGTTAGAATGGATGGTGGGGAATTGGAGGCAGATCGCTGACAGTAGAGTATAGTAAACTTCGAGGACGAAGTTTAGTTTAAGTGGGGGAGAGTTGTAACACCCAAAGTTTCAAAGGCCTAGAAAGGAAAGAAAAGCCCTAATTTAAGGGTCGACTCGGCGAGTCCGAGCGGGATCCGGGTCAAGGTGTAAGTGGCCAACTCAGCGAGTCGGCCAAGTGGACTCGGCGAGTCTAGTATGTGCGAGGAAAACCCTAAATCCGGGACTTTGGGCACTATTTAAGCTCCTTCTTCTCTCCATTAGGGTTCCTTAGAGCCCCCATTGTTCAGAAAACGAAGCCTAAGCCTCCATTGTTGTGCATTCAAGCTTCCAAGCCATTTTTGGGTGATTTGAAGGAACAAGAAGGAGGGGAATCAGTGAAGCTTCAAGGATTTGCTTCAGATCTGGAGTTTGTGGAACCTTTCTGAAGTATTGAAGGTATTAAGTCATTTCCTTCCCTTAGATCTAATTTTGGTAGTGAGTTTTGGGGCTTTTAAGCCATGATTAGACACCCTTATAGGTTAGAAGCCGGATCTGGAGTTGCTTCTTTAGATCCAAGTGTGTTATGGTCTGGAGAAGCATAAAGTATCAGCCATTGAGTTGATTTTGAAGCCCCTTGGCCTTAAACCCTAGTTTTAGCATGTTTTGCCTAGATCTCCTTCTCTACACGTAAAGATTGCAACTTTACGTAAGGAATAGGCTTGGGAACGGTAGATCTACAGTTTGGAGTCCATGCATGACTCAAAAGTCCTCTGCATGCAAGGAGAACTGAAGGGACTCAGCGAGTCCTTTGAGTGGACTCGGCGAGTAGCATGAAGTTGTGGAGAAACTTGATGAGTGGGATGAACAACTCGTCGAGTCGTATGAAGATTGCCTTGTACTCGGCGAGTCTGTTCTTGGACTTGGCGAGACAGATCGCGAAACCCCAAACCCTTCGAGTTGTGACTCGAATCAGTGAGTGGGGTGGAGACTCAGTGAGTTGGACAGGTCTGGACTCAGAAATCGATAGACTCGGCGAGTCATGGACTGACTCGGCGAGTCGAGTCGCGAATGGAAGGAATCTGATCATTTTGAACTCGGCGAGTCAGTAGGGTGACTCGGCGAGTAGGGTTGACCTGGAAGGTTGACTTTGACCAGGACTTTGACCTTGGACCAGGGTGGACTTGGTTGTCTTTCGGGGGTCAGTTAGACTCAGTGTTGCATTGATATTGGTAGTTCGGGGAGCAAGGGGAGCAGGAGTTCCGTGAGTTGTCAGGAAACAACTAGTGAGATCATCAGCAAGTTCAGCCAGTGCAGGTGAGTTTCCCTTTGTGTGAATGGGTCTAACGCCACAATGCCGGCCCATGTAGTTATTGTTGGGTTATGAGCATTCTAACACTCCTAAGTGTACATGCAACCCTAAATACCTTGGATCTATGTTTTCTCTATTATACATGCAAATATGAACATCCAAGGTATTATCCTAATCTAGCATACAAAACTATCAATATAACAAGATAGAACACATACCTCTTTAATGTAGAATGTCTTCATGAAGCTTGAGTGCCTAGTGCCCCAAGTGTGACACCTCAAATGGTTCACACAACACCAAATACACTTGGAATAACTTGAGAGAATTCTACACTTCATGAAATTGGCTAGCCCTTTCTTTCTCTCACTAGTGGCCGATTTTGGTCAAGAATAAGATCTTTATATAGTGTTACAATTAGGGTAAACTCTAATTGTCATGACTTTCCATTTCCTTGGATCCATGGGTTCAAATACACCATGGAGCATCCATGGACCATCCTATGGGTTTTAGCCCAACTTGATTATCCATGGAGCATTAGCCCACTATACAAGTATGGATGATTTATACAATCAACCCATATATTTAATTAGTCTTCTTTTGATCACTTAATTAATCCTAGATTAATTCTTGATCAATACTAATTAAATAATCTCATTATTCTTATTATTAATATACTAGAACTTATAATATATTAATAACCATAAGTGTCTTATTTCTCTCATTATAGTCTATCCAAGTGCATGATGCCATGCAACCGAAATGGACCATGCCGGGTCGGTTCAAGTCTTACCAATTATAGTTATGGACTTAGACATTAATCCAACAGTCTCCCACTTGGATAAGTCTAAAACTATTATTGCGTATGACTTCAGGAACCAACTGGCAATCGTAGCTCTCAAAAGCTTCTGTCGAACTCTGACCTTGTCGATGAACTCTGACCTTTGTCAATGACTTGTCCATTAGATAAGGGATCATATATTCCTCCATTCTAGATATCATATGGACTGAGACATGGATTATAATCATTCTCTCTGTCCATTTGTTGTTTCCCGATTTCCGATTTATGACGACTGACTAATTGAACAAATCAAATCAGTCCTGGCCCGGCTGAGCACTTCCATTTGTCATCATCAAATCATCGAGGGGCCCACAGATATCGCTTTTATCCCGAAGGTAAAAGGAATGGATAAACTTCGACTCATATGGCTTGTTCTACTACTTGTTGAATCATACACAAAGGCACGTTTTATAGCACCGAGTTACCAAATGCGGTTTCGTGCAATCAATGTACAACCAACTCATAGTAACAACTCATATCTCTAGGTTTGAAGAATATAAGATATTATCATCTCATGATCACTCGTGATAAAATCCATGAAGTGATTCCAATGAGCGCGGGTTGAATCCAATACTCAGAACTTATGAGCACTCATGAGTGTTGTAGCCCTTTGTCCAACACCTTAGACCTCTACAAGCCAACCCATAACAGTCTTAATTCATATCTACTTCCAACATATGACTGACTGTGGATGGTTTGAATAACTTAGTCATTCCGGAAGAATAACCTAGTTTATTCGGGAAGTCAAAACATGCAAAGTGAAACACAATAATAATTGAATCCAATATGGTATCAAAACCTATGAACATAAATAAAACACCTTTTATTTATCACCATATGATTACACATTATTCATTGTATATTGTTTCAGCTATCAACTTTATTCTTGAATTTAAAACAATAGTTGTCCCATGCTCCAAGCATGTACACTATGTTTTCTAAACACTAGTCATGCCATACACCAAGTATGCATACTATGTCTTTCTATGATCTTTACTTTGTGAAGTAGATCAATTGAACATACCTTCAATGATTCTCTTTTCACATTCCCAAATCCTTACTGCAAATGCAAGAATTCCAAATTCATGCCATTTACTGAAATCTGTTAGATTCTAAACTTATATGCATTGGTCCTCTTGTAACGATTATGCACAAAGTCATAAGGACTTGACAACAACCATTATAGACCATTCCAAAGGAGATCAACTCCTTAGACACATCCTTCTTGCATTAAGTTTCCTTAATCTTACACAGATTGAAATTTCTGACTTTGAAACATTTCCAGATTCATTTTGACTATCACTTCTGAATAAGAGTTGCCTCCTTACAGATTATGTCAATATGTTCCTTCCAGAATTATCACTATACTTCCAACTGTCCTTGAGAAACCAATCTTTGGTAAACCTTAGATTGTCCTCGATAATTGTTTAATCCTTTTAGTCATATCCGGTTCTAAACCTTTTCCCTTCTTAATGCCCTAGGCATTTGGAAACTTTTAGAACGGATAACTATAGCACATGTAATCGATCCTATATCCGAAGCATATGGGACACGATTTATGATGTCTCACATAAAGACTAAACCAGTCTTTTGCTATAACATTTCCATTTCTATTTACCAAGTTCTCATAATTCAGATTATGAAAAGGGATGCCGTAATCATAATCGAATTTTAGAACGCAAATAATGGACCCATATACAGAATTTCCTTATGTTGAGCCATTCCAACATGAAATTCATATATATTTCCTTGACTAAATGATTAAAACCTCATGATCTAAGCTTATAGATTTGAGATGAAGTATAATTTCCTCTCCCTTAATTATAGCAAAACAACTCTTTCCCAGTTGAAACTTTTGTTTTCTATAATTAACATTGCTAGCTTGAAATACTTATCATAATTATCATGCTCCCACTAACATGATGATTATTAGCATAACACTTATGCTCCCACTAGCTTTGACATGTACTTAGAAATCAGCTGGACTTCTAGAAATCAATACTTTATTGACTTTCTTACCAAGGTTCAGATTTCTGATACTGGATTGTTTTGATAGAACTTTATCAAAATCATACACCTTCCCTTAGATAGCACACTTGTGTATCTAAACAATTATGAAGAGGGATGCCGTAATCATAATGGTTAGACCTTTTTGCCAATTCTCACAAGTCCAGGTTAGTGTGCCGGTAAACCACACACGCTCCACTAACGACTTTGAGAATGCAAATATCACAATTTCTATCTAACTAAAATCTACTTAGTGAAAGTGTTTCCTCACCATCATTTTCATGAATCGAAGAGAAACCTTATGACACTTAGATTTAATGGTGTATGTGTTCTTATCCATGTGAATTGTCAAAACCATAGTCACAAGACAAAGATAATGACAAATCCAAAACCATATGGATTGAACTCAATCTTAATTTCTTGCCACCTGGCAGCTCAAGGGCCTGCCATTGCTTCCAAGTTGTTGTGCAACCAATTGAGAACTCTAAGAACTCAACTTTAACTGGAATGGTCACAGACTATGTCAGCACGATAGGTTATAAACCTCAAGTCGTGTGCTAGTGAAGAACTTTAGGTTTTATTCTTGATTAGTTCTTGAGACTTTCAAGACCTTTAAGACTCCCACTGTCCTCTTGACCTATAAGACTCCCTTGTCAAACATCCAAGAGATAGTGTGGATTCTAACCAAGACAAACACTTCACATAGTTGGCCTAAGTTGGTCTTTGTTTTATCCAAAACATCACAACTTACCAACTTCAAATGAACAAGAGTAGGACACTTTTACTCTTACATTTGACACGTGTTTTAAACCTTCTTAAAGACATGTCACTCAAATTACAATCTTGGAGTATGACTCTAAGACTTATATTGGAACGAAGTATGACTCATCTTCTTGATTTAACCATTTCAACAATTCAAGATCCCTTCTTTTTAGTCATAAGAATGCACTAAGACTTCCTTAGAGAACTAATTTTGATATGGTTTCTTAATCATTAAGATGATCACAAAACTGATACTAAAGTACTCTCCCATCTTTTCAGATTTGAGAAACTTTTATCCTTCTGCCTAATTTGATTCTTCTTATTCGCTCTGACATGCATTGGAACCTTTTCCAATGTCTCAGAGTTACACTTAATCTTGTAAGTATAATCATATTTACTGAACTTTAGTAAACTATGAAGAATAGCCTTATATCTTTTGTGGTGGACTTAATCAGTGCACATGGCTATGTACTCGATCCCTTAGTCCATTACTTAACTCACACATCCATGTGAACAAGTAATTAGTCTTAATTTTTCCAATACTTGAAAGTTCTCATTCATCATGCTATACAACTTGCATGATTCCAAGTTTCGGTCCAATTGAGACTTGGTGATGAGAATCTTTCCTTATTTGGTAAATTTAGACATTACCACAAATGAAGGAATCAATTTCATATTTCCACTCTTGCTATTAATGGAATCATATAAGCAACAATTTTTTTTCCTCAAATGCCATTGTAAGGATATTTTAAAATAAATAAAATCAAAATTTTCTTTTATTTTAAAACTATGTGGAAAAACTTATCCTTACAATCCATATGAAAACTTGTTGTTATCTATTCCTTAGCAATATCTCATAACTCCTAAGAAGTAGCTCAAGAATCCGATTTTCAAACTACGCGATAGAAATCCATCTATGCGATCAGATTCAGCATATTATTGCTTTAAGTTCCTTTACTTTTCTTTGATTCTTAAAACATTACCATGTGACCCAGTCACATCATGTATCAGGAATCTCAGAATAGAAACTTAACAGAGTTAGATTAGTGGACTTTACCTGAAGTAGAGTTAATCTTATTGACTTTAACATCCTTAGGTAAATTTGGCAGCTTCGCAACTAATGTCCCTTACTTTGGCAATATAAACATATGGACCCTTTGATAATGGTACACAGGACTATTACAGACTTAGCCTTTTTCTCTTTACCATTTGGTCAACCTAGTTGACTATGGTCAATCCCTTTCCTTGGGAAGAGAATGTTTTTTCTGTATTTCCAGTGTCACCATTGTCAATGTCCATAAAGTTTCAGGAAGTTGATCTTAGCAAATAGATAAGATCATTGAGGGTCTTGTCATAGTCTGTTTCATAGGTGTTCCAAAAGAACTCACTATGTGACTTAGAAAGTGATTGAACCACCAACTTTCTCAAGACTTTGACACCTAACTCTCCCGGCTTGTCAATATGTGACTACATCTCCAAGATGTGATCACACCTAGACCTTGTCTTGCCAATAGGGTTTGAGTGACTTTGAACTTGTGGGTTGGGAGAATAATTTGAGGAGGTGAAAGAAGTATGATTTCCATGGGACATCATCTTCATTAGGAAAGCTTGTTTCAAGAGATTTAGGAAGATCATAAATGTCTAAACCAGACATCTTTTGGGAGATATTCAAGATAGTTGATTTTAAAGTCCTTAATATGACACCCAATATGAAATATTAAGGCTAGGACCCAACAAACTATTTTATAACTTAGAAGAGGTATGCCGTAATCCAAGCTATAAAATATTTGAAGGTAGGTGAATGACGAATCACCAATTTCCACCAAGATAAACGAAATGTATTATTAGGTTTTAATTGGATTTGAAACTCCTAGATCTTTGAGATTCATTGAACTGTTCAATGGCATGTTTCAATCTAGAGTGTGCCCTTCAGGTTTTGTGACTGGGATGCCGAGGATCACAAAACAAGGTGTGAAGTAACCATGCAAATTACTTGGTACCCTTAAGTGTTTACCCCTCAATCGATGTGCCGGTTAACCACACACGCTCCATCGATACTATGATAAATATTAAGTCACCCTTTACCTACCTTGTTAAGTCCAAGTTAGTGTGCCGGTTAACCACACACGCTCCACTAACAACTTAGACAAAGTGTAAAGTGTAATTTCATGGATTAGCACCTTATTCACATTTTCCTAAGTAACTAAGATTGGGAATTATTAAGAGTTTAGTTACTTAGTATTTATCATTAATACTTTTAATGAAGGGAGAATTATAGTCCTGTCAAACCCGTTCGGCTAACGACCCTCCACTGGTCAAGCAAGCGGTGGGTGAGAGTGGACACCCATTAAGTTGCCATTTTATAGGCAACAACCTTATACCCACCTTATAGACCGGCTTCGTGAATGAGGCGTACTAGCGGTAAGACTGACTTTACTCTTATACATACATATATATATATATATATATATATATATATATATATATATATATTATTAACTTATAATATTATAAAGTATAAGGGTTGAATTTTAACTTTTAAAATTCTATGGGCTAACTTGGAATTAAAGTATTCATAAGTGAAAACTTTACAAATTCCAAAACTTGAAGACAAGTTTTGAAACTATTCAAAACTAATTAATTCCATCACTTATGTATTTAAAGTAGTTTTAATCCAAAAACTCTTCAAGTTCCATAACTTGAGGACAAATTATGGAAGAGTTTAAACTAATAAAGAATTAACTTTTCTTTATTTTATAACTTATGGAATTAATTAAGGTTACATTATTTTATTTATTTATTTAATGAAGAGACTCTTGGTCCTCCATAACTTGAGGACAAATTATGGAGTCATAACTCCAATTAATTAGAACTAGACTCTTCATTTTTGTAACCTTTGCCAACTTTTATGAGTTTTATGAAACTTAAATGTGACTTTTCATATAACTTGAGGACAAGTTACAAAAACACATTTTAGAATCAACTCTTAGATTAATTTGGATTGAAAACAAGTATTTCATTTAACTTTTCTATTAATCTAAGCAACTCATAAGAACAAGATAATTCAAATCAAACTTTTTCATGTAATTAGTCTAACCTTTAAACTAATACAAAACATGAATCTATTGACAACTATCTTGAAATTGGATTAGCATGAACATTACGACATCAAAAACAAGTTTATAAGTTCAAAAACCTCTTAGGGTAATGTTCCTAGTCCAATTCCAGCCAAAAGGATCGAATTTATGCTGTCTGGGGGTCCAACTCGTCGAGTGCACTAACCAACTCGGCGAGTTGGATGCTTTTTGCCTTGGACTCATCGATTCCCTTCATGGACTCGGCGAGTCTGCTGGGTAGACAACAACAAAACTCGATTTTTCAGCTTCTATTGCAAGTATAACAAGAAAACAAGCCTGGGCTCTGATACCACTGTTGGGTTATGAGCATTCTAACACTCCTAAGTGTACATGCAACCCTAAATACCTTGGATCTATGTTTTCTCTATTATACATGCAAATATGAATATCCAAGGTATTATCCTAATCTAGCATACAAAACTATCAATATAACAAGATAGAATACATACCTCTTTGATGTAGAATGTCTTCATGAAGCTTGAGTGCCTAGTGCCCCAAGTGTGACACCTCAAATGGTTCACACAACACCAAATACACTTGGAATAACTTGAGAGAATTCTACACTTCATGAAATCGGCTAGCCCTTTCTTTCTCTCACTAGTGGCCGATTTTGGTCAAGAATAAGATCTTTATATAGTGTTACAATTAGGGTAAACTCTAATTGTCATGACTTTCCATTTCCTTGGATCCATGGGTTCAAATATAGCATGGAGCATCCATGGACCATCCTATGGGTTTTAGCCCAACTTGATTATCCATGGAGCATTAGCCCACTATACAAGTATGGATGATTTACACAATCAACCCATATATTTAATTAGTCTTCTTTTGATCACTTAATTAATCCTAGATTAATTCTTGATCAATACTAATTAAATAATCTCATTATTCTTATTATTAATATACTAGAACTTATAATATATTAATAACCATAAGTGTCTTATTTCTCTCATTATAGTCTATCCAAGTGCATGATGCCATGCAACCGAAATGGACCATGCCGGGTCGGGTCAAGTCTTACCAATTATAGTTATGGACTTAGACATTAATCCAACAGTCTCCCACTTGGATAAGTCTAAAACTATTATTGAACTCGTCGAGTCGTATGAAGATTGCCTTGTACTCGGCGAGTCTGTTCTTGGACTCGGCGAGTCAGATCGCGAAACCCCAAACCCTTTGAGTTGTGACTCGAATCAGTGAGTCGGGTGGAGACTCAGTGAGTTGGATAGGTCTGGACTCAGAAATCGGTAGACTCGGCGAGTCATGGACTGACTCGACGAGTCGAGTCGCGAATGGAAGGAATCTAATCATTTTGAACTTGGAGAGTCAGTAGAGTGACTCGACGAGTAGGGTTGACCTGGAAGGTTGACTTTGACCAGGACTTTGACCTTGGACCAGGGTGGACTTGGTTGTCTTTTGGGGGTCAGTTAGACTCAGTGTTGCATTGATATTGGTAGTTCGGGGAGCAAGGGGAGCAGGAGTTCTGTGAGTTGTCAGGCAACAACTAGTGAGATCATCAGCAAGTTCAGCCAGTGCAAGTGAGTTTCCCTTTGTGTGAATGGGTCTAAGGCCACAATGTCGGCCCATGTAGTTATTGTTGGGTTATGAGCATTCTAACACTCCTAAGTTTACATGCAACCCTAAATACCTTGGATCTATGTTTTCTCTATTATACATGCAAATATGAACATCCAAGGTATTATCCTAATCTAGCATACAAAACTATCAATATAACAAGATAGAACACATACCTCTTTGATGTAGAATGTCTTCATGAAGCTTGAGTGCCTAGTGCCCCAAGTGTGACACCTCAAATGGTTCACACAACACCAAATACACTTGGAATAACTTGAGAGAATTCTACACTCCATGAAATCGGCTAGCCCTTTCTTTCTCTCACTAGTGGCCGATTTTGGTCAAGAATAAGATCTTTATATAGTGTTACAATTAGGGTAAACTCTAATTGTCATGACTTTCCATTTCCTTGGATCCATGGATTCAAATACAGCATGGAGCATCCATGGACCATCCTATGGGTTTTAGCCCAACTTGATTATCCATGGAGCATTAGCCCACTATACAAGTATGGATGATTTACACAATCAACCCATATATTTAATTAGTCTTCTTTTGATCACTTAATTAATCCTAGATTAATTCTTGATCAATACTAATTAAATAATCTCATTATTCTTATTATTAATATACTAGAACTTATAATATATTAATAACCATAAGTGTCTTATTTCTCTCATTATAGTCTATCCAAGTGCATGATGCCATGCAACCCAAATGGACCATGCCGGATCGGGTCAAGTCTTACCAATTATAGTTATGGACTTAGACATTAATCCAACAGTTATGAGTAGAAGACCCGGGGGTTAGCCTTAGGCACAGTATGCTAGTATTATTTGCAGGACGAGGTCCAGCAATAGCGGGCGGGTGCCCAAGGAATTGTTTATATAATAGTTTATACTTGTTGTCTGTGTGATACATATATGTGCCTGGTATGGAGGTGAGTGTGGGCGAGGTCCCATATCTCACCAATAGCAGAGTGTGGATGGGGTTCCATATCTCATTAGTAGCAGAATAGGGGTGAGGCCCAAACTAGAACAGGAGTGAGAGTGGGCTAGGCCCGTACCTTACTACCATTAGGAGCGTGGACAGGGTCCCATGACTCATCAGTAGCAGGACATGGGCGAGGCCCAGGATAGGCGAGGCCTTAGGACAGAACTAGTTGCATGTGTTAGTTATGTGTTGTGAAATGTTTATGTGTTATTATTTGTTGGCGGGCGAGGCCCTGTGACAGGCGGGGCCTAAGTAAAACAGATCTGTATCCGAGCGGGGCTCGAAGCCAGGCGAGGCTTGGAGCGGCGGGGCCGTTGTAGTGGGCGAGGCCCGAGGTAGGGGCGAGGCCCAAGATAGTGGGCGTGGCCCAGTATGTGCAATATGTGGTTATGTGTGGTATGTGGTAGGGTGGGGAACTCACTAAGCTTCGTGCTTACGGTTTTCAGTTTTGGTTTCAGGTACTTCCGGTAGCGGAGGGAAGGGCTCGGGGTGATCGCATGGCACACACCATAGATTAGACAGCCTGGGAATGTTTACTCTGATAATGAACATGTGTTTTGAAAACTTATACTCATATTATGTTTTGGAATGATGGCTTTACTTTAAGTAATGATTTATTAAAAGAAATTTTTGGTCCTAAATTTTGAGTCGTTACACATAGATTGTTTGTTTTCTTTAAATGTATGTTGCTTTTTTCTAGTTATTTTAATCTTAGTTTTTATGTAATTTTTATTTTAATTAATGAAGTGGTGTTTTAATTTTGTATAATTTTTATGTTTATTAATCATTTTTAAAAAAAAATTAAATCTTAAAAATCAATTATTTTTATTTAAAAAAAAAAAAGTGAAAGATGGTTATTTCTTGGGTTTTGGTGAAGCAAATAAGAGTGAGGGAAAAACTGATGTGACAACCAAAAAATGAAAGATCCTTCCCATACACACCCTTGGATCTTGGGCCTTTGTGATTGAGGAAACCTATCGTGAAAACAATGAGAGCACAAAGGGGATTATCATCCAGTGGTGAATCTAGAACCAAAAACCACATGGTTTTTTATGTAAAAAAAAAAAAAACTGAAATACATAGGTCTTTTAGTAAAAATGAGATAGATCTTTCATATTTTCTAAATATATTTGTTGTAATTATAAAAAAAGGTAGGTCCTAGGACCTACCTTCTACACACTTAGTTACGTCCTTATTATCATCTCTGCGTTTCGGTCAGCAACAATTGAAGCATGGATTGGGTGAGTGAATTGGTCAGTGAATGCTAACCAATTCAATTTTTTTTTTTGCATTTATCAAACGAGCAGATCTGATCGAATCAGCCAAATATGCTGACGTGACCCGATCAACTTAACATCAAAAGATGATTAATTTTCAAGTTTCAAAGAATTTATTATGTTGGGGCTTAAAATATGGTTTTAAAACAAAAATGCATCAATAGCAAAGTATGTTGTTACCTTTCTAAAATGAAAAAGGAAAAGGAAAAGAAAAAGAGAAAATATATTATCGGTGAGAAAAATATTGTTCATAAGATGGCTAATGAAAATAAATAAATAAATAAATAATTATCAATGCTCAAATGGCAAGGTAGTCAATATAAAATTGGAAGGGCATGTTTCACTCATTAAAATAAGGAAATTGGATTTTATTTGGGTGAAGCATGCGTATAAGTGAAACATGCGTTTACAGAAATTATAAGTTTATTGTATTGGTTTTTGTGATTGTTTAAAGTAGCTTTAGATGTGATTCGACAAAAACATTAAATTTTTATGAATCGTGGGGAGCTATGTTGGTTGTAATAGTTAAAAATAATATTAAAAGTGAGTTTATGGTAATATCAAATTTTAAGTTTTTATGAGTTGTAGTATGCTACATCATTTGTAAAACCTGACTGAAGGCAACAATTTTGCAATATATATATATATATATATATATATATATATATATATATATATATATATATATATATATATATATATATATATATATATATATATATATATATATATATATAGCCATGATTCCAAGGCTTGCACCTGCCGCCAAACTTTACCAAAACGCCGCCTTAACTCATATATACGTATAAAAAAGAATAATAGTTGAAAATACATATAAAAATATTAATTATATAGAAAATTGCCGCCTTAAATCACGTCTTACAAACGTCGTGACTCGCCAAGGCTCGGAAAAGCTTGAAGCTTGACATTGCCGCCAAATCACGCCTTACGTTATTTAGAACCTTATATATATATATATATATATATATATATATATATATATATATATATATATATATATATATATATATATATATATATATATTCAACTATTATTTATTTTTATATACATATATGACTTAAGATAATATTTTGTTGAATGATAACATCAAATAAAAGACTTGTAGCCATGACAAATGTTTACAACCTTGGTTTTTATTAAAAATAATCACTTTGATTTTTTTTTTTTTTCAAAATAATCAGCTTCTTTGGAATAGGTTATTTCGAAGATCATTTCAAACTATACAGATCCCTGCCCAGGCCATTCAACACATTTTAGAATGTTGTTTTGGTCCTGTCTGATATGTTATGGAGCACAAACTACAAAACCTTATTCTAAATTTTTATTCCAGAATATTAATATATATTTCAGAATTAAGTGTCAAAGAAGATATAACACACGATTTCGATGGTTTGAAAGTTTTACGGGTAAGTTCTTGACTCATACACTTTTAGCTGTTTAATTTTAAGATCATTGGCGTAAGAGAGTTAATATGAAACACGATAAAGAATACATTCCATGCAGTGTTGTAGATGTTTAATTTTAAGCTAATTTAGTGTTAGGGTCGACCCACAACTAGCTTAATTAGTGTCTTAGAATATTATACATCGAAATTTTATATTCATAAACACAAAAAATCAACTCTGAACATGTCTGGAATGCGAAGACCATTTTGAAACGCGAAGAGCGTGTCAGAAACATGCATAACAATTCTAGAATGTTTATCGCATTTCGTTTCGGTTCACCCTCAAAGCGTGCTTTTTAAATGTCAGTTTTTGACGAAAACAAACGGGCATCGCTTTTCTGTCAAATGAGTCGTAAAGTGGCCGAGTGTAAGGTCCTAAAACGGATCTTACCAATGATCAAAAAACAAACACAATCAGTTAATCAATTAAGAACGAGTAGAATAGAGAATCAAACAAGCTTTCACACGCTTTTATATTAGAATCACATCTAGTACAACTTGTGGTTACAGGAGTTGAGAATACCGAGGCATCAACAACTACAAAAGACCTAGCAAACCCCTATTTATACAGTATTGGGCCGGCCTTGGGTTTACGTCCGTAAACAGCTTACGGCCGTAAACTCCTTATAGGTGACCGTAAACTCCAAATAAACTATAATAAGCTATCAAATGACCAAAAGAACCTATTACATAGAAATCCTAGACCAAACCACTAATTAGACCCTTCAATCTCCCCCTTGGTTTGGTGCTAGCTTTAGGTCAATCTTTTTTCATGATCATTATATCATCCAGTCCCATGGCTCCATTCCACATTCTCTTATTAATAATCTCGGCAACCATCGCAGTGTACTCTTTCGCAGCCGACTCGAAAATCTCCTTATCAACTTGAATCTGAAAATTGCTCAAGTGATGAATGTCCCATTTTCTGAACTGGAACAAATCCCTTCTTTTGTATAGACGAATGCATCATTCTTTCAGCTTGATGACAGCAGTTTTTGTTGTCCCATCAAATACCTAGTAAAGCATTGAACTCAAGGATCCATCCGGATAGCTCTGAAGCACTGGAATTTGTTTAACCTATTTTGTAGCAGGCCACATCACCACTTGGAGGGGATGACCAGTTTTAGGGTCAATGACTTCTGGATAGTGTTTTATCACATATTCAACAGTTTTCATCGATGGGAATCCCTTCTTCACTTGGTCTTCAGGGAAATGTTTGAAGTTGGTTCCTTGTTGATTGTTTATTGGATTTGAGAAGGGAGATTGAGACAGCTCCGAAAGATCCACCCTGGTCCAAGAACTGAAGTCATTATTGTCCTTGTTGAGCTCTGTATTACCGCTCTTCCTCCTTACAATCCACATTTTCAAGGGATCATGAAAACCCCAAGAAATAATTCCCGACCTATCACCGTACGTGTCTCTAAACCTTGCGGCCTCGAGATATGTTACAGTGATTGTTGATTTGTTCCTAGGTGCATTTTTATCGGAATTACTCTTGAATAAGAGTTATCCCTTCTCAGCTGCTTCATCTTGTCTGTCTCTGATTATCTTTTCAATGTGAATGGCATGGGCAGGTTCTTTTTCGAAGCGATTCACAACCCGTGAGGTATCAGAAGTTGGCACAACGATGGGGTGAGCCTCATAGTGAAGATTAATTCTATTTTCATCAGCAGTAGTCTTATACATAACACCAAAATCTTCTTCAAGTTTCTTCTTCATATCAAAATAGCTGAAGGTCAAAAGATTGAAGTGAGCTTGGAGCTCAGAAATCTGCTTGGTCTTGATAACTCCATGTTCTTTGAGATCAGAAACTTGAATCTTTAAATTTGTATTTTCACTTAGAAGATCTTCAACCTGGATGCTAAGCTCAATGTTTTTCTGATCAAGCACATTGAACCTTTTCTAAAGTTCTTCGATTACAGAATCTTCATCTCTAGACTGACCCTCATTAAAATCGATCCCTTTCGCCTTAGAAGTAGTTGCAGCGGTTTGCTCTTGAGGCAAAAACTGAGCCAAACGAATTGAGGCTTCTTCAATATCTGCCCCTGGGGGAGAGAACCCTGGTGACATAGAGGAGCCACCAGTTTCAAAAACAACACTAGGGCCTTCACTAAATGGTTCTACGGTTACGATAGCTGGAGTAGTAGGTGAGGAACCAACCACTTGTTCTTGAGAAACGAGGGTTGAATCAAAAACGTCTTCTTGTTCCCTTGTCTCCGTTGCCGGGATAGCAACATCACTGACACTGTCTAGCAAAGTATTGAGATTTACACTTGTTAAGAAGTCATCATTTCTTCCAAAAGTCTCGGGAATGTCATCTTGATCAAAGTCGGTAAGATCAAGGTCTTCAAATTGACTAGGCTCGGCAGTGTTCTTAGATGATCCTTCATTATAATCTCCTTCAACTTGAATATTTTGTAGATTATGCTCCTCTGAAACTGATACAACATGAGCAAGAATCTCTTCTTCTTCTTGATCCGATATTGTCACCACATCTCCTTCTGAAATAACCTTTTCCGATGAAGTATGCTCTGATGAAATCTTGCCTGACGATCCATGAGATTCGGTTGCTTCGTTCGGTTCAGCAAATCGTCCGAACTTGACCAAAGGATACAACCCCTGAAAGACCACCTTCCCCTTGAAGTTTTGTTTAATGAGCCCAATGGTGTGAGGACCCAAAGACTTCATATCCAGTGTTTCTCTATCCTTCACCATATTGGGAAACTGGTTGTTGATGAATAGCTGATCAAATCGAGGGTACATTAGAAAAGTATCCCGAGTAGTAGCATTAATGTTCACCACAAACTCGTCCAAAATAAATCTAGAAAAGTTGAAACCGATCCCTACGGCAAGAGAAACAATAGCACCAGTGTTTCTTAGGGATATCTCATTGGCACCTGACCTTCTGCCGGAGATACAGCTCACGAACACGTGGGCTAGAAATCTCCAATAAGGCGGCAGAAGTTTCTTCATTGTTGGTGGAGAATCGCCCCTGTATCCCATCTTCCGTAATATTCTTTGAGCATCACTAATACCAATTTCCTTGGGAAAGGTCGGAAGGTCGTTGATCAGCAAAGTCTCTCCCACAAAGGTCTCATCGATAACAATCTTGCATCCCTGAATGATCGCACTCACAGTGACAAATCAATTATTATCCCTGGTCATTTTGGCAGTCTGCCAGAATTCCCAAATGATCTTCTGGTTGACAAACGTGTTCATTGTGATGGCAGAAGATAGACAGCATTCCCGTAACTCGTGAATCATCGATTTGAGCTTTATTTCGCATAATAACCCCTAAATCATCCTACTTATTGTGATAAACCCATCGTGTGTCAAGAGACTTTTTGCCCTTTGGTAACTACACTAACTTCCAAACACCGAGCTTTTCAAATTGATGTAGTTCTTCATGCATTGCATCTACCCACCTGGGCTCACTCAGAGCCATTTCAACATTCTTGGGCTCTATTTGAGAGATAAAGCAAGAGTAAAGACAAGTACTAACGTCTCCACTCTGACTTCTGGTTTTAACACCGTCGCCCAGCTGACCAATGATGTTATCGATCAGATGATTGCGTGGAATCCTTGAAGGTATCTCTTGGATAATATCATTAAGAGAGATAGGAAGAGTGTGAATGTTGACACCTCCTTCATTTGCTGATTGAGCCGCTCCATACGGCTCTGCTACAAACTCATTTGAGATAATTTCAGGAAATAGTAGTTCCATAAAAGTTGAAGAGACAGCGGAAGCATCATTAGGCATGAACTCTCTTTCTATAGCAAACTCCAGGCAAAACATCGCCCTCTCAGTGAACATCCTGGTGATCTCCGTCACCGACTCAGAATCCTGCTTCAGTTCTAAGAACTCTTGAGCCAACCTCTCCCTCTCAGCCCGTGGAACATAACGGGTACAGAACATCTCCCGGAACTGAACCCACGAAACCGCAGCCCGCTGCGTATCCGAATATGACTCCGCGGTCAATCTCCACCAATCCTTCGCCTCGAGCCTCAACAGGTTCAGAGCACACCTCACTCTCTGATTAGCAGGGCATGAACATGTGAAGAAACATCCCTCCACATCCGACAACCATCGCATAGCAACAATCGGATCCTGAACTCCATCAAAAGTAGGGGCCTCGTATTATCGAAGTCCCGATATTGAAAACCTCTACTGGCTCCTCCCCCTGCCACTGCTACAACTGTTGTAGTTGTCGCGGCAGCCGTCTCTGTAAGAGCTGCATAACGCTCATCAAAATACTCGATCATGGGGGTCTTGATCGACCCAAATAGTTCCGGCAGCTCGGACCGGAACATAGAAGCAACCTCATCATGCAGGATCACACGAATCCTCGCGTCCAACTCATCTGACCTATGACCTCGGGTGGCACCAATCCACCCTGACCGCCCTCTCCTTCTCCCGATCCCGACCCGGATCCACTCCCAGCATGCCTCGTAACCACCATACTGAAAAACACCGCAAAACATCAGATACGTCCCACTAACCCGTGAATCAACCCCCAACCCAACCCTAGGGATTGTGACTTCCTTGATACGCGTATGGGTCCTGTGCATTTAGTAGTACGGGCCCATACTACCTTCCACACCTACCCATATTTATATCAAGTATCACCTCAACACCCTAGTGATGAACATGCATAACAAGCACTCAACCCTCACTCCTAGATGAACACTGGAAATCTCATACAGAAAGAAACCCTAGGTTATCAGGCATCATAAATCAGGCAACTCTATCATGCAATTCCTGAAGATCCCTAGCCTAGTACTAGCATGCTGTTTTATCATATCTCATAAACAAATAACTTGTATGGTATTTTGGGGTTACTTATTGGCTCCAGCTGATCGTACCTCCGCCTACTCCTTTACTCATTTTTGAAAACCATTTTAAATTCTCTTTTGAAAACTCTCCTTGATTTGAGAGTGGAATCACACGAATGTTCCTCCAATTCACTTAAACCAAGGCTCTGATACCAACTTGTAACACTCTAAAAATTTTCAACCAATTTAAACTTTTCAAAAACAACCCATATTCATTAATTCATTACAAAAAAAGTTTTCAATTCATTTATTATCAGAGTATTTCCCAGAACCACATCTTAAATACATAAAACATGAGGAGCGGTACGATCATGCCTTCGCCTTGCCACGGTCTCCTGAAGTACCTGAAACATTAAACCACAACTGTACGCCCGAAAGCATAGTGAGATACCCCCAAAATACCAACCACATATACCATACACATAACATACCTTAACAGAACATGTTGGATTAATGTCTAAATCCATAACTATAATTGGTAAGACTTGACCCGACCCGGCATGGTCCATTTGGGTTGCATACCATCATGCACTTGGATAAACTATAATGAGAGAAATAAGACACTTATGGTTATTAATATATTATAAGTTCTAGTATATTAATAATAAGAATAATAAGATTATTTAATTAGTATTGATCAAGAATTAATCTAGGATTAATTAAGTGATCAAAAGAAGACTAATTAAATATATGGGTTGATTGTGTAAATCATCCATACTTGTATAGTGGGCTAACGCTCCATGGATTATCTAGTTGGGCCAAAACCCATATGATGCTCCATGGTATATTTGAACCCATGGATTCAAGGAAATGGAAAGTCATGACAATTAGAGTTTACCCTAATTGTATAACTATATAAGCATATTATTCTTGAGGAAAATCGGCCACTAGTGAGACTAAGAAAGGGCTAGCCGATTTCATGAAGTGTAGAATTCTCTCTAAGTTATTCTAAGTGTTTTGATGATTGTGAACCATTTGAGGTGTCACACTTGGGGCACTAGGCACTCAAGCTTCATGAAGACAAGCACCATCAAAGAGGTATGTATTCTATCTTGTTATATTGATAGTTTTGTATGCTAGTTTAGGATAATACCTTGGATATTCATATTTGCATGTATAATAGAGAAAACATAGATCCAAGGTATTTAGGGTTGCATGTACACTTAGGAGTGTTAGAATGCTCATAACCCAACAGTGGTATCAGAGCCTAGGCTTGTTATCTTGTTATACCTGCAATAGAAGCTGAAAAATCGAAATTAGTGTTGTCAGCCCAGCAGACTCGCCGAGTCCATGAAGGGACTCAATGAGTCCAAGGCAAAATGCATCCAACTCACCGAGTTGTGTTCATGCACTCGACGAGTTGGACCCCAGACAACATATTTCGAGTTTTTTGGCTAGAAATGGACTAGGAACATTACCCTAAGTTGTTTTTGAACTTATAAACTTGTTTTTGATGTGGTAATGTTCATGCTAATCCATTTTCAAAGATAATTGTCAATAGATTCATGTTTTGTATTAGTTTAAAGGTTAGACTAATCACATGAAAAGTTTGATTTGAATTATCTTGTTCTTATGAGTTGCTTAGATTAATAGAAAAGTTGAGTGAAAAAGTTGTTTTCAATCCAAATTAATCTAAGAGTTGATTCTAAAATGTGTTTTTGTAACTTGTCCTCAAGTTATATGAAAAGTCACATTTAAGTTTCATAAAACTCATAAAGTTGGCAAAGGTTACAAAAATGAAGAGTCTAGTTCTAATTAATTGGAGTTATGACTCCATAATTTGTCTTCAAGTTATGGAGGACCAAGAGTCTCTTCATTAAATAAATAAATAAAAATAATGTAACCTTAATTAATTCCATAAGTTATAAAAAAAAAATAATAATAAAAAAAATAAAGAAAAAAAATTAATTCTTTTATTAGTTTAAAGTCTTCCATAAGTTATGGAACTTGAAGAGTTTTTGGATTAAAACTACTTTAAACACATAAGTTATGGAATTAATTAGTTTTGAATAGCTTCAAAACTTCCCCTCAAGTTTTGGAATTTGTAAAGTTTTCTCTTATGAATACTTTAATTCCAAGTTAGCCCTTAGAATTTTAAAAGTTAAAATTCAACCCTTATACTTTATAATATTATAAGTTAATAATATATATATGTATAAGAGTAAAGTCAGTCTTACCGCTAGTATGCCTCATTCACGAAGCCGGTCTATAAGGTGGGTATAAGGTTGTTGCCTATAAAATGACAACTTAATGGGTGTCCACTCTCACCCACCGCTTGCTTGACTGGTGGAGGGTCGTTAGCCGAACGGGTTTGACATGACTATAATTCTCCCTTCATTAAAAGTATTAATGATAAATACTAAGTAACTAAACTCTTAATAATACCCAATCTTAGTTACTTAGGAAAATGTGAATAAGGTGCTAATCCATGAAATTACACTTTGCACTTTGTTTAAGTCGGTTAGTGGAGCGTGTGTGGTTAACCGGCACACTAACTCATATTTAACAAGGTAGGCAAAGGGTAACTTAATGTTTATCATAGTATCGATGGAGCGTGTGTGGTTAACCGGCACATCGATTGAGGGGTAAACACTTAAGGGTACCAAGTAATTTGCATGGTTACTTCACACCTTTTTGTGATCCTCGGCATCCCAGTCACAAAACCTGAAGGGCACACTCGAGATTGAAACATGCCATTGAACAGTTCAATGAATCTCAAAAGATCTAGGAGTTTCAAAAACCAATTAAAACCTAATAATACATTTCGTTTATCTTGGTGGAAATTGGTGAATCGTCATTCACCTACCTTCAAATTGTTTTATAGCTTGGATTACGGCATACCTCTTCTAAGTTATAAAATAGTTTGTTGGGTCCTAGCCTTAATATTTCATATTGGGTGTCATATTAAGGACTTTAAGATCAACTATCTTGAATATCTCCCAAAACATGTCTGGATTAGACATTTATGATCTTACCAAATCTCTTGAAACAAGCTTTCCTAATAAAGATGATGTCCCATGGATATCATACTTCTTTCTCCTCCTCCAATTATTCTCCCTAACCCACAAGTCCTTGAAAAGTTTAAGGTCACTCAAACCCTATTGGCAAGACAAGGTCTAGGTGTGATCACATCTTGGAGATGTAGTCACATATTGACAAGCCGGGAGAGTTGGGTGTCAAAGTCTTGAGAAAGTTGGTGGTTTAATCACTTTCTAAGTCACATAGTGAGTTCCTTTGGGACACCTATGAAATAGACTATGACAAGACCCTTAATGATCTTATCTATTTGCTAAGATCAACTTCCTGAAACTTTATGGACATTGACAATGGTGACACTGGAAATACGAAAAAAAAAGCATTCTCTTCCCAATGGAAAGGGATCGGCCATAGTCAACTCGGTTGACTAAATGGTAAAGAGAAAAGCTAAGTCTGTGATAGTCCCGTGTACCATTATCAAAGGGTCCATATGTTTATATTGCCAAAGAAAGGGTCATTAGTTGCGAAACTGCCAAATTTACCTAAGGATGTTAAAGTCAATAAGTTTGACTCTACTTCAGGTAAAGTCCACTATCTAACTCTGTTAAGTTTCTATTCTGAGATTCTTGATACATGATGTGACTGGGTCACATGGTAATGTTTTAAGAATCAAAGAAAAGTAAAGGAACTCAAGAAAGAATATGTTGAATCTGATCGCATAGATGGATTTCTATCGCGTAGTTTGAAGATCGGATTCTTGAGCTACTTCTTAGGAGTTATGAGATATTGCTTAGGAATAGATAACAACAAGTTTTCATATGGATTGTAAGGATAAGTTTTTCCGCATAGTTTTAAAATAAAAGAAAAGTTTTTGATTTTAGTTATTTTAAAATATCCTTACAATGGCATTTGAGGAAAAATTGTTGCCTATGTGATTCCATTAATAGCAAGAGTGGAAATATGAAATTGATTCCTTCATTTGTGGTAATGTCTAAATTTACCAAATAAGGAAAGATTCTCATCACCCAAGTCTCAATTGGACCGGAACATGGAATCATGCAAGTTGTATAGCATGATGAATGAGAACTTTCAAGTATTGGAAAATTAAGACTAATTACTTATTCACATGGATATGTGAGTCAAGTAATGGACTAAGGGATCGAGTACATAGTCATGTGCACTGATTAAGTCCACCACAAAAGATATAAGGCTATTCGTCATAGTTTACTAAAGCTCAGTAAATATGATTATACTTACAAGCTTAAGTGTAACTTTGAGACATTGGAAAAGGTTCCAATGCATGGCAAAGCGGATAAGAAGAATCAAATTAGGCAGAAGGATAAAAGTTTCTCAAATATGAAAAGATGGGAGAGTACTTTAGTACCAGCTTTGTGATCATCTCAATGATTAAGAAACCATATCAAAATTAGTTCTCTAAGGAAGTCTTAGTGCATTCTTATGACTAAGAAGAAGGGATCTTGAATTGTTGAAATGGTTAAATCAAGAAGATGAGTTATACTTCGTTCCAATACAAGTCTTAGAGTCATACTCCAAGATTGTAATTTGAATGACATGTCTTTAAGAAGGTTTAAAACACGTGTCAAATGTAAGAGTAAAAGTGTCCTACTCTTGTTCATTTGAAGTTGGTAAGTTGTGATGTTTTGGATAAAACAAAGACCAACTAAGGCCAATTGTGTGAAGTGTTTGTCTTGATTAGAATCCGCACTATCTCTTGGATGATTGACAACGGAGTCTTATAGGTCAAGAGGACAGTGGGAGTCTTAAAGGTCTTGAAAGTCTCAAGAACTAATCAAGAATGAAACCTGAAGTTCCTCACTAGCACACAACTTGAAGTTTATAACCTATCGTGTTGACATATTCTGTGCCCATTCCAGTTAAAGTTGGCTTTGCATATGAGTTCTTAGAGTTCTCAAGGTGTTGCACAACAACTTGGAAGCAATGGTAGGCCC
The DNA here is from genome assembly GCF_052625555.1 of Lactuca saligna. NCBI lineage: Eukaryota > Viridiplantae > Streptophyta > Magnoliopsida > Asterales > Asteraceae > Lactuca > Lactuca saligna. The sequence continues at coordinate 9,829,737 of NC_136418.1, read as the reverse complement.
TTGAGCTGCCAGGTGGCAAGAAATTAAGATTGAGTTCAATCCATAAGGTTTGGATTTGTCATTATCCTTGTATTGTGACTATGGTTTTGACAATTCACATGGATAAGAACTCATACACCATTAAATCTAAGTGTCATAAGGTTTCTCTCCGATTCATGAAAATGATGGTGAGGAAACACTTTCACTAAGTAGATTTTAGCTAGATAGCAATTGTGATATTTGCATTCTCAAAGTCGTTAGTGGAGCGTGTGTGGTTTACCGGCACACTAACCTGGACTTGTGAGAAGTGGAAAAAAGGCCTAACCATTATGATTACGGCATCCCTCTTCATAATTGTTTAGACACACAAGTGTGCTATCTAAGGGAAGGTGTATGATTTTGATAAAGTTCTATCAAAACAATCCAATATCAGAAATCTGAACTTTGGTAAGAAAGTCAATAAAGTATTGATTTCTAGAAGTCCAGCTGATTTCTGAGTACATGTCAAAGCTAGTGGGAGCATAAGTGTTATGCTAATAATCATCATGTTAGTGGGAGCATGATAATTATGATAAGGATTGCAAGTTAGCAATATTAATTATAGAAAACAAAAGGTTTCAATTGGGAAAAAGTTGTTTTGCTATAATTAAGGGAGAGGAAATTATACTTCATCTCAAATCTATAAGCTTAGATCGTGAGGTTTTAATCATTTAGTCAAGGATATATATGAATTTCATGTTGGAATGGCTCAACATAAGGAAATTCTGTATATAGGTCCATTATTTGCGTTCTTAAATTTGATTATGATTACGACATCCCTTTTCATAATCTAAATTATGAGAACTTGGCAAATAGAAATGGAAATGTTATAGCAAAAGACTGATTTAGTCTTTATGTGAGACATCATGAATCGTGTCCCATATGCTTCGGATATAGGACCGATTACATGTGCTATATTCATCCTTTCTAAAATTTTCCAAATGCCTAGGGCATTAAGAAGGGAAAAGGTTTAGAACTGGATATGACTAAAAGGATTAAACAATTGTCGAGGACAATCTAAGGTTTACCAAAGATTGGTTGCTCAAGGATAGTTGGAAGTGTAGTGATAATTCTGGAAGGACCATATTGACATAATCTGTAAGGAGGCAACTCTTGTTCAGAAGTGATAGTCAAAATGGAATCTGGAAATGTTTCAAAGTTAGAATTTTTCCAATCTGTTTAAGATTAGGAAACTTAATGCAAGAAGGATGTTTCTAAGGAGCTGATCTCCTTTGGAATACTCTGTAATGATTGTTGCCAAGTCTTTCTGACTTTGTGCATAATCATTACAAGAGGATCAATGCATATAAGTTTAGAATCTAACAGATTTCAGTAAATGACATGAATTTGGAATTCTTGCATTTGCAGTAAGGATTTGGGAGTGTGAAAAGAGAATCATTGAAGTTATGTTTAATTGATCTAGTTCACAAAGTAAAGATCATAGACAAACATAGTATGCATACTTGGTGTATGGCATGACTAGTGTTTAGAAAAACATAGTGTACATGCTTGGAGCATGGGACAACTATTGTTTTAAATTTAAGAATAATGTTGATAGCTGAAACAGTATACAATGAATAATATGTAATCATATGGTGATAAATAAAAGGTGTTTTATTTATATTCATAAGTTCTAAGACCATATTGGATTCAATTATTATTGTCTTTCACTTTGCATGTTTTGACTTCCCGAATAAACTAGGTTATTCTTCTGGAATGACTAAGTTATTCAAACCATCCACAGTCGGTCATATGTTGGAAGTAGATATGAATTAAGACTGTCATGGGTTGGCTTGTAGAGGTCTAAGTTGTTGGACAAAGGGCTACAACACTCATGAGTGCTCATAAGTTCTGAGTATTGGATTCAACCCGTGCTCATTGGAATCACTTCATGGATTTTATCACGAGTGATCATGAGACGATAATATATTATATTCTTCAAACCTAGAGATATGAGTTGTTACTATGAATTGGTTGTACATTGATTGCACGAAACTGCATTTGGTAACTCGGTGCTATAAAACGTGTCTTTGTGTATGATTCAACAAGTAGTAGAACAAGCCATATGAGTCGAAGTTTATCCATTCCTTTTACCTTCGGGATAAAAGCGATATCTGTGGGCCCCTCGATGATTTGATGATGACAAATGGAAGTGCTCTGTCGGGCCAGGATTGATTTGATTTATTCAATTAGTTAGTCGTCATAAATCGGAAATCGGGAAACAACTAATGGTCAGCGAGAATGATTATAATCCATGTCTCAGTCCATATGATATCTAGACTGGAGGAATATATGATCCCTTATCTAATGGACAATTCATTGACAAGATCAGAGTTCATCTACAAGGTCAGAGTTCGACAGAAGCTTTTGAGAGCTACGATTGCCAGTTAGTTCCTGAAGTCGTACGCAATAATAGTTTTAGACTTATCCAAGTGGGAGACTGTTGGATTAATGTCTAAGTCCATAACTATAATTGGTAAGACTTGACCCGACCCAGCATGGTCCATTTGGGTTGCATACCATCATGCACTTGGATAGACTATAATGAGAGAAATAAGACACTCATGGTTATTAATATATTATAAGTTCTAGTATATTAATAATAAGAATAATAAGATTATTTAATTAGTATTGATCAAGAATTAATCTAGGATTAATTAAGTGATCAAAAGAAGACTAATTAAATATATGGGTTGATTGTGTAAATCATCCATACTTGTATAGTGGGCTAACGCTCCATGGATTATCTAGTTGGGCCAAAACCCATATGATGCTCCATGGATGCTCCATGGTATATTTGAACCCATGGATCCAAGTAAATGGAAAGTCATGACAATTAGAGTTTACCCTAATTGTATAACTATATAAGCATATTATTCTTGAGGAAAATCGACCACTAGTGAGACTAAGAAAGAGCTAGCCGATTTCATGAAGTGTAGAATTCTCTCTAAGTTATTCTATGTGTTTTGATGATTGTGAACCATTTGAGGTGTCACACTTGGGGCACTAGGCACTCAAGCTTCATGAAGACAAGCACCATCAAAGAGGTATGTATTCTATCTTGTTATATAGATAGTTTTGTATGCTAGTTTAGGATAATACCTTGGATATTCATATTTTCATGTATAATAGAGAAAACATAGATCCAAGGTATTTAGGGTTGCATGTACACTTAGGAGTTTTAGAATGCTCATAACCCAACAGAACAACCATGCACATCGGGTCTACTGTGTGACTGGTCCGCCGCACCGGGCCTTCAGTCCACCTGGCCCACCCTCCGAGTTTAGCCATATCCATCGAGTCTGTAGTGTGGTTGGTCCGCCCGCACCAGGCCTTCAACCCACCCGGTCCACTCTCTGAGTTTACAGTATGACTGGTCCGCCCGCACCGGGCCTTCAATCGGATTGGTCCACTCTCCGAGCCTTGGCACGTTTGGTCCACCCTCGTAGGGCCTACAGCCTATTCGGACCGCTCGCTAGGCCTTCGGAATATTCGGTCCCCCCTGGGTATGTTGGCCTTCAGCACAAAGCAGGACCCGCCTCAACCCAACCCCAGTCAACCAACCATGTGCACATAAACATATAACCATATAACAATTAATCATCAATCAACCGATCTAATAGATCACATACATAGCATACTCTAACCAGGATACCGACCTAACCGGTCACTAATATAGCATCATCCCATATATACCAGGATTCCGACCTTAACCAGGTCTCTAACATATACCATCCTAACTACCATGATGGAAGCATATAGCAAAGCTATAACATAGCAAATACAATTACCCGGATTTCCATCCGATAAAGGGTTGGCCTTGGTGCCTTAGACCATGTCGATATAGTGAGGATAAATCACCTTGCAACTGCTGACTGAAGAGATAAGATCACACTGCTCCAACCTCCGACACGAACTCCACCACTGATCAATACGAAATGACTGAACGCAATAAATACCAATAATTACCAAAATGCCCTTGGAAGTCAACTGGTCAACTCTTGGTCAAGGTCAAAGTCCTCAGTCAAAGTCAAACTTCCTGACTGACCCTATTCGCCGAGTCAGCCCACTGATTCGTCGAGTCCCTAGGCTCTGAAAACTCCCATATCGCGACCCAACTCGTCGAGTCGCCCCAAGAATCGCCGAGTCCCATGAACTCTGAGTCCCTTCATGCTCAACTCACCAAGTCATCATTCGACTCAACGATTCATGACTTAACCATAAAAAGTTAGGATTCCTCGACCAGACTCGCCGAGTCAAACAACAGACTCGCCGAGTCCAAGGCAACATTCATCAGACTCGCTGATTTGTTCTTCCAACTCTTCGAGTTCCTACCTATCTTCATCCATATCTCCGAGTACACCTATGTGACTCACCGAGTACCTCTAGTTCTTAATCCATGTAGAAGCTTTCTAAGCCATGCAGGGACTCCCAACCATAGATCTACTCTCTTACAACCCATCCGTCACATAAAGTACAAACTTTACGTGAATCCAAAGAGATCTAAGCATAAAACAGTCTTAGCTAGGGTTTGGGACAAGAAGGCTTCACTAACAACTCAAGGACAGGGGCTTTATGCACTTCTGGATCATCTCTATTCCAGATCTGAGGTAGCAACCTCAGATCCCACCTACAACCCGAAATAACTCTAAATAAGCTCCCAAAAACCCCACAATGATAGATCTAGAAGCTCAAAATCTCCAGCAATGAATTATTACCTCAAAAGGAAGCTCTAACTGAAGAATGAATCAAATCTCTGCAAAGCCCCTTGCTCCAACCTTCTTAATCTTCAAAGATCTCTTCACCAAGCACTTCTCAAGGTTCCAAATGCTCTCCAATGCTCTCACAAACGGATTTAGGGTTTCTGGACTTCAAAAGGGGCTAAGGGGACTGAGGGGAGGGCATTAAGTCCTTTAAATAGGGTACAACCCCGAAGATTAGGGTTTTTCTCTCTTCAGCACCAACTCGCCGAGTCCAGCCGGCGACTCACTGAGTTGGCCACTTTACACGCGACCAAAATCGTGACTCTACTCGCCGAGTCCACACATGGGCTCGCCGAGTTGACCATCCTTATTTACACTTTGAACCCTTAACTTGCACTCCTGAACTCGGGATGTTATAATATGTTTGCGTATAGGGCCATTCTTAGTGAACGACATTTCAGCCGCAGCGTTATTTGATTTGGGGGCTATCTGATCGTTTATCTCTCTTGCGCTTAGCAAGAGGTTTAGCAGAGCTCCAGAGGAGCTGGATTGTCCACTCGAAGTGGAGATAGTCGATGATAGGACCGTCAGGGTCAAGAGGGTGAACAAGGCATGCTCGCTGTAGTTATTCGATGAGCAGTTTTCGGTAGACCTAGTCCCTATTCCTTTGCGAGGGATACAAGGTCATAGTAGGCATGGATTGGCTGCGTCCCAATGGGGCAGTGATTGATTGTGAAGTGCAGTTAGTGAGGGTTCGCACTCCCAGTAGGGGAGAGTTAGTTATTCAAGGCGAGAGGCCACAACGCAGATCGATTCTCTATTCAACAGCGAGAGCGGGGCGCTACATTCAGCAGGGTTGTGCAGGTTATGTCGCATACGTGATGGACACCCGGGATAAGGGTAAGACAACAGTAGATGATGTAGCAATGGTGTGAGAGTACCCGAACGTACTCCCAAAGGAATTTCCTGGGATACCTTCGGAGAGACAGGTTATGTTCAGGATTGACCTGGTTCCTGGTGTGGCTCCGATAGCCAAGGCACCGTATCGGCTGGCTCCTCCAGAGATGCAGGAGTTGTCTACGTAGCTGCAGGAGCTTCTAGACAAAGGTTTCATCAGAACAAGTAGCTCACTATGGGGAGCCCCGATCCTGTTTGTGAAGAAGAAGGATGGGTCGCACCGTATGTGCATAGACTACCGGGAGTTAAACAAGGTAACAGTGAAGAACCGTTACCCACTCCCGAGGATAGACGACTTGTTTGATCAGCTTCAGGGAGCATCTTGGTTTTCCAAGATTGATCTGCACTCCGGTTATCATCCGATGCGATTTAGGGGTGGGAACGTTCAAAAGACAACTTTTAGGATCCGTTATGGTCATTATGAGTTTGTGGTGATGACGTTTGGGCTCACCAACGCTCCAGCCACGTTCATGGATCTCATGAACCGAGTATGCAGGCCGATGTTGGATTGGTCTGTGATAGTATTCATTGATGACATCTTGGTGTACTCCAAGACTCAGGAGCAACACGAGGAGCACTTGAGAGAGGTGCTAGAATCGTTGAGGAGGGAGAGACTTTTTGCGAAGTTCTACAAGTGCGAGTTCTGGTTGCGCGAGGTGCAGTTCCTTGGTCACCTTGTCAACCAGAAGGGTATTCTAGTGGATTCGGCCAAGATCGAGGCCGTGATGCAGTGGTAGGTCTCGAGGTCTCCAACTGAGATTTGGAGCTTCCTAGGATTAGCAGGGTACTATAGGAGATTTATCTAGGATTTCTCCAAGATAGATGTTCCACTCACCCAACTAACCAAGAAGTCGGTGGTGTTTTGTTGGGGGCCTGAGCAGCAAGCAACATTCGAGACTCTCAGATAGCGATTGTGCAAGGCACCGATTTTGACCCTACCAGAGGGAGTTGATGATTTTGTAGTCCACTGTGATGCCTCGATCACAAGTATGGGAGCAATGTTGATGCAGCGGGGGCATGTGATAGCTTACGCCTCTAGACAGTTGAAGCCTCATGAGGCTAACTATCCGACGCACGATTTGAAGTTGGGGCAGTGGTGTTCGCCCTCAAGATTTGGAGACACTACCTCTATGGGGTCCGTTGTACCATCTACACGAATCACAAGAGTCTGAGATACCTCATGGACCAGCCGAATCTTAACATGAGGCAGTGTCGGTGGTTAGATGTGGTGAAGGATTACGATTGTGAGATCCTTTATCACCCAGGAAAGGCTAACGTAGTGGCCGACACCCTGAGCTGCAAGGCGGCAGCGGCCCCGATCAGGGATATATGCCTGAGGATGACAGTGATTACCCCATTGTTGGAGTAGATCAGGGAGGCACAGGTCAAAGACCTTAAGGAGGAGAGGCAGAAGTGTGAGAGGATCGTGGGCCGAGTAGCTTCCTTTGATTATGACAGTCGGGGATTGTTAACCCATCATGGGAAGGTTTAGGTACCGTACTAGGGCGGAGTATAGCAGGTGTTGATGGACGAGGCCCATAAGTATCGAACCATTCACCCAGGGGCGACGAAGATGTATAGAGATCTTCGACTCGATTCTTGGTGGCCCTGCATGAAGAGGGACATGACTTGGTACGTAGAGAGGTGCCTGATATCTAGGAAGGTCAAGGCGGAGCACCAGAAGCCTGATGTGTGTAAAACCAACTAGTTTTATCCCTACTTTTAATTAATAAATTAAGCACACAAAGGCAGTGAACCTGTCTTTTAGTGGTATAGATTGATAAGTAAGGTATCGAACTCAGGGAACGGAAAATTAAACTAATAACTAATTTTAACCAAAACAAATAATAAAAGTAAAGGGTATTTCTCTAGTTTTGCAAGACTAGAAACTTAGACACACTAAATTAACTAATTAACTAAAGCAACAACTATTCACCAAATTTGATAAAGATGTTTCCATTTAGGTTCAACCAATTCACTCCTATGGTTATTTAAGTTTATGGTAGATTAATTGCTATTGGTTACCAATTATAATAGTTAGGTTCATGTTCATTACTCCTAACCCTTAGACAATTAACTAATTTAAGCGTTGATCAAGTGTTTAAACTAATTAATTCCCTAGATTAATTATTTGGATTAAATAAGATTTGTAATGGTCAATTAAGTTATTAATTCAATTAACCTCTTGTTGATGGTTTCTCAAACAAGCTCACACATTAATCTTCTTATTTTCTTATTAATCTTAGTTTCATAATCATTACTTCTAAGCATATGGTTTAGTATTCACATAGACATATGAGGTTAACAATTAAGAGATGTTCATGCAACCTAATTGCCTTCCAATTAACAGAAAATAGTAGTGATTAATACATAAGGTTCTTTAACAAACTTAATTTAATAAATCACCAATAGACAATTAAGCAAAAATCAATAATCAAACCATAGGAGTTCTTTGGTATTCCCCAAACAGAAACAAAAATGAATTTAGCTCATAATTGCAGTAGAAACAAACATAAAAACAAAGTTTACTAAAGCAAACATATTCAATTCCTAAGTCTAAGTGGTAGAATTAACCTAATTGCTTGAATTCTTCCAAAGATTGAAGCTTAGGGTTCCTTAGCGTCTTCTGGGGCTCTTAGTCGCAGCTAAACCTTCAAAAATCGCCAGGAGTGTGTTCCTATTAGATAAGGATTCGTCTTTTATAGATATCCCAAAAAAGGGTGTACTCGGCGAGTAGCAGAACCAACTCGCCGAGTAGGTCCATACTTATCCATCTTGAATCAACAGTCGTATTTATCTTCTGGAACATCCTCGTGTACTCGCCGAGTAGATCACCTTTTTTCACTCTTTGATCTTCAATTGCTTCCCTTTTCTCCCTTTTACTTCCAAGCATATCTTTTGGACTGAAAACAAAATTCACAACATTTTAAGTACCTTTTGTCCACATTATTCACATAATTAATCAAAAATAACTAAGAATATATGCTAAATAATTAACTAATTATGCACATATCAAAATACCCCACACTTGACTTTTGCTTGCCCCCAAGCAAAACTAAATTTTAAACATATTAGAATCACATATAATAACTCCAATCCAATCCAGCCATTATGCCAAGACCGCAACGCATGCATTTGTGTCTAAAATTTCCTAAAAAGCCCCCATACTTCAAATACTCACAATCCTCATAAACATTCGCCCACTCACCCCGAACTATGCTCATTTTATGCAACCCTCCGAATCCATCCTCAGAAAATCTCTTTACCCTCAAGGTATTTTTAATTGAGCAACCCAAGCATACATATTCTAGAATTACAACTTTTCGATACCACTATGGAGCTCTTTGAATTCTTCACTTTCTTGATATTTGATCTTTGATATCTTTGAATTCACCACCTTGTCTTGATTGATTTTTGGTATCTTCAACTTTTTGGATTTCTTGGAATTTTGATCTTTAGGTCTTTACTTCATTTGCTCCAAAATTCTTATAACTTTTTCTAGTAATTCTTTTTTTTTCATGTATTTCTCAATTTTTTTTCACTCAAATCCCTACATGCTTAAGCAGGGGCGCTCAATCTCAACCTTTATTGGCTAATGATAAAAAAACTTTCCTAGATACATTTCAGGTTTAGGCTGCTAAACATATTGCATCCCTCAGGCTGAGCAAGGTCGTGTTTTTGTCTCATGATTTCACTAAAATAAGGAAGCCACAAATGCACTAGAACGTATATAGGCTCAACTAAACATTTGGGTTTTCATGCAATTATTAACACAATTCTAACATGGAATCCTAATTTTTTACCAAAGTTTTCTAAATTAAGACCTAAGCATTTTTGGTATGCAACAATTTTTAAAAATTAGCCAAAATTAAGATTCTAAGTATTCTAAGATGTGACTAAGATGTGACTAAGATGTGACTAACCCCCTACCCCACACTTATTTTATGCAATGCCCTCATTGCATATTATACCAACTAAAAATGCAAATAAAGAGAAAGTTGGAACAAACTCCCCTGGGGTAGCAGTCGCTAGGTTGACACTCTCCTTTTCAGCTCCTTCTTCTATTGACTTTAGCCATGGGAACAGCTCATCCATGGCACGGGTGTCATAAGTCTCGTGTGGTTGATAGCTCGAAAACTCCAAGGAACAGGGTTGTTGGAAAATCCTCAGTATTAATTCATAAAGAGTGTATGAATGTTGCAGTAAAAATAGCCAGAGTAATTCAGAAACTCCTCAAGCAGCAGGCTACTCGGCGAGTAGGCTCGAAGACTCGGCGAGTAGAACTCGATGGCAAAGCAGTGCGTGTAAAAGCATACGTACTCGCCGAGTAGTGTTAGTGCACTCGACGAGTAGGGCGTATATTTCCAGATCTCTTTTAACTGCTGTATCTCTTGACTTTGGTGTTGAAATGGAAATATAAATGTACTCTCACTCGAATTTCCTAAGCAGCAACACTCCATAAGACTCTTGACTTGTACGGACTCAATCCTAGGGACAAGACTCCGTAATCACTCAAAAAGTCTCTCATTCCTCTCTTGACCCTTCCTAATTAGCATGCTTCCTATCTTCAATACCTGAAAAGAAAACTAACAGTGACACTAATATTTCAACCACTATAACAACATCCAAAATGTCAACAATTGTCTTAAAACAAAACATCATAAATAAAAACAAACAAAGTCTTCAATCTTCCTCTTCCATTCCAGCTCCTCCTGCTCCACTTCCTCCCTCTCCATCCCTTCTTCGCATCCTCTCATCCCAATCCATGATATAAGGGTAGCCGGGTCCAGGTCTCGGGGCAATGTGCATTTGTTGGAAAAGATACTCGAAAGATTGATTAGTGTAGTTAACCCCTCGCCCAATATCATCCAAGTAATGTCGATACTCTACTTGGTTCCAACCATCATTATCCTCCACCGGAATAACCGGTGGTTCTTCCCGCACCCGTTCGCTCCTTGGCCGAACCCGCCTTCCCGGCTCATCTTCATTCGGAATAGTAAAGGAATCACCAAAATTTTCAACTATCCGCGCCCTCCTATAAAGTGCAGTGTTGAACGGAGGAGGGTGGATAACCGTTAGTGCTTGAGCTTGCGGCAAATCCAAGATCCCAAATGATTTGGCAAGTCGGGTAATGAACATGCCCCCATTTATCTTCGAATTTATCTTCTCCTTGACCGCTCCCTCCGCAAGAAATTTGGCAATGCAGTAAGGAAGGTTACAGAAAACATCTGGAGTGATGATACTCCACAAGTAGAAGATGTCAAGGGTGGGAACTTTGTCCCCATCCTTCCGCATGTTGATTGTGCTTGCTACGTACCGGTGAATGAGTCGGTGGATCGGAGAACGGATGTGACCTTCTTGCGCAGTGGAAGGAATGTAGACTCGGTTAGCAATTGTACTCCACCATGTAGATGCCACCACCTCCTCGGGAAGTTCTTTGTAGGTATTCTCCAAGAAGGCTTCAAAATAATCCGTCATCGCCATGTCTTGGTCATAAATACCCAACCGCCAAGAGAACTCGACCATGCTGCATTGTCGCAGCTCCCCGCCCAAAGAAAACGAGATCGTGTTAGGATTGTAAAACTCACTACCACCTCGGAATGAGATGGTAGCAAAGAATTCCCAACACAACTCCGCATATACCGGCTCTTGGATTTTGAACAACTGCAACCAACCATCATACGTGATGTTGGCATAGCCCAAATTACAATCTTTCACCAAGTATGGGGTGAGTTCTTCTTCCAAGCCAACATTGCCCATCCATCCCCAATCCACTGCATTTGGAAGGTGGATTTCTTTCTGTCGAAGTGCTTCCAATCTGTTTAGAGCTCATGTTTTGGATGATTTGGAGGTGATTTGTTGAAAAGCTAACCATGGCATATCACAATGGCTCCCCCCACGTGAAGATTGGCCTCTTCTTGCCATACTACCTGCATACACATATCAAGAACACAGCAACAAACAACACCCAGTAATTAAAACAAGAAAATATGTGATCTGACTGTGACCTACTCGCCGAGTACACGAACCTACTCGGCGAGTAGTATGAACTCCTTAACAGATCGAGATCAGATCTGTGTAATCTGTACAATAGTCCAAATTGTTCATAGGGTTTTGTTGTAATTACCTATCTAACCATAGATCTTGAAGAAATTACTCCTAACAACATCTAATTCATGAATAAATCAAAACCCTAGAATTTGGGAAAAATTCCCCAAATCCGAAATCACATCAAATCTGGGCAGATCTGTGATAAAAATTGAACCTTTCATGAAATTAAAGGGTAAAGATGTTACCTTGTTGCTTAAATGAAGAGAAACAAGTAGAAATTTGGAGAGATCTTGAAAAGTGCTTAAAGAGGCGGCTGAGAGAAAGTGCTCTGCGAGTAATGGGATGAAATGGTGAATAATAACGTTTTTTTTACAGATTTTATTTCACTGGATTTGAACCGGCTACTCGCCGAGTAGAGTGGGTCTACTCGCCGAGTATACGCGCTTATTATCAACATTTGGCTGCAATCGGGCACTTACTCGCAGAGTATAATCGATATACTCGCCGAGTAGATGTCACAGGTTGAAAAAAATTGTATTTTGGAAAAATTTAATGTATCAATCCATTTGTTTAGCCCATCCACCCCACACTCTAAGCATAGCTTGTCCTCAAGCATTTAGAGACATAAAATAAATGAAGAAGAATGAAAAAAAATGAAAAATAAGGAAAAGGAAAGAAAATGCAAACTTGAAACTCGGGTTGCCTCCCGAGAAGCGCTTCTTTTGATGGAGTCATTAGCTGGACTCCACCCCGTCTACGTATTTGCAATCCCGCACAGTAGCAACTCCTCCAATCCTTCATTCCGGGGGACACCTTCTTCACATTTCTTTACTCTATGACCATTGACTTTGAATGGTGTGCCGTCTCTTGAGATCAACTCTATAGCCCCGTGTGGAAACACCGTCTTGACCAAAAAGGGACCATCCCATCTTGATTTGAGTTTGCCCGAGAAAAGTTTTAATCGGGAATTGAAAAGCAATACTTTTTGGCCTTCATGAATGTCTTTACTCTTGATTCTTTTATCATGCCATCTCTTGGTCTTTTCTTTATAGAGCCACGAACTAGAATAAGCATCATTTCTGAGTTCTTCAAGGGCATTCATTTGCATCAACCGGTTGGTCTTCAATTCTTCTATATCGAAGTTGCACCTCTTTAAAGCCCAATATGCCTTATGCTCAATCTCGACCGGTAAATGGCATTGCTTTCCATAAACTAACCTATATGGTGTAGTACCAATAGGTGTTTTGAAAGCTGTACGAAATGCCCATAGCGCGTCATCCAATTTATCCGACCATTCCTTGCGGTTGCTTCCCATCGATTTCTCTAAAATACGCTTCAAGGCTCGATTGGTCACTTCAGTTTGTCCACTAGTTTGTGGATGGTATGACGTGGAGAACTTATGGGTAACCCCATATTTCTTGAGCACCTTTTCCAATTGATCATTGGCAAAATGTGTGCCTCGGTCACTGATTAGGGCCTTCGGAACACCAAACCGTGAGAATAGTTTCTTCAACAATCGTACCACTACCCGTCCGTCATTTGTTGGTAAAGCCTGCGCCTCCGCCCATTTTGAGACATAATCGACCGCCACTAGTATGTACTTGTTTCCTTTGGATGTGGGAAAAGGTCCCATGAAGTCAATGCCCCATACGTCGAACACCTCGCACACTTGGATGCTATGTTGTGGCATTTCATTTCGAGATGAAATGTTTCCCACCCTTTGACAAGCATCACATTCTTTGACATATTGGGTTGCATCTTTAAAGATTGTAGGCCAATAGAACCCAATGTCAAAGATCTTCTTTGCAGTATAGTGTGCTCCATGATGTCCTCCCGTGGGCCCGCTATGGCAATGTTCTAATATTCTTCGGCTTTCCTTCCCGAACACACATCTTCTTATGATTCCATCCGCACAGCTTCGGAAGAGGTATGGATCGTCCCAAAAGTAATATTTGATCTCCGCAAAGAATTTCTTCTTTTGTTGACTACTATAATCCTTCGGGATGTAATTTGTAGCTAAATAGTTAGCTATGTCTACGAACCATGGTTCCTCTCCCACTGACACCATAATGTATTCATCCGGAAAGTCGTCGCCATCCTTATCTTCTTGCAATTGCGGGTTCTCGAGCCTAGATAAATGATCAGCTGCTACATTCTCCATTCCTTTCTTGTCTCGTATTTCTATATCAAATTCTTGAAGAAGCAGCACCCATCGTATCAGTCTTGGCTTAGCATCCTGTTTGGAAAACAAATACTTGATAGCCGAGTGGTCAGTAAAAACAGTGGTTTTAGATAAAACCAAGTAAGGGCGAAATTTGTGTGTAAAACCAACTAGTTTTATCCCTACTTTTAATTAATAAATTAAGCACACAAAGGCAGTGAACCTGTCTTTTAGTGGTATAGATTGATAAGTAAGGTATCGAACTCAGGGAACGGAAAATTAAACTAATAACTAATTTTAACTAAAACAAATAATAAAAGTAAAGGGTTTTTCTCTAGTTTTGCAAGACTAGAAACTTAGACACACTAAATTAACTAATTAACTAAAGCAACAACTATTCACCAAATTTGATAAAGATGTTTCCATTTAGGTTCAACCAATTCACTCCTATGGTTATTTAAGTTTATGGTAGATTAATTGCTATTGGTTACCAATTATAATAGTTAGGTTCATGTTCATTACTCCTAACCCTTAGACAATTAACTAATTTAAGCGTTGATCAAGTGTTTAAACTAATTAATTCCCTAGATTAATTATTTGGATTAAATAAGATTTGTAATGGTCAATTAAGTTATTAATTCAATTAACCTCTTGTTGATGGTTTCTCAAACAAGCTCACACATTAATCTTCTTATTTTCTTATTAATCTTAGTTTCATAATCATTACTTCTAAGCATATGGTTTAGTATTCACATAGACATATGAGGTTAACAATTAAGAGATGTTCATGCAACCTAATTGCCTTCCAATTAACAGAAAATAGTAGTGATTAATACATAAGGTTCTTTAACAAACTTAATTTAATAAATCACCAATAGACAATTAAGCAAAAATCAATAATCAAACCATAGGAGTTCTTTGGTATTCCCCAAACAGAAACAAAAATGAATTTAGCTCATAATTGCAGTAGAAACAAACATAAAAACAAAGTTTACTAAAGCAAACATATTCAATTCCTAAGTCTAAGTGGTAGAATTAACCTAATTGCTTGAATTCTTCCAAAGATTGAAGCTTAGGGTTCCTTAGCGTCTTCTGGGGCTCTTAGTCGCAGCTAAACCTTCAAAAATCGCCAGGAGTGTGTTCCCATTAGATAAGGATTCGTCTTTTATAGATATCCCAAAACAGGGTGTACTCGGCGAGTAGCAGAACCAACTCGCCGAGTAGGTCCATACTTATCCGTCTTGAATCAACAGTCGTATTTATCTTCTGGAACATCCTCGTGTACTCGCCGAGTAGGGTCGATCTACTCGTCGAGTAGATCACCTTTTTTCACTCTTTGATCTTCAATTGCTTCCCTTTTCTCCCTTTTACTTCCAAGCATATCTTTTGGACTGAAAACAAAATTCACAACATTTTAAGTACCTTTTGTCCACATTATTCACATAATTAATCAAAAATAACTAAGAATATATGCTAAATAATTAACTAATTATGCACATATCAAAGCCCCACGAAAAGATGAAGCCGTTAGACATTCCTTTGTGGAAATGGGAGGATATCACCATGGATTTCATAACTAAGCTTCCCAGGACCGCATGGGGAGTTGATTCGATTTGGGTCATAGTGGATCGGCTGACCAAGAGCACGCATTTCATACCAATCCAGGAGAGTATATCGGTCGAGAAGCTAGCTGATATTTACGTGTGCGAGGTAGTAGGACAGCACGGAGTGCCTGTTTCGGTAGTATCAGACCGAGACTTTTTTTTTACTTCCAAGTTCTGGAAGCGGTTTCATGACGAGATGGGGAATTGTCTTCATTTTAGCACCGCTTTCCACCCTCAGACGGACGGGCAGAGTGAGAGGACGATTCAGACTCTTGAGGACATGCTTTGGTCATGTGTCCTAGACTTCGGTGGTAGTTGGGATACGTATCTTCCACTAGCAGAATTTCCGTATAACAACAATTACCACACTAGTATTGACCGCCCTCATTTCGAGATGCTCTACGGGAGGAAGTGTAGGACCCCGATTTGTTAGGGTGAGGTCGGTCAGCAAGTCATCGGGAGCACCGAGGTGGTGCTCAAGACCACATAGGTGATCCAGCAGGTTCATAGAAGACTGCACACTACGCAGAGTCAGCAAAAGAGTTATGCCGACTGGATGCGTTCAGACTTGGAGTTTCAAGTGGGCGATATGGTCCTCCTGAAGGTATCACCCTAGAATGGTGTTATCAGGTTTCAGAAGAGGGGCAAGCTGGGTCCCAAGTTCATTGGTCCTTTTAAGATTTTGGCCCGGGTGGGTCGGGTTGCGTATCGATTGGATCTTCCGGCAGAGCTCAGCCAGATCCACAACACTTTTCATGTTTCTTAGTTGCGAAAGTGTTTGGTGGACGAGTCAGCAGTTGTAGCATTGGAGAATATCCAGGTTGATAATAGCCTGAATGATATCGAGAGACCAGTTGCGATCTTAGATCGGAAGACGAAGACCTTGAGGAACAAGGTGGTTCAGTTATTGAAGGTGCAGTGGCAGCACCGAAAGGGTTCAGAGTCGACGTGGGAGACCGAGGGGGATATGAGGGAGCATTATCCTGAGTTATTTTCGGATTCAGCAGCAGCCGACTTCGGGGACGAAGTCTAAGATAAGTGGGCGAGAGTTGTAATGCCTCATTTCTGGTAAGTAATTTAAATATGTTTTTTTTTAGTTTTCAAGGGGAACTCGACGAGTCAGTAGTCCGACTCGTCGAGTAGAGACGGGATTTCGATCACGTTTAAGTAGGCAACTCGACGAGTCCATATTCTTGGACTCAGCGAGTCTGCCATTCTGGGTGAAACCCTAATTTCAAGGTTTGCACCCTATTTAAACAACTTTTTGGGCCTCAAGTTAGCCCCCAACACTTCCAGAACACTGCTCTCGAAAACCCTATCATTTATTTTGGCTTTTTGAGTGCATTTTATGATTCTTTGAAGATTTGGAGAGTAGAAGGAGGCTAGATCCAAAGGAGGAGAAGAAGATCCAAGATCTTGAGTCCATTTCAAAGCTTTGTGAGGTACAACTCGAACATTTACTGTTTCCATGTTTGAATCTCCATTAAAACCCCAACAAAGTCATTTTTGGGACATTCCTTGGCTTGTTTGTGAATAGAGAGCTTATAATAGCGAAAGTACATCAAATCTAGTAATGATCAAGCTCTAGAAGCTCAGGTCCATTTCCTTTATCGAGTCAAATTCGTATGCAAGCCTAGATCTACGCGTTTAGTCCATTTAGAGCCCTTTAAACTCTTGGTTATGCATGCATGCACGTAAAGTTGGAAACTTTACATGTAAAAACCACCATAGGAACCCAGATCTATGAGTTGCATGCACTGGAATCGATCAAAATTTTTTGTATGGTGTTTGCATGCAAGCGACTCGACGAGTTGTTCTTCAACTCGACAACTTGTTCTTTAGACTCGACGAGTTGTTTATCTGACTCGGCGAGTCACAATATGGACGTGTTCATATGTTGAAGGCTCGGTGAGTCGGATGAAGTTGGACTTGATGTTAGCATCGAAAAAGAACTCATCGAGTCTTTGCCAAACTCGACGAGTAGAAGCAGGTAGAGGACTAGATTGGATGATAGGGACTCGGCGAGTTGACAGCCCAACTCGGCGAGTCCGGTCAACTGAAAGATGACTTTAACCAAGGGTAAATAGTCATTTTACCCTGAGGGCGTTTATCAGTACCTGACCTAGTGTTTGTGGGATTTGTATGTCACAACTAGCATTTTAGCTAGGAAATTCTATTCTCATATAAACATCATCCATTGTAAAAACCTATACTCTATTCTCGTTCAAATACATCTCACATGATCAAATAAGGGTTGGAAACCCTAGAAAGCCCGATTCAAGTCTAATGTGTTCTAGGATTCTCTTGTTGGGCCTAATGGACCAATAAGTATCCAAGTTGACTACTTTGGGCCTAAAAACCCTAATTATGTTCTAATTGGACCCAATTCATAAATCTATAACTTTTTGGGCCATGATGGGCCATAAAGGATTTAATTAGCCCTAATGGGCCCTAAACTAATTTCTTTTGCCATTTTGGACTGTGAGCCTCCTTAAGAGCCAATGGGCCAAAAAATAGTTTTTGGGCTCCATAAATATTCAAACAAGACCAAGGTTAAACCCAAATCATTTCACTCTTAATTCTTTGGCCCACATCTCGGCCCAATGGAGATAATTATGCAATTAACAAAAAAAAGAGAGATTAAACATGCAAGTGCCACCTAATCTTTGCATGGTGGACTTCCATGCTTAAACCCACCATTTAACAATGCAAGATTACATGTATCTAGACAAGCATTACTCTCCATCCCTCCCTTCTTCAAACTCACGGCCATAAGGCATCCTCACCACCTCATTCCCTTTCCAAAAACCTTTCAAGAACACCTCTTCACTTTCATCAAAAATTTCGAGAATTAGGAACATTCCAAGGAAGCTTTTCATTTAAAAATCACTCCAAGATACATTCTAGTGGTAAGATCTCATAAGACTAAGTGATATACTTTCTTTCTACACCTAATCATTCCTCTTACCATCTCAAAATCGTGACCATGCTCCCTAGAACTCATCAAGATTCGAAGATCAATTCAAGAAGCTAGCTAGAGTCATAACTTACACCACCTTCTTCTTATCTTCATCAAAACCGAAATCCAAACCCCAAGGTGAGTTCATACCCCTTGTTTTCTGTTTTTATATGATTTTTGGGGGAGAATACAAGTTGCTTTGTGTAGATCTATGTGTATATGCATGTCTATGTGTTTTTTCCATGAATTATTTGGTGATTATGTGTTGATTTCTTCACTAATCTAAAAATATGTTAAGAAACTTGAAGTTTATCACTAGGATCTTCATATGAATCTTGAGAAAAGTATGTTTTATCACAATTATTACATGTAAACATGTAGATTTGGGATTTGTATACTTGATATAGAAAAAAGAAGTGTTGTGTTCAAAGATCTATAAACTAAACTCACAAAACAACCCTTGAAAGAAAACTTTTGGTCCAATCTCGGACTGTTTTGGCCATCCAAATGGAAGTATTTTTCAAAACTGTTTTACATGGATAAATTTCAGGTTTATACCTTTAAAATGACTAGTCGCACATTTTCATACGATTTTTCTACAATTTTTGGCGAATTTTACAAAACCGCCTATCAGATTTGAAATAATTTCGGACCAACCTGTGAAGATGAGCCATTTAACACTTGTTAGAAGCCATTAAAAATTATGAGAAAATTTGTGAACAAAGTAGACAAAATTTATAAACTTTGAGGGTTTACGGATCCAAATTTCAGCTTACGATGATTTTTCTACAAATTTTCAAACAACTAGGTCGGAAAAGCTCAAAAACCAGAAAATGTGTATTTTCACAAAAATCAAGCCAAGAATGTTGATTTTGAAAAAAATAGGTTTTAACATGTTATTATTACTACAAAATAGTCATCAAAACAAGCTTTGAACAAAATGGAGACTAAAGTGTTATTCTTACAAAAATTGGGCCCTAAATCCTAAATTTTTGACTTATTGGGCCAAGAACATCATTTTTACAAAAAGTGGGATTTTTATATCAACTTTGTAAATAATCAAACTAAAATAAACCAAACAATAACAAACGGGTTAAAAACGATATTCATATCCTTATTGGGCCTGGAAATAATAGACACGTATAGTGAGCCTTAGTGGTCCACTTACATGTTTATTGGGCCTGTGAATGGGTTTTATATGCGTTCTTCTTTTTATGTTATTTTAGTGAATACTTGAACTAAAACCAATGATAAACCAACAAATGGATTTAATTTGATCATTTTCTAGGTTATTGGGCCTTGGTGACCCATTTCTATGTGTGATAGGTCCTGTATACTATTTACATGCTTATTAGGCCTCATTGACCCATTAACATGTGCGACGGACCTTGGATACTATTTGTGTGCTATTTGGGCCTGTAAATAATTTATATGTGAAATGAGCCTTAGTTGTCATTTCATATATATTCCGGGCATATGTTATATAATACCATTCCATTTGGGTCTTGAAATGATTTACATGTTTAGCGACGCCTTAGTGGTTCACTTACATGGATCATTGGTCCTAGAATGAGTTTATACATTTTTCTTCGCGTAAATTCGATTAAGGATCTAGCGAGTTTTTATCGGTTGGCACCTATTAAGTGTACGATCGTAGCCTGTAATTATAACCAGAGTTTTCTGGAGGGAGAACGGGGATTTGTGTATAGATCTATACGGGGTTGACACCCCACACCTCAGTTGTTCGCCACAGTTAGACTTACTCAGTCTAGGTTGACGAAAACCTTATTCTATTTTCCGTCGGCGTCCAACGACGCCAAGATAGGTAAAATTGTCATTATTTAGTATGGTTATGACGGCTCGCTTAGAGGAATTAACGTCATGAAGTTTACGGAAGACATCTTCTTTTTTTTAGGCAACGTCAGGTTGTCTGGGAACATTCTCTTTACATGCTCTTACATTCTCTCTACATTCTCTTTACCTTTTTAGTCAAATAAACAATAGAATACATGCATTAATACAAGATCTAACACAAAAACACTAAACAGTTTTCAGAAAATATCGGATTTTCTGGTGGTTTTCAAAGTTATACAAATCATTTTCACAAACATGCTTATGAACTCACCAACATTTTTATGTTGACTGTTTTCAAAATAACTTGTATTCTCAAGATACCGTTGAAGCAGGATGAACGAAACAAACTAATGGATATTGTGTGATATTTTGTTTCATCATACTCTTACTATTTTGGCATGTAATATTCAAATACAATACTCGATGTAAACAATGAATGTTGTTATATTACATGTGTGATGATGATGATGTTATGTTTCAATTATATTCACTGTAATGATATTTCAAGATGAAGTCACGCACAAGCCCCCGGACGTTTCCGCCGTCTAATTCGGGGGTGTGATAGATTGGTATCAGAGCATTGTTTATAGTGAACTAGCATATCTAATCATACAGGATATGCAACTATAAATACAATGGGACTAAACAACTCTGAACATAATAATTTAAAATACATACCTTTGTGTGCATTTTAGAATAATAACACAACAAGAACAATAAAAGTCTTTGGAGGATTTGAACATCGCTATTAAAGTCGTGCAGTTATGTAATCGTATTGGGGGTGAATGTAGCCTAATCAACTACATTCATTCAAAATACGACCAACATGTGTTTGGGAGTAATTGTGATGGACAATGAATCAAAAACTTACCATTTAATTATCCAAAGAGCTTATAGAACAAAACCTAAACAAAATTAAAATTACTATAGGAGTAATTGGTATGCTATTTGTTTCTAGTATTTATACCCATTTGTGAAATACACAATAGACGAGTATCATTAGCCAAGGAACCCCTATCTCCCTAGTCAGGGAATAGTAGGGTGGCACGACTTAGAGAAGGAACCACAGGAGGAACACGAAGTAGAACTCGCAGATAGACCCGCCGATTCAATAGTGGGCCTCGAAGGGGAAGAGCCAGAGGGCAATGGTAACGATGACTCGGATGAAGAATCCGATGTCATCAATCCTCCATGTAAAGCTAGAGTACCGACTTATCGTGTGAGCCCCGGTGGCCCCATGCCCCCTTGGGCGTACGATATTTGGAGATAGAGTCACCAACATGGGATACGACCACACTAGGGTAGGAGTCGAGGTCTCTCCGACCATTAGCCATAGAGGACCAGCTGATCGGGACCTCCCAGTCATGGTCCGGTGCATCCGAGGTATTGGTAACCGAGCTCAGGACACCTGAAATTGAATGGAACAAATGTGGCTTGCTATTGAGAGAGACAAGAGACAAACAAAGGAAGTGAATGGAGACTCCCAAGCAAGACAGTTAGTTTGAGAGGTACGACTACGAGATACCGAGCAACAAGTAGCTCGTCTCCGAGGTGCATCCACTTCATCAGCACTACCACTAGACACTTCCCGCCACAATTAGGATCAGTCTTTTCCACTTCCCCCTACTATCCGACATGACTCTCTTTCGTGTACTAAGATGGTACTTACCACTGGAACAATTATTTGCTATCTTTATTTCATATTACTACATAGACTCAATTATATGCACAAGCGAACCCTCAAAATTGCTAGATACTTAAGGGTCTCGAAACCAAAACACCCTATATACTCTAAGGACAAATGTGATTATCGTGCCAAATCTATGATTATCTACTACCGCAAAATACATCATAGGGATGTAGATGGAAGCAGTGAGAATTATACAACAAGATGCAAAATTTATAGAGTACAACCAGGAATGACGATCATTAATTATGATCTGGATTATCAACGTGCAGCAGGAAAATGTCATCCCACAAGAATAACAAGCGCACCTGCGAGACACCGCTCTTGCAGATGGACTCTGCTACATTCCAAGCTGCTGTAACGGCGGCAGTAACCGTTGCGATGGCGCAAATCAATGCAAACAACCCCAATGGAGGCGGGAACAGCATTGACAATTCCAGCCAAAGGAATGAACATGGAAACCAACAAGTGACAACCTATCAAGGAACTCCAGACCCCAAGCTTAAGAGCAGGAAGCTGAGGTCTGGAAGTAAGAGAAAGGAACAACACACTCAAGGGTTCACTAGGAAGCAACATGTTGATGTTGTTCATGCGACCATGACCTCTATTATACCAGCACCAACAATACCATATGCTGGAAGCCTTCCAAAATGCAACCAGTGCAAATTCCATTTTAATGGAGCCTGCCGGGAGATGCATTGTAACAAATGCAACCGAAAGAATCACACCGCCAAATTCTGTAGAACTTATCCATGTCATAATCGTCAGCCAAATGAAAACGACAACAATCGCAACAACCCTAACAACAACACCAATGATGAGACCAGTTACACCTGCTATAGGTGTGGAGGAACCGGTCACTTCAGGCGCAGTTGCCCCAAGGATAACAATCAAGGTGCAGAAGGATCAGAAAGGGTCTTAACCTTGGGTCAAGGCGAAGCAGTCCAAGACCCGACGGTTGTTATTGGTACGTTCCCACTTAACAACTTTTTCGCTTACCCCTTATTCAATAGTGAAGCTGAGTGAAGCTTCGTTAGTAACAAATTCGAGCACTTACTAAAACAACAACCCCGGAAGCTAAACTAAGCCTTTGCGGTGGATGTGGCTAATGGGAAAAACCAAATTAACATAGGATATTTATGGGGAGTACACCTTAACACTAAACAACCATTCATTTAAAATAGATTTAATGCCAGTAAATATTAGGAGTTTTAACGTGATAATCGGTGTGGTTAGGTTAAGCCCCCACCGTGCTGATATTATGTGTCGCGAGAAGGCTGTTTTCCTTCACCTTCCCAATCACAAAACTCTAATAATCCATGGTGATAAACCTGGCGTCAATCCTCGTCCTATCTCGTGCATCAAGGCACGGAAGTGCCTGCACCAGAAGAACTACGTTTTCCTTGCTTATGTTGTGGACAAGACCAAGAAAGAAGTAACCATACAAGTTATTTCGGTAGCGTGCAATTTTCCGAATGTATTTCCCGAAGAACTTCCGGGAATACCTCCAGAAAGACAGGTCAAATTTCAAATCGACCTGATACCGGGAACCACATCAATTACCAATTCACCCTATAGGATTGACTCCCAACGAAAATTCACAAGTTATCCAGTCAATTGAGAAGAATTGTTGTGCAAAGGATTCATTGGACCAAGCTTCTCACCCTGGAGAGCTTCGATCTTGTTCTTCAAGAAGACGAATCCTTCAGAAGGTACATCGATCTTAGGAAATTGAATAAGTCCCCTATCAAAAACCGACACCCACTCCCTCGGACTGATGATCTATTTAGCCAACTCCAAGGAGCTAGTTACTTCTCTAAAATAGATCTAAGAACTTGTTATCATCAACTTCGAGTATGAGTAGACAACATTCCAAAAACCGCCTTCTGAACTCGTCACGACCATTTCAAATTCATTGTGATACCCTTCGGTCTAACGAATGCTCCCATGCTATTCATGGACCCTAAAAACCGAGTTTTCCCAACCATTCCTAGTCATCCTTTTCATTTTTTTTATCAATAACATAATCGTCTGCTCACGAAGCGAGAACAAAACACTGTCAACACTTACGACCAACCTTGAAAGCATCGAAGATGGAGAATATCACGAAGGAAGCACTGCATGGATGGATAAAGCTCTCGAAGTCAAAAGACGAAGCTTATTGTTATAAGAGTTGAGTTGGGCACTATCCGGGTGATCGTCGATAGGTTAACCCAATCTGCCCATTTCCTGCTAATACAGGAATCAAATAAGATGGAAAGATTAACATGGACCTATATCAAAGAGATCGTGAGACTCCATGAAATATCGGTATCTACTATCTCGGATTGAGATAACGAAATTTCTTTAAGACTTTGACAGTCACTTCAGAGGGCTATGGGAACATAGCTAGATATAAGCGTTGCTTACCACCTTCAAACCAATAGCTAAAGTGAACGGACCATTCAACCACTCAAAGTCATGCTCCGAGCCTGAGTATTTGGATTCAGCAAGTCATGGGATACCCGCTTGCCCTTGATTGAATTCTCACGCGATGACAGTTATCGCACAAGCATCAAGATTTCTCCTTTCGAAACTCTCTATAGTCATAAACGTAGATCACTCGCCAATACTCTCATGAGACCAAAAACCATTTGCGAAACACAAAGAAGATAATCCAAATCAAACCTTGACTTCAAGCATCGCGAGACCGACATAAGAGCTATTCTGACAAGCGGCATAAGCCATTAGGATGTCAAGTCAGGGATCGCGTGTTATTAAAAGAATCTCCTTGGAAAGGAATGATTCGCTTTAGGAAACAAGAAAACTACACCCACGATACATCAGGTTGTTCGAGATTCTTGCTCGGATTGGTCCAAAGACTTATAGGCTGCAGCTACTTGTAGAGCTCAGCAACATACACCCTATTTTTAGCGACTCGAAATCTGAAAAAGTGCCTATCAGGCAAAACTCTTATCATTCCATTATAAGGGATCGAAATGAACAAGAATCTCCTGTTCATCGAAGAACCAGTCAATGTATTGAATAAGGAAGTAAAGCGTACAAAACAAAGCCGCATTCCGATTGTGAAGGATCAATGGAACGCAAAACGTAGATCGGAATTCACAAATGAACGTAAATACTAGATTAAGCAGAAGTACCCTCACCTATTCTCTCATTCATGAACCTATCTCTCAAAAGAATTTCGGGACGAAATTCCCTCTAACGGAGGGATGATGTCACAACTAGCATTTTAGCTAGGAAATTCTATTCTCATATAAACATTATCCATTGTAAAAGCCTATACTCTATTCTCGTTCAAATACATCTCACATGATCAAATAAGGGTTGGAAACCCTAGAAAGCCTGATTCAAGTCTAATGTGTTCTAGGATTCTCTTGTTGGGCCTAATGGACCAATAAGTATCCAAGTTGACTACTTTGGGCCTAAAAACCCTAATTATGTTCTAATTGGACCCAATTCATAAATCTATAACTTTTTGGGCCATGATGGGCCATAAAGGATTTAATTAGCCCTAATGGGCCCTAAACTAATTTCTTTTACCATTTTGGACTGTGAGCCTCCTTAAGAGCCAATGGGCCAAAAAATAGTTTTTGGGCTCCATAAATATTCAAACAAGACCAAGGTTAAACCTAAATCATTTCACTCTTAATTCTTTGGCCTAAATCTCGGCCCAATGGAGATAATTATGCAATTAACAAAAAAAAGAGAGATTAAACATGCAAGTGCCACCTAATCTTTGCATGGTGGACTTCCATGCTTAAACCCACCATTTAACAATGCAAGATTACATGTATCTAGACAAGCATTACTCTCCATCCCTCCCTTCTTCAAACTCACGGCCATAAGGCATCCTCACCACCTCATTCCCTTTCCAAAAACCTTTCAAGAACACCTCTTCACTTTCATCAAAAATTTCGAGAATTAGGAACATTCCAAGGAAGCTTTTCATTTAAAAATCACTCCAAGATACATTCTAGTGGTAAGATCTCATAAGACTAAGTGATATACTTTCTTTCTACACCTAATCATTCCTCTTACCATCTCAAAATCGTGACCATGCTCCCTAGAACTCATCAAGATTCGAAGATCAATTCAAGAAGCTAGCTAGAGTCATAACTTACACCACCTTCTTCTTATCTTCATCAAAACCGAAATCCAAACCCCAAGGTGAGTTCATACCCCTTGTTTTCTGTTTTTATATGATTTTTGGGGGAGAATACAAGTTGCTTTGTGTAGATCTATGTGTATATGCATGTCTATGTGTTTTTTCCATGAATTATTTGGTGATTATGTGTTGATTTCTTCACTAATCTAAAAATATGTTAAGAAACTTGAAGTTTATCACTAGGATCTTCATATGAATCTTGAGAAAAGTATGTTTTATCACAATTATTACATGTAAACATGTAGATTTGGGATTTGTATACTTGATATAGAAAAAAGAAGTGTTGTGTTCAAAGATCTATAAACTAAACTCACAAAACAACCCTTGAAAGAAAACTTTTGGTCCAATCTCGGACTGTTTTGGCCATCCAAATGGAAGTATTTTTCAAAACTGTTTTACATGGATAAATTTCAGGTTTATACCTTTAAAATGACTAGTCGCACATTTTCATACGATTTTTCTACAATTTTTGGCGAATTTTACAAAACCGCCTATCAGATTTGAAATAATTTCGGACCAACCTGTGAAGATGAGCCATTTAACACTTGTTAGAAGCCATTAAAAATTATGAGAAACTTTGTGAACAAAGTAGACAAAATTTATAAACTTTGAGAGTTTACGGATCCAAATTTCAGCTTACGATGATTTTTCTACAAATTTTCAAACAACTAGGTCGGAAAAGCTCAAAAACCAGAAAATGTGTATTTTCACAAAAATCAAGCCAAGAATGTTGATTTTGAAAAAAATAGGTTTTAACATGTTATTATTACTACAAAATAGTCATCAAAACAAGCTTTGAACAAAATGGAGACTAAAGTGTTATTCTTACAAAAATTGGGCCCTAAATCCTAAATTTTTGACTTATTGGGCCAAGAACATCATTTTTACAAAAAGTGGGATTTTTATATCAACTTTGTAAATAATCAAACTAAAATAAACCAAACAATAACAAACGGGTTAAAAACGATATTCATATCCTTATTGGGCCTGGAAATAATAGACACGTATAGTGAGCCTTAGTGGTCCACTTACATGTTTATTGGGCCTGTGAATGGGTTTTATATGCGTTCTTCTTTTTATGCTATTTTAGTGAATACTTGAACTAAAACCAATGATAAACCAACAAATGGATTTAATTTGATCATTTTCTAGGTTATTGGGCCTTGGTGACCCATTTCTATGTGTGATAGGTCCTGTATACTATTTACATGCTTATTAGGCCTCATTGACCCATTAACATGTGCGACGGACCTTGGATACTATTTGTGTGCTATTTGGGCCTGTAAATAATTTATATGTGAAATGAGCCTTAGTTGTCATTTCATATATATTCCGGGCATATGTTATATAATACCATTCCATTTGGGTCTTGAAATGATTTACATGTTTAGCGACGCCTTAGTGGTTCACTTACATGGATCATTGGTCCTAGAATGAGTTTATACATTTTTCTTCGCGTAAATTCGATTAAGGATCTAGCGAGTTTTTATCGGTTGGCACCTATTAAGTGTACGATCGTAGCCTGTAATTATAACCAGAGTTTTCTGGAGGGAGAACGGGGATTTGTGTATAGATCTATACGGGGTTGACACCCCACACCTCAGTTGTTCGCCACAGTTAGACTTACTCAGTCTAGGTTGACGAAAACCTTATTCTATTTTCCGTCGGCGTCCAACGACGCCAAGATAGGTAAAATTGTCATTATTTAGTATGGTTATGACGGCTCGCTTAGAGGAATTAACGTCATGAAGTTTACGGAAGACATCTTCTTTTTTTTAGGCAACGTCGGGTTGTCTGGGAACATTCTCTTTACATGCTCTTACATTCTCTCTACATTCTCTTTACCTTTTTAGTCAAATAAACAATAGAATACATGCATTAATACAAGATCTAACACAAAAACACTAAACAGTTTTCAGAAAATATCGGATTTTCTGGTGGTTTTCAAAGTTATACAAATCATTTTCACAAACATGCTTATGAACTCACCAACATTTTTATGTTGACTGTTTTCAAAATAACTTGTATTCTCAGGATACCGTTGAAGCAGGATGAACGAAACAAACTAATGGATATTGTGTGATATTTTGTTTCATCATACTCTTACTATTTTGGCATGTCATATTTAAATACAATACTCGATGTAAACAATGAATGTTGTACTATTACATGTGTGATGATGATGATGTTATGTTTCAATTATATTCACTGTAATGATATTTCAAGATGAATTCACGCACAAGCCCCCGGACGTTTCCGCCGTCTGGTTCGGGGGTGTGACATTGTAGCTGGACAGTCATGAAGCAGCAGCCAGCCAACGTTAGAGTTAGCATCTCAGCAGCTAGAGTTACGGGGTGAGTTTCCTTCAAGTAGGAACGGGTCTACGGCCACAATACCGACCCGTTTAGTTAGCAGTAGTTTCGGACCTCAGTCCGATGCCGTAGTTAGATTGCTTGATGTCTTTGTGATTCAAGCATGTTTTGTGTTATGTGTTCCGGACTTTGGTCCGATGCAGTATGCAGTATCTGTATTCATGGTAGTTGATATGTTTATGCTACGTTATGATTCAGTCAGTTTCAGACTTCAGTCCGATGCAGTTAGTTCCGGACATCGGTCCAATGCAGGGGACAAGGTCCCAGCTAGTTCCGGACTTCAGTCCGATGCAGTTAGTTTCGGACTTCGGTCCGATGCTGTTTCCGGACTTCGGTCCGATGCAGTGGGCAATGCCCAATATGTGCTTTATATGTTATTATATTGTATGTGGTATTTTCGGGGAGCTCACTAAGCTTCGTGCTTACGATTTTCAGTTTTGGTTTCAGGTACTTCCGCTAGCAAAGGGAAGAGCTCGGGTTGATGGCATCGCACACATCCCAGCTTCAGTTTATCTTGGGATGTTTATACTCTAATATTTTGACAATTGTTACGATATTTTGAGATACACCATCTATGATTTTTATATGATGTTCGATGACTATGGTTTATTATTAAATTAAAACAAAATTTTTAGACTGTATTTTTGGGATGTTTCAGAACAATTATGTTTTTGAGAAATACATTATGAGAATTTATGTGTTTTAAAAATGAAAATTTTGGTTTGAAATTTTACGTTGTTACAGTAATTGACATCTACAATATAACATTAATGGTCTAATGTGCAAAAAAATAACATAGTTTGTTGAATCGGACCAAACACAAAGGTTACTTGTGTTACGGTAACATTTTCCCGATTTGAAAATATCATTGCATCCGAGTTTCTTTTAAGGGAGAGAAAAGAAAAAAATATATATTCAAGTTAATTTTTTCTATAGGTTATTTTTTATCAAGTAAAAATGAATAGAAAGAATTGAAAGAAAGATTAATTCTTTTTGTTTTAATTATTTCTTATTTTATTGACAAAATTGCAAAAATTCTCCTTATGGTATGTATTTTTTGGGGATTTTAGTCCAAACCACGAATTTTTTGGATTGATGGTCCTTTTGAGTTAGTTTTGTTGCGTTTTTGGTCCCTCTGAATAGTGAAATGATTGTAATGCCCTGATATATTTTGTTTTTGTTTTTTCTATTTAATTTAATGCTCTATTAATTAAAAATATGGGTCTCTCTCTCTCTCTCTCCCTCCCTCTCTCTCTCTCTCTCTCGTTTCACCTACAAATCATCTGCAGAACCCATCTTCATCTTCCTCACACTTCACCATCCAAAACTATTTTAGTCAAAAATGAAATCGGAATACTTGTAACTGGAAATTCAGATGAAGAAAAAACCCCACATAAATAATTTTTGGGTTTTCTTTCTCGCTCTACAATATACAAGAAAACCATCTTCTTCATGTCGGAGCTTGAAACCCACTGGAACTCACCTCCAGCTCCTTTTATATTTGTTAAAATCCACATTCTCCTCCTATTATCTCTGCTAATATCATAAATTTTGACAACTACACCTACCGTATTTTTGGTTTGATGTCCCACAAAATAGAGAACACAAATATTGGGTTGATTCTTGGATCTATGCAATCGGATTCCCCAATCGAAGACTTTAACCCATATGATTAAGGGCTTGCTTCATTCACTGACATGGGTGTTAGTGGTAGTTTTCACATCAAACTCTTTTCTTGGGTTATCTTCGTATCAAACTCACTCACACATATATACTTGAATCGCAGGTTTTAGGTGTAACTAACCAAAATCAAAATCAAATAGCACCCTCCTGGGTTGTCTTCTATGAAGAATTGCATTTCGAGGGTCGAAATAAACAAGAATCTCCTGTTCGTCGAAGAACCAATCGATGTATTGGATAAGGAAGTAAAGCGTACAAAACAAAGTCGCATTCCGATTGCGAACATTCAATGGAACACAAAGTGTGGATCGGAATTCACAAGTGAACGCAAAGACTAGATTAAGCAGAAGTACCCTCACCTATTCTCTTATTCATGAACCTATCTTTCGAAAGAATTTGGGGACGAAATTCCCTCTAACGGGGGGATGATGTCACAACTAGCATTTTGCTAGGAAATTCTACTCTCAGGTAATTATTCACCTAGTGTAATAACTTGTACTCTATGTGAATAGTATACCGTAACCTTGTTCAAATACATCTCATATGTTCAACTAAGGGTTGGTAACCTTAGAAATCCCGGTTCAAGATTTATTATGGGCTAGGATTTTCTTATTGGGTCTAACGAACCAATAAAATTTCAACTTGACTACTTTGGGCCTAAAATGATCCATCTTATTTATAATGGACCTTATTGGGCCATAACAACTCCAATTAACCTTATTGGACCATAGAACCCATTCTTTTATACTTTTGGGCCGTGAACTACCTTAAAGGTCCAATGGGCCGAAAATTAATATCGGGCTTATGAGATTCGATCAACACCAATAATTTGGGCTCAAAATCATTTCATCCTCATTTCATCAAGCCCAATCTCGGCCCAACTATATAAAAAAAATATATCAAAAAAAGGGTGCTTAAGAGTTTGACACCTCACTTTAGTCTAGTGGATATCCATGCATAATTTGCATGTATCTAGGAAGCATCTACCAAACTTTTCACAAGACAAACTCCCATTATCTCTCCCTCCCTCTACCCCTCGGCCAAACACCCAAAAACACCACCTCCATTTCTTTCTTTCAAACTCTCTCAAGAACTCTCCTCATCTTCCTCTAAATTTTCGAGTTTTGGTGTGTAGATTCAAGAGGATCTTCATCTAGATCATCAAATTTGGTAAGTTCTTACTTAGATCTATGATTTAACTTCTTAATCTCTTCAAAAATCTCTTCTTACCACCTCAAATTCGTGACCACGCTCCCTAGAACTCATCAAGATTCGAAGATCACTTCAAGAAGCTAAATAGAGTCATAACTTACACCACCTTCTTCTTATCTTCATCAAAACTGAAATCCAAACCCCAAGGTGAGTTCATACCCCCTTGTTTTTGGTTTCTACTTGCTTTTGGGGGAGAATACAAGTTTATTTGTGTAGATCTATGTGTATATGCATGATTATGTGTGTTTTCTTGAAACATTTGGTGATTATGTGTTGATTACTTCACTAATCTAAAAATATGTTAAGAAACTTGAAGTGTATCACTAGGATCTTCATATAAAACATGATAAAAGTATGTTTTATCTCAAGTATTACATGTAAACATGTAGATCTGGGATTTGTATACTTTATATAGCAAAAATGAGTGTTGTGTTCGAAGATTTATAAACTAAATTCACAAAACAGCTCTTGACAGAAACGTTTTGGTCAAATCTCGGACTGTTTTGACCATACAAATGGAAGTATTTTTTAAAACTGTTTTACATGGATAAAGTTCATGTTTATACCTTTAAAATGACTACTTGCACGTTTTCATACGATTTTTCTACAATTTTTGGTGAATTTTACAAAACTGCCTATCATATTTGAAATAATTTCGGACCAACCTGTGAAGATGAGAAATTTCACACTTGTTAGAAGCCATTAAAAATTATGAGAAAATTTGAGAACAAAGTAGACAAAATTTCTAAACTTTGAGAGTTTACGGATCAAAATTTTGACTTACGATGATTTTTCTACAAATTTTCAAACAACTAGATCGGAAAAGCTCAAAAATCAGAAAATGTGTCTTTTCATAAAAATCAAGCCAAGAATGTTAATTTTGACAAAAATGGATTTTAAAATGTGATTTTTATCACAAAGTAGTCATCAACACAAGTTTTTAACAAAATTGGAGATCAAAGTGTTATTCTTACAAAAATTGGGCCTAATTGTAAGTTTTATGCTTATTGGGCCAAGAACGTCATTTTTACAAAAAGGAGGGCTTTTTATATCAACCTTGTAAATAATCAAACTAAAATAAACAAAACAATAACAAACGGGTTAAAAATGATATTCATATCCTTATTGGGCCTGTAAATAATGTACATGTTTAGTGGGCCTTAATGTCCTTTTACATGTATATTGGGTCTACGATAGACATTCACATTTCTTTTGTGCCTGGAAATAATAGACCCATATAGTGAGCCTTAGTGGTCCACTTACATGTTTATTGGGCCTGGGAATGGGTTTTATATGCGTTCTTCTTTTTATGCTATTTTAGTGAATACTTGAACTAAAACCAATGATAAACCAACAAATGGATTTAATTTGATCATTTTCTAGGTTACTGGGCCTTAGTGACCCATTTCTATGTGTGATAGGTCCTGTATACTAT
The DNA here is from genome assembly GCF_052625555.1 of Lactuca saligna. NCBI lineage: Eukaryota > Viridiplantae > Streptophyta > Magnoliopsida > Asterales > Asteraceae > Lactuca > Lactuca saligna. Next base: position 9,796,876 of record NC_136418.1, on the reverse strand, counting down.
TTACATGTTTATTGGGCCTCATTGACCCATTAACATGTACGACGAACCTTGGATACTATTTGTGTGCTATTTGGGCCTCTAAATACTTTATATGTGAAATGGCTCTTAGTTGTCCTTTCATATATATTTCGGGCCCATGTTATATAATCTCATTCCATTTGGGTCTTGAAATGATTTACATGTTTAGCGACGCCTTAGTGGTTCACTTACATGGATCATTGGTCCTATAATGAGTTTATACCTTTCTCTTCGCGTAAATTCAATTAAGGATCTAGCGAGTTTTTATCGGTTGGCACCTATTAAGTGTACGATCGTAGCCTGTAGTTATAACCACAGTCTCCTGGATGGAGAACGGGGATTTGTGTAGAGATCTATACGGGGTTGACACCCCACACCTCAGCTGTTCGTCACAGCTAGACTTACTCAGTCTAGGGTGACGAAAACCTTATTCTATTTTCCGTCGGTGTCCAACGACGCCAAGACATGTGAAATTGTCATTATTTAGTATGGTTATGACGGATCGCTTAGAGGAATTAACGTCATGAAGTTTACGGAAGACATCTTCTTTTTTTTAGGCAACGTCGGGTTGTCTGGGAACATTCTCTTTACATGCTCTTACATTCTCTCTACATTCTCTTTACCTTTTTAGTCAAATAAACAATAGCATACATGCATTAATACAAGATCTAACGCAAACACACTAAACAGTTTTCAGAAAATATCGGATTTTCTGGTGGTTTTCAAAGTTATACAAATCATTTTCACAAACATGCTTATGAACTCACCAACATTTTCATGTTGACCATTTTCAAAATAACTTGTATTCTCAGGAAACCGTTGAAGCAGGATGAACGAAACA